>NC_090445.1:377057303-377700507 GCF_031143425.1 Pleurodeles waltl
TGAACGACAGTGAAGGGCCAAGAGTGAAAGAGAAAAGAAAGGAAGTGTCTGTCGTGGTACCAACATCAAGTGAAGAAAAGGACTTGGCCAAAGAGGAAAGTACCAGTGAGACAGAATCAAAGAGAGATGCAAAACTGAAAAGAAAAAGGATACCGAGCAGGAGGTATTCCGGTCCGGAGTGGGCATACGTAGCCAATAACGATTGGTCAGACGAATTCGTATCCCTCAGCCTTGAGAACGAAGAGGCAGAACTTCATTTTGGAAATAAAAACTTTATGGACTCTGTTGATTGAAACCATTGATCACTTGATTGATTTTCTTTTACCGGCTAAGACATTGCTAACTTGACATTGCTAACCTGATTGACTTTTCAACCGGCTAAGACATTGCTAACTTGATTGACTTTGAAACCGATTTTGAGACAACGCTGCTAACCGATAAGAGACTAAGCTGCTAAAGAAACTGTGTGAACATTGAACTCGTTCAGCTTTGTAAATACCTGCAACTTAGAAAAAAAAAAAAAAAAAAAAAAACCTGCAAATACGCTTTGATAAAGTGTCTTCAGCTTTCTGATTCTATACAGGTCATGACTAGCTTCACTACACAGGGGCGTAAAATGAAGTGTTGTAAATACATGTGTATAGGCTTACTGATCGCATGCGTACTAATAATTGTAGCAATAGTTCTTGGAATGCATGGTAAAGGCGAGAGTGAGACGAATGATGCTTCTACTTCTAAACCTGTTATCGTTACTGAACTAACAGCTCTGAAGAGACTCGAGCAAGACGAGAGACACTTGCATGATAAGAAGGAACTTTCATCTAACGTTTTCTATCGCTTACTGAGTGAGTATGTTGAGACCATGGATGCGAAAGATTGTTATGTGTGTACACAAATACCTACCTCAGTAGTGGAGGGGGTAACGTATCACAGCATGCCTCTTACGTATGGAATTACATGTAGTATAGTAGCTTCCAGATTTTTTGCTCAAAAAGACATTCATTATTTCTATACTAATTACGATGTTACATTTGCATATGTCCCCATAATAGGGCACCTAAGTAAGATAGCTAGAGATTGGTCTGCCAAATTAATGAGGGAATTTTTCGAACCAATGTCCCCTTTCCACACAGCTCACGCACATAGGGAGAACCTTACATGCTTGCTTTCACCAATAGAAATAGAATTTTTAGACCGCACTGACGACAGAAAGAACGAAATGAAGGAGAAATTAGAGAAGGAGTTGCACGAAAGGACGTCTGTAGATAATTATGCTTTTGCCGCAATAAAGACACAAGGGAAAATAGCCTTAGATACATTGCATGTGGGAAGATTTTGTATACATAGATTTCCATCATATTATGACACAGTTTTTGTGGGAACGAGTGAATGTAAACACACATACGCATTTCAACAAAAGTGGACGTTCATGCTGAATGGACAAGACCCAGTTATTCCTGGAGTATATTATATTTGTGGACTCAACGCCTATTATCGTCTTCCTAAAGGATGGTATGGGAGGTGTTATTTGGGAATATTGTTCCCAAAGGTTTACCAGTTAGATGACTTAAAGAAATTTCCAAGGCTGTCTGAATCACATCATGTTCAGAAAAGGGAGACAGCTGCTGGTGTGGTAGGAGATATATTTGGAGCTATGATTCCTTCAGTAGGAGTCATATTGAATTCAATCAAAATACGAAAGTTGTCTACTATTGTGGATAACATGTTGACAAAGTTTTCGGGAGCTATAATCCTGATGGATGCTGAACTCGCTGCAGAAAGAGCTATGACTCTTCAAAATCGGCTTGCCTTAGACATTCTTTTAGCAAAGGATGGCGGTGTTTGCAAAATGCTTGGTACGCGTCACTGTTGTACCTATATACCCGACAACAGTGGAAAAATTAGAACAATGCTTACAAATTTAACTAGAGAAAGTGTAGATTTAAAGGAATTGAAAGAACCCGGAGTTTGGGAGAAAATTGGAAAAGGATTTGCTTCTGTGGGAAATTGGCTCAGCAACGTTTGGAACGGATTGTTACTAAAAATAGTAAAGGGAATATTAATAATATTAATTTGTCTATTAGGTTCTTGGGGAATATGGAAAGCTTTCAAAATGTTAAAAGCAAGGAACAAAAGAAAAAGAGAAGAGAAAATAGAGAACAAAATGGTGGAAATTTATAGGGAGAAGTCAAAAGGGACTAAAAGAAAAGGGGAATTGACTGAAGTGCCAAATTACTATACAGAATTTTAATGGAATAAAATTTGTGGGTAGATTTGATGTGATGACATAATTAGTCATCAGAGGAGGGATTGATGACGCAGAAAAAGAGGGTTCGACATATATTCATGTACACTGTGTAACCGACATATATATTGAAGTGTGATTTTAAGTAAAAGAAATAATGTACGAGGGAAATTGTGCCCTCGGGGCAGTTCGCCATCATTATAAACGAGCTTTATTAATCATGAAATATTAAAAATGTATTAATCCGTCATAATCGCAAATGTATGCCATGATTTCTTGTTTGAAAACTGTTTTGCTTAGCTTAAATTTAGTACAGGCTTTGGCCTAGTTGCTTGGTTTCAAATTCTAACTGCGTGATTCTTTTTTTCCTTGAATTAATGAAATATATTCTTGCTTGAAGTTGTATTTTTCCAGTAGAAACTGGCTGGTACACTTATCTCCAAGGTTTCGTGCTAGGCCAGTTACATCCCCTTTGATACAAGGTCAGTCTCTGCAGGTGCGGACAATGAAGGTACAGATAGTAAAATAATTGGCAAACCATGATACAATTTGTGTTCCAAGGCGCCAAGGACAGTGTATGCATAAATGGGCGCTAGTAAAAGACAATTTTGATTGGACAATTTGAAGCCAACCTATGAACCCTCCAATGGAAGACCCTACAGAATTTGGAATGTTTCTTACTTAAACCCACCGGACAAAGAGAAGTCAGCCATTTTCCTCGATGCCAGTTTGAAGCCTGATGCCAGACTCCATTTTGGACGACACCCTGATGCCCTTTTCTCTATCTGAGAGAAAGAGACTTTAAGAATTCTCACCCTAGAGACTTTAACTTTGATTTGCCCCGTCTTGCCCATGCAGTAACTTTGCCCTATTCTCCTTGCCGTTGCAAGGAAGCTTGCCCTTAACTTTGCCCCTTTGAAATTTGCCCCATGCTGATCAACCGGTACCTGAAGGACGAAGACTTTTCTTGAATGCTGATTGTATTTGGTAAATATGAAAGGATAAATGTATTATGCATTGTGTTTTTTTCCTTTTAGGTACCAACTGCTATTTTGATAGGATCCTAGCTAGAACTTTTCCAAATTTGTGTTGACTAAATTCGTTTTGCATGAAGTCCCACATGCCAATGCTAATTAGAGGTTAGTCGAGGTATTCATTCAATGTACCATGAAGAATTGAAATCTTGTTATGCTGACCGAATGTATGCAATTAGTCAAATACAGTTAGTCACATTGGTGATTTGCATTGCTATAACAGAGTGTATCATTATTCAGATTTTACGTAGATTGCGTTTCTTCCGCCGTTATGGACAGCTAGTAATGTTCATATACATATATCAATTGGTTTTGAGACACATATATATCGTGCTAGCTTTGTTAATATAGGGAAATAAATTCACTAACTTTTAATAAACTGGTGTGGTTATTCATGACTGAAAGGTCATGGTGCGCAGAAATATCAACTGTTATTGATTTCTGATGTATTATATTGATCTATTAATTGAGTATTGATTATCGATCACAACGGTTATTGATTATTGATTTGAGTGACTCGACTATTGAGGATGAGGAGAGCCCGACTCGGTTAAAAGATTTCACCGACCTCCAACGTGTCCAGGTACAGGTCATTTATAAGGGCTGGACGCGTTAACAGTTGTTAACATTTAGTCTGGCGGTGTAGTAGAGTATCCAGCCAAGGTCATTTTAATGAACCTCTCACTCAAAACCATAGTCCCCATAATGTTCCTTAGGAAACAGTATTCAATCAAAATGCCTTTTGGGCTTCAAGTGAGAGGAACAATGTCTCTTTACATTGAATGTTTGCAATATTGATAAATTGGATCACTTTATTATATTATCTCCCACCCAACTCTCATAGATGAATCCCACTTGATCTAGGAATCTTATGTTCGACAACAGCTGTTGGAATGAGTTCGCTGTAATCTTTGTACACATTCTGGCACCTAGTTTTAGTAGAGAAGTGGTCCGATATGAGCCTAATTCTTCTGGGTCTTTTTGTTTCTTTAACTCAATGGAGACATTGCCTCTGTCATGGTTTGAGTCATTTGTTTCAGTTCTGGCTTCCTCTAGGTAGTATTTCAGATAGAACATCCAGAGTTTCCACTGAAAATGACTTCTAGAAGGATGGGGTAAAACCATCTGAGTCCCTGGCCTTGGGCCTGTGCAGTCTCTTTTTGGTTTTAATAACTCAATCCTTCAGAATAGAAGCCTCCGAGGCAAAGATCTGTGCCGGAGCTATTTTGTTGAGTTTAGATGCAGAAATGTGTCTCTGCATTATATGGTTGTCCGGTGGATCAGCCATATAAAGTTTGACAGCAGTGCTGGAAGGCAACCTGGGTGTCATGATCTTTTGTGCGCTAAGATCCATTATGTTGTTTAACATTTAGATTTTGGCAATGGGTTTGTTTTCTTTGGAGTGGAGCTGTGGCAACAATTTGTCTGTAGATTTTGTTTGTGTTTCTTATGTATCTCTCTAGTCTATATATAGCTTCATTGTTTCCACGTTACAATTCTGAATTTTATTAAGTCTTACTCTTTGCAATAAATGCCCCCTGTTTACCCTTCGAGATTACTCCAAATCACAAACAATAAGCTTTCTTTTGTGTCACTGTGTGTGAGGTAGTTTTTGATGTGTAATTGTTTGACTTCTCTTGTTATGTAATCTTGTTTTAATTGATCTTAGAATTGCCCTTGTGGCTGGCCCCAGGTTTCTAACTTTTCCCACAGTAATGTGCCTCTGACCAGGGCATGACCAGACAACGTCATGACCTTATGCTCCATTTTACTCACTTCCTTCCTGTCCTGCAAAAGTCATGTTCAGCCTCTCATAGGGTTTGTGGGGTGCGGAGTAATGTGAGTACTCTAGCTCTTCATTTAGCCAGTCAATCTCCTTCCCAAAAAGTTCCACACTACTGAGTGGATCCAGCCAACGTGCGATCGAATACCAAGTTCCGATCCTCTGTTATGTGTCGGGCCCTCTGCCAATTCTGTCAGTCTCTATATGATTTGACGAAAGAAGGTCTCTTTTCTCTTTTCCTAAGTCAGGGAGTATACTGCCCCCAAGTAACCCCCTCTTCCCTTCAGCTTCCCAGCCAGCGTCTTCTCTATCTTTGTGTATTGTAGTTGGAGTAATGCCCAAGTGTTGCCCTACTAGGATCCCCGCTCCTTTTGTCTTAGTCAGTGAGAGAAGAAAAATAGCTGAGGGAAGGGCCGCAACTTTATGTGAAATGTATCATTATCTAAATGGTTGGTCTCTTCCAAAGGGTTAATGTCCCTTCATAACCTTTTGAGAGCTTGTAGAACTTTAACCCTCTTACAGGGACTTTGTGAACCTCTCACATTAAAAATATATATGTTAGGCATTTCCTATCGTCGAAAGGGGAGCTTGTATACAAAGTCTGTTGTGAGCATGGTATTGTTTATTTGGTGGCTCTTCTCCAGAGGCTGCAGACATAGGTTTGCGTGGCATGTTAAATCGGCACTGTGTGTTTGTGTGGGTCACCTCTTTGCCTCCCCTAAAAAAGTTCCATGAGGACTAACATTTGGTTTCATCAACAGTTGAATCCAGTAAGCAAAGAACACAAATTCTAACCCCTATTTGTGACTTGTCGGAGTGTATTCTGATCTAACAGAATTATACTTTTTCTGAGGATTGCCAAGTGTGAATGTCCTTTCCCATCCTGCTACCCACCTTCAAAGGCTTTATGCCAATGCAACAGTCTCTTAATCTCATCCCACATCCATATGTGCCAAGGCGGGTATGTGCCTGTGCAGTGTTACCTGGATGTCTGTTGAAGTCTTCATCTTGTCCTGGGGGAATTTGATTTTCGTTCATGGTCTATCACCACTTCTATCTCTACTCTCAATGTTTTTCAAACATTTATTTCTGGTCTGTGGCTTTCCGACCCTCCTCCAGTGTTCTTGATGTGGTGCTGAGGTCCTCCCCCCTTGGGGTGATGATCCGATGTTGGGGTTTGCTTCCATCAGTCTTTTGACCTCCTTTGCTTCAATAAGTGACTGCAGCTGGTGTAACTACTCATGTCATTTGAAGATAATTGTAAAGAGGTGCCCACGTCAATACAAAATGTTGCATTTTCTTACAAAGTCTGCAATGGGCTTGAACCCTTTCTGTTTCTGGACAGAGGCAATGGAGAAGTCCTGATATCAGTCACTGGTGGCTGTCAAATCTGCTGCTCTTTCTTTATCTCACCACTACATTTTTTTTTGTGGGAAAGTATTGTACTCTTGTCAGGAAGTATGGAGGTAGACATTATTCTGAAGCTGGGGCTGTTCTACGTATCCAATCTAGCTTGATCCCTTCTAGGGGCGCTATATCCAAGATATATCAAAAGAGCGACTAGACAAACCCCTTAATGTCTTCTTCTTCTGCTCCCAGAGGGAACCCACAATCCTGATATTGTTTCTTTTCAACCTGTTTTCAAGGTATTCAAACTTCTCTTCCAGCATTTAAATTTTGCTCTTGTATTACAGCATTTCTTGTTTTAGGAACTCTGGTTGCTCATCTTTGCCATCACTACATGTATTCAAGGTAAGGGTTCACTCTCCTAGATCGCTCACATCTGTCTTCCTCTATAATATCCTGCTGCATCTCTTCTTGTAGCATGGCTAGGTCAGTGCGTAATGTCTCTAAGGGCGCTAGAGTCTCCCTAAGTCTGCGACCTCACCGACATGTGCAGCAGCGCAGTCTTTAGCCACGGGAAAGACAGTGCTGCGCTGACACTTTCCCACATATTTGGCACCACGCCCAGAAGCTGCACTGACTGACTCTGTGGCAGTCCTATCGAGCATTGCAGCCCGGTTCCTAGGTTGACACCGCCACCTCCGCTGTCACTGGGGCACTGAGACCTCTCCAGTGTGGGCTTCCAGTGAAGTTATGGGAGCGTGCTGGATGCACCCACACCTCTGGTAACGGCTTATTCCACCTCCTGCCATCTTGTCAGGCGTGCTCAGCTGTGTATCTTAGACCCAGCTCAAAGAGATCTGCTCTTTACCTTGCCTGCTGGATGGGCTCCCACCCTCCAGCTGGCTGTCTCATTTCTCATCTTAGTTGAATGAGCAATGGAATTATTTTTGGGCCATTTGGAGCAACCTTGGAGCCGTCCTAGCCTACCGTAATCTAGGCCTCACCGTCAGAAGCATCTTTTCATGTTCAAATCCAACATTTCCAGCAGTGTTGCACTAAGTAATATCAAAATGGAATTCATAGGACCTATATCACAATTAGAACCTTTGGTTTTATTATAACTACTTCAGTGTTTTGCATTTTAAAATGTTAGTTAAACTAAAAGTATTTAAAAATAACCACATTCACTTACTGTGTGTTGTTTTGTATGTTACATGTACCTGACACTAAGTCCCACCATGAGCATCTCTGAAGAGGCGTAAGGGTGAATCAGCATACGTAATAAAAAGGGACGTGCCATTAAAGGGCATATCAAGCAACAAATCTCATACAGCTTCTGAGAAATTGGAAGAACGTAGCCATGCCCTTCTCCGTAGGACTACTGAAGAAGCCATAATTCGCCCAACCGAATCAGTGGTATCCATACCACATCGAACACTACGCTTAGCAGCCTGCTGACCATCTCTTACAAAGGGCGTGAGAGAAGTTCTAGCCTCGTCAGGCAGGGAAGGCAAAATCATAAAGTGTCTCACAATAAGGAAGTAGAAAGACCGACTCCACAGAAGACTGGTCAGGATGTAACATATCAAGCAAAGGATCCGTGGATAATTGCACAGTAGGAAGCTGTAAATGCAACACTTCCGATACACGTTTTAACATGTCTGCAATAGCAGAACTAGCCTCTGCAGCCAACCCAGGAAAAGATAGGAGTCTGGATACTGGCGAGGAATCAAGACTGCTCGCATTGGCCTAATCAAGCAACTAATCTGATTGTGAAAATGGAATGGTGGCGAAATGAGGAGGCTGAGAATGAAATCCAGGCCCCTCTGACAGAAGAACAATTGTGTCAGGCTCAGCTAATGCCAAATGAGGAACATACGGCTCCAACGGCGGCGCTTCTGGTGTCGGAGTCAACGTCGATCTAAACCGGGAGGGAGAGACTTCAACCTTGGAAGGGGCATCATCCGATTCCAGAGAGACAACAATGGGGGTGTAGAGCGAAGTCGCATGCACCACCAGTGCCTAAGTCGGTGTTGGAAGTGAGGAATCAAGCACAGACAATGGGAGCCGTGGAAGGCTGTGCATCGCACCGATCCGACTCTGGAGTCAAAGTCGAAGTCGAGGGGCACCGAGGATAAAGCCGCTGGTGAAGACCCGTTGGGGCACCTGTCACCTCTTTAGGGCCTGAAGGCACTCCTGAGGGAGGAGGAGCCCAAAAACAGCATGCAAGGACCAATATTACTACTGCATCTGGGCCAGAGTTGCCCTGGTGCCAGGCCAAGGTGGAAGGGATGAGGTCGACTCCTGCATAGACTCGTCCTCAAAATATGTGGGGGAGTTGCACAGGGGATGACGTTGCTACGGAGTCACACAACACCCTCTACCGACACACAGAGGTACTGCTGAAGAAAAGTTTTCCGGATGCAGTCTGACGCCTGGGGAGAATTCTAAGATAAGGAAACTGCGGCTAGTTGTCTCTACCAGATATGAGCCACAATTCACTATTCAAATTATCCTTGGCACAGTAGAGGTGGGGTAGGAAACAAGTGCAAAAGCTAAATACAAGGAAACAGAAAAGTAAAAACCCATCCCAAAAAAAACCTGCCCTCCCCCATTACCACCCCTCCCACCCATAATGAGTAACTTGGGAGAGACGACAGAGCTCTGAGGCCATTAATTAAGTAGTAACATGTAAGATACTAAAGCTGACAACCTTAGGTCAAAAGTGACATAGATATGAGCCACCCACAGGAACATGAGCAGGTACTGCTGTTAACATAAAGGATAAATTTACAGCCTTAATTGGCCTGTGTAACAAAAGGGTAGAATTCACGAGCCGCCACTGCTGCTCTTGTGAAGCTTAGTGTGAAGTATAAAAGTACTAAATAATATGCCTTAATAATATAATAGAGTAAGTGCAAGTAACAGGGGCATAGTAAGCCAGATGTCAGTATGCAACAAAGGATGCTAGTTAGGATATACATAAGTATATGTTCCGAACAATTAGTAGGAAGCAATATAGGGTATAGGCATGTGGGTTTGGTAATAGCTATCACTAACAAACAGTGAGACAGTGACTACCAAGGGAATCAGCCAATTGTTTTGCAAAAAAAGGTATGACAAACAGATCGGACTCTTATCTGAGCCAACGCCTTCTTGAGTGATATCTGTTTGCTGGAATCTCCCGAAAGTTTTTGCTTTCTTTTGTTAGAATTTGTGGGATGGACCTTCATTTTGTGATTTTCATGCTCATCTAGGAAAGTAGTATGGTCTTTCGCGTCTACGAAGACATGGTGTTTGCCATCCATGAGAACTCTGAATCTTGCCGAGCCAACAAGAGCCAGAAATTATTCAACATCCAAAGTGGGCAGCAAAATCGTGAGAGTAATGGACAACAGTGGCGACTGGTGACCTTTGAAAGAGGTTGGGGCATACACATGTACCTGTAATCAGAGCAAGCAAGCAAAGCTGAAGCTCTAAAGGAGGGTACAGAGGGGGTCCTATCCTGCAAGAACATTTTGAAAATTTGAGGCCAAATGTTTTACTTTATTGTAAACTTTTTTACTAAAATTGGCTAAAAATCCAAAGGTGGTGAATGCAATATCCCAGTGATTTTTGTGCTCACAAAGCACTCCACGACACTGGACCAGCCTACCTCAACGAACGAGTCAACTTCCACATAACAACTCGCCAGCTCTGCTCCGCTCCGCCGCCCTCGCTTCAGTCCCCTGCATCCAATGCACCACCTCCGGCAGCATATCCTTCTCCCACCTCGCCGCCAAGACCTGGAACTCCCTCCCCACCAACCTATGCAAGACCCAGGACCTCCTAACCTTCAGAAAGCACCTAAAAACATGGCTTTTTGAGCAGTAACCGCCCCAACACCCCCTCCCCCATCCCAGCGCCTTGAGACCCTACTGGGTGAGTAGTGCACTTAAGAAAATATTTGATTGATTGATTGATTGGTGAGCCTGACTAGTGCTACTCTCTGCCAGGGTATTAGACCTCAACTTCCCCAAGATGTCTGTGAAAAATGGTGCAAACCAGTAGGTTTTTCATCACAATGTCCCTTGAAAACTGGATAAAGAGCTGAATGTAATACATGGAGTAAAAAATCTCTATGGCATATCACAAGACCCGTCATTTATTAAAATGCACATTTTTCCATCTTGCTTCGTCATACTGGGAATCTGAGTCATATGTATGATGGAATTTCTTCAAGAAAGGGCTTAGTCAGACAACTGTAGCTAGAACTCCTAGAAGCACACCTTGAAGTCAACAGCAACAAAAAGGGAGGTAAAATCAACTGCAGATAATCTGACACACTTTCATTACAGCAATAAAACAAAATACAGTAATAGTAAACAACAGTCAGCAGTGGGAAGTGGAATCCATTTTCATTTACTGTTGGAAGACAACCAAGTTCATAAACATCCTCAAAATAATTAAAGGTGCTTAAGAGGCTGTGTGTGATGACAGAAATAGTGGTCACCCAGCTGCAAACTAACTCAGACCTATAACCCTGTTTCTTCCAGCCTTTCTTTCTATTTAACCATGCCAACATTAAAGGCTGACGGTACAGGTTTCTTTTTTGCATCCATATGGTTATCATCGCATCATGCAGGATTATAAAGTGGGAAGACTGATTGACCCCTCCCTTTAGTTAAAATCAATGGATTTTGGTTGGGTGTTGGTTTATTGCGAGAATTGAAAGGTGATGATAGAATATATATATTCCTAACCAAAGTCCACTAAATAATGCCGAACTCTTGACGGGTGCGTCCATTATGTGCAAGTGGCAGCACATTATTCATTTAAAACAAGAAGAAGGAATGGAGCACTCACGGGTACTTTAGATCCAATTTATTGTGCCACAGACGCGTTTCAGCATTCTTTGCCTTTCTCAATGTGATTTGCGCAAAAATGAAAGAAAAACAGTCTCCTGAGCAGCCTTTAAATAGATTACTCCATGCTTTAAGTGAAAAGACAGATAACGGACTCGCATTTGCTTCTTCAAACCTTGTCATCATGGTACCGCCATCACTCTCTGTGTTGTACTCATTATTTCAAATGTAATGCCCGTGCTTTGATATTCTGCAGTAGAGGTCACCCCTTTAAATGGGTACAGGCCATTACACAGTGCCAAGTTTACAAAAAGCCCAAAGAAATAATGCTTTCCACTTTGCCCAGCAGTTTGAGTTTTTCTTGCTTGTCAAGTTGATATATAACAGAATCAAACATCCCTCGTTTGCCGCAATTTGCCTCTTTTGGAACATCACATGCCTCAAAGCGCCAATTTAGTAATCAGAGCCTTCACATTATAGTAATGTGGGACCTTATGTCAGTCGATATGGCATTTCTTTAGCAAGCGGTGATTCTGGCATTGTTAATTTGAATTCCTAACCAAAGTCCACTAAATAATGCCGAACTCTTGACGGGTGCGTCCATTATGTGCAAGTGGCTGCACGTTATTAATTTAAAACAAGAAGAAGGAATGGAGCACTCACGGGTACTTTAGATCCAATTTATTGCGCCACAGACGCTTTTCAGCATTCTTTGCCTTTCTCAATGTGATTTGCGCAATTACTAAATTGGCGCTTTGAGGCATGTGATGTTCCAAAAGAGGCAAATTGCGGCAAACGAGGGATGTTTGATTCTGTTATATATCAACTTGCGCAAATCACATTGAGAAAGGCAAAGAATGCTGAAACGCGTCTGTGGCGCAATAAATTGGATCTAAAGTACCCGTGAGTGCTCCATTCCTTCTTCTTGTTTTAAATATATATATATATATATATATATATATATATATATATATATATATAGTTAGGACCAACGTTTTCTATCGACAAAGTGTTTTTTATTGTTTCGCCAATAACTCTGGCATAGTTTGACAAATATTCATTATATTTTCACAACTGGTGTACCAGTTACTTCAGCTGCTGTCTGGAAAGTTTTGGGGTGATTTGTCAAACAGGGGCTGAGAAAAAGGGGGGGTCCCAACACGCTTTCCCCCATGCGTGGGGATTTTGCAGTTTTTTTGCAGTTTTTAGACACAACTACAGCACATACCACTGAACGTATATACACCAAATTCTGCAGAAAGGTAGATCTTGGTCTAGAAAGAGCCCTTTTTGAAATTTGGTGTAAATCTGTTTAGTAATTCTGGAGTTATTAAAAACAAAATATAGCTATCTATGGACACAGATCCATGGGTGTGATGGAGTTCACAGGTACATGTAGAGGAATAAAGACGTGTGATTTACAGCTCCGTGTGGGCCTAGTTATTGAGTGGGTACCAGGCTGGGGAAGACAGTACAAACGCGACACCCGGTGTAAATCCGCAATGGATCTGCGGCTCTGAAACCCAGTGGGAAAAAAAACTCACACACCATACCCCCGACGGGCACGGCTAAAGGCATACACCAGCATGGGTTTGGTTGCATGGGGCCAACCCCCACCATGCACAGTCATGGTTGTATTAATGTACCTTAATTATATATTACTTTATGTTAAAAAACATAGAAAGTCACTGAAAAAAAACAAAGGTCACAGGGACGTTATTGTTAGGTTATAGTTAGTTTGCATTGTACCTATAGAATAGTTAGGTTGCATTTTACTTATGTTAAGAAACTATAATTTGTGTCCTAAAGTTAGTTAACGGCACAAGTTATAGTTTCTTCAGATAAGTATAACTATAAGTATAATCAGAACAGCTGAATTTCAATGGTTTTATGTGGGTAAAACATCAATCTAACTATAACATCCCTGTAACCTTTCGTTTTTTCCCTATATACATACATGCACAGTATATATAAAACCTACTGGCTGTCCTAAGTAGGTAGTTATAGCTAGGACCTAGTTTCTACAGAAAAAGTGTTTTTGACTTGCCTATATCTTTGGCGTTGTTTGACAAATTTTCACAACATTTTCCAAAAAAAGTGCTGCCTTGTGTTACTCGGCCCTCTGAAGGTGCTCCATGTGTGGGACCTGGGAATGCATCAAAATACTATGCTTTCCCAAGGGAGGTGTAATGAGGGGACATAGGTTTAAAAACTATTAATAAGTATTTCTCAGTGCAGTGCTTTAATGTGACGTATTAATAATGACAAATAAACTTTTTTGATTTAATTTTGAGAACACTTTATCATATTTACATGATGTTTTGTTATATGATTTATATAACAAACATTTTCAGGGCTCGTTTAAAAATGCGCTGACTGCATCACGTTTGTTTTTCTTCCATAAACAGATTCCACTCATAGACATACTCTCAGACATGCACCACATCGCACATAAACAAGCATACATACATAGAAACACTTGCATAAACACATTTAAAAACCCACAAATTCTAGTATTACAACTTACCTCATCTGATATGTCCCAAGCTGCAGCCCGTTTGGCTGGCCCTGAAAATCATGAATTTGTGCCTCCTCCTTTGAAGACCTGGAAGCTGACACCACAGTTTCCATTTTTTATGGGTGAGCGTAAAGCGCTCCGTCCATTCTGTAATCTCTCTTTGGGCTTCAAACCACATCCATGTCACGTCAGTCACTTACATTGGTTTGTGGGCTTGCCTTTTAAAATCCGCTTGCTTTCATTTGTGAAAGGCATGCATTCATCATGTTTTTTCCGGTGTTTAGCCCGCCTACACAGCACCGGTAAACTACTAAAAACATACGAAGCTTGATGTTTTCAGCCTGGGGTCTGGACTACTTTATCTGTTTATTTTCCACGCAGTTCAATCGCGCTGCATTTTACATAGTGCGATCGCACTGCATTTTTTTTCTTTACGCTAATAGCTCTAACTAGAGCAAATGCGAGACCCGTTGCATTGAAAATGCTTGTTTCATTTATAAGCTCGAGTGTCTGTCTGATCAGAAGCCAGGATAGCGATCAAGGTCAACCCTCCTTCTCCAATCTGGCTTCTGATAGGGTATATAAGCATATGATAGACAAGACCCACCGAAGCTTCATTAGGTTTGTGAAGCATGACAGTTATGTATGGTGAATGTGCGAGCCTGGCTGTAAGAGCCAATGCCCTAACACATGCATAACACCAATGAGAACGACAGAGCCCCCTCTGGTACTACCATGTTGTTGCAGCTCTTTAAATAAAAACAAACGATTGGTAAGATGGTTTGTTTTCCTGTAAAAGCAAGAACACATCTAACAAGTATTTGGAGGTGGGTGAAATATGAAGGGGCACCACCCTGGTGCACCCTATTAGTGAGCCACCTCTCATGGATACCATCCCTCGTAGAACAGGGAATCGTTCTGGCTCACTCCCAAAACCAAGAGTTTTTAAACATTATTTTTCCATATAAAATCACAGAAACTGCAGAATCACCGTAGAGTGAGCAAAAGTACCCTCTCATCAGCAAATCAGTGCACATAAAAATCAAATGTCATAATGGCTTAACACATAAGCACTATCCCACTACATAAATAATTCTTCAGCACCATATATGCTAATGGTATCCGGAGCTGCTAAAACAAACAATGTACATTAATAGCGTGTTATATATATATATGAGTGGGGCGTGGTGAACCAACAGAATAACCTTGAGGTAAATGTTTCAATTTGTGACTGAACTGGGATAAGTTCCTGGAGGGCAGAATAAACAATTACAGTGGAAATAAACAAGTAAACTTCCGCTCAACAATGTGCTGCAGAAATTGTGAGGAGAGACATTGGTGGGGGGGAGTGGTAAGCCATGGTGACAAGGACGTGACTTGGAAAAGATGGCATTCATATTACAATGAGGCCAGGTTAACAGCGATCAGGAAAACAAACTTCTACACAACATTGATAATGTGTTTGAAAAGCAATAAAACTCTATAATGTGTACATGTGTAATCGAATGTAAAAATAGAGTCTGCAAATTGTTTATGATGCACAAAAATATAAACACATAAAAATCCTTCACACTTGTGTTTCGTCATAACTCGTACTTGTGTCTTTGTTGATATCTTGCTGATAACACATCTTGTGGTCTTTTCTTGGTGTCTCTCCTGACTAAACGTATATGTGTCTCTATTTCAAAATGCAAAAGTCGAAAACGATGACATTTTAAATATGTATCGTTTCAAATGCTCTTGTGCCAGGGTTATTCCCCCGTGGTCTTGGCAGGGCAGTGTGTGCATCAGCCTCGTGAGGCCCCGAATGTTCTAGATGTGGAACGCCCCAGAACACTGCCGTGCCAAGAGTGTTTTGGTTTGATATCTACGGAAAACTGGTCTCTGACGATGGCCTGGTTCTGGGTGCACCGGGCCTGCAAACACACAGAGGATGCCAGCCGCCTCAAAGAATGGAGCGCGTGTCCGAGTCTGGCATAAACAGACCCTCGTGTAACGAGTCAGTTAAGCCTGCTTATGGACAGACCCTCATCTAGACGGATCCTCACACAGACAGTTCTTCACATTGGCTGACCACGGCCCATGGGACCCAGATTAATCGAAAGACCCTCCCGTCCCGTAGACAGGCCTACACCTAAGCAGACCCTCAGACCCTCCGAATCACAAAGCAGTTAGGCTTCAACAGCTAGACTTTCACAGACAGGTGGAGCACTGTGGGCCTCTCGCACAGGCCAGCATCCACGTCTCAGGTATTTACATACCCGCTCTCCGACAGGCATACCCACACAAGCAAACCCTCGCACAACCAGGCCCCGTAGCAGATAGCCGCTTAGCGTTATATGCACTTTTGCGCATGGGCAGACAGGTGCGCATAGCTACGTATGCAGAGTACCCCGCAGGGAGAAAGACTCTCACACATACAAGCACAGGTTTCAGCATGTAGACAGAGCCAGATTTAGGCTTGCGAAACACACAGGGCATAGACAAGTTAAGTGAACAAAACACTGATAATGACAGGTGCACCTGCACAGTGGTTAAGATGCATAAAGACACATCGGCAGAAAACAAAAATAAATAGTTACATACACAAAACACAAGCAGGCAGACTAAAATACACGCGAAGATAAGTAGGCAGACGCGCACAACGCACAGGCACATAGTAAAACACGACGTACGCCAGTCTGGTTGTAGCAGCTGGACAGTCTCCGGGATACAAATCTGATATTTCATCATTCTCTTTTAACAGTACTGCCCCCTCAGCCCGAAGACTCCTACGTCGTTGTATTCTACAGCATGGCCTCTCATCCCCCAGAGGTCTCCAGTTCGCCGGGCACACCCACCTTGCCCCAGTCTAGGGCCGGCTCCGAAGAGCCCAAGGACCGCGCATTGCCATTCCAGCTGGGCAGCCCGCTGCTGGTGGCACCTGTCCCTAGCACCCTCGTGTTCACTGGAGATTCTGCCAAGGTCATCATGAAGGTCAAAAGTGTCTCCCCGGCAGGTGCACTGGTGCAGCCTGAGCGCCACGACCAGAAGAACCAGACTTACATCGTAACCCAGACCGCCGTCAAGGTAATTTTGCCTATGGCAGGCGTCAGTCTCGCCCCAGCACTACCATCCGCTGACCTGTCCCACATATTGCCCCACAGCAAGACATTGCTACTGCCCAGTTCCAGCGTGTTGCAGGCCTTTGCTGATGGAGAGAACACAGCCAGCACGAAGACGACCTGCCAAGCCAAAATGGCTACCCCAGGCCCGCTGCCCTGGAAGACTGTGGCTGGGCTGAACCCGACACAGCTGATGCCACCCTGCGTGGCCCCGGGCTCTCTGCCCCCAGGCGCTTGCGGCAGTGCCACATCCAGGCCCCTCGTTGATACGTCCTGCTCATCCAAGGGGGTGTATGAGAACTTCCGCCGGTGGCAGCAGTACAAGATTCTGGTTCGCAGGCACTTCCCTAGCAACCCGGACACAGAGGCGCTAGCCTGCTTTCTAATGTAAGTGACTGAGGGGAGCAGCCAGGGGGCCAGGCTAAGTAAAACATAATGGGCTGCTCATGTTGTCTGGTGACGCAGAGGAGCTGAGCAGAGGGTGTTGGCAGCAAATGTATCACGGTGAATTTGTGAGTATATTCTGACAGTTGCACTGGTCAATAAATTGTAGTATTTACAGACTGTTAACAGCCAGCAAAAAAGTTTGTATGAAAGTTGCTGCTGATGATGCTAGCCTTCATGGAAGGTGTCAGTGAGAGCAGATTGCACCTGCAGCAGCCACTCTGCTCCTTGAGTGCTGTGTATATGGAGCTGCAGCTTAGATCAGTGCATGTGCAAGGTCTGAACATGTCACTGTTCTTTATTAGCAGGAAAGAAGGGCCTTCCTCTGAGCCAGACCACTGAACGAGGCAAGTGAGTATTACAAATGATGCTTAGCACAAACGCTAGGTGATCATTTGGAGGCCAGCGTGTCTTGACATTTGTGGTTTGGGTAATGCACCTGGTCTAGCAGGACACAGGACAAAGCCCGGGGCAAGCCAGGCCCAAAGATCCAGGTTTCTAAATGTGCCACGTGACACTTCACATTATGCCCTCAGTCAGCTTGAACCCTAGGTCAAGCTTTGCAGAGCTCTCAAGTTGTTCCATGTCAGGCAAGATTAAAATATCAAGTCCTGGTTTTGTTAATTGCACTCTGTTCATTGTAGTTATGATTTTCCATCCCCAGTCCACAATGGCAAGTCCCAGAATGGAAACAAAAGACTGGTTTGGGTGAACTACTCCCACTGCCATGAGACAACATCAGATTTCTGGGCCTGATCTGTATGTTACCCGAAGGTTACAGGTTTGAATCCCAGTGGGTCCACTCATCCTTTCATCCTCCAGGTGGATACATTGAGTTGGGTAATAATTAACAGCTGTTGGTAGAATGCACTTTATGAGTGTGGTAATTCTTATACGTAGGTGTCCATTCAGTTTACTGGGAGAAGCTGTGAAGTCAATCCAACCTGCGATGCTCCTCGAGCAGATAGACGAGCAGGTTGGCCATGGTCTCCTTCTGGTTCTCAGAGCAGGTTTTGGCCCAAGTTCTTAGTTTTGAGATATGGCCATCTAGGCACCTTTTGCCCCATAACCAAGGGTCCAGGAGTTGTGGTACACCTCTTGTGGGGTTCATGACTTACTCTGGCTGGGCTCGGGTGCGCGTTCAATATGGTGTGAGCATTTTGTGTCCCTGTGGCTCTCAACAGGTGGTCAGAAAACTAACCCTTGAAGTCATTCTTGTAGTCCTGGGTTCAAGTGAGGTTGCAGGGCTCAACATCAGGGCTAGTCTCTGAGGGTTCAAGTTAGGCTCCAGGCAGCAAAGCAATCTCTCCCAGTACAGCAAAACAGTCTTGCAGAGTACACACAGAAGGTCACAGCAGCAGGCAGTCCTCTGAGAGTCCTTCCCCAAGTCCAGGAGTGAACTGAAGAGTGGGTCTAAAGGTCTTATTTTTATACCATGCTGTGCTTCTTCTAGAAGGGGGAGAAGCTTCTAGAAAGGTTCTTTGAAGTGCATGGAATTTCCTACCTCCACTGCCCTGGTACCAGGCTGGCTGCAGTGACAATGGGAAGGTGTTAGGCTCTTTGTTTGAAGACAGGTCACACCCAGTTGCAAGTGTGGCTGTGCTCAGGTCTGCCCCCATCCTGCCAGCAGATGGCCCATTGAGGCACACCTAATCCCTCTATCGTGTGACTCTGGGAGGAATTAACAAATTTATCAAACTTTCATGCAGTGCAGACAGCAAGATGTTTTCACACAATCACTATACATACATTGGCATAATAAGATGGTGAGTTGCAATAATGGTAGCATTAGTTTGATTGTTGTGGGTACAATTATTTTAAAAAGTTAAGTTTTGCTTGCTCTTAGCCCTCCACGAAACATGTTGGCTAGAGATCGGATTAAAAGCTGGAGGCTAAAAGCGCGAAGATCAGATTATAGAATGGAATTTTGAAACACTTAGGACTCTTAATGTTGTGTGCTCAAAGGCAATTCTTAAACATAGACCACATCCACTATATAATAGTGATCTCACTCAAGCGAGTTGATCTCACATTTGGTCTCAGAATAGTCATAGTACTTTCAGGAACTTTCACATGCACTCTCACATACCAGTATATGAGAACTGGGAAGAGAGTTTCCATAACACAGTACAAGGGGTATGGCACTCTCCTACTGCACCAGATACTAAGGGCCACATTTCCTAATGTTTTGTGCCAGCGCTACCACAATGAAAAATGGTGCAAAGTAGCAAAAGGTATTTACTTTCCAGCACAAAAGGTTTCTTTCCACAGGAAAGGTGACCTTTTCACAGTGCCAAATCCACTTTGTGGTACTTTGCAGTAAGGGCATTTCTAGGACTTTTCTCTGGAAACACCCAAAGATTTTAAGACAGAGTCTAATGTTCTAAGGTAACCAGAAAGGACTTTGCGTAAAAAAATATTGTCTAGTAGAAGAAGGTGCAAACAATGCATTGATTTCCACCAAAGCAATGCGTTAAATGCTGCAGTACAGAGCACACAATCATGGTAACTGACCCTTCTGTGGTTGTCTTTACATAAGAGTATGTACTTAAAAGATGTGTGTGCAGGACACCTTCTGTATTGGACAACACACAATCACCTTTGGAACATGGTGCGTGATGCACAACAGCCTGTCTGTGCATCGGCGCAGGGGATAACAACAGGTCAATATTTGCAAATGTGGCTAAACTGCTGTGTTTTCTTCTTTGCATAATACAGCACAGTAATTTTGGGTACTGTGCTATGTTGCACACAAAAATTAATCTGGGCCTAAATAACTCTAGGGGCCAAAGGCTACCCCTATCTGGAATCAAGGTCAGCCATCTGCCATGGAGATAGTATGTTTGCTTCAAGGCATAGCTCTGTAGGTACCATGGCAGGATTTCTTCCTCCACGTCTCTTCAAGGGTGTGCTTTGAATTATCAGGCTTTCCTAACTGGGGAGCTAGAAGGCTTAAGTCTAATCCCTACGGATCTGGATCCCACTTACAATGAGTGCTACCTCGGTTACACAGTCCACCCATATGTTTGCTGGTGTGATAGTGCAACTATCACTTACTTCTCCTCTCCTGTACACCGTGCAACCCAGGCCAGACCACCAGGAATCCAGACAACCTCTGTCATGGCAATCATGTACTTCCCTCTCCAGCTCTTTGACATGCCGTGGATCCCTTGACAATGGCTTCCTGGCGGAATACACCCTGATAGGTGCTGTAAGCTCATCAAGGAACTACTACAGTTTCAACCCCAACTGGCTCGCTCAGGCAAACTGGAAGCATGCAAAACATTCACAAGTACAATCGTTGCTGATAATGACATGGGCATCCACAACCAACTTTCTCTCCCTTTTACAAAAAGCTGCCTAACGTCTATTACTCCCCTGTCTGGGTTTTAGATAATAAGTCATTAACAGTATGGCGTGTCAGCGACCAGGCAGGGTGAAGCCATCAACTCCGGCTTTCTCGCAGAAGACTTCCCACCATTCTAAGAGATCCACACCCTACAGGAATCTCTTTTTCTTCAGGGAAGCTGCAGCTGTAGGAGTGCCATTGAAGGAAATGAACTGACGATCGATGATCCTGACATGCAGGGAGCTTTCGCCTTGTCCCAGGAGACCAGTGGGCAATTTCATTGCCTGAACTGCCTAACATGGTGGCACCAGGCAGTGAAATATAGTGATGCTCGCCCTGCTATTAATAAGGTGGGATGATTATCACCATTACCTGTCACCACTGCCTGATGACTATTTGGTGGATGGGACATCAGGTCAGACAGAGGTTTCTCACAGCCAAACCAGTGCCTCCATCATTAGAAACACAGAGCTTCTTCCGAGCCTAAATAGAGCAGGAGAACCACAAGTTTGGTGGGGTGGGAGCATTGCCGGTTTATCCTGACACTCCACCAAACATTAAATGACCCCCTCATTGATTTCAAGAAAAAACATTCGCTCATGAGCCAAACATTCTATGTGCCAGTGCAAATTGTTCAGAAACACCACTTTCAGATGAGGCAAAATTCAATACTAATTGCACACACAAAGGAAACATTTTATATGTTATATGTAAAGAATCAGAGAATTAAATCTGAGCATATATTTTTGCATTTCTTTACCATTTGCTCAGCTGGATTTCTGCAACTTAGTAACCACATCTTTTCTCTGAATATTTCTTACTCCGTTTGGCTCTGTTCATCTAACTCGTCCCATATTCACTCTGTTACCTACACAAGCACTCTCACTCATCCACTCTCTCACCCTGCCTCCACCCCACACCATCACTGTTGTCCCACTCTCACTAATGTCCCACTCCATCCTCAGTTTCACTGTTTGTAAAAGGAAAAGGCAAACACAGGCCTCACTATTTCCCATTAACTCAATCTTTTGCAATTGGTAACGTGTCCTTCCCTACTACCATATGGTCCTTCTTTTCAACTTTTCAGTTACGTTGATAATTAAACTAGAACTAAGAACATTGAAAACCTATTTCAGAAAATCATGTATGATATGTTCAAATATCTACTTTTTTGTTTGGTTTCCCAAACTTTTTTTATACTGGGGACTAGACTTGCTGGCATATTTACATCTCTGGGCACTGGTAGGATACTAAACACCTCCCAGTGCTTGTGGGGAGACTCCAACATGAATAATTGTCATATCTGACTTTTAGGTATGTTCCTGGTACAGATGCATACAGACTGCACTAGTGGGATGAAAGTCAGATATTGGGGGCATGGACAAGATGGTAGGAAGCACTCTCTGTCACCTCAACTGCGGCCCCAGTATCCAGTCTGGTCAAAGAAGCTACAGCCCCAGAAATTACATCCAGGCCTCTTCTCCCTGTTGAGACACCCTGGGCGGAAGGTGAGGTTAGGATTTTGTAGAGAGTGGCAGGGGAGGTCACCCGAATTTACCACTGGATTCGAAGACGGGTGTGATTGGTGGCAAGCCAAACCAAAAGAAGGCCCCCGAGATGGCAACTGCCATGTTTGGCATCTGAACCAATTGTTGCTAATGATTCAGCGAGTGCAAGGCCCCGACCTCCCCATTCATACAATAAGAGTGGGTGCTGGGGAAGTAAGGCCCATGGGTTGCTGGAAGTAGTGCTTTAAATGGACCGGTACTCACCGGTACAGTGTACCGGCACATTATACATTTCTCCCCTTGAGTACTTGAACTTCTCCTTGGACAAAGAGAGTACTGGTACACCCCAGGGTCCAGGCCCTGAGGCAGGTGGTGCTCCTCTCGTTATCTCTCACCTCTGCAGCACTTTCCACATGTCCGCACTGATGCACAGTGGAATCCTGGGCTGAGCTGACACTAAAGTGCCAGAGCAGCAGCTCTTGTCAGCAGGACACAGCAATCAGCATGTACTACTTTGCAAGCCGTCGGGACAGGGGTGTGGTGGCAGGATGTTTGGTTTATCCTTTGTTCTTGCACAGTGGGGGTTGAGAGGTGACTACACCTTACTGAATGGGGGGGCGCATTCTTCAGGGCAGTACAGCTTTTCAGCTTGCCTGTTGTTTTCAATGACTGAATAACTTAGCCCATTAGCAATTTAAATGAAATTGTTTTACTTGAATGTGAATCCCTCATGCACCACCAATTTTATGATTACCCTCAAAGAAAAAAAAGACTTAAAATGCAACACAATTTTTATTTTTATTTTTTACTTTTTACAGAGTGGTTTGGTGCCTTTAAACCTCTAGTTTCATATGGGAAACTAGACATAACCCAAACGTGACAGGAGGCTTCACGGAATGTATGACACTCTATAATACAATACAATTTATTTCTAAAGCGCACAGCTACCTCGAGGAGGTGTACTGGTGCTAGCAGAAAAGGTCACTACATGACATCAAAAAGATGATCATAATTAGAAACTATTTATACCAGAATAAAAAGAAGCATTTTTAGATTTCTTTCTAAATGCTGTTTCCGATGGACAGCTTTTCAGAGCAAGTGGAAGCACGTTTCAGAGCCTGGTTGCCAAAAAGGTGAAGCTTCCTTCCCTCCTGGCTTTCTATATTCAAGGTGTTTGAAACAGTTTAGGATTGTTAGACCGCAATGAGCATATTGGAGATGAAAATTTAAAGAGGTGCCTAAGATAGAGAGGACCCTTTTGATTGAATGCCCTAAAAGCTAGGGTGAGGACCTTAAACTGGATTCTTCTATTCACGGGAAGCCAGTGAAGTTGGCATAAGTAACTTGACATAGGGACCCTGGGAGGAAGTTTACAAATCATCCAAGCAGCAACATTCTAGATAGTTTGGAGACACTGAACTAGAAAAGCCTGGAGCCCTAATTTTACACTGTGTAGGGTGGCGAAGGAGGTAAAGTCGAGAAGCTGACACACGAAGAGCAGGTTTCTAAGATCGGTATTTATTGAGGGTCCACGGCAGACATACACACGACTGAACAGCCTGGAGATCAGCACTGAAAATCCTGCCCCAAGAATCTAGAACCCAAAGATAGACTCTACTCGCATAACGGTGTAGAACTTACAAACCTGAATGTAAACCGTAGGTAAGCATTGATAGCAACAAATGAAGAGAGAAACATATAAGCATTGGTACATACAAACGTAAAATGAAGCATGGAACATATGCTACATCATCTTCCCCCTTCACAAAAAAAAATATAAAAAATACATAAATAACAAAAGTCATATAAATAAGAGTTCAATTTAAAGGGTAATCATCAAACTTTGATGGAAGTTTAACAAGTCTGTGGCTGCACGTATATAGAAGTTCTGCTGCCGGACATAAATATGAAGAAGGACCAGGACCATCCTTGCTCATCAGACCATCACAGGAGTTCTCTGCTTGGCAGTGAGAATTGTCATGTTCGTGATTATACATCCTTTCTTCTATACTTGCAGGATTCTCAATAAATGTGGCACTAGAGCTGGTATCATCTTCACGTCCTACATACACCTGCCTGAAAATGTCAGCTTGTGACGAGGAAATAGGAACAACACAACTTCTGTTCCACCATCCCTTGACTTCCAGTAACACAGCAGACTTCGTAACTCTTATGACTTTACCAGGTAAAGAAAATGTTGATGCTCCTTTGGGCACCTACCACGGTTTACTAATTAAAACCCAGTCATTTACATTGAATAACACATCACTCACATTTGTCTGAGAATCATAGTCATGCTTCTGAACCATCTGTTTTTCAGAGACTCTCTGTCTCAATCCTTTAACATCCACATTCATGCCTTTGTGAAAAGAAGCCATCCACGAAGGTAGTAGTTTAGATCTAGATGCCCATAATTTCTAATTCAAGACTTCACTCACATTGCAGTTGGTTGCAATGGCTGTTTGAATGCCGTCTTTAAGAATATGATTGGCTCTTTCCACTAGTCCTTTAGAAGCTGGACTGTACAAAGCCACTCAAGAATGTTTGATATTAAACTTAGTCATGAATTTCTCTATTTTGGAGGAGGTGAATTTCACACCATTGTCTGTGACAATGTTGGACGGAGGACCTTCCAAGGAAAACAAAAATGATAAAAATGATATGACAGATTCTGTGTCTGCTTGTTCAACAAAAGTGTAGTAGATCCATTTCGAAAAATAATCTATGGCAACAATCATGTGTCTCATATTTCTAGGTAGTAAGTGAAAAGGGCCTGAAAAATCAATGGCAATGCTCTCCCAAGCACCACTGGGTAAAGGAATGGTGTGCAAGGGTTTATTGTGGCACTTCCAATGCTTATCGGACACCACACATGATGTGCACTGATCCACAAAGTTCGACACTTGTTTGTCGAGACCCGGCCACCAGTATTTCTCCTTAAACCTTCTGTAGGTAGCTGAAATGCCTAAATGCCCCTCATGAGCAGATTAAATCAACAAAGGCCTTAAATCACATGGCGGAATACAAACAGGACCTCTCATGCATATTCCATTCTCACATGACAATTCGTCAGCTAGCTGACGAAACGTGTGGAGTTCCCCACTAAGTTTCCGATTTTTGGGCCAACCGTGTTACATATCAAATGTTACTTCTGACAATAATGGATCTCTAGACATTGCAGAGGTCCAATCCTGTACAGAAAATAAACCTCCCGAAACTGAAGACATGTCTAACGCACCATCCACACACTCAGTGTCCTCATTCTCGGCATCAGACAGGGGTAGAGGCAACCTGGAAAGACAGTCTGCCCTAACATTCTTCCCTCCAGGAAGTTATTTGACATCCAAATTAAACTCTGGTAGTTTAGACAACAATCTTACTAATCTTGACGAGGCTTTACCTAAACCATTCCCATCCATTAAAAATACAAGCGGCTAGTGATCAGTGTACAAAGTACAGGCTGTACCCCAAATATAAGTCTTGAATTTATGTACTGCCCATACGCAAGCCAGGGCCTCTCTCTCGAAGTTGCTGTAGTTACTTTCAGTTTCTGACAGAGATCTGGATGCAAATGCGATGGTGTGTTCTCGTCCCTCAACCCATTGCCCAAACACTGCCCCTAGACCCTTCATACTAGCATCAACAGCCACAAAAGGTTTAGCCGAGGGTATCAATGGCTTCAAGGCCGGAGCAGACACCAACAACTCTTTGATAGCGTCAAATGCTCTCAGCACTTGCTCGCTCCAATCAAATCTACTGCCTTTCTTCAATAGGGACCTAAGAGGTTGCACTATAATAGCATAACCATCAACAAACCTCGAATAATATTCACATAGACCTAAAAATGAAGAAAGTTCATCTTTGTTAGAGGGACAAGGTGCATTCGTGATTGCCTCCACGTTCCCTTGTTTAGGCTTAATGCCATCTGCAGAAATAGTGTGTCCTAAATATTCCCCACTCTGCACCAAGAATTTACATTTCTCCTTCTTTATGGTGATACCATAATCCTTGAGAATGGAAAACACTCTGGGGGTCATTCTGACCCCGGCGGTCTAAGACCGCCGGGGCCAGGGTCGGCGGGAGCACCGCCGACAGGCCGGCGGTGCCCCGCAGGGCATTCTGACCGCGGCGGTTCGGCCGCGGTCAGAAGAGGCAAACCGGCGGTCTCCCGCCGGTTTACCGCTGCCCTTAGAATCCCCCATGGGGGATTCTGACACCCCCTACCGCCATCCTGTTCCTGGCGGTTCGCCCGCCAGGAACAGGATGGCGGTAGGGGGTGCCGCGGGGCCCCTGGGGGCCCCGAAAAGTATTTCAGTGTCTGCTAAGCAGACACTGAAATACACGACGGGTGCAACTGCACCCGTCGCACCCCTGCAACTACGCCGGCTCAATTCTGAGCCGGCGTCCTCGTTGCAGGGGCATTTCCTCTGGGACGGCGGGCGCTCTTTTGGAGAGCGCCCGCCGGCCCAGAGGAAATGTCTGAATGGCCGCCGCGGTCTTTTGACCGCGGTGCGGTCATTCAGCGGCGGTACCCTGGCGGACGGCCTCCGCCGTCCGCCAGGGTCAGAATGAGGCCCTCTGTCTAGAAGAATTCTATGTTCTTCCATATTTCCAGTGTGAATCAGGATGTCATCCTAAAAAGCACACACATTCTCAAAATCGCCAAACAGGGAATCCATTAATTTCTGAAAGACGCTCGCCGCAGAGGCCAGACCAAAAGGTAGCCTAAGATATTTATAGGCCCCAAACGGAGTCACAAACCTAGTGAGTTCTTGACAGTCTAAACTGAGAGTAATCTGATGGTACGCAGAGTGTAAATCAATTGTGGAGAAGACTTTCGAGGTGCCCAATCTAGCTATCATTTCCTGAATACGAGGGAGAGGGTGACAGTCAATGATTATGTTTTTATTTAAGGATCTTAAATCTACACATAACCTCAGATCTCCACTTCTTTTTTTTCGTGAGAACAATGGGCGAAACCCACTCAGAGGAGTCTGTGGGAGTAATAATGCCGTCCTTAACTAGTTTCTCTAAGAGATCTTTAAGTTGTCCTTTTACAGAGATTGGAATAGGCCTTACCTTATGCGAAATGGGAACAGCTCCATTCTTGAGCCTGATACAATGTTCAAAACCCTTAACAATTCCAATTTGATCAGCAAATACCTCAGGGTACTTCATTATGAATGACTCAGAGATATTGGTATCAGACAAACTGAGTTCTGACACTTCTACAGGTATTTCCCCCAAAACTATAGGGTTGTCATATCCAGGACGTAGTACTATAATTTCGCAAGGTCTTTCCACCCCACGATATCTCTACCATCCACTGCCACATAGATTTTAGTTACTGTGCTCCTAACTAGGATAGATAAAGTAGACAAAAAGTAACCCAAGAGGTCTATGTCATGATCTCCGAAAGCTTTAGGACTGATGTCGGCATTTTGTAATGCTTTTGTTGCTGGCCAGAATTTGCGATAGGTCACATCCGCAATAATGGTGACTGGTGAACCAGAATCAGCCATGACGAAAATTTCAATCGAGTCAATAACTGCCCGACAGATGGATCCCTTGACATTCCTTGTTGTGGGAATATCCACCGTTAGAACAACATTAGATAATTTAGTCGCACAGTCATCTACCACACAATCTGCCTTTTCATCTTTAGAATACACATTGTTCACTTTCACTCTCATACTACCACTGCTAGGTTTGTAGGTGCGGTTACTTTGCCTGCAAACGACTTGAAAGTGACCAATTATTTGGCATTTTAAGCATCTCTTGCCTAAAGCCGGGCACAGTTCACTGTTACCAATGTGGTTGCGTGAACCACAATGGAAACACAATTGTATGTTCTTATTTTGCTTCATGGTTCTCTCCTTAATGTAGCAAACTTCAGGGTCTTCGACTACTTGGTTTACCCCTGCGTTCTCTGTTTGTCCGGACACCACTTTAGAGGTAACAATGGATCTCTCAACAGCTTTGGCTATATCTATTGCTTCCTCCAAAGAGGGATTACGACATGCTAACAACCGTTCCTGATTTTTTTTTTTAATAACAAAGGAACACGAATTGATCCCTAATGTGTACATCTACATAAGTACCAAAATCACACCTTGCAGCCAAGCACACGTAAATTAGCCACATATTCATCTATGGTCTGCTTGCACATTGCAAAATTGAACCTTTCCAATAATACATTGGATTCATCTGAAAACTGTTTCCTAATTCTTTCCTTCCCTTCTGTATACACATTCCATGTTGCAATATCACCACTGCCCTCATTGGGTGGAGCAATAACTGGTAAGTTGTCAAACACACGCTGCCCGGCCACACCTAGGTGATTAAATAGTAGGGATAATTTCCTAGTAGGAGAAAAGTCATTGGCATCAATTGCAACTAAATCATTTTCAAAAATTCTTATCCACTCGCTCCACTTAATGTCCGGTTTCCCACCTCTCGGTAGGAAAGGTGATGGTTGTACCACCAGATTACTTGAAGCCATAGTGCGACTAACAAATTAGTTCCCGAAAGTCAAATGTGAGGAGGTTAATGACATTATAATAACAAAGCGAAAAACAAGAAATCTCAAATGGGAGGAAAAGTTCCCACGAGGATCTTTAACGTATGGGAAAGTTACCAAGCGAAGAACTTCTACTCCGCTAGAGGTCTCATTGATGGAACCGCCATTTTTTTCTTTCTTTTGCGCATGACATTCACTCGTAGTGTGGTGTATCCAGGCAACCAGGTACGCAAGACACGCGAAATGTGCGTCTTGCTCGTGAGATCGTGCGATTGGTTCTTGACGCGTTGTGACGCTGAGGAATTCCTCTGAGCCCCATCAGAAGACTATGTTGACAATGGAATTCCGAGCGTCTTATGTCCTGACGCTTGACACCGTCACGTCAGGAACAAAGTGTGACGTTCAACGCTCTGAAATATGTAGATGAGGCTTGACGCTCGCGACTGGTAGCGCGACAAGTCAAAAGAAAACAGTCCTCGCGGCCTCTCACTTCCACACCGAACAACGGTCAGTAAAACTCCACATTAACACGCTACAAAATATAAATTGCGTGCGCTGCGCCAAAAGTTACGTGTCCATATTTCTCGACGATTACGGTATTTCCAAAATGCTGCGTCTGTCTATATGCTGGTCGGTGGACCCCTTAATTCGTCGAGCCAACTCCGAATTTCTTCTGAATTTCGTGGGCTTCTCTAACACGCGAAATTCCCCACTCCTGGTACCATAAATGTAGGGTGGCGAAGGAGGAAAGTCGAGAAGCTGACACACGAAGAGCAGGTTTCCAAGATCGGTATTTATTGAGGGTCCACGGAAGACATAAACACGACTGAACAGCCTGGAGATCACCACTGAAAATCCTGCCCCAAGAATCTAGAACCCAAAGATAGACTCTACTTGCATAACGGTGTGGAACTTACAAACCTGAACGTAAACAGTAGGTAAGCAACAAATGAAGAGAAAACTATAAGCATTGGTACATACAAACGTAAAATGAAGCATGGAACATATGCTACACACTGTTACAATAGTCCAGCTTCGCGGTAATCAAAGCATGGACAGTTGTTTTACAATGTTCCACAGGAATGAGGAGGAGAATTCTTCTCAGGGACCTCAGAGTGAGAAAACAAGAAGCGGAAATTTCACCCTGATGTTTCTTACCACAGGGGAAAGGCAGGGGGAGGGCCCATCTCCAATGGCCACCAAAGATTAGAGTCAGTGATGGATTTATCAGCAAAGAAAAGGACCTCAACTATATTTGAGTTAAGCTTTAAAAAAATTGGCAATTATCCAGTTCATGACAGAGTTGAGGCATGTCTTAAAAGAACTTTCAGAAAGTTCTGGAATTTAGCTGGCAACGCTTTTATATTTTGGGACTTGGAGTTTGCTTTTCTCATTTCCAGTAAGGTTTTTTTTTTTTCATTGTCAGCATGCATAGCTTTGAGGGCAAATATCAGAGACTGGTTGCACATAAATGTCACATTACATGGAGCCACTTGTAAGCTGCCAAGTCCTAGTCTATATATTTGTGTGGGTGCACACACATATAACCAAATAATGATGAACATAGTTTTGACTTTTGTGTAGGGAATAAGGAATCCTTTCAGGGCACTGCTTCTGGTACAGGGTCTATTCATTCATCTAGACCTGCAGTGAATCCTTCTATCTCTTGGCATCTGTTTAGATGATGGCTAAGATCCATCCTGGCAGAGAATGCATCCGCCACACTAGAAGCCCTTCTGATGCCTGAAGTGGAAATATTATGCAGGAGGTGGTTAATGCAATTGCTGGAAAGATCTTAATCCATTCTAATCAAATGTTCAACTAACCAATAAATTGCCTTGAGGGTCAGTGTGCTTGATGGAAAGCACAGAATGCAAAAGATGTGTTTTTATGTAGATAGCTCAGTTGGTTTCGGTTTTTGTTGCAGAGATCCTTCTATTACCTGCAGAGCACACGTTAAAATCCTTGTCATCTAGATTAGTGAGTTATGACCATGCTTTAAGGAGCTGCATGTAAAGGACAAGACAGATACCTGGACCTTTACTGTTTTTCCTCAATATTTTGTTATAAGGTTGCTCTATAAGTGGGTTACTTTGGATAGTAATAAACAATTATTATTAAATGCTGTGTAAATAGTTGTTCATGTCATAACTATTGTACACATACTTAAGCCTTTTTTACAATGCATGCAGATTTCTTGCATACAAAATTTTTGAAAAACCTAGATCCGTAAGCTTAGCTGTTTGCTGAATGTGTCCGGTGGGAGGAGTTTATGTGGTTCACTCTGGACTCTTATAGAGTGGTAAGAGTGGACCCCTGAGTGGGGACTGGAGACACATAGTAGAACTTAAACAAGGCACATGTCCTCATTCCTAGCGACCCACTTCAGGAAGACAGAGAGCCATGTGGGACATAGTGGCATACAAGGTAGAGCTGAAGGGAGAACCTAAGCCCAACACCAGGAAGTAGCTTGGTCCGCGCTGTGGCTCAATTAAGCGGAAGCAGGGACAGCACAGTCCATGGAGCCTGAGCAGATCCAATAAGATTAAAGCCCGGAAGGAGATAAATTTGATTGGGAGCGTGGACAGGTGGACAACATTTAAGGAAAGAAATGGGTGCCTGAGCAGTTTCACATGTTAGAGGGACGATTGGTGACTGAATGATCAGATCACTTGGGGCTCAGACTGTACACCTCTACAGAGCCCTGATCTGCTGCTAATTCACCGACTAAAGAAGTAAGCTGATTACAGTATGGCCTAGGATCAGGGAGGAAGAAGAAGACCTAGGCCCACTTGGTACTCTAGCTCCGAACATGAGGAGAACAAAAAAAACGAGGAGGAGTCGCAACGTGGGTGCTGTTAAAGTCCTTTGGGGGTGTTCAGCGTGTCTTGAGTCGCCTGTCGAATTACCAGGAACTCATTAGGCCACTCAAGTTGGAGGCTGTGGAAAATGAAAAAGAAGAGATAAGGGCCACACAACTTTCATGTGTTCCTCTTCTGGTAGTTCATGTGTCACATATTTATCTATTCCATGGTGTCATGATAAAGGCCATTGATTCTGTCTGGCATGGTACTTATGCCCAGTTCATGAGGAGAGATAAACTATAGAACGTCTTCCATTTTAGGACATCTTCACCCATCATCAGTCACTGTTTGTTCCTCACACTAAACCCCTTACTCCTCACTCCTACCTCCTCTGGTGATAAGTGCTGATGTTAGTAGCTGTGCCGAGAATAAAAAGCATTCAATGCTGGAAATAATTTGTATTAGCACCATTGCGAATAAACTCCCATTTACTTATTTGTTAGTGCAAATGATTTTCTGATATGCCCTATGAAGCAAATATACATTAGTTTTTCAATAATGAATGATCAAAATATTTCAATTAACATTCTAAAACATCTTAGTTGAATAGAAACAGTCCAGGTTTACAGCTTTACACTGTCCTCTTCCTTCACTATTCCGTCCTTCCGAGTACACTCAATTAATATTTAAGAAATCACTCTGCAGCTACCTATCACCATGACAGTCTAAGTGCATTCTGAACATTGTAAGACATGTGTGATGTAACATACCTAAGACATATATGTATATGTATACGTCTCTGTATTTAGGAATAAGAGTCAGCTGATATGTAGTGCAAAGAACTCTTGATATATAAGTGTCTCATGCCAAGGTTCCAATTGTGTGTGGCGAGTGCCTTCCAGGAGTGGACCTCTCTCTCTTTTGTCCGTGCAGTACTGGTTTCTTTACTTTGTATCTGATTTTAGAATGCATGTGTTGAAATCACTGAAACCAAATAAGTACCATTTGCTTCTTTTTTATTAATTTCCAGCTTGGAGTCCTTGTCTGTGCTGAGCACGACTAGCAACATCAGGGCTTCTGTTCATCACTAGTTGAGCAAGAAATTAAGAGGAGTTGTGAGGAAGGAGGAGTGAGGGTAGGAGGCTATGGAGTGAGCGAGGATAAACGAGGGATGAAGATGTTCTAAACTGGACGGCTAGGTGTACATGGTATAAAGCCATCCGCCCTGAGGGTTGGCAGTAGAGAGCTTGTAAATTAATAGGGGCAGGTTTGGATCCTGCGGCCAAGAATGGCCGATTCACGTCTCTTATTTACGGATGAGCAGAGACTGAGCATTTCAAAGCCACCATACAGTTAGAGTTCATGGGGCTGCACTTCCTCTTGAGAGGAAGATCATTCTTTCATTACCCACATCCTGGTGCCAGACAACAGCAACAAGAAGGGCCTGACAATCATCACTTGATGTAACAAGCATTTACATTGGCAGGAGACTGAGGCCAGCTAGTGGTGACCTTCTATCAGGCCACACACTAGCCGGTTGCCTGCCACAGTCCGCTCCAGTGCTTCCTTGTGTATGCAGTGAAAACTGGCTTTTCTCACAGCAATCATGCTACTAGCTGGAGTATTCCAGTACAGTTTGGCATATTAGTGAGGAACTCACATTATGCTTCTTCTCACCATTATCTTATAATGCACGTCAGACATTTACTTTGTTATATCTTCTTTTCTGGGATTTTATACTCTCCTACTATAAATGAGGAAAACTCATATTATCACCTGCCATTACTTCATTAGTAATGGCCCAAATGCAATATCACCTCAGTTGCATTAATACTATGGGGCCTGATGTCTCATAAGTATTCAGTGTGCTCCGTAATAATAAATGTTTGTTTCTTTCCATTTTATCTAGTCTTTGAGGGTTGTTCACCTACAAAAATACCTAGACGGAGGCATTAATCTTTCAGGCTAATCAGTCTCAACTCTGCGAACCTTCTCTTGATATGCTTTCTATGAATTCATTAAGTACAGAAGCCCATTCAACATTTGTTTGACAAAGGTGGCCATTTCTCATGCTTTCTTTCTTTCCCAGGACGTGTTACATAAAAAAGAGGGCGGGAAAGCAAAAGAGAACTGATTGAAACTAGTTTTATTCACTACTTCTCAAGTTCCCTCCAACTCCATCAAATTACACTTTCAGGAGGGAAATATTTGGCTGGAATAGTTCACCCTCTCCTGACTGGGTGATGTCGTCACCAACATGCCTTCATTGTATGTGTGTTTTCGGTGGCCAAATTTCTAGTATTATTGTTGTGTACAAATTTCATGGAAGCTTTTGACCTACATGGGAAATGACTGTGGGGGGAATATACACATGTTGTAATCCCCGAAGGCCTTCATTACGGGAGGTGCATAATTCTTGATGGGGTCAGTGGCCCTCCTCCACATAACATATCATGCTTCCTCATGCATTTTCTTTTCTCACTGTACTTTCTTAAGGTTATTTTCAATAGTGTCCTATCCCTTTTTACCCTCAGCTAGCGCATGCATCCTCAGGCCCCAAATATATATTTTGCTCTTCTCGTTCTCTCTCTAGACCTGTCTTGCGCTCACTAGCCCGCCTGAAGCCTGAGATGACGATTGAGGAGGGAATTCCGCGGGCTATACAGGAGTGGGAGCGGGTCAGCAACTTTGACCGAATGGTCTTCTTCGAAATGGCAGAAAAGTGAGTCAATTCCCTGTCTGTCAACTCAGTTAATTAACAGATCAGTCTGTCTCACACAAGCTTCCATGAAATCCTCATGTCACCAGTCTCTGTTCCAGAAAGGAAGATACATGGAGCAGAGCTACACATTCTACATTCCAAATTAGCCAGTCTACCCATTAAGCACAATCAGCATAGTCACCTTTGTGAACAGCCTTCATGTTTTCAGAGACCTGAGAACCCTACAGTTTCTTAGCCCTCACCCTGTGGAAGGGTGAACCATGCCTCCTGGGAGGCCATGGGAATATTACTCAAAAGGCTTCATAAGGTGCACCGAGGAGGCTCAAGGGGGGAAATAAGGCAAAATGGAGACAGCTTGCCCAGAAGGGGATTAGTAAAGAGGAAGGTAATCAGGCTGCTTTTTTGGCACAGAAGCAGAGGTTTTGTAGTTTATAATTATCAAATATTGCTGTGATATTGTAGTCTAAGGCGATTTGATTTGACAAAATTCCTTCCCTGTAATGATCGATGTAGGATAATACAACAGTCATGCGTAAATGTCCTCATTTAAATATCAACAAATCATAACTAAAGCTACCGAGAACTTTCTAACTGTTCCCATTTTAGCAGCAACAAGTCATTCAGTTGTCTAGTTGAATTTGATAGTTTTGGAGTACTCAATTCAGCTCTTCTGGTTGAATAGCAGGTAGTGCATTCAATCTGAATAAGTAAGGTGAATTGTAATACAAGGCAGTCGAACAGGGGTCCATAGGATGCTCAGACCTCGAGTCTAGTGACTGAGCGATTGGTGTTAAAATTGAGGTTATCAAGAGATTCTTTCTACTGTCAAAAATTGTTTTGTTTGCATCCTCAATGTTCAGGTTCATGGAGTTTGAGGAAGAGGAGTTGCAGATGCAGAAGGCTCAACTCAGCAACTTAGGGCAGAACCAGCAGGTAGAAGCTGCAGCCACAACTGATACCAACAAACAGCAAGGTAGGATCCAACCCAACAGAAGCTGTGGTGTGGAACCTAAAGCAATGAAAGAAGCACAGGCCTGGCTTTACCTGTGACTTGTAATACTGGGACTCCAATCTTTTCCCATGTCACTTCCCTGTCTTCTGGCACTTATGCACTGCTGTTGAATTTCCACCATTCACAGTGGCATATCTTACTCTGTGAAATACCATTGGTACCAGTTTGAGGTTTCCCTACAAGCACCATGGTGCAATAAAGACCTTACTGACACCAGGCCTCTGTGAATTTGAAGAGTGTGCCGTAACAAGGTCAGGACTAATTATTAGTTATCTAGACGGGGAAAGAGTTCTGGGGGAGCCATTGCTGTAGTGATGTAATATTGAGAGAAGGTCTGAGAAACCATCAATGGGTTGTGAATTGCCCACACTGAATGGGCGGTGAAAGAATATGTAAGTCTTGGCTACTTAATAACAGATGCACTGGCTGTGAAGATAGATGAAGCCTATGTGTAAGCAATGATTATTGACGTTAAGATTCAGTTTGCTGGTGTTTTTATAAGATATGACTTAGATTGGAAAGTGGAGTAAGATGGAGCGGGTGGAGGGCAGAAATTTAGATTATCACCAGTTTGAATTTGTTAGGGCTATTTGTTATACAGAAACACATTGAAGTACAATAATAGCAAAGATTGAAATTTTGTTGGTCACGCATTGTAATTTTGATGTAATAAGTTGATAATATAAAGCTGTTGCTTCTATGCGTGAAGTCAACAAGTTGGAATCAAGCAGTGAAAATATTAAAAAACATTCAAAGATAGACAGTTAGTTGTGCACATGCACGCTGATGCATTGCCAGCTATGCTGTAATGCTCTTTTATATACAGGATAGCAAAAATGATAATACTATAATTACCTGTGGGTCCAACAACATGAGTGATGATCTTTGAATTTTTTTAGACTTTTCTGAAAAAACATTAAAAGATGGCTGCCTATGCATACGTGTACAGCCAAGGCTGACATTCAAAATGAACAGTGATGGTCATGGTGTGATGGGAAGGACTCGGCTGAGGAACACGTGTGGTTAGGAATTTAGCTGGCAGCGGCTGTACATTTAAAAGAGTAGGCAGGTTTGCAGTACTCACTTCTAACTACGTCTGGAATAAATAAACATTCACAATGACAGAAAGGAAGCACAGTCCAGTCTGCGTTGGAAGACACAAACAAGGGGTGACAGTAAAGTGATGCGGCAATAACTTTTCAGTGAAGAAAGTAAGGCATATATCTAATTAATTTAAATGGTTTCATGTCAGATGCATAATTGGGTTGGGGAGAGCATGTGGTTTCCTTCGGTGTGGGCTTTGTCATGTAAAATAATGAAGCAATCCACCAGCAACAATACATCGAGGGTTCTAATGGTGCAAACAATGAAGCAAATTCAGTTTGTTTCTATAAAAATGTCTTTTCATAAAATAAGGTGCAAAATGTACAAATGCTGGGTTTCTAACAATGAACGCATCTTTTAAGGTGAATCATCAATACTTTACTCCTGTTCCTCCAGTTTGCAGTCATACAAACATATATGTATTTGCTGTATGTTTTGAATTTCCATGAACATATGGATGGAGCTGTTTAAAGTGAGAGAAAATATTCGTGCCATTTTTTGTGAAAAGCAATAGAACCTATAAATGTTGCGGTAAACATAGATTTGCACACCATACGTCCAACTTGTGGGAGAGTGAAAGTGCTAGACACTGCCTTACCACTGTTTTTGCTGTAGAAAAGCGAAGAAGGAAACCCACTTTATGACACCTTAAAATGACGATGGGAAAGGGTATATAAGTGTACTTTGCCCCACAAATATTTATGCAAGACGCCCTGCAAAGTTTCTTATCAATGATTTCTCAGTTGGAAAATGTTGAGACATTTATTAAGTAAACAGCAAACAATGTTGTAAAACATTTTCTTAAATCAGATGTAAGACAAATGCCATCTGGTAGAGAAATCTTGCGACCCCTGCGCTTACAGACACATTTAGGTCAGCCAATTCTGGGGGAAAAATAGGTGCTTGTTGCAGATGCAAGAATAAAAATTATATCACCTTTCCACCTCTTAGGCTAGGTTCTGCCAGATAACGTCAATCTGCTCTTTGTCGTGAATGGGAGTAGGCAACGCAGCAGGGGACTCTCAAAGGCAATTACCTCGTGCACACTATGATGCAGGGAGAGGTCAGCAGAAACAAGAACATGCCAGACATTTTAACTAATATCAATGCTCACCCCATTGCTCTTTAAAAGCTGAAGTGTTTTCAGCTTGCAAAGCGGGGCATGTCGTTTGTTTAATAAACGTGTAAATATAATTTTACTAAAAAGTGCTGGTGCACACTATGATAAATCTTGGCTATGTTAAAAAAAGCGGACACCCGATAACTCTGCTATAAAACCAGACAAATATATTTTTTTCGGCGAGAATGACATGCTTCAGAAAGACATCTGTTTACCACGGCCTCTTGTGTTCTTCCACCAGTGCTTCTTTCTGTAAACATTCCTTTAGATCTTGTTCATCTTGTCACATTTGCTGTGTATTCGGAGATAGAGGTCAAGGGCCAGATGTAGGTAGGTTTCCTTTTGCGAGTTGCAAATTGCGAGTCCCAGCGACTCGCAATTTGCAACTCGCAAAACGAAATGCAGAAAGGTGTCTCAGACACCTTCTGCGACTCGCTATGGGGTCGCAAAGACCCACCTCATGAATATTAATGAGGTGGGTCGCAGTTTGCGACCCCATAGCGAGTCTAGGCACTCACAGGGATGGTGGCCTGCTGGAGACAGCAGACCACCATGTCTGTGACTGCTTTTAAATAAAGCAGTTTTTTTTTCTTTTTGCAGCCGGTTTTCCTTAAAGGAAAACGAGCTGCAAAAAGAAAAATTACCGAAACCATTTAGTTTCGTTTTTTTTCAGAGTAGGCAGTGGTCCATACTGCCTGCTCTGAAAATTATTATTTTTTTGCATTCACAAACGTGAAGGGGTCCCATGGGGACCCCTTCCCGTTTGTGAATAAGTTACCATCCACTTCAAGTGGATGGTAACTGCGAGTTGGTTTGCGACTGCTTTCGCGGTCACAAATCAACTCTACATCGCGATGCGGTCGCAAATAGGAATTGAACACCCCTTCCTATTTGCGAGTTGGAATCACATTTTGCGAGTCGGTACCGGCTCGCAAAATGTGACTCTGCATCGCAGAAGGCCTATTGCGCCTCGCAAACTGCGTTTTTCGCCATTTGCGAGGCGCAAAAGGCTACCTACATCTGGCCCCAAATGTCAAGAAGGAGCTTGGTGTTTACTTTTCGTTCTCTGACTTCAGAGTGACATGATTTATGTGACAATCTTGCAGGGGCTGTGAAACGAAAGGCTTTATTGTAGCACCCAACAAAATGTAGATGTCTGTAAATTAAATGTGCAGATATTTCAAAGTATTTCAGAATTAGATAAGCACAAATGAAGTACATTTTTTAGTCATTCTGAAGTGTGGTGGAAACACATATATTAATACAAACAAAACAATCAATACACTGGGTGATGCATCTCCACACATTTTCGTTTGTACCATGTATAGTTTTATCAGTAAAACTGTATGTCTGTGCAAATGTTGTGGTCATTTAAATTGAAAATAAATGTGTCTGTAATGGGGTGCACTACCACACTGCATACTCCATCCTATGCCTCTCCGCTCTACACACTCTACACCAGTTTATGACACACTACTGCCCTTTACAACATGCCACTCCACTCTATGACACTTATCTATGTTCCACTCCACTTCCCTCCACTCTACTCTATGACATGACACTCTACTTCCCTCCAGTTGACTCTGTCCTTCCACTGTATTCCCCTCCACTCTGTGTCCCTCCATTCCACTCTACTCCACTCCACTCCTTGACAGTTTACTCTAGGCCACTCTACTCTATGCTACACCACTCCACTCTACTCTACTCAGACCCTTCACTCTATGCCACTATACAACTCTTTAAGCTCCTCTACGTACCCCCACTCTACTCCTCTCCACTCTACACCACTTCACTGTATGACACTCTTCTACGCTCTATGCTACTCTGCGCACTCCTTCTACACCACTCCATGTCACTCTACTCCACTCCACTACTCCACTGTATGCCACTCTGTCAGTCCACTCTACAATACTCTTCAACACCCTACACCACTCTTTCACAGCACCCTACTCCATGCCATGGTTTCCACTCTACTACACCACTCTATGGCACTCCAATTTATGACAGTCTACTCTACTTTTTGCCAGTCTGCTGTACAATACTCTGCTCCACTCTACACAGCTCCCTCTACACCACTCCACATTACTTTACTCCACTCTGTGCCAATCCACTCTGCTCTACATTCCTCCACTCTGCTTCACTCTATGACATCAACTCTACAATACTACACTCTATACCCTACTCTAAGACACTCCACTCCCTCCACAACACTCCATAACACTCCACAAAACTTCACTCCATGCCAATCCATTCTACTCTATGCTACTCTATGCCACTCCAAAACACCCTACGCCACTCCACTCCACGCCGCTCTCCTTTATGCCACCAACATTTAGCCATGCTGAACAGTATCCATGCTGGTGTATAACATGGCTAAAACACATTGGCAAAGCCAATAGCTCTTGCCTAGGTGAGACCTATTGGCTTTGCCAGCCCTTTTTTTTCACTTGTTCCTCTTTCTATTGATTATGTTTTTGCATTGCCAAAGGTGAGAAGGCACAGCAACCATGCTGCATAACTGTTTTCTCCATTGGTCACATCTGTGTAAATGCAAAACTATGAGAAGTCATCCTTCCTCAAGTAGTACTTTTGTTTACTGTCGGCACGTGAGTCCACATTGGCTAGTCTGTCAAATAGCTTTTTTAAAAGGTTCGAAGTCCCAGCACTTGTAAACAATTGTATACAATAAATCAGAGAATTGGGAGAACGGATAGGACAATGGGATATTGTCAATCGTGGTTTGAAAAACATATTGTGCTAATCAAGTCAAACGGGAAAAGGGAAGGGGGTAAAAGAAAAGGTGTAGATAGAGATAAGAGATAGGAGATGGGGAGTAGACAAAATGTCGTGGTATAAGACCCTCGGGGTGAGGGTAAGAGAAGGTAGGGAGGATAAGCAAATAAGCAAGCCAGCCGGGTGGCGTGGGCATGAGTACCGAGTCATCTGGCCCTCTGAAGGTAGAGGGTAGGCTCCGTACCGTGTGGACACCTGGATTGGGAACAGGTCATAGGGCTCATTTACCGTGGGGCGCCCGTGCCAGGCCGGGTATCTTGGCCTTGAGGGTCATAGTGTCAAAACGGTAGTATACTCTAGGGTAGTGCATTGTCAAGGGAATCACGCAATCAGGAGATTGGGGCTTAGATCTTTTGTCTACACTCTGCCAGTTCCTGCTTAGTACTAAGTGTCCTCCCAATGGCTCAGAAAAATGAGTCTGCAAAAGGAGTCTGCTAAAGGAAATAGGAGGGACCAGTATCGAGTCTCTGGTGAAAGAGAAAAAAGAGAAAGAAGGGAAGAAAGGGGGACTAGTGAGGAGGGAAAAGAAGGCAGAAAAGAAAAAAGGGAGAGTAGGAAAGGGAAGGGGAAGGAGAGGAGGTGGAAAGTGGGGGAGGGTGGAAGGGCTTATGGTTTCGGGTGATCTACAATCGTCCCCCAGTGAGGAAGGGGGCCCACACCTGGGTAAATATTTGAGCTTGGTCTTGCAGGTTGTAGATGATTCTTTCATGCGTGGCCGTGCGGGTCATGGCTATGATCCATTCTTCCAGGGTTGGAGAGCTCTCCGACCGCCAGTGACGGAGTATACAGATTTTTGCAGTGGCTAATGCTGTATGCAGCAATCTTTTGTGTGGTCTGGAGAGGTCTGGGATGGAGGTCGTGTCTTGTAGAAGTATAAGAGAGGGGGGGAGCGATGACGGGAGTAACATAGATTCGGCCAGGGTGTAGCTCACAACATCCCACAGTGGTCGGACCGTTGGGCAGTCAGTTAAGATATGTTTTAGGTCACAGTATGTCTCTGGACATCTCCAACACTTCGCATGCGGGAGGAGCCCTGTCCTATGCAATTTCGCTGGGGACCAATGCCAGCCGTGTAAGACCTAAAAGAGGCAGAACTTTAATCGTGCCTCCCAGGTACCTCTGTCCAGTGCTTCTAGGATGTCTTCCCAGTCATCTGGGTTTAAGGGCTGTTGTAACCGGGTTTGCCATTGTAAGCGTAGCTTATCTAGGAGAGGTTGGGAGTAGAGCTGTCGGGTGATTAGGTCATAAAGGCCTGCCATAACTCCCCTATGTTGTCCCCACTGCTGCAGGTAGGCCACTATAGGTGAGGACTGAGACCCCCGTCGGGTAGCATCGGTCCCCTGTGAGATACAGTGCTTAAGTTGTAACTATCTCCACTCTTGGCTCGGCTGGAGATCAAATTCCTCCCATAACCTGGGGAAGGATTTGAGCACGTCGTTTTCCAGGATCTGAGAGAGAGTGTGGATGCCAGCCCTCCTCCACTGTGGCCAATTGAGTACTTCACAACCTATCCGAAGTCCGCGATTATGCCACAGGGGCGCCTGGGCGTGTATGAGGGGGTGGACCGCAAGCAATCGGTGGACCCTTCGCCAGGCTGCTGTGGTTGCCTTCAAGATAGGGTTCACCGAGTTGGCGGATGGGAGGTCGTCGCAGTAAGGTCCTCCAAGTCCCTCATTCGCAGATAACAGCCGCCTTTCCACTGGGATCCACTGTGGCGGGTCGGGCACTTTGGACAAAGTGTGGGACAGTTGTGATAGCTGTAGTGCTAATGAATAGTGTTCCACCGACGGAAGTCCCATGCCCCCATGGGAGCGGCGGGCTAGGAGCTTGGCAGGCGATAGTCGTGGTCGCATTGGGCCCCATACAAATGATTTGATGAGTGCATTTATGCTTTGTAGCATGTGAAGGGACACCTGTAAGGGGAGGAGTCCCAGAATATAGGTGAAGCGGGGTACGTGACGATCCTGACCACTTGTACTCGACCCCACATGGAAAGGCCCAGTTGGGTCCATTTTGCAAAATCGAGTTTCGTCCGTGCAATGAGGGGGTCGATGTTGTCCACCACCATTTGCACCAGGCCCGGATTTACTAGCACTCCCAGGTATTCAAGGTGTTTCGGCGTCCAACGAAATGGAAAACCTAGGGTGCTGCTTTTGTAGTTATCCGCGAGAGGGGGAGCGCCTTGCTCTTGTCCCAGTTGATGCGGTAACCGGAGAGGGTTGCGAATCCATCGATGACCTCCAATAGAGCTGGTATGGAGCGTTCTAGGTCCGTGAGAGTTAATAGGACGTCATCAGCCTATAGGTAGATTTTGGATATACCTTAAGGGAGTGTAAGGCCAGTTATGAGGGGGGGAGAACCGAATAGCTGCGGCCAGAGGCTACATTGCCAGTAGGAACAAGAGGGGGGAAAGAGGGCAACCCTGTTGTGTACCTCTACGGATGGGGAAGGGGTCTGAGAGGAAACCCCCACAATTGACTCTTGCCGCGGGCTGGTCGTAAAGTAGTCGCACCATTGAGATAAATTAGTCTCCCAGACCAAATCTCTCCAAGGCCGTAAACAGATAGGGCCATTCTATGCGATCAAACGCCTTTTCGGCGTCTAGGGACAAGGCTAACACCGTCTCCGGTGAGTCCCTCGAGGTCCATAGGGTATGGCATAAGGTGCGCAAAAGGTTCCTAGAGGTGCGGCCCGGTACAAACCCCACTTGTGTATGGTGGATTAAGGACGGTATAACTTTGCACAATCTATTTGCCAGGGCACTTGCTAGAATTTTGATATCACTATTTAGAAGAGATATGGGCCGATAACTGCCACACAGCAGGGGTTCCCTCCCGGGTTTTGGTATGATGGCTATTGTGGCATTATTGGATATGGCCCCTAGTGTCTGTGTTGAACAGGCTTCATTTAAGGCCTCGTGTAGGACATCTATCGCCTCTTTCCCTACCCATTTATAAAATTCTGCTGGGAATCCATCCTCCCCAGGCGATTTGTGGTAGGGGAAGTCGGAGATGACTCTGTCTAATTCCTGTCTGCTTATTTCCCCTTCTAAGAGACTGCGACCCTCATCTTAGAGGGAGGGTAAGTCAAGGCCTTCTAAAAAGGCTCTAGTCTGCGCCGAACTGGATGTTATTTCTGGCGTTTAAAGGCGCCTATAGAACGAAGCAAATCTGTTTGCAATAGCTTGCGGGTGTGTTAGTATTTCCCCAGAGAGAGCACGGATGGCCGGGATAGCAAGAGCAGCTCTAAATGTCGGTGTCCTGAGAGGGAGGGGTGTGCGGTGTATTGTCTAGTGAGGCGACGGATATCGAGTTCTAGTGCCGCCTGCTGTTCTTTTCTGTCTCTGTTCGCCAGTGCAGCATCCCGCATGAGTTGTCCCCTTATCGAGGCCTTGGCTGCGGCCCACATGATGTGGCTAGATTCAACAGTACCTAGATTATCTTGGGCGAAGATGACCGCATGGTCTTGCAGTTGAAACTTACCTTGGGGGGATTGATAGCGGTGGGCTGCAAATCTCCAGTGGTTGCGGCCCGGGGATACTAGGCCCAATTGGATGGCTACACTGATTGGGGAATGGTCTGAGAGGCCGCCTTCTAATATGCTATTATCATGGGTGTGGGCCACGAGGTTGTGGGATAGAAGAAAGTAGTCGAGTCGGGATTGGGTGCTGTGTACCGGTAAGAAGAAGGTAAATTCTCTTTCTGTCGGGTGGGTCAGCCTCCAGTGATCCACTAGGCCGTTGTCCGAAAGGACATCGGTCTGTAGGGCTCTGTCTGCATTATTACTTACGTCCAGGGGTCCCGTTCTGTCCAGTACCGCATCTCTAGCTATGTTCCAGTCACCCCCTATTGCATAGTGAGATGCTCCTATCTCAGTCAGAAGCCGATTGATTTGTAGGAAAAAGAGGCGTTTGGGACCCGTTGGTGCGTAGACGGAGCCCATGCGTAGTGAGGAGTCACCTATCTTTCGCTTGGCAAATACGTAGCGGCCCTCGGGGTCAGTCCATGATTTGATGACCGTATGGGGGAGGAGTTTACGCAGCAATAGTGCCACCCCGCATTTTCTCGGGGTGTTCTCCATACTGGGTAAGGGTGGGCTGCAGCTAAACAGGACGGTACCGACCCAGTCACGTCGCAGTTTATCGGATTCTAGTCTGTCCAGGAGTGGCACTAAGGGCAGGGCAGAGGAGGAAGGGGAGGGGTTGGGGGGAGAGATAGGGACTTGGCTAGGACTCTAGATGTGGGGTAGAAGGAGAGGGATGGGGGGGAGGAGGAAACAATAGATATATAGGGTGGTAAGAAGAGGGAAGGGAAATGAAAGGGGTCTGCAGAGGGAGGAGCAGGTGAGCAAGGCTGAAGGAAAAAAGGAAGACTAGAAAAGAGAAAAGGAAATCGGGACTAGGGTCCCGGCGTTCTCGAACTGTAACCTGTGGGTCTAAAACCCAGGCCAATTGAGCCCCAGTGCCGGGCCAGCGGGCCTCGTGCCGAGGGAGGCAGCGTCCGCGTGGCACCCAGGCCCCCCCTGTACTGATTCTTCCATCTGCGCGTGGGTCTGGGCGACAAGGGAAGGATATGAGAGACACGAGGGAGGGGGGAATTGTGTGGGAATTGTGTAGAAGGCATGTGTGGCTCCCATGGTAGCTTAGGTCCAGAGGCGTGATAATGTTGTGCCTTTAGAAAGGGAGGGGGGAAGAGGGTTGAGGTGAGGGGAGGGAACGAAGAGCGTGGATCTGCAAGGTTTGTAGAAGATAGGATAGCCGTGAGGACCATGTTTATTAATTTTATCTAAAGCGCTACGCTGCTTCTGTACGCTAGGCAATTGTGACTATACTCTACTCTACGCTACTCTACTACCCACAGTGGGCCTTCCACAACACTTATTGAAAACAAACCAAGCCAAGACGAATTGGTAGGAAATGGGAACAATGGAACAGTTCTAACCATTCCAAGGGGGTGTGTGTAACCTCATGTTACCAGACTAGTCTGGTCGGGGGATGTGTTACTGAAAAAGGGGGGGGTGGTTTCTGAGTCTCTAAGAGAAGAGAGAATAGGAAAGGATGAACAAAAACAGGTGATAATAAGCAAGGACAATCAAAAACGATCAGAAACAACAACAACAATCGGGCCGATCAGAGATAAAGACCCGCAGTATTAGAATGTCTTATGATTTCACAAGATCAAGTACTCATCTCTCCGTTTGGTCTTCTCCCGCCACAGGATCTCTTTGGCACGTCTGTGATAGCCCAAAGTTTATGATGACGAGGGCTCCGAGGGGCACTAGTGTTCGATTGTCCTCAGGTGGGGGCCACTGTGGGCTTTAAAGGGGATCAGGATTTGTCTCTGTCCGACAACTAAGTATACATTGCCACCGCCTGGAGTACTTGGCCCCTGTCGTCGTAGCTTTTTGTGGATCTATGGTTGCTCTTCCCTCCTTGTCAGATGCGGTTTCTGGATGGCTGGCTCCCGAGGATAGGCTCTGTGTGTCCTGGGGGATCTGGGTTGTTGTTTCCATGGATTGTGTCTGGTCCTGAAGTCTCTCTAGGAATGTTATCAGGTCCTCCGGGTTGTAAAAGGTCCGTGATTCCCCGTTCTTAGTGATCCACATCCTGGCCGGCTCAAACAGACTGAATTTCACATCTAAGTGGCAGAGGCGAGGGCGGAGGGAAAGGAAAACTCTCCTTCGATCTGCAGTCTCTTTGGAAAAATCAGCTGAGAGTCGGATTTCCAGGGTACCCAACCAAAGTGGGACTTGCGTTCGGGCTGCCTGCAGTAGTTGGCGAGCCTGCCCATGGCGCAGCAGACGGGCTATGATTGGGCGAAGGCAGCCCTTTCCATCTTGCCTCTTAGGGCCAAGTCTGTGCACCCTTTCAAATTCCAGAGGAGGATCAAATGTTATGTATGTTAGCTTGGAAAGTGTGTCCCGTAGGTAGTTCGGATGGGGGGGAGGGCTCTGTGGTTCCAGGTCTGTCTGCGCAGGTCGCCCGGGCCCCACTGATGCCCCTCCGAGTGCATGAGTTTCCAGTTCCCCAGCCAGGTTGCGGGGGCAGGCGGGAACATTCCTGGGCACCCGCAACCCTGGGGGTTCACGAAAGGAGGAGGCCCCCCTCCAGGACCGGATCTCCCAGCTAATCGAGGCAGCGGCTTGTCAGCTCGCCCCGGGCCTCTGGTTTGTCCTCCGCTCTCCCTTGTCACACAGGGGAGAGCGAGTGTCCTCTGGCCAAGTCCGTGGCTCCTCCTCACCACAGTCTGCAGCGCTCGGCTTGGCAGTGGGTAGGGGGGCAGGGCGGGAGTGGGCGGGGAGGGTTTCTGGACACCCGTCGCCCCAAAGTCCACTACAGAGGGGGCACGCCTCCCGGGTTGGGCCCCCCTCTTACTCAAGGCCGCGGCTTACCATCCCGCCGCAGGCCTCAGTCTTGTCCTCCGCTCTCCCCGGTCGCTATGGGGAGAGCACGCGTCCTCCTCCCAAACTTGCGGCTCTCCCGCTCCGCAGCTCCCCCGTGCCTGGTCCAGCGATGGCTGGGGGGCCCTCGGTGCGCCCCCGGTGCCGCCACCCTCGTCACGTGGGCCGCCGCCTAGCGGAGCTCGTCTCCTAGGCGGCCATCGCTGATCGCTCCCACCATACTGACGGAGATAAGGTCCTGGTCGTGACATCTCAAACTGTGGACGATATTGTGTAACTGATGACTCCACCGCTTATTGAATTTGTAACTGACCCAATGGAGGAATCCTTTGACAAAAAAGCTAGCTGGTCATGTTTAAAGATTTCTGTCACGTTCTGTGTTGGAAGAGCCCTGCTTCCAGACACTGGAGCCCAGCTCTTACCATGCCAGCACTAAAAGCAGAAAAACTGGTTATGTTTAAAGATTTCTGTCATGCTCTGCGTTGGAAGAGCCCAGCTTCCAGACACTGGAACCCAGCTCCAACCATGCCAGCACTAAAAACAAACAGTGGAGCTTTACAAGGTGAATATTTGGCATTCCAGGGTCACAAGCACACTTCTGAATAAAAACAAAATATAAAGGAAAAGCTTTTTTGTATTTAAATAAAAAAAGCCCACATTGGCCAAGAATCACTGGCATTGTACTGGACTTCTTTTTATGCACATGTCCATGTTGTGCACAAGTGAAATGCAGTCATTCACAATAAGGAAACCAATGCCTGAAGTGGGTTAGCACCTTGCTCCATGCTGTATGCTGTGATGGGCGGAAACAAAAAGTGAATGACACATAAAACAGGCCAATAGAGAAAGAGGACTGACTGAAAAGCCCTGCATGTATTTGTTTATATGTATGCATTTTAAGGCTCCTTTTGAAAAACAAAAGGTCTTAGTTAATGCTAGACCTAAAGATTAATGGATTGCACCTGCTGTATAAATGCCTGTCTAACCAAAAGGGTATTTTTATGCTGGATATGTGTTTTATGCGAGATCCTCTAGGATTAGCTAAGTTCTATATATAGAACATTGTTTTGTAAATACGTTTTTATTAGAGATTCTCATGACTCATCTTCTCATCATACCCGGCTGCCCTTAGACACCAAGCCAGCCAAGTCAAGATGCCAGACGAGATCCTGCAGGGGTTGGGAACAGCCCAATAGCATACCAGACTCCTCTGATACAAACAAGTCATCCTGCACTGCTTGGTGAAATGTCTGTCATTTGCACTGATCACACAGACTTCTGGGTGGAACACTCAGATTCAGACCTTACTTTCATGCTAAGGCGATCCACCTAGATCTGACAGAGGGTACATCTGCTATCCTCTCAGAGTGTAGGTAGTGATAGGTAGGAAGATATAGATCTAAGATTACCATGGCCAAACTGTTTATTCTTTTCACTATGTTGGCACTGCTGGTTACAATGCTTTGTTTCATTTGCCTAATAATTGCAGTTCATTTTCTCTATGCAAGACTACAATTGTTAGAAATTGGGCTTCTGGTTGACAGAGCTATGCACCCTATCCAAGCAGAAACCACAATCCTAGTAAGGGTGAGTCAGATACACACCCTAAATTAACCTGTGCTTACCCTCTTGTAGCTTGGCACAGAGCAGGCAGGCTTAACTTAAGAGGCAATGTAAAAAGTATTTGTTCAACACTTCAAACAGTAACACAGTGAAAACACAGCAATAAGACTCCACACCAGGTTAGAAAAATAAATCTTAATGTTACAACAAAACAAGACAAAAATGACAAAAATGCAATAAGTGGAAGTTGAGATATGATTTTTTAAAGAATAAACATAATTGTAGTGTTTAGAAGCATAAAGCACCAACCAGGGCTAGATGGTCGCCCTAGCCCCGGTCAAATCTGAAAAGTCAGGCCGACTGTGATAGAGGGTGGGTCGGATACATGGACCAGCCTTGGTCTGCTGAAACAATACCTTGGTACTTAGCTGCATCTATGGCAAAGCTGAGATGCGAGGAACAGAGGAGATGATGTGTTGTTGATCCTTTGGAGGTTGGCGATGCATCAGTTCCAAGCTTTTACAAAGTCAGGTGCGTCGGACGCAGGAGACGATGCACTGGGTAGTCAGTGATGCAGTGTCCGTGATCCTCGCATCATCAGTGATGGATTAGTTTCGAGGAAGATGAGCTGGTTCCAGTCGGCGCAACATCCTTGATGCACAGGTTATGACAGTTGCAGCACTTTACATCCACTTCCAAGGGCCCAGGACTGGATTAACATCACTTTGCAGGTCAAGAAATTGAGGAGCAAAGTCCAGGTGCTGTTGGAGGATGATGAGATGTCTTTGATGTCCCTGAGAACAGGGGGCAAGCCAACATGCCCTTGGAGTCGCTCTGGGTTAAAGTGAGATGGGTTCAGTCCTTCCTCATTAGGGCAGAGGGTAGTAGGCAGCAGGATAGCACAGCAGAAGTAGGCATCCAGAGTGGCAGTCCTTGTAGCAGCACAGCAGTCTTACCTCCTGGCAGAGTTCTTCATACATCAAGTAATGTACTGACTTGGTAGGGTCTGAGGTCAACTTCTTATACCCAGTGGTGCCTTTGAAGTGGGGGAGACTTCAAAGAAGGGTCTTAAAGTGCACAGAGGTCCTCTCTTCCTGCCATGGCTCCAACGCTCAACAGGGGAGTATGCAGTCCTTTGTGTGGGGACAGGCGTATTCAGGTGTAAGGGAGGCAGTGCTCAGCCTCACCCACCCCCATCAAGCCAGTTAATGGGTCATTGAGGCCCATCAAGTCACACATAAGCTCCCAATCTGCATGGCTATCTAGAGGGAATACACAAAGACCAGCTGTCACCAAATCCAGACATGCAGTCAGAGACAAGTTACCAGCACACAGGGCTAAGAGCAACAAAGGTCAACTTTATAAAAGTGGCATTTTCAAAATAGTGACAATAAATCCGACTTTAGCATTAAAGAGGATTTAGCATTACAATTCCATGGGTATTAAACATGACAGATGTACCTCTTCTCACTCAGAAATTACAGCTTATTAGCTGTAATAAGGCATCCCTAATATTATCCTATGAGAGGGATAGGCCTCACAGCAGTGAAAAAGGAATTTGAGTGTGTTTCACAACCAGGACATGAAAAACTTGAACGCATATACTCTCTACTCTATCCCACTCAGCTCTACAACACTCTACCGTACTGTACATTTATAAGTCCTGCTTTTTAATTGCACAGTGCTCTTCCCTATGGGCTACCTAGGGCCTACCTTACAGGTTAGCAGTGGTAACGTGCTTAGTGTCCTAAGGCCAACAAAAATGAATTCAGCAAAAAGAGGAGGGAAAAAAGCAAAAAAGCTTGGGGTCACCCAGCAGAGAGGGCCATTTCCAACAGTGATTGTCTCAATAAATGTTTGAAAATCTTTATTCGTATCTTTCATGTGTTTACCCTGGGCATGCATGAGTAAAACAACAAAAGGGCAACATGTGGTACCACAACTTCCTTGGGAGTCAGAGTGTCATGTCCAAGGTTTCTGAAATCATTACTCTGGGAAGGTTGGGAGTTCAGGTGAGGCACTGTGAGCTAGCTAGGAATTGGGTTGGCAGTTTCTGATGATGTAGACCTACTCAGTCCTCTTGTCCTGAAGTTTTGTCACCTTCATACACAGTCCTACCTTTTTAGTGGGTACAGAATAACAAGGCTATTATGCAGGCTTATTTTAGACAAAAATTAAAAGACAACCAGTGGCAGATACCTGAGCTTGAAGCCCAGATTCTGCAGTTAGAATATAAATGTCTGAAGGAGACGGTTCACCATGTACGTTTTTACAACGCATACCTCTACCACTTATTTACATTCACCCACATTTGAAATATCTTCACCACGAAATCCACTACAGCATACGTTTACCACACTTACTGTACGGACAACAATCCAGTCACAAACTAACACTGCCACCTACTGTTAAAAAATTATACATTAATTCTTAATACGTTATGCACAAAATATACATATGTATTTTAAAATTACATTTATGTCGATTTACAGATTTGCTACAATTTAAAAATGTTATACTTTGGGTGGAGACCTCCCAACCCCCTTTTTTTTATTACCCTTATAAATATGTAAACTACTTACCACATACTTACCAATACAAGCATATATGCATTGTAAAGACTTGTGTGGCACAAGTAAATGTGATGTAAAAAATGCATTGTAATTTCATTTCATTGTAAAAACTTTGTGATAAAGGCTGTTCCCCGACGGAGACATCAGATACTCTCCAACATTAGCTTGAACTTGATAAACATATATGAAGGCATGTCTCCCTTGCCTGACAATGCTGGAGGGCCTTGACTAGTAAGGTATACAAACACAGGGATAAGACGGGAAAGTTCCTTTATTAGCTGGCCACTAATGAGATGAAATCAAGAATAATTCAAGAAATTCTGGGGCATAGTGGTGAGAAGAGATGTAACGCACATGTTTTGTTGGGTCACCCCCCAAGTTTTTGGACTGATGCTGCTGGTTTTTCTACTCAGAGTGAAAGAGGCCTGCTAACCAGACCTCAGTATCAGTGCGCAGAGCCCAAAATGTGTATTTTACATTGCCTTTATCCAATTGGCATAAGCTAACTTACATATAAGTCCTTAGTATGTGGTACCCAGGGTAGCAAGGGTATGTAAGTTAAACAGTCACTCCAGGGAGTGCAGCACTGGCTCTGCCACCCTGGGTGTGACACAAGTAAAACAAGACTCTCAGTCTGCCATTGCATATTGGAAGAGCGGTTTTAAACTGCTAGCCCACCTTCGACATTTAAAGCAATAACAAAGCCAAACCTGCCTCTGCAATATATGTAAGTCACCACAATGGCAGGCCTATCGAGGCCTAAAGCAGGGTGCAGCACATTCCATGGGCAAAACATGTATTTTACATGTTCTGGCAGTAAACATTTTAAACTTTTTTTTTAACTGTGGAAAAGTTTGGTCGCCCCATCGGTGTGTGCATGACCCCTTAGCTGTGCTAACTACTGAATGATGCGACTAAAGTTGATACTCCGAGGCATCAACCAATTCATTACATTAAGCTTGACTTGATACTGAAGTTGAAATTAATGTAACATGTGGGAGTGTGCACCTTTTACAGAGTTGGCACTTTGATGCCTTTAGTCTCCCATACCCTTAATGGTTACACAAGGAGCCTGTCCCTGAGACAGCTTTTTGCCTTCTGGAGAGATGTGCTAAAAACTCCCAGGAAGGGTGACAATAGAAGCCTGCAATGGAGAGAGGTTTTACTTCCTTCCTGCAGGAAGCAATATAGGTGATGGTCCAAAAGGTGAGCTTTTAAGGAGAATCCACATTTGAAGAGCAAATGGGTAAAACTTGGGAGAGGGGCTTCTCCATTGTCTAGGTAGACACGCTGGCACTAGGGACAAGGAAGAGGAAACCAGTTGCCAAACTAATTTTCCAGGGGAGTGTAACATACTTGCTAGGTTGGGCTAGGAAGCTCTGTACGCCAAGAGTAGGGTTCTGCCATGTGGGGAATAGGCATTATGGTGCATCCTGGGATAGCCAAATGCCACACTTCAGGAACTGGTTATCAGGAGGGAGGTAACATTGGCTACTGACCGTGTCTTACCTGAGGGCACTTGCTGAGTTAAAAAAGGAAACTCCTGACACCTAGAACTCAGACCTCAACTAACCTGTAAGAAGGACAGAAGGAATGCCCTGCTGCACAGAGAAACTGGCAAAGAGAGACTGCACTAGTATGGATTAGACCTGCTGAACCTGGTGGCTAGCAAAGGAGAAGGGATTGTGCCTGCTGCGTCCTGCTGGTAGAGGTCGTCTCCAGAGCTGAGCTGAAGCAAGAGACTCCAAGGGTCAGTTGCTTGGCCCCCTGTTTGCAGCACAGGTCCATAACAGCTGAAGAAGTCTGCTGAGCAAGTTGGTAACCCAAAATCTTCAAACTGCCACCAACCTCTGCTGTGCAGCACCAAAGACCACACCCAGTGCTCAATGTTACACCCCAGTCCGCTGATCCCAGGAGAGTCATCTGAGTGCAGCATAGTCACCCAGAAGATGAATCATCACCCAGGAAAGGATTTGACTGAGTGTGATACCAGGAGATTGGCAGACCAGCTCTCAAGAGAGCTTTGAGAGATGTCGACTCTGTGATCCAGACTGCTCACCTCCTGCATGGACCGAGGAGTAGCCGCATGAAGACCCCATCAACTGTGTTGCATCCACAGCATCCTTGAGCACCTTCAGTATTTTGTATCTCTTGCATCAGGACCACTTCCTTGGGGAACTACAGCAAAGGATACAAGTGCCTGGAACTGACAGAAAACTGCTTTACCTGTCAAGGTAACTGTTTTTGAGGGTCTTGCTGGTCCCCCTGACTGACTCTCTGTTGGAATTGGTCACCCAAAGTAACTCCAGCCAACCGTAATACAACTAGTCATAGTTTCTGCTAAAAGAGTTTCTAAATGTCACATTTGTTGAATTTACAAGTGTTTGTTTGTGGTTTAATGAAATGAAATGTTTTGATTTGTTATACCTTGTCAATTCTCTATCTCTGGAACCCTCTTTTCATTGTGGGGACAAAAATACATAAAAATATAAGCACTTTTATAAATTAGTGTTGGATTTCTTGAGTATATTGTGTATTTCTTCATCATTTGTGTTGGTGCTGTTTAAATACTTTACAGTTGTTGCTTTATGTATCACTTGCTCCTCAGAGCCACAGCTACGAAGGGTTGAGCTAAAGATTTGACAAACAAAACCTACTGGTTCTAAAGAGGTTGGTAAGTGTATTACAGGGTGAGGTCACACAACCACGCTATATAATAAATCTTAACAGAATTTGCAGCAACATTTGCAGCTTAGTATCAAACTCAAGGCTCAGGACTCAGGGCAAACTGGGCTAAATCCAAACTAGTTCCACTTAAGGGAGACAATGACTCTATAACCTGGCAGATGGCTATTCCCATTAAGCACCTGAACTTCTCTTACCTTGGTGTGCACATCTTGCTGGAGCCCCACTTGAGATGGAGCCTCAATCTAAACCCTCTCCTTTCTACCATGAAAAAGACCACCAGAAATGGGTGAAGTTGTCTCTCTACATTCTTGGACGAGGAGCGCTATTTAAAATTATGATCCTTCCACAATTTATCTGCACCCTCCAAAACTTCCCCCTAGTAATTCAACAGTTGATTCAATAACCTTGTATTGGCAAATCACTCTTCCGGGTCATCCTCCTCAAATTACTCTATATAAATCTAAGCAGTTGGTTTATGATGGAGGGATGGGCATGGTGGATATCTGGTTGTACTATTGGGCAGCTCAGAATTTGGTAGTAAATGACTGGCTGACTTGCTGACTGGCTGACTGGTGAGCGGGATGATCCCTCCCAGACTTAGCAATCCTTGTCACTTCCCCAAAGTCACCAGGGTGGTGCTCCTGAGCAGTCTGTGTTAGGCCTCGACAATGTCATGAGTATTTTGTGATATGTGCCCATCCTTAGGCACTTCCCTGAGGTCACCAGGGTGGTGCTCATGAGCAATCCTTGTTAGGCCTTGACATTGTCATGAGTCCGTTGTGCAGTGCACCCATCCTTAGGCAGTTCCCTGAGGTCACCAGGGTGGTGCTCCTGGCGCCTGGCACTGAGCTCGATTGGCTGGGACAAGTTTCTGAAACAACAGACCCCATATTGGCAAGGGAAATGGCTGAGACATGCTGCCCAATTAGAGAGATTCAGTATGTGGGACAAAATGGGTATCACTAACCTAGGAAGTGTGTTGCAAAGATCACACATAAGATCGTTCCAAGACTTGCAGGTCCATTTTAGAGTCTTCCATACTCAGTTCCACAAATACTAACACATTTTTCACAGTCTCACCTGTCACCAAGCCGAACCCTCAGACGTCCACAAATGCATAGTCCACTGGAAGCAAACTCCTGATGGACATATGCAGATAGGTGGAATCCCTCAGATATATCCTACAGTAAATATCAATGTGCCAGATAGCTTTGTGTCCCGAAAGCAAAAGTGGGAGGGATGGGTTAGACCCTATGATAATAATGATTGGTAAGAAGTTCAGAGGACCCCGTATGAGATTCCCATTTTCTAGTGGTCCAGCTTAAATACTTACATATGAGTTATCACACCTCAACATCTCTGACATGCTGGTAAACTTCTCATTCCCAGCTGCTTTCACTGTACAATCAACGATGCATATTTTTTCCATATGGTCTGGCTATACACTAAAAGTGCTAAATATTGACAGGCATTCGGACAGATCTTGACTTGAGCCTTAGAAAAATTGGTAGTTTAGTCATGCAGGGTGGCCCTATTAGTATAATGTATGATTTGAGGGGTGCTCAAGGACAGCGTACCTTGGTAAGATTAGCCACGATCATTGCAAAGAGAGATATTGCTTGTAAATGGAAATCTTCAAACCCTCCTTCACGGTCAGAATGGTGCACAATGCCAGAGAAATCGTTTTATAAAGCCAGAGTGTTTCTTTGCAAACATTCCAGCTTTGGGGACGGTGGTGAAAATATTATGGGCCTGCAGATATGCATTGAGATGTTTGGGCAAGTGGCAACGCTGGGAATGTATAAATACGAGCGTGGCATGGCCAGTGTTTGCTCTTTTGTTAGTTGTTCATTCTTACGTACTAAAAGCACCAAAGTAGATTTACCAAAAAACATAGGATGCCGAGATGTTTTGTTTGCCTCCCTCGTTTCACCTTTTCATCGTACCAAAAACAGAATTGCTGATGGACAGCGGACCATTGGTAGTTCCGGTGCTTTCCACTGCCTCACATCAGCAAACATCAGTTCTCAGTTTGTGAAAGAAAGAGTGCCATTCCCGAAGCTCTGCTCAGAAGCCGGCGGCTGGTGCAATTAAACATAGGCGGGGCGAATACCACGGCTGTTGTCCTAAATCCACTACCAGACAGTTCCTGCCAGTTTTTGTCACTTTTGCAGGTTCATGTGTTCTCCCTTTGCGGCGGGTTTGTCTCCCGGTCTGTGTGCTTTTCTCTCTTTCACTCGGTAAGTATCTCACTCAGGGACATAAGTGGCGCCCCCCTCCTCCCCCGCCTTTCCCCCCCGGAACCCACCGGCTCAGATTAAACACTGGGAAACATATTTTCCTACTGCACGCCTTTTCGTACTGCTATTTTCTGTGCAGCAATGGTGAGAAGCCTAGTTTTAGAATGTTAAAAGTTTCTCTGCAGCAAGTCTTAAGAAGCTGTCAACTACTAATGCGTGCTGATGAAGATCTTTTTTGGCCCTGCCCTGGGGTGATGTAGCCGAGGAGATGTTGGTCAGTGCTTTAAATGGGCCGGTACTCTCCGGTACTGAGTACCGGCACTTTTTTATTTTGAGAGGGAGAGTACCGGCATATCTCAAGAAAAACGTAATACTTTTAATAGGAGAGTACCGGCACTTCTCAGAAACAAGCAGGTACTCTGGTACAGAGTACCTGCACTTCTATTTTTCCATTTAAAGCACTGCTGATGGGACATTTTAAAAGCTCACTGATCGGTGCAGGTGAGTGCTGGGCTTAATTTGTAAAAAGTTAGGTGTCAGGGCCCTCGTCGCGAGGCCACTGCAGCTTGCACCAGCGATGCCCCTGCCTAGCCTGCTAATGGGCGTACCAATACAATACGAACCATCACACTCCTGTAAGTGTGACAAGTCCCACTCTTCCAGCGCCCGGCCCTGTAGGCATGGCTTGGGCAGCAGGCAGTGCTTCATTTGTAAATAAAAACGTGCCGGTGCTCAAAGCCCTCTTCTTAAACACGCGGCTGCTGCAATTAAATGTGCTAACACGGAATACTGAGGCAGCGTAAACCCGAAGCCATCCCGGGCCTTTTCAATTCATTTAAAGCCCCTCCCTGACCATTCAGCTCACTCTTGCAGCTTTCTGCTTTCTCCCATTGTGAAGCTTTTTCGTGTTTCTCTTCCTTCGTCTTTCCCATATGTGTCTTTTGGCCGCTGTAAATGCTTGAGGCAGAACAATAAGCACCGGCCCTAAAAAATAAGTGCCGGTGCTTAGCACCGGGTTCAACAGGCACAAATTAAGCACTGGCAGCAGGGATTTGTCATGTGTGGCAGACTGTCGTAAGTTCTGGTGTTGACAGTAAAGTGGTGCCGTCCGTCGGAAACCACAAGCTCAAATTAAGCACTGGTGCTGTGGATACCATAGGATACCCGACCCAGATACTGTAGCGCCTGACTGAGTCTATCCAGCCTTTACTATCATGCCCAGAATGCATTCACTGGGGGGTAGTGCGGTTAGCACCCCCCTCAGCCCACGAAGAGAAACTTCTGCTCATTTGTTATGTTGCCGGGTTTGTAGGCTTTGGTAAACTTACACCCCTTCGTCACGTCACTCCCTTCGTACACTTTAGTAGTCACTCATGTCTGCATACAGCAGCTCAGTTTCACTCACTCCTTACATCACTGCATATTTCAGAAAAGCCACGCTCATGCCCCGTGTCACTGTCTTTGAACATTTCACGCCCACGTCACTGCAGCTGAACACAGAGCCAGTCTCTCATTCCTCGCCGTACAGCCTTGTTACGTTGAAACAGTTACATTCATTCCTTGTGCAACAGGCTTTCCGCATATCTCAAGAGCCACGCTCATTCCTAGAGTTACTCCTTTTATATAGTTCAAGTTTCAACACTCACACTTACGCTTCATGTCGCTGCCCACGAAGAGTTCAGTTTCTCACTCACTACCCATGCCAGTACCCCGGTACCCTTGCGCACTCTCAATCACGCTACGGTATTACTGCCCTTTGACACACCACTATAGTCTCACCTCATCCTTATGTCACACCTCTTTTGTATCTTTATAAAATCTTACTTATATGTCATTTATTGCCCTTTCATATTTCCGCAGTCGGTCGTAATCACTGCTCCTGTACACTTTGTGGCCTCACTCATTCCGCCCTTTAATAGTCTCAGTGAGATTTTACATTTCAGTGACTCCCTCATTCCTCACTCCTATCCACATAATAAACACCTGCTGTGCGTGACACGATCATACATTTTACAACAACGGGCTTAAAATTCAAACAACCAAATCTAACTGCTAGCACATCTAGCGGTAACGTTCATACTCGATAGATCATGCAGTTAAACCGTCACTTCATTTAATTAGACAGCCGCCATATTTGTGCAAAAAGTAGCTCAAGTGCACAATTTTCTCTTCCTCCCAAAGGACACATTTGCTGTAATCACTTCCGTTATATAATGTCACGCATATCAGTTTCTGATGGATACAACTACCTGTGGATTCCTCACCTGATGAATACTCCCATGGCGCCAGCATTTGACGGAAATCTTCTTACTAGTCTCTGCACGTCGACGAGGACGTCACTCTAGCCCACGCGACGCCGTCTGACGTCATACAGGCAATAAGAAGTCCTCGCCGACGTGCCGATGACAGTTCCCTTTTTTCCGTGCATTCGAAACGGTTATCTTCGAGGGAGTTACTGTTACCTTCGTGGTTACAGTGTATTGTCTGCTGCGTAGTCTTCTCTGCGGTAACAATGTCTCAGAGGAAGTCGGGTTTCAAGCCCTGTCGAGAGTGTGGGGGCAAGATGTCAGTTACAGATCCTCACTCCGACTGTCTATGGTGTTTGAGCTCCGACCACGACGTCTCGACTTGCGATTCATGTCAACACATGAATCCGAAGGCCCTCAAAGAGCGCGAGGCCAAGTTATTCATGGCAAAGTCAAAGAAGAAGGAGAAACATCATAAGAAGTCTTCTTCGCCAAGGTCTCACCGGCGTCATCGAGACTCCCGGCGCCGTAGAGACTCACGACGTCACTCCAGCAAGGAGTCTCGTTCGAGGTCACCTTCGGCTCGGCGTCGGAGGACTTGGGAGGTCAGCCCCACGGTCACGCCGCATCCATCGACGCCGTTGCCCTCTCCGGCGTCACCGACTTCACCTGGTCAGGCGTCAGTGATTGAGGTGGTGCAGCCTCTTGTGTTTTCTCCGGCGTCGCAGACGTCGAGGCCGGCGTCGGGGTCGCCCTCGATCCAGGCACCCCAGTATCCGGCTTTTCCCACTCCTGGAGCCGATAGTACCGCGTTTCTTAATGCGATGTATACCATCTTTCAGCAGATGGCTCCAGGAGCTGCTCCGGCTGGTCCTTCGGGGCCCTTGGCCTTTTCGTTGGGTGATCCTGCGCCTCTTCGGCCGGCACCCTTTATGCCCTTTCTCCCTTTTGGGAATGTGGGCTCGGCGCCGGTGCCGGCGTCGGTGGCCGCTCCGGTGGCTTCGGATGTTTCGGCCCCGGAGGTTGCCCCTCCGTCGAAGTCAGGATTTTGCCCTGTGACTCCGGTTGGTCCATCGGCTCCAAGACCTCGTCCTCCGGCTCCTGCCTCGGCGCCGAAGCTGCCTGTGGCGCCGGACGTGGCGTCAGATGCTTCTGGAGATCGGCGCCGTTCTTCGACGTCGGCGGAGGCCATGTCGACTCCGCGTATCGAGGAGAGACTTCATTCGAGGAGGCGTGCTCTCCGTCTTTTAGAAGAGCAAGAGTACCAGCGAGTCCTAGAGGAGGGAGAGATTGAGGACTCTGGAGACGGACTGCATGGTCTGGATACAGCCAGTGGGCTGGACACTTCCCCTGAGTGGGACCTTTCATCTCCAGGGGAATATACGGAGGAGGCTGCTTCCTTTCATGCTGTGGTGAGGAAGGCAGCGAGCTTTTTGGACCTGCCTTTGCCGGTGGCAGAGGCAAAGCAGAATTTGCTGACAGAGGTATTGCATCCGGCCTCTGCTGCAGCTGAGCCTCTCTTGCCATTTAATGAGGCTTTGCTGGATCCGGTGTTGGAGGTGTGGAAGAAGCCGGTGTCTTCCTCGGCCGTTCATAGGGCTGTGGCCAGGAGGTATCGAGCTGCACCATCTGACCCTGGCTTTCTCTCTAGACACCCTACGCCGGAGAGCTTGGTGGTGCAAGCCTCCTGTTCCTCAAAGTCAGCGCCTGGTTCCTTCCCGACGGTGCCTGGAGACAGAGACTCCAAGAAACTGGATGCGCAGTCCAAGAAAATATTTTCGTCATGCAGTTTGGCGTTGAAGGCCACCAACGCCACGTGCATTCTGGGGAGGTACATCCATGCGCTGATGGATGATATTTCGTCTTCATTCACGGAGCTTCCCCAGGGTCTTTTGGATGTGGTCTCGGACGCCCAGGCTGCCGCGACCCAGATTATCCAGTCTGGGCTGGACACGACCGACTCGGTGGCCAGGGCGATGGGCACGGCTGTGGTGGCAAGAAGACAGGCCTGGCTCCGAAACTCAGGGTTCTCTGCGGATGTGCAGTCGACCCTGCTGGACCTCCCGTTTGATGGGGACAGACTGTTTGGAGCCAAGGCAGATTCAGCCTTGGAACGATTTAAGGAGAGCAGAGCCACAGCCAAATCGTTAGGACTGCAAGCTCCTTCTTCCTCTGCCTCTTCTAGAATTTTCAGGAGGTTTCGGGGATTTGGGCGTGGCTCTTATTCCTCTTCCTTTCGGGGGAGGTTCCAGCAACCCGCCTCTTCCCTCCCCTATAGGTCATTTAGAGGGAGGGGGAGGGGTGGGGTCCGTACCAGAGGAGCCTCTCAACAGCACTCTGCCTCTTCCTCGTCCTCTGGAGGGGTGCAGCAGGGGAAGCAGCCTTAGGCTTCCACCGTTTCCCACTCACTCCTCTCCTGTAGGGGGAAGATTACAGCGTTTTCTCCACAAGTGGAAGTCTATCACAACGGACACTTGGGTTCTCGGCATTGTGGGAAAAGGCTACGCCCTTCCCTTTCGGGAGTTCCCGCCCCTCATCCCGCCCCGCCCATCTTATTGTTCAGAAGAACACCTCCTGTTGCTAGAACAGGAGGTTCAAGTCCTCCTTTCAAAGGGCGCGGTAGAGTTGGTCCCAGAGCAGGAAAAGGGTTGAGGTTGTTACTCAAGATACTTCCTGATTCCCAAAAAGGATGGTCAGTTGAGACCAATCCTGGATCTGAGGATCTTGAATTGGTTCCTCAAACAGGAAAAGTTCAAGATGCTGACCCTAGCACAGGTGCTTTTGGCGTTGAACAAGGAAGATTGGATGGTGTCTGTCGACTTGCAGGATGCTTACTTTCATATCCCGATACTCAAGTCGCACAGGAAGTATCTCCGGTTTGTGGTAGGGTCGCAGCACTATCAGTTTGCGGTTCTCCCGTTTGGTCTTACTTCAGCACCTCGAGTCTTCACAAAGGTGATGTCAGTGGTTGCGGCGGAGCTCAGAAGGAAGGGGATAGCAGTATTCCCTTACTTGGACGACTGGTTGATCAAAGCCAAGTCCCCGGAGCTTGTGTCGCATCATCTGCAGTCAACAACCCAGTTGTTGTTCGACCTGGGCTTTTCGGTGAACGTGCCCAAATCTCACCTGGAGCCCTCTCAGCGCCTCCTGTTCATAGGGGCAGTACTGGATACAACATTGAGTCGAGCCTTTCCTCCGCCTCAGCGGATTCAAGATATTCAGGAATTGGTTCCAATGTTTCGAAATGGAGCGGTAGTTCCAGTCCTCAAGGTCCTTCGTCTGCTCGGTCTGTTCGCCTCCTGCATTCTGTTGGTCACGCATGCTCGCTGGCACATGAGGGCTCTTCAGTGGTGCCTCCGAAGGCAGTGGTCTCAACACAAGGGAGATTTAGAAGGTACTGTCAAGATCTCCAGAGATGCTGCTGTGGAATTGAAGTGGTGGATTGCGGGCAACAATCTTTCACAGGGGAAGCCGTTCGCGCAGTCGCCACCAGTGGCCACGGTAATAACGGATGCCTCCACCCTAGGATGGGGAGCTCATCTGGGGGATCTGGAGATCAAAGGGCTTTGGTCTCCAGAGGAACAGGTGTTTCATATCAATCTGTTGGAGTTACGGGCTGTACGTTTGGCTCTCAAGGCCTTCCTCCCATCCCTTCGTGGTCAGTCGGTACAGGTCCTGACGGACAATACTACCACGATGTGGTACATAAACAAACAGGGAGGAGTAGGGTCGTACCTTCTCTGCAGAGAAGCTCTTCGGCTATGGTCCTGGGCAAAGGACCATCAGATTTGCTTGGTGGCAAATCATCTGGCCGGGGTCTTGAATGTACGTGCGGACAGTCTCAGTCGCCAATTCTCGGCAGACCACGAGTGGCGTCTCCATCCAGATCAAGTCTGTTTAATATTCCAGATGTGGGGGTTTCCTCGGATAGATCTGTTTGCCACTCGGGAGAACGCGCATTGCCCGTTATTCTGCAGCCTCCAGTATCCGATGCAGGGAGCGTTGGGGGACGCGTTTCAGATAACCTGGTGCGACCAGTTGCTTTACGCGTTTCCCCCCATACCCTTGATTCCTCGAGTGTTGAGGAAAATTCGCCAAGACCGGGCCCAAGTCATCTTAATAGCTCCGGATTGGCCAAGGAGGGTATGGTACTCCGACCTTCTCCAACTCTCACTGTGCCCTCCGCTCCGTCTCCCTCTCAGGGCAGACCTCCTCTCGCAGTCGCAGGGGCAGGTTTTACACCCCAACCTCCAGAGTCTGCACCTACATGCTTGGAGATTGAACGGGGCAACCTGAGTTCCTTCTCTCTCCCGCCTGATGTAGTGGATGTTATCTTAGCGGCCAGGCGACACTCCACTAAATCTATCTACGCTAATAGGTGGTCTAAATTTGTTATGTGGTATGGAGAGAGACAGATTGATCCCTTACATGCTCATCTGTCACATGTTTTGTCTTTTGCACTGTCTCTAGCGCAGAAAGGTTGTGCAGTAGCTACCATTAAGGGTTATTTGTCGGCCTTGTCAGCCTTCATTTGTCTTCCAGACCAACCATCGTTATTTAAATCCCCTATTGTTCTCAGATTCTTGAAAGGTCTTCTGAATCAATATCCTCCAAAACCATTCGTTATGCCTCAATGGGATTTGTCCTTGGTCCTGACTTTCCTTATGGGGTCCCCTTTTGAGCCTATGCATTCTTGCCCCTTAAGGTATTTGGTTATTAAAACAGTATTCCTGGTAGCTATAACATCTGCAAGGAGAGTGAGTGAGTTGCAGGCCTTATCGGTTAAACCCCCTTATATAACGTTTTATGGGGATAAGGTGGTGTTGAGGACCAAGGCTGCTTTCCTTCCGAAGGTTGTTTCACCCTTCCATTTGGCTCAGACAATCACTTTGTCCACGTTTTATCCTCCGCCTCATCCTTCAAAGGAGGAAGAAAGACTACATCGCCTGGACCCAAAAAGGGCGTTGAGCTTCTATATCGACAGAATGAAGGATATCAGGCTGGAGGATCAGCTGTTTGTCGGATACGTGGGCAAGAGGAGAGGAAAGGCAGTCCACAAGAGAACACTCTCCAGGTGGGTTGTTCTTTGCATTAAAATCTGTTACTCTTTGGCAAAGAAGGATCCGCCTGAGGGCATTAGAGCTCACTCCACCAGAGCTAAGTCGGCCTCTTCGGCCTTGGCCAGGGGTGTTCCTGTGGTCGACATCTGCAAGGCCGCAACTTGGTCGTCCCTTCACACTTTTGTGAAACATTACTGTTTGGACTCTGAGGTCAGAAGGGACGGTCATTTTGCACGGTCAGTGCTGCAGGATTTCTTGGTTTGACCATTTAGGCACCCACCGCCGGGCGTGGTACTGCTTTGGGACTCTATTCATCAGGTGAGGAATCCACAGGTAGTTGTATCCATCAGAAGAACGAGTTACTTACCTTCGGTAACGACTTTTCTGGTGGATACATTAGCTACCTGTGGATTCCTCACGGTCCCACCCGCCTCCCCGTTGCCTTTTTGGTCTCTCCAAGCAATCCTTGAGTGTGCTCCTTTTGGTCTTCAAAGTTGCAATACATTTTGCATGTATGATATTTGTATATATGTGTATATTTATATATAAATCTATATATATATTGGGTATATACATGATTCGTATGTATAAATATATTTATTTGTTTAAAAAAAAAAAAAAAAAAGGTTATATTAAATCTACAGCTATTTTATTGCAATGTTGTGTGATTTACAATATTAAGAGATGTTGCTTTGCTCTTTCATTGCATTGGGTTATTATTATTCTCATGCACGTAAAAAATGTTGGTACTGTCATCGGCACGTCGGCGAGGACTTCTTATTGCCTGTATGACGTCAGACGGCGTCGCGTGGGCTAGAGTGACGTCCTCGTCGACGTGCAGAGACTAGTAAGAAGATTTCCGTCAAATGCTGGCGCCATGGGAGTATTCATCAGGTGAGGAATCCACAGGTAGCTAATGTATCCACCAGAAAAGTCGTTACCGAAGGTAAGTAACTCGTTCATTACAGTTAACACCACAAAGTTAACAAATATACAATCAATATACGATCTCGTTTATAATGCGCCTGCATGCGTAACACTGTCCACATATAGGAAGACACAAACCTTAAAAGGACTACATCATCTGTCCTGGAGAAGAGTGCTAGGGTATCAAGCGCCACCCTTGTACCACAAAACGTAAACAGGAGGAGTAGCCAGCGCTGGCGAGCCCTGGCAAACTTTGTGCAAAATGACAGAAAGTGCATAATGCTATCTTCCCAAGGTACAATCACAAGGTTGACTTCCTTTCTCAATCTTACCACCTCTCATCAAATACCCCCTATTAGGGAAAGTACCCGTTCTAAACTTTATATCCAGGACGTGTTTCCTTCCAGGCCAGATTAGATCCAAATATTTTGCTAATGTAGATTCGGCCTTGTATGCAATGTAACCTGACAACAGGCTACCTGGTCTAATACTGGAAACCCTTATCTCAAGCTTTAGGAGCAGGTTCAGTTCTTCCACAGTTTCTATGGTATCTTTCCAGAGATTTCCTAACTGTAGGGCAATTAAAGGTGTCTTAATATACAGTACATCAACCAATTACTTCCACCGTACCGCCATAATTTGCAATTTCTAGCCCTGATTTAAAAAATATTGCTACGTTTGGATTTCTATAAAGTTTTATTCAGTACAGCATAGGTTTTATAGGAGCCAAATCTGAAATTGTGGTGTTGCCTATCCCCGAAATAGAGGCAATATTTTGGGCGCCTGTGCCCAACCTCAGCAGAGACTTTAAAAAGTTGTTTACTATCACTTGCAAATCATTTAGTCTAAACGTTTGTATCATCAACATATCATTGGAGTGAGTTTTTAGTAAAACATTTCCAAATATAATTCCAGTCCCCTCTCGCAACAAAATTGGTCGGTAGTTATATGGGTAGTTATATGGGCTGCAATGACTGTGTTTCTTATATTGTGGTACCAGGATCACAGAGCGCCATGAGGGTGATATCTTATCATTGGCAACAGTAGTGTTAAAGACTTCAGTGAGTACACAGGACTACAGTTTAAAGTTCACACTATACTAATCTATTGGAACTAGATCAGGGCCAGGAACTTTGTTCATTTTCATACATGCACCGCTCTCTCCAGTGGGAAGTTTTTTTCCAGAAGACCTTTTCACACTTGAATGAGTTATAGTATCTTCCAGGCCTTTTTGCCCTACACAAATTCCTAAATTAACTGAATTACTCATCAGCGCCAATATGGCATTCTTATCCATTTACGACTCCCTTTCCATACATTGGTAACATCTTACCAAAATCTTTTGACTCCTTTCCAAATGCAGCTTCTTTTAGCTCAACCTATAGTTTTTGCTGTGCCTCCAACTTTTTGCTTTTTTATTAGATTCTTATATTGTTTTCTACATTGTTGGAAGAACAGTTTGTTTGATTGATTAAGAAGGCAAGTTATTAATGCTGTTTAGACCTCCTGCTTTATATTGAAACACTCTAGGTCATACCACCTGCGATCATCACGGATGTCCGGTCTTAGATGTTTTAATAGGCTAGGTCCATAGTAATTTTATTTCCAATAACACTGATTAAAACAAATCGAGAATTACATCATTCCCTCCCCTAGTTGTATCCAAAATAAAATTACCAAACCTAAATCATATGGTATTAATTAATGACATTTCTTTATAGTATTTCTCACATTCCCAGTGTATTGCTCTCTTGTTGTTAGTCAGAACAATTTCTAAATGCACTTTTGTTCGATTGAACCCATCTGCCCCCTTATGTACATATTAAGACTTGTTATAAGGTGATCGCCATCACTTTCTAACCTCGTTACGATTGCCATGTCAGCCACATTTTTCCAGCTTTTTGAGTTGATCAAAAAGAAGTCAATCGGAGAGGCCCTAGCCCCATAAATTTAAGAATTTTGTGCTGGGAAAAATGAGATAGTATGACCTTTCAAAAAAAGTAACATAAATTTGGTGTGAAAGATTGAAAAACATTTCCCCTTCTTACTCGGTCTTTTCCAACTCAGAATTGGTCTTGGTATACCCGGCACAGATCATCTTGAAGGACGGCACTATTGACATCTTCACCAGAGGGAAAAGATGTTAAATTCCCATCAAATTCCTCATCCCTGGTAAAACTGCCTTTTTCTATGAAGGTTTACATAATCTTCAAGGTTCTGCCAAAATTGTTGGAATTCTATTGACCACCCAGGAGGGATGTATATATTGAGAATGTTAATGCTACCAGTTTCATTGCTGACCTCCGTGAGTCTCACGTGCAAAATGTTAAAATGAGGATAACTCACATATATTGCTATCATTTTCAATTCATTTTACATGAGACCCAAGTTAAAGGCCCCCCCTTGCCAGTCTGCATTATAAATGTTTGGGAGGTTCTTACCTAAATAAAGACATTGATAACACTCTTTGACAATGCCCATGTTTCTTGAAAACCATAGATCCTCCAACTGCTCACAAACCTCATACACTCCCCATCCTGCCTATCCAGCCCAGCAAATGTTCAAGATAAAATACTAATACAATGCTTTTTGGTATCAATTTCTCTACTAGCTCTAAGGCCACACACAGCTGGTGCTTATCATTTGAACTGCGGTAGTTACGAGATATTCAGTCTGACCCATCAAAGTTCCAACCTCTGTCCTTTCTAGGCAGGGCTGATAACCATGCCCTCATATGTCAAGTGTCTGTTCCGCTACCTTATTTGGTATCATCAACACCATTTTTCAATAATTTGAAGTTCCTTGGGTGATGTGTAGATTATCATTTTTTTTTTTTTTTTTTTTTTTAAATATATTTATTGGTTTTATATTTCGAAATATGATACAAATTGTTCAGTTTGCAACCACAGGATAAACCAAAACGATGATTAATTATCTAAGTCTTGAAACAAATACACACAACCCCTCTATGCACTTCACGGAACGCTTCTGGTCTTGCAATATCATTCCTGGCTGCACCCTCCCTAGGTTTATCCTTCACTGTTTATTTTATATAGGCATTCGTTTGAGACCAGTGTGGACCTTGCTTTACGTGCATGGGTTCCCTGAGTGTCTGAGGGAAGGGGCATCAACTAGGTTAGTGTATGCGAGTGGCTCCCCTGGTTTTCTGCTCCCCGCGCCGCGCCACCACTGTGGTGACATAGTCTTAGTGGGCATTTATTGCTAGAGAGATGGGCGGGTGTGATGCATGTGCACTGTGTTGTCTGGGTGTCTTATGAATTCTGTTCCCGTGATGAGGGGTGCAGGTGAATTTATGCTGTGGTTGTTGTGAATACGCGCGCCCCAATTTAAGGAGGCTTTTCATCGTTTTTGGCCTCCAGCTTTGTTACCATATCCTCCCATGTAGAGCAACCTGTGTGTTGCCGCCCTTCACGCACCATTCTTTTTAGTACCTGATATTCAGTGCGCGCCCAGCGTGTTATTAGAGAGTGCCAGGATTTCAGATCGGGAGCCATAGAGGCTTTCCAATGCATTGCTATTAACCTTTTATACATTAAAAAGGCCAGGTCTATAAATTTATGTAAATGTCTTTGTTTTTTGGGTCTCTTCCTAAGTCCCAACAGGCAGGACCCGGGGTCTGCTACCAGTGCCAGTCCCGTAAGCCCAGATACCTCCTCTACCACCTCCGCCCAGGCCGTTTGTATATTCGGGCAATCCCATACCATGTGGAAAAAGGATGCTGACGGCAATCTGGGGCACATTGATGCTGCATCAGGGAACATGCGCTTTATTCTGGCTGGGGAAAGATATGTTTGATGCGTGTAATTGAATTGGGTATATCTAAATCTGGGATTCCTTGACACACCTCTGATGTGGGATAGGGCCTTAGGCCAGTCTTCCAGTGGGATCGGGGTGGGGAGTACTGCGTTCCATCTATCCCATGTTTTCCCTGTCTGTGTAACAGGGGTCTTGTTGAGGATTCTATATAGATTGGATATTGTTTTAGTTTGATCGCTGTGTTGTAGAAGCTGGTGAAGCACAGGGGAGATCTCTGGTTCCGAGGTGCCCATTCCCCAAATTTTCCTGATTTCGTGACATATGGCATGATATGTCAGGAACTGTCCCGGATTTATCTCCGCCCTTCCACCTCCCATGGCTACTTAATGGAGGCTGCTACGCAGCTGCACGCACCGCTGGTGTAACAAAGATGCACCCAAGGCAAACCTGTCTGCGCCCGTCCACGCCTGGACCACGTGCAGCGCCAGGACTCCTGGAACGATAGCCCACCACCGTACTCCTCTGACAAGATCTGAAACTTCATGCCGAAGACCCAAAACACCAACTGCAGCATCACCTCACCTCGATCCACAGAAGGTTATTTCACCTGCCACAACTACATTCTTCTGCGATGTAAGAATCCCCACAATCACCACCCAGCAGACTCCTGGCCAAAAACCACAGTTCCACTACTCGCTTCTCAGCGTCCCATCTCTCTGCATGCATGCCATGGAAATCTAGGACAACAAAATCACCTACGCCCCTGACATAATGTTCATCAATGAAACCTGGCTCACCCCCGCATCAGCACCCGACATCTCCACCGTGACACTCCCCGGATACAAGATGGTCCACCACCCCAAAAGACACGGCAGAGGCATCACCCTCATCCACAAGGACTCCCTCAACTGCACTGTCTCGGATGACGACACAACACCAATCGTGGAACACCTCAACACCATCAGAGGAACCCTCGCCTACAGACCCCTTGGCACATGCCACAACTTCTGCAACTCCATCTCGGACTTCATTGCCCAAGTGGCAATTGACTCCAACCACTACATCTTCCAGGGAGACCTTAACTTCCACCTAGAAGACTCTAATTATGCCAACTCCACCACACCCTCTGAAAACATGAGCATCATCGGCCTCTCACAACTGGTCAACGCCCCTAAGCACAAGACACACACTGGGCCCCATTTTCTCCACTGACGACAGAGCAAAATTTTCCCACACCACCAAAGTAACCTGGACAGGCCACAACATTGTCCACTTCACCAACAACAGCCAGCCAGAAGCTCCAACAAGACCACCCACCCTCCCCCACTGCAACTGAGGCAAAGTCACGGAAACAACCTGTATCCCCATCCTCAGAGAAGCAAGACCCATCCTCGAACTCCACGTCCAAAATGTCTCCAACTGGATCTCCTCAGCCGCTGATACCATCACCACCCTGAAGAAAACCACCACCAGCAAACCCATCAAGCAAGCCAGGTGGTTCACCCTGGAGCATCTGACTCTCAAACGCCATTGCAAGAAACTAGAGAGATACTGGCGTTCCAACAAAACCCCCACCAATCTTGACTCCTTCAGATCTGTCTTCAACATCTACCACCACCTTCTCAGGGAGACCAAGAAAAAAGCTCTCACCACTCACATCGAGGCAAGTGCCAACCACACCATGGAATTCTTCAGCATCGTCAGAGAATTCTGCCCCTCTGCCACAGAAAACACGATCCACCCCTTCCAAGCCTTCTGCGACACTCTATCAGACTACTTTCACCACAAGATCTCTGATATCCACAGCAACTTTGCCCCCCACCAACCTCAACCATCTCCGTACCCAAACCAACACCTCCCTTTCCTTCCGGATCACCGCCTGAAAGCAGCTCTCTACCGAAGACACCATCTCCATTATGAACTCCATCCACTCTGGATTACCCACAGTCCCCTGCCTGCATCACATCTATAACCTAGGAAGGAAAGTAATCGGAGGCTCCCTTGCAAAAATCCTCAAAACCTCTATCACCACAGCCACCATCCCCTATGTCTGGGAGCACTCCAAGGTCAAGCCCCTCCTGAAGAAACCCCCAGCCAAACCCAACAAACTCAAAAACTACCACCTCATCTCGCTTCTCCCCTTCCCTGATAAAGTCTTGAAAAAGGCTATTAACCACCAGCTCATGGACTACCTTGGAGAAATCAACCTGCTCGAGCCATACAAGTCCCGCCTAATCACACCACCAAGATCGCTCTGATCACAGCAACGGATGACATGAGATTCATTCTCGCCCTAAGTGAAACAGCTACCCTCATCCTCCTCATCGGAAGCCTACAACACCGTCTCCCACCATACTCGGGTCACCAGACTCCACCCATTGGCGTCCAAGGTGACAAATTAAACTGGATATCCCCCTTCCTCTCTGGCCCAACACAGAGGATCCACCTACCACCCTTCGCATCCGCACCCAGACATAGGCCCTCATTACAACCCTGGCAGTCGGTGTTAAAGCAGCGGTAGTGCCGCCAACAGGCCAGCGGAAAACAAATGGAATCACGACCATGGCGGAAACCGCCAATATAGACAGCCACTTAAACACTCTGAAAGCCATGGCAGTAGAAACAAACACCGCGGCGGTAACCGCCAACAGAACGGCGGAACACAATGTACCACCCACTGTATTCCAAGAGGCCTATCCGCCACCTTTTCCGGGGCGGAACCAACGCTATCAAGAGCACGGCGGAAACAGTACACAGAAGGGAAACCACTCACCTCTCGACACCCAACAAGGAACCAGGACACCATGGAGCCCGAACTACACGTCCTGCCCATGCTGGTCTTCCTCTTTCTGTATAAGGAGCAGGACAGACGCCGTCGACGACCACGGTGAGTACTGCACCTACAACACAGGGGAGGGTGGGAGGGAAAAGAGAGTGACACACACACGCAACTTACAATACCCCCACCCTCACCCTCACCCTCACCCACAACACCATACACACAAATACATGCAGCAACATTACATATATCCCCCCTCACCCTCTGGAAGAACTCAAGAACGAAAGGAAATGATTGTAACAAGTGTAATCAATAATAATCAAATCATTTAAAAAATCAGTATATACAAATATGTACACCAACTACACAAGTCCGGATGGTGTTCCAATTATTGTCCGTGGACCAGTGGTCCCAAAATGCATGGGCGAAGCCCACACAAGATACCTGACTTGAACCGGAGAGAACACTGCAGGGGCATCAGATCGAAATAAAACAGGCACCTCAGGGGGAGGGGGAGGCGGGGGTACCTCAGCTGGATGAACGCACAACGCCACTGCTGCATGAGGGGGCTCCATGCCCACTGCTGTATCCTGGGGAGTGCAAAGCTACAGTCTCTCAAGTCCTTCCAGTGGGTGGTTTGCCCACTGCTGTATCCTGGGGAGTGCAAAGCCACAGTCTCTCAAGTGGATGCTTTTCTCCACTGGTTCTGGAGGGGGCTTTGTGCCCAGAGTGCTTCATCTTGCCAAGGACTGAAGTAGTGGATGTGAATCTCCACTGGTTCTGGAGGGGGCTTGGTGCCCAGAGTGCTTCATCCTGCCAAGGACTGAGGTAGTCGATGTGAATCTCCACTGGTTCTGGAGGGGGCTTGGTGCCCAGAGTGCTTCATCCTGCCAAGGACTGAGGTAGTGAATGCTTTTCTCCACTGGTTCTGGAGGGGGCTTTGTGCCCAGAGTGCTTCACATGCAGTGTGGCTGGTCCCGTGCCCTCACATGGGAGTGTGTGCCACGGGATCGACTGGGAACTGCTAGCATGATACGCCATGGATTCAGAGACATACCCCACCCTGCTGCCGCTTCGCCTGCCACCTGCAGGTGCAAACAGTGATGAGAGTAGTGCTTCACGGAAGATGGGCAGGGTCCAGGACGTTTCCTCCAGCCTCGAACGGCTGCCCACTGGGGATGATAGCCATGTCGGCTGTGGTGGCACTGTCTGAGCACGTCGCGGGGCTGGTGGCGGTGCTGTGGCGTAGGTGCTGGCGGTGGTGCATGTGTCAGCACCTGTGGAGGGACTCAGCAGGACGTCTCCTGCAGCCTCGGACGGCTGCCCACTGGGTATGATGCTGGGGACTGTTGCTGAGGCAGCAGATGTGCAGGTGGCGGTGCTGGTGGTGGTGTAGGTGGCGGTGTCCACCGCCGTACAGGTTGGTGTAGTGGTTGACAGAAGGGGTGACTCTAGTTCCTCAGTCAGAGCCACCATGCCCTGTCCTGACCTGCTCTTCGGCTTGTGTCCCTTCCCCACCTTTGATGTTGCCGCTGGTGTCTTGCCACTGTCCCCTTTTGGTTTGGAGGAGCCCTTGCTTGGTGGTAGGTGCGGCTTCTCCCTCTGGGATGTGGGCACCTTTTTCACCTTGGCAGGTGGCGGAATGGCCTGCTCCTTGGCCTCGCAAGGTGGCACACTGGCAGCCCTGATGGGTGGCGCACTTGATGAGACCGCAGTTGCTGGCACCACTGTGCTTGGGGATTTGGTGGCTGAGGTGCTGGGCTGGGACCTGGAAAGCCTGGCCCTAGGGGAAGGACGGGGGGGAGGTGTAGGGAAGATGTCAATGTTAGCCAGGAAAAGTTTCTTAGACACACTGGGACAGGAAGATGGAGGGGGTTTGGGAGTGGAGAAAAGGGAGTGGCTGTAGGAGATGTACGTTTGCTGAATTTGGGTGAAGGTGCATGGGCCGGAGGCTGTTGTGAGGTGGATGGCTGTTGGGTGGGTGTGTGCCTGCGTTTGTGTACTTTGGGAGGAGGGCTCACAGACACACTGGGGATGTGTGAATGGTAGTGGAGGATGGTGATTGCATGTGAGCGGTTTGTGGTGATGGGCGTGCTGGTGATGGAGGTAGTGGCTGAGGATGTAGTGCATGCAGGTGTGAGTGGAGACGAGACAGGGAGAGAGAAGGAGGACGTGGAGAAGGGGGACACAGTGGAGGCAGTGGATGTTGCTGTGTCTGCATGGGGATGGTGCATGTGTGAGTGCCTGTGGGATGTGTGGTGCTTATGTTTGCTATGTCCACTCTTGTGTGTTGAAGAGTGTGCATGCTGGTCTGATGGGGTGCTTGGGTTAGGCTGAGGTAGAGGAGATTGGGGTCTGGGTGAGGAAGTTGGAGGGGCGAGGCTGGACACAGGGACAATGGCGGCCATCAGTGCTGAGGCCAGAGCCTGAAATGCTCTCTGTTGGACCACCTTCCCAGAATGAATGCCCGCCAGGTATGCATTTGTTTGTTGCAAATGCCTCTCAACACCCTGGATGGCCTGAGGTGCCTGGGGCGAAGGAGATGCCCACCCTCCTGGGTGAGTGGGCACGGGACACACGCTGAGGGGCTGCTGGGAGGCTGGTGCTGGTAGGGGAGTGGCAGCTGTACCTGTCGATGCGGTGGGCAAAGAGGTACCGCCACCGTAAGGGAGCTCCCATCAGAGGAGGAGTCGCTGTCGCTGGTGTATGCTCCTGCCCCGTCGTGGAGCTCCCCTCGCCATCCGTCCCACTGGTGGCTTCTGACTCTGTTACTTCACCCTCCAGGGCCATGTGGGATGCAGCTCCCTCCTGCTCCGGTGCCACTGCTCCTCCGCCAGATGATGCTAATGCACGCAAGAACGGGGTGACAAAACAAAAAAGGGGGTGGGGAACAGAAGAAACACATGTTGAGAGCATGCAACACCACTACCGTTGGCGGACACAACACACAGGGAGCAGCCCTATGCACTAAGCCATGCACTAACAGTTCTTAGGAAATTCACATGCCCAGGGGGGACGATGCCTAAGCCCAATTGCTGCACACCTGGAACCCACAGGATCCCGACTAGGTGTAGATGGCTATTACCATCGCCCTGGCCTAGTGGAACCCACAGCCCACTTCCCCCAGCTAGACACCTCGTAAAGCGCGCTGAGTCAGCTGAATGAGAGTGTACTCACCCCCTTGTGGCTGCTGTGATGCCCTCAAGTGCCCATCCAACTCCGGATAGGCCATAGCCAGGATCCGGTACAGCAGGGGAGTCATGGTGCAATGGGCACCCCTTCCACGTTTGGAGGCCATCCCCAGCTGGGCCTCCACCGTCTTCTTGCTCCAGTGGCGCAGGTCCTCCCATCTTTTCCGGCAGTGGGTGCTCTGTCTATGGTAGACCCCCAGGGTCCGGACGTCCTTGGCGATAGCACGCCAAATACGCTTCTTCTAGTGGGCGCTGACCTAGAGGAAAAGTGAAGTTAGAATGGATGTTACTATACCGTACATTTCATCTCACACATTGTCTAAACACCTCCCACCCTGGGCCAGACATTCATACACACACACTATCCTGACATGCGACCTGTCCCCCTCCCCACCCTCTTCCATCCATGACACTCCATACAATCATGTGCCATCCACCATGCTCATAGTGTACTCACCTGTTTGTCTGGAGGACCGTACAGTTGCGTGTACTGGGGGAGGACCCCATCCACCAGTTTCTCCAACTCCTCCCAAGTGAAGGCAGGGGCCCTTTCCCCAGACACAGTAGCCATTGTCGCTTCCAGACACAGGTCACAGCAGCACTTGCAGTGTAGGTCCTCTCCTGTTGAAGGTCAGGTATCAAGTGAGGGAACAGTTAGAAAATGGCAGCCACGTCCGCGGCGGTGCGTACCATCACCACCGGCGTACATCGTTATTGGCTCCTGGAACCCATAGGGCCCAATGTTAACCAATGCTGAATTGGGCCGCGGTCTCCTCATTTCCCCTTGTCCCACCATACATCAGGCAGCCACCATTTCAGGGGGCCACATGGCAGGCAAAAAACTGCATCACACCTATTTAGGCCAGGAATACGGACAGACAAAGGCACATGGCGAATTTGTAAAGTTTTTGCAAAAAACACATTGTGATACCGAAGTGTTGGATGACCCTATGCTTACTGTTCTCCTCCATAGGGCACGTCCGCTGAGGCAGGTGATGAGATGGCGGCAGCCTCCGGTGTACAGACCCCTGGTGGACCTGTCGACAATGGAATCTGGGATGGGCGACCTTATGTTTAGTTGACCGGACGGACAATAGATTTCAATGTAAGTGACCGGAGTGGTAATCACACTCTCATTTTGTGCTTTCACCGACCTTACTGGGTCTATTTTCCAAATATTCCAGGAGATGTTTTTTCTGTTTTTGTTGGCCCTGATGAAGCGTCATTGGATCCTTTTGGACCACCAGATGCGAAACATGTTGACCCATGTCTAGAGGCCTAGTGATAGTTCCCTTGCCCTGACTCATTTATAGAAAGTGGTTGAACATTATCCCTCACATTTTCGCTTTCACGCTGTTTTTAATCTTGGTCTAGGCTATCGGTTTTCACTAGTAAATTACTTCGGTATTGAGGTTTAGAACCAATTTAAAAATGTTCTCTCTCCTGTTTGATGCTAGTCTGCCTAGATATTTCTGTCTTGGCAACCTGCACAAAAGATCTCCGGCAAAGAGCCCCCTCTTTGGGGAGCCCGTCAGACATTGCAGCGCCGGTCTAACGAGGAGCATCTCCCGATGATGAAGCATGACATCCTATTGGGTGTGTGAGGGCTCTTGCTCCTAAACCTCCGGGTTCCCTATGTGCCCTTTTGGAACAGTGTATTCCGCGTGTTGTCAGTAGTCTGTTGGGAGATAGTACACTGGACCATGAATCTCCCTGTCCCTCTTTATTGATATTGACAATGAAAGAGAGACACATCATTATCACTTACAGACTTGATCGTGCAACAATCCAGGAACTGTGGGCCCAGTTGGAGCCAGACCTGATGTCAGCTATCTGCCATCCCACAGGCAGGTTCTGTCTGTACTCTGTTTCCTGGACAGTGGGTCTTTTCAAAGAACAGTGGCCATGGCATCAGGGATGTCCTCTAACATGTTGTCCAGACTGTTGTCTGCCCTGCTGAAACACATGCACAGCTACATTGTTTTCCCTCAAGTGGAGAATTTGGCAACAGTGAAAGCTGACTTCTATACCCTGGGACATATTATTGGTGCCATTGATGGTACATGTGGTGTACACATGTGGTATTTGTCCTCCCACCGCAGGAATGAACAGGTGTACAGAAACCGGAAAAGCTACCATTCAATGAATGTGCAGATGGTGTGTTTCGCAGACCAGTACATCTCCCATGTAAATGCCAAGTATCCTGGCTCAGTGCATGACGCTTACATTTTGAGGAATAGCAGCATCTCTTATGTGATGGGGCAACTCTAGAAGCACCGTGTGTGGCTAATAGGTGAGCCTAAAGTCCCCACACAGTTCCATTTGGTGTCTGGGCATGGGAGATTCCCTAATGTTTGGAGGAGGTCTAACAGTTGTCCCTCGATATTTGCAGGTGACTCTGGTTACCCAACCTGTTATGGCTACTGACCCCAGTGAGGAATCCCAGGACAAGGGCAGAGTAACGCTACAATGAGGCACATGGGCGAACTAGGAGGATAATAGAACGCACCTTCGGCCTCCTGAAGGCAAGATTCCGGTGCATCCATCTTACAGGTGGATCCCTATACTACTCACCGAAGAAGGTGTGCCAGATAATCGTGGCCTGCTGTATGTTGCACAACCTGGCTTTGTGACGCCAGGTGCCTTTTCTGCAGGAGGAAGGGCCTGATGTTGGTCTTGTGGCAGCTGTGGAGCCTGTGGACAGTGAAGAAGAGGAGGCAGAAGAAGAAGATGTAGACAACCGAAACAACATCTTAATGCAATACTTCCAGTGAGACACAGGTAAGAAGATGGAACTGCTTCCCACATCTCATACTATTGCTGGAGCTAGCATAAGTCTACCTTTTTTACTCCGTGTATGGACCCTGACTTGTTACTTTGCCTTTCAATTTCACAGATCTGGGTCCCAATTTGTGCCCTCTGCTATGTTTACTGCTGGCCTACAGCTGTGTAACATTGGTATGTGAACAAGTACATTGACATTGCTATATTCCAGTGGTTTTGCAATTACACATTTGTGAAAGCACAGACTGACTTTTGTGATTCAAGGGTGTTTATTTCTGTGCAAATAAGTGGAGGGGGTTGTGAAGTGGGCTGGGGTGATGGTGGAGGAATGTCCATGGCAGAGTCCAGTCTATTTGTATCACAGGTGCATTGTCCAATGAGGCATAGTAAGTGGAGCAATGGCAGTTTAAGGTGGACAGGGTGACAAAGTGGGACAGAAGGGTGACATTCAGGAGGGTCTTATTTCCTGGCGGGGGTATTGGCAATGTTCTCTGTCTTGTTCCTGGATCTCAGGGACCGTTTGTGGGCTGGTTCTCCTTCTGCAGGGGGTGGGGTGCTGGTGGCCTGTTGGTCCTGTGGTGGTGCCTCCTGTCCACTAGCGCCAGCGGAGGTGGAGGGCTGTTCATCGTCCAGGCTAGTGTCAGGGACCCGTTGGTGTGCCACTGTGTCCCTCATGGTGTCGACAAGGTCTGCCAGCACCCGTGCTATGGTGACCATGGTGGTGGTAATGGACTTCAAGTCCTCCCTGATCCCCAGGTAGTGTTCCTCCTGCAGCTGCTGGGTCTCCTGAAACTTGGCCAGTACCGTGCCCATGGTCTCCTGGGAATGGTGGTATGCTCCCATGATGTTGGAGAGTGCCTCGTGGAGTGCCGGTTCCCTGGGCCTGTCCTCCCCCTGTCGCACAGCAGTCCTCCCACTTTCCCTGTTATCCTGTGCCCCTGTCCCCTGAACCGTGTGCCTACTGCCACTGACCCCAGGTCCCTGATTTTCTTGGGTTGGTGGGTTTGCCTGGGGTCCCTGTAGTGGTGGACACACTGCTGATTGATGTGTCCTGGGGACAGAGGGATGGGCCTGCTGGGTGGGTGCTATGCTGGTGTTTCCTGAGGGGGGAGGCTCTGTGGTTGTTTGTGACTGTGTCAGGGGAACCGACTGTCCAGAGGTCCCTGATGGGCCGAGCTGGTCATGTCTGGCACCTCCTGTCCGGTGACGTTGGGTATGGGTCCTGTTGGGGTGTAAATGCATAATTTTTGTATATGTGTGTGTGCCATCTTGTGCAGTGGGTGAGTTAACCTCTACTCCTGTGCTTGCATTATTGCCTTGGCCCTTGTGTGATTGGTGATTTTGGGGCCTGAGTGAGTCTCTCTACTGGACATGCTTTGGTGAGGGGTGTCCATGCATTGGTGTTACATGCAGAGCTTGGTTTTGGGATGTGTGGGTTGTGGTAGTGGGGTATCTGTGGGGTGTTGGGGTGATGGCTGTGAGGGTAGGGGTAGGAGTTTGTGATGGCATGCAGGTAGGGTGTGGGATATAGTAGTAAATATTTGCCTTACCAGCGTCCAGTCCTCCTGCTACTCCTGCGAGGCCCTCAGGATGCATGATCGCCAAGACTTGCTCCTCCCATGTTGTTAGTTATTGGGGAGGAGGTGGGGGTCTACTGCCAGTCCTCTGTCCAGCAATCTGGTGTCAGGATACCACAGAACGTATCTTCCCCCGTAGGTCGTTCCACCTCCTCCTGATGTCATCCTGTGCTCTATGATGCTGTCCCACTGCTTTGACCTTGTCAACGATTCTCCGCCATAGCTCCATCTTCCTAGCTATGGATGTCTGCTGCACCTGTGATCCGAATAGCTGCGGCTCTACCCGGATGATTTCCTCCACCATGACCCTGAGCTCTTCCTCAGAAAATCTGGGGTGTCTTTGAGGTGCCATGATGTTGTGTTGGTGATGTGTGAGGTGCTGTCTGTTGTGAGGGGATGTGTTGGTGTGTGTTGTTTGAGGTGCGTGGATGTTGTATAAGTGATGGTGTTGTATGTCTGTGTATGCTGGTGTTGTGTTAGCTAATCTCTCTCTCTGACCTTATTCAAATTTTTGGATGTAAGTGTTTGTGGGTGATGTGGGTGTGTGCTTTATATTGGATTGGGTGTGTGGGTGTGGTGTGTGTATGTGTATCAGGTGTGTGTATTTTGAATTGTCCAATGTAGGTGTGTTTTGTAAATGTGTGTGTATTTTGAGCGTGGCGGTGTGTACCGCCAATGGATTACCGCTGTTGAAAGACCGCTGTGTTGATTTGTGGGTCGTGATAGTGTGGGCGTATTCTTGTTGGCATGACGGTGGAGGTTTTGTTATCGCCAGTTTATCAATGACCTTTGGTGTGGCGGACTTGTGTGGGTGTCTGTATTGTGGCGGATTACGAGCTGTGGGTTGTAATACCTGTAGCGGAATTCCGCTGCCGCAACGTTATGTTGGCGGTCTTCAGCACGGTGGAAAGCGGGATTTACCGCCAGGGTTGTAATGAGGGCCATAATCTGTGGTGTCCCCCAGGGCTCCTCCCTCAGCCCCACCCTCTTCAACACCTACATGACACCACTGTCAGACATTGCTGGCACCTACGGACTCAACATCATCTCCTATGCAGACGACACCCAGCTCGTCCTATCCCTCACACATGACATCATCAACTTTCAAAACACCATGACCGACATTGCCACCTGGATGAAGACAAATTGCCTCAAACTCAACTCGGATAAAACAGAGGTCCTTATTTTTGGGAACAAGTCCTCCCCCTGGGATGACACGTGGTGGCTGTCTGCACTCGGCTCCCCACTCAACCTCACCAGCCACGCACACAACCTTGGAATTATCCTGGATACCTAGCTGACCAGGAAACAGCAGATTAACACTGTCTTCTCTGCCTGCTTCCACATCCCCTGCATTGTCTGCAAGATCTTCCAATAGATCCCTATCGCAAGCAGGAAGACAGACACCCAGTCCCTCATCTCCAGCCGACTTGACTACGGCAATGTGTTCTACACCGGAACCACCAAACATCTCCTGAACTGCCTCCATACCACCCAGAACTCGTCTGCAAGACTCATCCTCGACCTCCCCAGAAGAACCAGCATTGCTCCTCACCTTAGGGCTCTCCATTGGCTTCCCATCCAGCAAAGATGCCCCTTTAAGGTCCTCACGCACACCTTCAAGGCCCTCCACAATTTTGGACCCACCTACATCAACTACCGCCTGACATTTCACCGACTGACCAGAGAACACTGCTCCTCTACACTCACCTTGGTCCACGTCCCCCACATCCGTCGCAACCACTGCAGAGGTAGCTCCTTCTCTCACCTCATCGCCAAGTCCTGGAACAACCTCCCATGGGGAGTCCTCCCCATCTCTGAAGGACTCCAGGAAGCAGCTCAAGACTTGACTCTTCAACTGCCTCGCCTTCCGACCGAGGCTCGCAGAAGCCCACCAGCGCCTGGAGACCCATGGGTTGACAATTTGTGCTTTACAAGATCCTATGATTTTCTGATGGATACAACTACCTGTGGATTCCTCACCTGATGAATACTCCCATGGCGCCAGCATTTGACGGAAATCTTCTTACTAGTCTCTGCACGTCGACGAGGACGTCACTCTAGCCCACGCGACGCCGTCTGACGTCATACAGGCAATAAGAAGTCCTCGCCGACGTGCCGATGACAGTTCCCTTTTTTCCGTGCATTCGAAACGGTTATCTTCGAGGGAGTTACTGTTACCTTCGTGGTTACAGTGTATTGTCTGCTGCGTAGTCTTCTCTGCGGTAACAATGTCTCAGAGGAAGTCGGGTTTCAAGCCCTGTCGAGAGTGTGGGGGCAAGATGTCAGTTACAGATCCTCACTCCGACTGTCTATGGTGTTTGAGCTCCGACCACGACGTCTCGACTTGCGATTCATGTCAACACATGAATCCGAAGGCCCTCAAAGAGCGCGAGGCCAAGTTATTCATGGCAAAGTCAAAGAAGAAGGAGAAACATCATAAGAAGTCTTCTTCGCCAAGGTCTCACCGGCGTCATCGAGACTCCCGGCGCCGTAGAGACTCACGACGTCACTCCAGCAAGGAGTCTCATTCGAGGTCACCTTCGGCTCGGCGTCGGAGGACTTGGGAGGTCAGCCCCACGGTCACGCCGCATCCATCGACGCCGTTGCCCTCTCCGGCGTCACCGACTTCACCTGGTCAGGCGTCAGTGATTGAGGTGGTGCAGCCTCTTGTGTTTTCTCCGGCGTCGCAGACGTCGAGGCCGGCGTCGGGGTCGCCTTCGATCCAGGCACCCCAGTATCCGGCTTTTCCCACTCCTGGAGCCGATAGTACCGCGTTTCTTAATGCGATGTATACCATCTTTCAGCAGATGGCTCCAGGAGCTGCTCCGGCTGGTCCTTCGGGGCCCTTGGCCTTTTCGTTGGGTGATCCTGCGCCTCTTCGGCCGGCACCCTTTATGCCCTTTCTCCCTTTTGGGAATGTGGGCTCGGCGCCGGTGCCGGCGTCGGTGGCCGCTCCGGTGGCTTCGGATGTTTCGGCCCCGGAGGTTGCCCCTCCGTCGAAGTCAGGATTTTGCCCTGTGACTCCGGTTGGTCCATCGGCTCCAAGACCTCGTCCTCCGGCTCCTGCCTCGGCGCCGAAGCTGCCTGTGGCGCCGGACGCGGCGTCAGATGCTTCTGGAGATCGGCGCCGTTCTTCGACGTCGGCGGAGGCCATGTCGACTCCGCGTATCGAGGAGAGACTTCATTCGAGGAGGCGTGCTCTCCGTCTTTTAGAAGAGCAAGAGTACCAGCGAGTCCTAGAGGAGGGAGAGATTGAGGACTCTGGAGACGGACTGCATGGTCTGGATACAGCCAGTGGGCTGGACACTTCCCCTGAGTGGGACCTTTCATCTCCAGGGGAATATACGGAGGAGGCTGCTTCCTTTCATGCTGTGGTGAGGAAGGCAGCGAGCTTTTTGGACCTGCCTTTGCCGGTGGCAGAGGCAAAGCAGAATTTGCTGACAGAGGTATTGCATCCGGCCTCTGCTGCAGCTGAGCCTCTCTTGCCATTTAATGAGGCTTTGCTGGATCCGGTGTTGGAGGTGTGGAAGAAGCCAGTGTCTTCCTCGGCCGTTCATAGGGCTGTGGCCAGGAGGTATCGAGCTGCACCATCTGACCCTGGCTTTCTCTCTAGACACCCTACGCCGGAGAGCTTGGTGGTGCAAGCCTCATGTTCCTCAAAGTCAGCGCCTGGTTCCTTCCCGACGGTGCCTGGAGACAGAGACTCCAAGAAACTGGATGCGCAGTCCAAGAAAATATTTTCGTCATGCAGTTTGGCGTTGAAGGCCACCAACGCCACGTGCATTCTGGGGAGGTACATCCATGCGCTGATGGATGATATTTCGTCTTCATTCACGGAGCTTCCCCAGGGTCTTTTGGATGTGGTCTCGGACGCCCAGGCTGCCGCGACCCAGATTATCCAGTCTGGGCTGGACACGACCGACTCGGTGGCCAGGGCGATGGGCACGGCTGTGGTGGCAAGAAGACAGGCCTGGCTCCGAAACTCAGGGTTCTCTGCGGATGTGCAGTCGACCCTGCTGGACCTCCCGTTTGATGGGGACAGACTGTTTGGAGCCAAGGCAGATTCGGCCTTGGAACGATTTAAGGAGAGCAGAGCCACAGCCAAATCGTTAGGACTGCAAGCTCCTTCTTCCTCTGCCTCTTCTAGAATTTTCAGGAGGTTTCGGGGATTTGGGCGTGGCTCTTATTCCTCTTCCTTTCGGGGGAGGTTCCAGCAACCCGCCTCTTCCCTCCCCTATAGGTCATTTAGAGGGAGGGGGAGGGGTGGGGTCCGTACCAGAGGAGCCTCTCAACAGCACTCTGCCTCTTCCTCGTCCTCTGGAGGGGTGCAGCAGGGGAAGCAGCCTTAGGCTTCCACCGTTTCCCACTCACTCCTCTCCTGTAGGGGGAAGATTACAGCGTTTTCTCCACAAGTGGAGGTCTATCACAACGGACACTTGGGTTCTCGGCATTGTGGGAAAAGGCTACGCCCTTCCCTTTCGGGAGTTCCCGCCCCTCATCCCGCCCCGCCCATCTTATTGTTCAGAAGAACACCTCCTGTTGCTAGAACAGGAGGTTCAAGTCCTCCTTTCAAAGGGCGCGGTAGAGTTGGTCCCAGAGCAGGAAAAGGGTCGAGGTTGTTACTCAAGATACTTCCTGATTCCCAAAAAGGATGGTCAGTTGAGACCAATCCTGGATCTGAGGATCTTGAATTGGTTCCTCAAACAGGAAAAGTTCAAGATGCTGACCCTAGCACAGGTGCTTTTGGCGTTGAACAAGGAAGATTGGATGGTGTCTGTCGACTTGCAGGATGCTTACTTTCATATCCCGATACTCAAGTCGCACAGGAAGTATCTCCGGTTTGTGGTAGGGTCGCAGCACTATCAGTTTGCGGTCCTCCCGTTTGGTCTTACTTCAGCACCTCGAGTCTTCACAAAGGTGATGTCAGTGGTTGCGGCGGAGCTCAGAAGGAAGGGGATAGCAGTATTCCCTTACTTGGACGACTGGTTGATCAAAGCCAAGTCCCCGGAGCTTGTGTCGCATCATCTGCAGTCAACAACCCAGTTGTTGTTCGACCTGGGCTTTTCGGTGAACGTGCCCAAATCTCACCTGGAGCCCTCTCAGCGCCTCCTGTTCATAGGGGCAGTACTGGATACAACATTGAGTCGAGCCTTTCCTCCGCCTCAGCGGATTCAAGATATTCAGGAATTGGTTCCAATGTTTCGAAATGGAGCGGTAGTTCCAGTCCTCAAGGTCCTTCGTCTGCTCGGTCTGTTCGCCTCCTGCATTCTGTTGGTCACGCATGCTCGCTGGCACATGAGGGCTCTTCAGTGGTGCCTCCGAAGGCAGTGGTCTCAACACAAGGGAGATTTAGAAGGTACTGTCAAGATCTCCAGAGATGCTGCTGTGGAATTGAAGTGGTGGATTGCGGGCAACAATCTTTCACAGGGGAAGCCGTTCGCGCAGTCGCCACCAGTGGCCACGGTAATAACGGATGCCTCCACCCTAGGATGGGGAGCTCATCTGGGGGATCTGGAGATCAAAGGGCTTTGGTCTCCAGAGGAACAGGTGTTTCATATCAATCTGTTGGAGTTACGGGCTGTACGTTTGGCTCTCAAGGCCTTCCTCCCATCCCTTCGTGGTCAGTCGGTACAGGTCCTGACGGACAATACTACCACGATGTGGTACATAAACAAACAGGGAGGAGTAGGGTCGTACCTTCTCTGCAGAGAAGCTCTTCGGCTATGGTCCTGGGCAAAGGACCATCAGATTTGCTTGGTGGCAAATCATCTGGCCGGGGTCTTGAATGTACGTGCGGACAGTCTCAGTCGCCAATTCTCGGCAGACCACGAGTGGCGTCTCCATCCAGATCAAGTCTGTTTAATCTTCCAGATGTGGGGGTTTCCTCGGATAGATCTGTTTGCCACTCGGGAGAACGCGCATTGCCCGTTATTCTGCAGCCTCCAGTATCCGAGGCAGGGAGCGTTGGGGGACGCGTTTCAGATAACCTGGTGCGACCAGTTGCTTTACGCGTTTCCCCCCATACCCTTGATTCCTCGAGTGTTGAGGAAAATTCGCCAAGACCGGGCCCAAGTCATCTTAATAGCTCCGGATTGGCCAAGGAGGGTATGGTACTCCGACCTTCTCCAACTCTCACTGTGCCCTCCGCTCCGTCTCCCTCTCAGGGCAGACCTCCTCTCGCAGTCGCAGGGGCAGGTTTTACACCCCAACCTCCAGAGTCTGCACCTACATGCTTGGAGATTGAACGGGGCAACCTGAGTTCCTTCTCTCTCCCGCCTGATGTAGTGGATGTTATCTTAGCGGCCAGGCGACACTCCACTAAATCTATCTACGCTAATAGGTGGTCTAAATTTGTTATGTGGTGTGGAGAGAGACAGATTGATCCCTTACATGCTCATCTGTCACATGTTTTGTCTTTTGCACTGTCTCTAGCGCAGAAAGGTTGTGCAGTAGCTACCATTAAGGGTTATTTGTCGGCCTTGTCAGCCTTCATTTGTCTTCCAGACCAACCATCGTTATTTAAATCCCCTATTGTTCTCAGATTCTTGAAAGGTCTTCTGAATCAATATCCTCCAAAACCATTCGTTATGCCTCAATGGGATTTGTCCTTGGTCCTGACTTTCCTTATGGGGTCCCCTTTTGAGCCTATGCATTCTTGCCCCTTAAGGTATTTGGTTATTAAAACAGTATTCCTGGTAGCTATAACATCTGCAAGGAGAGTGAGTGAGTTGCAGGCCTTATCGGTTAAACCCCCTTATATAATGTTTTATGGGGATAAGGTGGTGTTGAGGACCAAGGCTGCTTTCCTTCCGAAGGTTGTTTCACCCTTCCATTTGGCTCAGACAATCACTTTGTCCACGTTTTATCCTCCGCCTCATCCTTCAAAGGAGGAAGAAAGACTACATCGCCTGGACCCAAAAAGGGCGTTGAGCTTCTATATCGACAGAATGAAGGATATCAGGCTGGAGGATCAGCTGTTTGTCGGATACGTGGGCAAGAGGAGAGGAAAGGCAGTCCACAAGAGAACACTCTCCAGGTGGGTTGTTCTTTGCATTAAAATCTGTTACTCTTTGGCAAAGAAGGATCCGCCTGAGGGCATTAGAGCTCACTCCACCAGAGCTAAGTCGGCCTCTTCGGCCTTGGCCAGGGGTGTTCCTGTGGTTGACATCTGCAAGGCCGCAACTTGGTCGTCCCTTCACACTTTTGTGAAACATTACTGTTTGGACTCTGAGGTCAGAAGGGACGGTCATTTTGCACGGTCAGTGCTGCAGGATTTCTTGGTTTGACCATTTAGGCACCCACCGCCGGGCGTGGTACTGCTTTGGGACTCTATTCATCAGGTGAGGAATCCACAGGTAGTTGTATCCATCAGAAGAACGAGTTACTTACCTTCGGTAACGACTTTTCTGGTGGATACATTAGCTACCTGTGGATTCCTCACGGTCCCACCCGCCTCCCCGTTGCCTTTTTGGTCTCTCCAAGCAATCCTTGAGTGTGCTCCTTTTGGTCTTCAAAGTTGCAATACATTTTGCATGTATGATATTTGTATATATGTGTATATTTATATATAAATCTATATATATATTGGGTATATACATGATTCGTATGTATAAATATATTTATTTGTTTAAAAAAAAAAAAAAAAAAAAAAAAAGGTTATATTAAATCTACAGCTATTTTATTGCAATGTTGTGTGATTTACAATATTAAGAGATGTTGCTTTGCTCTTTCATTGCATTGGGTTATTATTATTATTCTCATGCACGTAAAAAATGTTGGTACTGTCATCGGCACGTCGGCGAGGACTTCTTATTGCCTGTATGACGTCAGACGGCGTCGCGTGGGCTAGAGTGACGTCCTCGTCGACGTGCAGAGACTAGTAAGAAGATTTCCGTCAAATGCTGGCGCCATGGGAGTATTCATCAGGTGAGGAATCCACAGGTAGCTAATGTATCCACCAGAAAAGTCGTTACCGAAGGTAAGTAACTCGTTCATTTGGTTGATTGGCCTTCGGGAACATCTTTTTATGCTTGGGTAAAGAAGAAATCAGCCTGCTGTAAACGCTCAGTGGCACCTTGAGCCTTAGTAGTTATTGCCAGTTTTCTGTTTTCTACTGGCTTTCATTTTCGTGGTTGGCAACCAAAATTCTGAACACACTCAGGTCTAAAAAGCAATCCTTTGATGGTTAATGGTTGCAACGCAGTTCGTTTTTAATCCGTTGGGGAGTAATGTTGTCAAAAATTGCTGATACTGACAGGAATAGTTCAAATACTCCTCTACTTTATTAAGGCCAGTTTCTTTTACAAATTGCAGGATTCGAACATACATTTAATGTGATAAATTCTTGCTCTCAGACACCAAGATAAATATTAGCTGTGTCTCTACTGTAGTAGCATAAAAAGAGTGGCCAATACAATGATGATGACGAGTATCAAGTATCCGCATTTGACCTGGCTGGTATGTTAGGGTGCTAATATGACTGGACCGGGCTGAAACAGCTATCAAATTTCACTCCATCTTTCAAACAAAAGAGTACATGCTTGCAAATGGTATTCTTCCTAACATGCAGGTTTATCTTTATCGAGTTCAAGGCACAGTCTCAGTTTTTCATTCCAGGTCGCTTGCGTGTTACTTGGCTCCTGCGACACCGCTCGGTGCAGACTTTGGTGGTGTGCCCTTTGAGGCTGCAAAGTCAGTGTCTTGTTAGCCGTTATGGGATCATGGGCAGTGCCCCTCCTCTAAGATCTCATAATTGGAGATGAACCTCATGGCAGGCGTTGGCAATAGTTAGTCTGAGGGACAGGAGGGGGATTTTACTACCCAGGTAACCCCCACATCACACTGTACAGAGCACTAAAGATCCAGTCCTTAAAACTCACAATAATGTCACCCATCTATGAGATGTAGCCCTGGCTGCAACTGAAGGCAGTGTGATAGACCCTTCTTAATTTGTAACCCTTGGAAGGTACACACCTTTTTCTGTGTGGTGCAAGATTATGGCATGGAAAACAGTATTAAACTATCTTTTAGTCTATCTTGTTAGGTTAAGAAAAGAGCACGCTGATGGAGTCTTCATGGTGAACATCATAATCTAACTGCAAACATGAGACTTATCGGGCAACGAGGATTTGTGCACCAGTGCAGGGATGATATTTAAAGGTACTATTAAAAGTGCATCCTGGCAAAAACACTTTACTGGAGAGAAAAGTATTAGCCATGTACATTTTCTGTCCCACTGCCCTCAGGTGACGTGAGAGCTTTTTCTGAGAGAATTCCCTCCCAAAGGCTCACATACCCTACATACCTTGTGATCAAAAGTAGATCCCCTGGCCAAAGTGATCAGACTTCTATGTCAGATCCTCATATTAGGACTTGGAGCAGGGTTTGGGTGTTCTGAGATTTAACACACAGTTTGTTAGTGATTTACATAATGGAATTACTGCCCATGATCTCTCTGTATGCATTTGTTTAATTAAGTTAAAGGATCCCAAGATATCCACGTTATTCAATGGTCCTTTATTTTAACCACTACTACTCGGAAAGAACTATAAAAATCAATGGATAATATTCCCTTTTGTGTCTTTAATAACAGTAAAAATGTTCTAACAGAAGGAAAATCAACCCTTTCTACCCACAGTGATTTGTCATTTTTGAAGAACTGCCATTTTTATGACTTATAGACTAGTGCTCACAAGGCAAAAGAACTGAAAAATATTTTTTAGTATGACTGCATCTTGTATTAAAACCTGTTCTATTGGCATTACATCAAACAGACAATGAGAGCAAAGTTATAGATGCTTATAATGTCACTCAGAACCCAGAGGTGAAAAAATCACCAAAATTTACATTTTACCCATCTATAATGTATTTTGTGTATGGCCCCAAATCATTTGTCCCTGCTTCCAAAATATACACGGGGCAGAGTAGTGATGGGGGAGCCATCTATAATGTGCAAAAAAATGCCATCCTACCACCCACCTCCACCACTCTTGATACACCTGGCCCCTCACCCAAACTAAAAAACTAAAACACAATCTGGCCTCTGGCCTCTGCTACCCACTCCCACCACTTTCTAAACCCCCACCCATTTCCAAGTATTAAAAAATGCCTGACTTCCTGCCACCACCAGCAGAACATACATCCTCACCACCACATTCAAATAAATAGTATTCACAAAATCCCGTCACTTACCACCCCAACTTCTACACCCATTGCCCCCCAACTGAATAACAAATAACCTGGCCACCAGCCATCCACCACCTTTAGTACAATCCGAGCCCCTCACAGCCCAAAACCCTGCTCTGAGGTGGGCCGCTGTCAGCACAGATGTATTTCCCTTCTTAGCACAGGTCTGTATCCACCCGTATTGACAGAGGAGAAGGCAGTTGGTGCATGCACAGTGCCACCTGAGTTCTCCCAGCTCCCTCAGGTCTGTGGAGACCCTGAAGAGACAGGAGAAGGCAGTTGAGACTGCCAACTGTCATTCTGCCACCGCACTTGGGTCTCTGGCGACTCGTGTGAGGTGGTGAAACAAAGGGAAAATGACCTCTTCTCCTGGGAGACATCACAGTATTGTTAACCTGTTTGGTTAAATCAAAGGTGACTCAAGTAGCCCAACTCCTGGTGGACTCGGGGTAGTCCACCATCCCACCTCAGATTAGACTCAAGGATATGAAAATCAAGCTTGGCCCTGCTCCACTAGGAACAGTCCAGCCCAAATGCTAAGCCTACAGGTTGATGTAATGGTAGTTACTTACGCCCATGATCACTCTAAACTGCACAACTTAGACTTCTTCACTGAGGCATTGCAGAGCTCAGTCTGCACTTTACACTGGTAAAGACCGAAAGGCATTTGATTAGAAACCTATGGAAATGATTGATAAGTATTTATGCAGAGATACTGGTGAGCATTGTTACTCTTGGATGGTACAAGTACTATTTAAACATCTGTTTTGCAAAATAGTGTTAGCTACATGCGATAGCACAGATCCCACATGACTACCTATTCCTCATCCAAATATCAAGGATTAGAAGCCAATCATTGACTTGAAACAAAATTAAGGAGAGGTTGTAGGATTAGAATTGGGGTCAAAGGATGTTGTAAGAGAAAAAAGCAAATGATAATACAATAACTTTGAAAATATGATCAAATTAATGAAGCAATCTAAGGAAACATTGCTGCTTTTACAGAAAAACTATAGAGTAAAGCTATAGTTGTGAGTTCTGATCTATCTTAATGAAAGTTGCAGTTTAGCCTTGAATTCTCAGAAGCTCTTTTAAACAATGATGCCTACAAGCATGAGGACTAGCTACTCATTCCATGCTCTGTAGACTTCTACATACATGGTTCGACTACTTGATGTTCAACATAGAATTGTTACATGAAATATCGGAGTTCACTTGGGACCTAAATCGTTACCAGCACAACAAAACAAATCCCTTTCATTACTGTAACTTCTAGATTTTGAGCAGGTCTCTTCTTAGAACAGGGGTCTCCAACCTTTTCTGTAGTGAGAGCTACTTCTGATCAGTGAAAATCATCATGAGCTACTGAAGGCAAAACAACTGGCACATTGTTGCCAGCCACCCCCATGCCCAGTTTTGTTGACTCTAAGCCTAATCTCCATAGAGCCAGATACCGTGGTTTGAACAAAGTACTTTGATTAGGGGCACTATGACAGGAATGCCATATGTGTCAGTGAGAGCATGGTCTTTGGGGATGTATGAAGGTGTGTGCATATGAATGATACATATGTGTATGAGTGAATGAGAGCCTATGTTGTATGCACTTGTGGCGCTGGACATACACTTTGCCATATATGGCACTGTTACATGTTAGCACAAACATACAACCATTATTTTAGTTTAAATGGGAGAAAATTATAGTACAGAAAAATGTTCTGCAAAAACCTTCAAAATATAGAACATTTTGCTGCACTTTAAAATGTGTCCAATTTCAGAAAAATGACTATATTTCTCAGCTATTCATATGGCATAGTGCCTATTGGCTACTGGGAGCAAGATACCTGCTGAGTGTAAATGTGACACTTTAAAATGGGAAAAAGTCAAATAAAAAGTTAGCTTAATCATTATGGTAACTTTTCATTTTGAATTGTCTCTCATTTAATAGCATTCAGAAACATCATTGTGTTCTCATGCTCCATTATGGAGTTGACAATGACTTTTATTTAAGAGTTAAATACCTCAGTGCATACGTTCTTCACCTCCTAATTCACAAGCCCTGCTATCTGCAGCCTGATGATGATAATGTAAAATAAACTCTGCCTTCCCTTAATTTTAAAAGTAAAATGAGTAAGGTGCACTGTTCCACTGAGGAACTGCAGGTCAAAAGGGCACTATTAATTACCACCTTTATTGTTGTGGGGGTGTCTTTTGTAGCAATCACTACTGATGGGTATTAGTGTCACCAACAAGTTAGAGAATGTATCAATGGCGTCCATCAAAGTGTATGTGTGTGTGTGTGTGTGTGTGTGTGTGTGTGTATAAATATATATGTAGGGACCCTGGTAAGGCACTGTGATATGTCATAAATGTCACGTATAGTCCTCCTAGGCATGAAAGACCCCACCACCCCTACAACTGGCTGTAGGATCATTTCATAGACAGTTCTAGGAGCGAAGGAATCCCCTTCAACTGATAGTCGGATCTCTTTATGTGATATATAGGCCTCAGAACTTATAGGCTCAAATTGAGATGAGCCATATTTTAGGACGCAATCACATTTTTGTTGCTCACCTCCTTTCTTGAAAACAGGAGCTTTCAGGTATGTGAGGAATCCCTAATCTCTGCAAAACCACCCCTTAGGATGTGTGGTTCCACAGGGCTCCTCTTTAATCCCCATGCTATTCAATCTTTACGTGCTCCCACTTGCAGAGATAGTGCGGGCTCATGGCCTAGTGCTGGTCTCCTATGCAGACGCCACACAGATTGTCATGTCTCTCACCTTGGATACTGATGAAGTTTCTAATCAACGAAATGCCTGTTTGAAGCAGGTAACAGACTGGATGTCCGCCAGCAGCTTGATATTAAAAGGTGAAAAAACAGGTGTTAGTTGTCTGTAACAATCTGTCCCACTGGCTGGAACTGTGCTGGCCTGACAACCCAGGTACACATCCTTACCCTACTCCCAAAGTCAAAAGCCTTTGGTTATGGGCTGATAATAAACTGTCTGTGGAGGTACTGGCTAGGAAACTAGAATCAAGCTGCTTTGGTCTTCTTAGGACTCTCAGGAAACTGTTAAGTTGGTTTCCATACCCTTTGCTGTAAGTGGTTGTGTAGGGGCCGGTGAACTCACATCTGTACTATGGAAACTTTCTTTACCTGAGAAGTCCTAAGTTTGTGATAATGAGGCTTCAAGTGGTCCAGAATGCCGCTGTCTGGATTCTCTTTAAAATTCATAAGTATCAGTTGGCGGCACCAGCCTTAGTAGCTCTGCATTGGCTTCCTGTGCATATGAGAATACAGTTCAAGACACATTGAATAGCCCACCACCCTATGCAAAGGAAGGGTCCGCAGCTAATACAGCACTTGCTGAATCCCTATATTCCTCGGAGATCACTACGCTCAGGGGATCAATGTTGCTACTGTTCCCCAGGATCAAGTGAGCAAGAAGTGGAGGACGTTCCTTTGCCTATTTAGCTCTTAAATTCTGCAACACCCTCGCAGCGGATGTGAGAATAAGCCAATCAGAACTCAGCTTCAGGAAGCTCTTTAAGACTTTTCTGTTTTAGAGTCTCTTTTGGATGTTCAATGAGTCCTGTGGCTAATGTGTTGCTCCAATCGCTGGGAGGTCTGTGGAATAGCCATGCATTATATACATTCTCCAGAATAGAATATAATACATTAGAATAGTAAATGGAACTACAGGTATCCAGGGTCTGTATATGAAATGCTACTAGTGGGCTGCAGCACTCACCATGCCCTTACTAAAGTAGCACTGTAAAACATATCTCCGGCCTGCCATTGCAGCCTGTGTGTGGAGTTTTAAAACAACCTTTTCGACCTGGAAAAATAAACCTTTTGATAGGTTTAAACCTTCCTTATTAATACTTATAGGTCACTCCGAAAGCAAACACTAAAAGTTCATAGGGAAGGGTTCACAGTATTTACAAAAGTAGGACGTGTACTTAAGTTGTACATATCCTGGCAGTGAAAAACTAGCCACCCATAGACTAACACTGGTTTGCCTTATCATGTTTACTGAGTGATAAATTCAGCATGTCTTCCACTCATTTTAATTGTAATTTAAAATCCTCTTTAATTGTGTCAGATATTGATTTCTACTTGAAAATGCCACTTTTACAAAGTTGTCATTTTCCTGCCAAAACCAAATGTGCCTTTCTGTCAGTGTGCAGGGTCACATGACGCTAATGGCTCGCCTGTTGTGTGATGTGTATTACCCCCAGACAGTTCACAAAGGACCTAGATATGGGGAGGTGAGGGTCTTCCTGAAAATGTGGCTGGGAGGAGACATGCCCCTGTCCTGATTGTACTTCAAAGGGTAGACTTCAGAATATGCCTCCCTGTCACTAGCAAATGTAGCTCACATCTGGGCCTGCCCGCCCTTTGTTTCACTAGACAGACGGGAGCCAAACCCAAAGGAAAGAACTAAACAGAGCCAGTTTCAGGGTCAGACAAGGGAGTGCTCCCTACCCACAGACTGTCACTCAGTATGAAAGTATCACCTTCAGAACCTGAAATCAAAATATTCCTGGAACTGAGAAATTGCAGAAGAAGGACTGCCATGTCTGAAGAAGGAACATTGGACCTGCTTGCTTTAAACCTAGGACCCCAGAAGTGACTAATATAATATAACATGGAAGCTGAAGACTTGGCTCTTCCAGTAAGCACCTTGGGCACCTCACACCTACACACCTGCCCAAGCTCCTGGATACCCTCTTGGGTAATAAGTGCGCTATACAAAACAATATAACAGAGCTCCAAGGGTCAGTTGACCGAAATCCTGTTTGAGCTACAGAGCTACAAGCTGCCAGATTCATCTACTGCTTTCCTGATGACTAGGCCCAACTAGACCAGATTTGGTACCTTCTGCTGGGTTCTGTGAGAGTGAACCCTGACCCCCAAGTGCCTTGGCTGAAGTAAGATTGTACTTCTCACTGTCAAATGAAGGTTTCACCAGATCTGACTCAGCACAGATTGACACAAGGCCTCGCATCACAGCAGCTCCTGATCGGTAGCTTCACTGGATCCAACACAGAACAGCAAAGACGGATACAGGACCTAGCATCGTAACACTGTGCAGCTCCTGATTTGTGGCTTTACTGGATCCGACAAAGAGTGATTTAGAGCCTTGTATCGCAGCAGCCCTCAGCTGATCGGCAGCTTGACAGACCAACCATGCCTCACATCACAGCATCCAACAGCCCCCTCACCAAGAACAAATGGTAAATCTCTCAGCCATCCAGACCTAGTCCCATACCTAACCAGTGCTCCATTGCGGCTGGCCTGAACATACTTTGTCCTGGTCTTGTGTGACCAGATACCCGCAGTTGGGTCTCCGCGCCCTTTTTGGCACTTTTTTCACCTTGAGCTTTAAAAACTCATTATTTCAGTTCTACTGATTGGATGTTTCCACTTTCAACTTTAAAAACTCATAACTGTTTTTCCACTGTTTGGATGTATGTAATTTTGTTGCCATTTTTTAAATTATAATATCCTCTACTGTTCTAAATTGGTTTGGGACCTTTCTTGTGTTGTGTTTTCACTTTATTACTATTTGAGCACTGCAAAAACACTTTACACATTGACTCTAAGTTAAGTCTGACAGCTTTGTGGCAAGCTACCAGAGTCTTAAGCACAAGTTTATTTGGTGACTTTTGTAGTTCACTCTTTCAAGGACTGTGATTAATATTTGAAGTGGGTTCTCAACCCACCTCAATTAATACTTCAATTTCTTACACCACCATAATGTTGCATCTAGCATTATAGGAGATGTGGGTGCCATTAATTAATTATCACTATTGTGCAATGGATGCCACAAATGCCAAGAATTGACACCATATTCCTAGAATTATCACCGTGAAATGGATATGCACGATATGGCAGAAATTACTACCACTGTGTCAGCCTGAACATTCTGACAGGGCTGAGCACCATTGTTTAATGCAGGTGTCTCGGACAAGTGGATCACAAGCTGCTAGTAGCTCCCAGACAACTTCAGAGTAGCTCACAGCCTTGATTTTATTTTTAACTAAACACATCATCACATTTTCCTTTTAAAGTTAGGGGAAGGCAGTGTTTATTTTACATTATCATCATCAGGCTGCAGATAGCAGGGCCAGATAATGAGCAGTGCTCAGTCAGATTTATGACCCAGGCTGGGCTAGGGAACAGGGGTAAAGAACTTAAGCACTGAGGTATTTAATTCTTAAATAAAAGTCCTTGTCAACTCCATACTGGAGCATGAGAACAAAATGATGTTTCTGAATGCTATTAAATGGGAGAAAATACAAATGAAAATTTACCTTAATGACTAAGTTAACTTTTCATTTGACCTTTTTCCCGTTTCAAAATGTCACATTTACAACCAGCAGGGCTCTTGCTCCCTGTGGCCAATAGGCAATGTGCCATATGAATAACTGAGAAATAAATGGAAAAATGGAAGGACAGGGAGAGATTTTTTTTTTTGATAAGCAACTTAACATAAGGACAAAACAAATTCAAGACTAAAACTAAAAAGGTCACATCCGCACCTCATAGGAGCCACATTGTACAATTCCAACATGGTTAACATAAGCATATATTCAAGACTAAAACTGAAAATGTTACATTTGCACTTCATAGGGGCCGCATTGTACAATTCCAATATGGGTTACATAAGCATGTATTTGATGTTAGTAATACTGACCCGAGATAGGTCCTTCACTGGGCGCTGCATCTAAGGCCCAGCAGCGGAATGGGTATTCCAAGTCCCAGTCCACCTCCCCCACACTCTGCTATATTTAGCCGGGCATCCCCATGCTTCATATACTAATTTTTCTCGCTGAGCGCACCAGTCTATCCCCAACGCCACTGCACAAGTGCCGGTGCTGTCTCTGCCTAGGGAGAGATTTTTTAATCTGGGCCAGTTCACAACCTCTCAAAGCTAAGTACAAATAAGTAAGGGGCACTGTTCCACTGAGGAACCGCAGGTCAAAAGGGCACTATTAAAAGTAGTAGACAGAGCCCTCACACACCCAATGGGTGTCATGCTTCATCATTGGGTCTGCTTCTTGTCGGGCTGGCTGTGCAGTGGGCCCCTCAAGAGGGCTCTTTGCCTGAGGTCTTTTGTGAAAAAGTGCCCTTATTGTATGTAGGGGTAGATTCAGAGCTATAGGAAGAAGTGAGAAGCTGGAGACAAGAGATTAAAATTGACTCTAAACCCTAACACCAATTTATTCATTTCTTAGAAAGGGTCTAGGTCAAGGGTAAAAACACAGGGAGTGGTCAGGGGGATAATGTTCCTGCACTCTATCAGAAGGGATAGGGGGAAGGGAAACTGATCCTACAACCCTAAATGATGGTTGACATGTTTTCCGCCTATGAAGTCTCTAACGGATCTAGTGGCGTTTCTTCAGGACCGACAATAAAGAACCGCCTAAGCTTCACTAATGGACTCAAATTAAGTCAAAGTTTGGTGAAAAAAATAAGTTACATAAAGAACTACAAGAAAACACTAGTTTATGCGGCAAAATACGGGTAGGTCTCGGGATTTGGTCGCTATGGGCAAACAGCTATAGTAGTCCCACAGGCTCGCATTTTCCCAAGGGGCCCTTTCATTAATATAGGAGGGTCATAAACTAGTGGAGGTCTGAATCTACCCCTACATACAACAACGGCACTTTTTCACAAAAGATCTCTGGCAAAGAGCCCTGTTGAGGGGCCCATCGGACATTGCAGCGTCAGTCTGACGAGGAGCATCCCCTATGATGAAGCATGACACCCATTGGGTTTGTGAGCGCTCTGTCTTCTACTTTTAATAGTGCCATAACTGAGGAATATAGCCATTTTTTTAAAGATTGGAGACATTTAAAGTGCAGGAAAATGTTTAATATTTTGAAGAACATTTTACTGTACTTTAGATTTCTCCCATTTAAACAAATAATGGTTGTATGTTTGTGTTATACATGTAACAGTGCCACATATGGCAAAGTGTATGTCCTGTGCCACAAGTACATACAACATAGGCTCTAGGTCACCCATACACATATGTCTTATTCATACGCACACACCTTCATACATCCCCAAAGACCATGCTTTCACTGACACACATGGCATTCCTGTCATAGTGCCCCCAATCAAACTGTTTTGTTCAAACCACAGTATCTGGCTCTATGGACATTAGGCTTAAGCCAACGAAACTGGGCATGGGGGTGTCTGGCAACAAAGCATCAGTTGTTTTGCCTTCAGTAGCTCATGATGATTTTCACTGATCAGAAGTAGCTCTCACTACAGTAAAGGTTGGAGACCCCTGGTTTGATTGATTCCACTAATATTCCTGAAGTATGTAATATTTCATCAGGAACAGCATTATACCAGAATCAGATACCATCATACCATGAATGCCCAGAATATGTCAGTAACTGTTGTTGTTATGATTGGGCAGCATTTAATTAGGGGTGGACAACACGACATGGACGCCACAAGTAGCAAGTCCCAGTATTTTATCAGGAGTATCATGGATGCTCACAAGTTGCCATTAAAAATCACCATTATGTGCGGGTCAGAGTTTACCAAGGGCGGGCAATGGCCATCATCCCAATAATGCACCTAAATAGCCAAGAAATGCCACCATTGTGCCAGGGTCAGCATTTCATCAAGGTGGGCACGTCAGAGTACAAACATACACCCCTACACACACACACACAAAAGTGCAGACACACGCCAACTGAAGAGAATCCCACAGCTACTCACCATTTGGATCCTGAGAATAAGAAGCAGTGTGGCACAAGAGTAGGTGCAGTAGAAACTTTACCTCAGTTTATTTTGGATGCTTTTCATACCGTGGTATTCACACCACTGGGGTATCATGGTGCTGGAAAACTAGATCAAGTAACTTTGTAAAGAAACTTAACCAAGGAAAAAAAGCAGGAAAGGCTAAATGTGCTGTCTAGACAACCACGTCTTTAGCTCCTTTCTAAATTTCCGAGGATCAGCCTGAGATGTAATTGCAGATAATTCTACTCCTTGGCCTCCTCTTCTGAAAAAGCATACATTTGGCAACACGTTTGGGGAAGAATGAGGAACAGTTAGTTTCTCCTTCGATCTGAGAACAGGAACTAAGAGCATGAGAATGAGGAGATAAAATGGCTTTCTGCACCCAACACACTGTAATGCAAAGCAGGCGTTCAGTGCCAGTGTGTTGGAGTTATCTGATCTATCCACTTCAGTCTTAACAACAGTCTCGCTGAGTAATTTTGAATGAATTGTAACCTGTGAAATAGTCAGGAAGACCAAAACAAATTGAATTTCAGCAATCAAGGCGCAACGTGATAAAAGCATTTATAATCTGTACCTTGTTAGCAGGTACAGAATGAGCTTCAAGGACCACAACCGAAACTAACAGGTCTTCATCACTGCATTGACATGATCCACCAAGGACAAAGTCTACTTTAATACCTAGGTTGTTTCCACAGGTGGACAATACCGGGTTCTGGTGGCTAGAGACGGTGACCAGAAAGGACAGTCCCAAAACGGAAAAGTTACAACCGGTCTAAAGCAAAGGACTATTCATCAGTAAAAACTCCTTGCTAAAACGGTCCAATCATCCCCCTAAGGGGTCGCACCAGCACAAAATCATCATACCTGGCCGTCTGTGATCCTCAGACCGTATCTCACCATTGTGTGTGGTGTGGATGGACTTATATCAGTCTTCCCTTTGCTTCTTTGGCGCCTTACAGCAAGGATTGAGCATAAAAACATATGTTTTCTCCCTATATATCACCCTCAGCTGGGTAGGGGGGTGCCTTTTGCCATACAACCAGCATTCTACAACTATTTTCTGGTCTGTAACTCCTGAAGGTCGCTAGGCATAGATCAGGAAACAGGTAACGTTTATTCCTGGCATCAAGTCTTGGGTCTCCTTGCACATCTCTTTAAGGACCCTAACCCTATTTCCATGGATTTTTAAGATCATCAAAACAGAACCCTAACTTTTTCTGACCAGTTGTGACCTGCATGAGGAGTCGGAAGGGATTTGCTTTTTGACTATCCTGACTTGTAAATGTGTGCTCTATGTATCCCATGTGCACCCACTCTGACTTTGCCTTCCCTATTTATCAGCAGTGTACTTTCCCAAGAAGTCCGCCTGCAAGTTGGCCCAACCAAAGCGGCGACAGAGGAGGCCGGCGAAGACTCCTGCACCTCCTGCTGCCAAGGAGGTCCCACCGGAGGCATTAGAGCAGTACATGGAGATCATGGAGGGGCTGAGTAGTAGGACTGAGGAGCATGAGGAGAAGGTGACCGAGGCCGAAAAACAGGGAGATGCGAGCCCAGAACTTCTAAACTACATACACCAGCTGTGTGACCACCAGATGTTTGTATCAAAGGTACTGCGAGGGACTGAATGTGCAAGAAAATGAGTCACTGAACACATTTTTATCACATTGCATATCAGGCTAGACAACACAAATCACCACAGTCCAGTACTTTAAGTGAAAAAGGGCACGTTGATAGGGCAGCCTGCATGCATAAACACAAAACGATTACAGCATAAAATCTCCACCCTCACTAACTGAAAATCCATATCCTAACAGTCCCTTCATGAAACCACCAGGTGCCCCCGTTAACAACATATGGACTCAATGGAAAACAGAATCATACAAACACTTAAAAAATCTTCAGTCTAATCATGTAACAGCATCACTAAACTCATCTCCAACAGCCAATGTTGCATTATTTCCTCTTCAGTAAGACCCAAGTCTGCTTGCCTTCGCTGTAGCCGCTATCCTGAATGAATGTGTACCAAACTGCATTGTGGGAAACCCCGCCCTCTTCATCGCCTTTCTAAAAACCTCAAATGCATACAACTACCTCCCATCCTCATGAAAAAATACTTCACCTAGGGAAAAACAACCTTTTAAAAAAAACACAAAGTACCCCATGTTTCAGCGGGCACAAAAATAAATCCCTTAAAACTAACCCAATAATCTCTGGCCAGCTAGACATTTTTAGACTGCTTTAACCTAGCGCCAAAATAGTCTACAGCCTCTTTTAAATCCTGCTATAACAGCTTTCTCCTATATCATCTAACCAGCAATTCTGAAAACCAAAAATCCCCCAGGGATAACCAAATAATGCACAACTGAAAAGAAACACCCCAGAACGTGGGTAACAAAACTCACCCAGCTTTTCCTGAATCCTTCTCATCAAATTGTTAGTAATTGGGCACCATGCCACTTCAATCACACTTTTTCCTTTGCCTAACCTGACCCTACTCACCAGTTGATGGATGGCTCATAGTCAAGAAGTATTTACAGCAGGATACAACACCTGCCAACGTAACAGAAATGGTCCCTCTAGTAAATTAGACTCAATCAGTTCCTTGCTAAAATGCACCACATCATCCTGCCTTTTTATGAATTACCTTATGCAGTGCTTCACTAGCCAGAAACTGCCATCAAGTTTGTCTGTAACTTCTAGCAGACAACATCAGTTTCTTTTGCACCAGTTATATTTGCACTCCCTCTTACAAGTTCCAGAACGCTCTCAACAAGCATAAGGCCTCAGATCTTTAGCCATCTGGCAACTGACCAGTGCAACAACACACTCATTGTATTTCCTGTCAGCCACGTCCTTACCTCCAAGTAACAAAGGGCCATATGTACGAACACATTTTCCCATTGACACAGAATGGTAAAAACCCTTTGCTACATCTGGCCCAAAGCTACTAACAATGAAATAATAACAAGAATGAACAATTCTCTGCCCTCTCAATCAGTATTCTGGGCAGCATCCCATATACCACTTGCCATCCCAAAAGAGACCAAACCACTCCTGCACCATCTGAGAATATCTGCACCTGCCACATTCTCACAGTTAATTAAAATCATGCTAAATTATTTTCACAATTTCAGGTTTCCTCTCAGTTCAGCAGAAAATTGTGTTCAGTGGTGAGACAGTAGACCTCCAGACTTTGAAAACCCTAACCTTCTGCAAATTGTCCTACCAGCCCTTACAGACCAGCAAGCAAAATGTAAATGGCCAAGAAGAACCATTTTTTTTTCATGCCCCGCTTTCTACCCACAATCACTTCCTTCAAATACTCTAGGATCTCCTCAATGTTCGTGGTCAGTAATCCTTCACCTCCAACTCAATACTCAAAAAGGTAACATTTCTGCTCAGGCCATCGTTTTTTTCTGACATCCAAGGCACAACCAATTTGCTCATTAGTCACTGAAATTCATTCAGTGACAGTTCACAAGTACTATTTTCCTTTTGCCTACAAAAAGAAAGTTATCCAGGAATTGTCACCCAATGATTATTAATGGCTGCTGAAAATCCTACTGCAAAAAGTGCTTTAACATCTCAAACAGTGCACCAAACATGCCACCCCACCCCACATTGTTTGTTTACATTAATGGCATCCACAAACTGGCTTAAGCCTAGCAATGGAAAAGACACATTCTGAAAGTCAATTTTATATCACACTTAGCTAACTCCACCCCAGGACCATGCTCCCTAATCAACCCAGTGGTGTCATCTACCACAGTATAATGCACTGAAGCATTCATCTGTGCAGTAAAAAATGCAGAAGGGGCCTTCATGGATTTGTGCTGACCTGGGGTAAGCCTCATAATGTGAGTGGGCATTCAAAGTGCTAGTCTGAAGTGTTGAAATGAATTATACTTTATGCGCAAAATCTGCACCAAAGTACAGTTTCAACTTAGAAAGGCCTTGAGATTGGTTTGGTGAACCCATCTTAGCTGTTACACAGCATGAAAGAAGCGCTAGGATAGGCCTGAGCGGGCAGAAATACCGCTCAGAGAGGGAGTGGGACACTGCGCTTTGTCTACACATGGTGTGCAACACAGCCGGATGGGTTATTTTTGCTGATTTTGTTTTGTTGGCCTTAGGACTTGGTGTACTTTACCACTGCTAACCAGTGCTAAAGTGCTTGTGCTCACTCTCTAAAACATTGTAAAGTTGGCTCACATTTACAGGTCAAACTTAATTTACTTATAAGTCCCTAGTAAATTGGTATACCATATACTCAGGGCTGGTAAATTAAATGCTATGTGTGGGCCTGCAGCACCCATTGTGTCACCTACTTAAGTAGCCCCTTAAAACATGTATGAAGCCTGCTATTGCAGTCTGTTAGCAGTTTTAACTGCCAATTCGACTTGGCAAAATAACCAACTTGTCAAAATTAAAACTCCCTGTTTATTACATATAAGTCACCCCTAAAGTAGGCCCGAGGCAGTCCATAAGGCAGGGTGAATAGTAATTAAAAAGTTGGACATGTACGTTTAAGTTGAATTGATAACCCACACATTTGTTTTTCACTATTCTGAGGCCTACCTCTCCCACAGGATAACACTGGGTTATTTTCTTAGATTCAATAAGTGCTACCTTTTGATGGGGAACTGTTAGAAAAGTCTTATTTGATGTCTGAGAAATTGTAATTTAAAATCCTCTTTCATGGTGGAGTCAGATTTTAAGTCACAACTTTGAAAATGGCTCTTTTAGAAAGTTGTCATTTCCTGTCCTAACTATTTGGTTGCTGCAGGTGTTACTGGGTCACAAGACTGGGTGTGAGTGGCAGTGGGCCTTTGTATATTCATCCCCGAAAGCCACACAATAGAGGGATTAGTTGTGCCTGGATGGGCCATTTCAGGCTGGATGGGGGAGTGGGGCAGAGCTGGGCACAGATGTGCCATGCCTTCACACAAATAACTTCACCATAGTCTATTGTGCCTGTGGCCAGGCTGGCACCAGATCAGGGAGATAGGAAATTCCCAGCACTTTTGAAAGGGGGACTTCAAGAAACTCCCCCTACTTCAAAGGAGGCACCAAGTGTAGAATAAGACCCTCAGACCCACTTTTCAGTACACTTCTGGACCTGTGGAAGACTCAAAAGGAGAACTGCTGTGCTGCTCTTCTGCAAGTAGGACTGCTCTGCTGCCTTGCTGCCTGAATGAGAAGGACTGGACCTGCATCTTGAACCACCAGAGTGACTTGAAGGGCTAATTAACTGGCCTCCTGTTCAGAGCCACAGGGACTCCAATCATCATGAACCCTGCACCGAGTTTCTGCCTGCTGTGAGTCCACCCTGCACCGAGTTTCTGCCTGCTGTGAGTCCAAACATCACCAAGTGGTACCTCTCTAGTACTGGACTCTTAGAAGTGGGGCTAAAGAAGTTCTACAAGCCCAGCTATGGCCTTATCAGAACCGATCAGCTTGACGCAAACTGCATGCTGCTCTTTGCAGTACCTCATCGGAACTGACGCAATGCAACACAACCTCAATGCAAGCCTACATTGCAGACAGCCCAGCTCATTAAAACTATCACTACGTTACTCATCTTTGACGAGGACCTTGCAGGCTCTCATCGGAAATAGACACAGCGTGACTCAAACTCCACGCAAGCTTGCATTGCAGCTCCCCAGAACTGCCACTGCAGGACACATCCTCGACGCAGCTTGACATCACTTCATGGGATCTCTGCTGCATGGCGCAACACTCCACAACCAGGATTTATGGTGCATTTCTCAGCAGGACTGACTTGGTCCCTGTATCTGGCCCATGCTCCATCATGGTCAGCCTGAACTTGTGACGTTGTCCCAGTCTGGCGCAGCCAGATAACAACAGTTGGTGCCTTGTGCTTTTAAGCACTATTTTCACCTTATTACTGCTTGAATTGCTGTATTACACATTACTTTACACATTGCCTCTATGCTAAGCCTGACTGTTTTTGTGGCAAGTCACCAGAATGTTGAGCATAGGTTAATTTGGAGTTTTTTTGTCTGACAAGAATTGTGGATGCTGCTTGAGTAGGGTTCCTCCCCCCTTCCTAAACCAGTAACCTACAAACATGAAAATCAGTGTGCACTCTGCAGGCTATTGATTGGTGTTCATATGCATTTTAAAGTGAACGTTCATGTGTGTGTGTCAATGTATGTGTGTTTTCACACCTGGTACCCCAAGCCACAGTTATAAGTAAATAAACTCACTAAAGCTTTTAAGGCTCTTAGAAAATGGCCAGTAGGAGGATCCTTGGTTAATGCAAATTATCATTGCCACTCAAGAAATGCAAAACCGCGGCCGACAAAGGTATCACTGGCAGAAGCCCCTCCCCGTCTCAGTGGCAAACTCTTTGATTGCATTCTGTCAGAGGTCAACTGGGGTACAGGGCTGAAAGCACCTAACTGTAAAGCAGTCTACTGTATGTACATTAAAAAAATAGGGGGGGGAGGAAAGGGTAGATAAGGGAGCCACGACCGGATGATTGGCAGAGGGCAGGAGGAGCACCTCAAGGGCTGCTCCTGGCTGTGCCTGTTAGAACAAAACGTGCTTAAGAAACGAGTTGGAAAAAGTTGCTCTTAGGTGTTACAACACATTTGGTCTAACATTCACTAGAGAATACAAGGTAGACTAGGAAGCCAAGGCCCACCATCATTATAGGCCTAGTTGCAGGTGCTGCTCTTGACACAGCATTTTAACTCCATGTGAAAAGCATGGCACTTTCACACCATGTCCTTGATGACTCTCACCTCAATAAAGTCTCATTGAGGGTGGTGTGCAGTGAATCATGCTGTCCAGCACTGGCAGTGTTGTGGACTACTTTTTAGGCAGATGTGCACATTTTGCAGCAGTAGGCTGACGTGTTACCCCATGCTGGATGCTGTGGTGGGCACACGCAGAGTAAATGACAAGTGAACAGATGAGTGGATAAGCAGGGCTGACAAAAGACCCTATATGTATGCATAATACATCATATTTCTGATGGATACAAGCTACTTGTGGATTCCTCACCTTATGAATTCACCCTTGCGCCAGCATCCTTCGGAAAATCTTTTTCCCAGCTCTCCACGTCGATGAGGACGTCACAATTGCACGGCTCCATGCGACTCCGTCTGACGTCACTGTGCCAATAAGAGGTCCTCGCCGGCGTGCTGATGTCAGTTCCCTTTTTTCCGTGCCTTCGATGCTAATGGTTTTTTCTTAGCTCTCGCTTCTGTTGGAGGTTTCCTCTTGTTACTCTTGTAGTTACAATGTCTCCCCCGAGGAAGTCCGGTTTCAAGCCTTGCAGAGATTGTGGTGGTCGCATGTCGGTCACTGACCCTCATGTTGAATGTCTTTGGTGCCTTAGCTCTGAGCATGACGTCGAGGAGTGTCTGTCTTGCCAGAGCATGAATCCTAAGGCCTTAAAGGAAAGGGAGGCCAAACTCTTTTTGGCAAAAGCGAAGAAAGGTGCAGTGGAGTTGGTTCCAGAGCAGGAAGGGGGTCAGTGTTGTTATTCAAGATATTTCCTGATCCCCAAGAAGGATGGTCGTTTGTGACCTATCCTAGACCTGAGGATTTTGAATTGGTTCCTCAAACAGGAGAAATTCAAGACTCTGACTCTAGCGCAGGTACTTCTGGCATTGAACAAAGACAATTGGATGGTGTCTGTCGACTTTCAGGATGCGTACTTTCATATCCCTATACTCAAGTACAGGAAGTATCTCCGATTCGTGGTGGGGTCGCAACAATACCAGTTTGTGGTCCTCCCGTTTGGTCTTACTTTGGCACCGTGAGTCTTCACAAAGGTGATGGCAGTGGTGGCAGCAAGTCTCAGAAGGGAGGGGATATCGGTATTCCCTTACCTGGACGATTGGTTGATTAAAGCCAAGTCTCCAGAGCTTGTGTTGCGTCACTTGCGGATGACAACTCAGTTGTTGTTCAGGCTGGGTTTTTCGATCAACCTACCCAAATCTCACCTGGAGCCCTCTCAACGCTTCCTGTCCATAGGGGCAGTACTGGACACAACATTGAATCGGGCCTATCCTCCGCCTCAGTGGCTCCAGGATATCCAGGCGTTGATTCCAATGTTTCAAAATGGAGTGGTTGTTCCAGTCCTTAAGGTCTTACACCTGTTCAGTCTGTTTGCTTCTTGCATTCTGTTGGTCACTCATGCACGTTGGCACATGAGGGCTCTCCTATGGTGCCTCCGCAGGCAGTGGTTTCAACACAAAGGGGATCTCGAGGATTCGATTACGATCTCCAGAGACGCTGCAGCGGATCTACGATGGTGGGCTGTGGACGGCAACCTTTCGCAAGGAAGGCTGTTTTCACTGCTGCCGCCGGTGGCCACGGTCATGACAGATGCTTCCACTCTAGGGTGGGGAGCTCATCTGGGGGACCTGGAGATCAAAGGTCGTTGGAATTGCGGGCGATACGCTTGGCTCTCAAGGCCTTCCTCCTATCCCTTCGCGGTCAGTCAGTTCAGGTCCTGACGGACAACACTACCGCGATGTGGTATATAAACAAGCAGGGAGGAGTAGGGTCGTATCTTCTCTGCAGAGAAGCTCTGCGTCTCCGGTCCTGGCTTCAGGATCATTGGATTTGTTTGATAGCAAATCATCTGGCCGGGGTGCTCAACGTGCGTGCGGACTCTCTCAGTCGGCTCCTTTCGGCTGATCAAGAGTCACGTCTCCATCCGGATCTGGTCCTGCACATTTTTCAGATGTGGGGTACTCTGGTGATAGATCTGTTTGCCTCTCGGGAGAACATGCACTGCCCGTCATTCTGCAGCCTCCAGTATCCGGTGGAAGGAGCTTTGGGGGATGCGTTTCAGATCTCTTGGTGCAACCAGTTGTTTTACACGTTTCCCCCATACCCTGGATTCCTCGGGTTCTGAGGAAGCTTTGCCAAGATCGGGCTCAGGTTATTTTAATTGCCCCGGAGTGGCCAAGAAGGGTGTGGTACATGGACCTTCTCCAACTCTCGCTGTGCCCTCTGCTCCGTCTCCCTCTCAGGGCAGACCTCCTCACGCAGTCACAGGGGTAGTTTCTACACCCCCACCTCCAGAGCCTGCACCTTCATGCCTGGAGATTGAACGGGGCAACCTGAGTTCCTTTTCTCTCCCACCAGATGTAGTGGATGTTATTTTATCGGCCAGGCGACACTCCACTAAGACCATTTATGCCAGTAGATGGGCAAAATTTGTGGGTTGGTGTGGAGAAAAGCAAACTGATCCTTAAAAAACCCACCTTTCTGATATTTTATTGTTTACTTTGGACTTAGCAAAGAAGGGTTGTGCGGTGGCTACGGTTAAAGGTTATTTAGCTACTCTGTCAGCCTTTCTTTGCCTCCCGGATCAGCCCTCATTGTTTAAATCATCTATTGTAGTTAGATTTCTTAAGGGTTTTCTTAATAAGTTTCCCACTCCTTTTCATGTGCCTCAGTGGGACCTAAATCTTGGTTTAACCTTTTTAATGGGGTCTCCATTTGAGCCCATGCACTCTTGCCTGTTACGGTTTTTAGTGCTTAAGACCGTTTTGCTTGTTGCATTAACCTCTGCTAGGCGGATTAGTGAGCTCCAAGCTCTTTCTGTTAAACCCCCCTTTACCTTGCTTTTCCCAGATAAAGTGGTGTTGAAACCCGAACGGCTTTCCTGCCAAAAGTTGTCACTCCTTTTCATATAGGGCAGACTATTACCGTTCCATCTTTCTGCCCTCCTCCTCACCCCTCGAAGGAGGAAGAAAGACTCCACCTTTTGGACCCTAAAAGGGCACTTAGTTTCTACAATGAAAGGACGAAGGACTTTCACCTGGAAGATCAGCTGTTCGTGGGGTACGTTGGACAGAGGAAGGGCAGAGCAGTCCATAAAAGAACTATCTCCAGGTGGGTTATCCTTTGTATCAAGATCTGCTACTCGTTGGCGAAAAAGGTTCCCCCTGAAGGTATTAGAGCCCACTCCACCAGGGCTAAGTCTGCTTCTTCGGCCCTGGCAAGGGGGGTTCCAGTTGTTGATATTTGCAAGGGGGCAATTTGGGCGTCCCTCCATACCTTTGCAAAGCATTACTGCTTGGACTCTGAGGTTCAGAGGGATGGACATTTTGCACAATCTGTCTTACAGGATTTCTTGGTGTAATCAAACAGGCACCCACCTCTGAGTGCGGTACTGCTTTGGGACTCTATTCATAAGGTGAGGAATCCACAGGTAGTTTGTATCCATCAGAAGAACAAGTTACTTATCTTCGGTAATCCTTTTTCTGGTAGATACAATAGCTACCTGTGGATTCCTCACAGTCCCACCCGCCTCCCCGTTGCCTGTCTGATTGCACTAGGATATGTGGTTGTATAGATGTATGTATATATTGATATTTTTCCTGTATATATAAATGATTTTATGTATATATGTATTTATTGGAGTTATTGTGGGGTCGGTTCTCACCTGTTCGCCTCAGAGGCACGTAAAAAATGGGTGAAACTGACGTCAGCACGCCAGGGAGGACCTCTTATTGGCACGGTGACGTCAGACGGAGTCGCGTGGAGCCGTGCAATTGTGATGTCCTCGTCGACTTCGAGAGCTGGAAAGAAGATTTTCCGTCGGATTCTGGCGCAAGGGTGAATTCATAAGGTGAGGAATCCACAGGTAACTATTGTATCCACCGGAAAAAGCGTTACCGAAGGTAAGTAACTTGTTCTTTTATGTTGAAAACATTAGTCTGACAATAGAGCTAAAACCGTCTCAAAGATCAGATCCAAATATCAATACAACTCCTAAAAGGGGGGGTGGAGAGAGGAGGAGGAGGAGACTGTCAGTCTACCTCAATAATGACCCGCAGGCTGCAACGCCACCTGCTGTCGAGTACCCTGGGGCACACAGTTCAGCACTCCTTCCGGTTTCAAGACTGTGAAGCATCCAACCCGCACATAGATTGGGCCAGCAAACATCTTTCCTAATTTTCATTACCTCACCTCTGCACCTCAGTTCACCCTCTGCACTGCTCTGCTCCTAGCTGACAGGCCTGTTCTTGCCTTGCATTGCAGGTAGAAGCTGTAATTAACCTGTCCTTCCTGGCAGAACTGCTGTCCCCAAAACAGAAGAAAGATCCTTTAAGTGCCACTGAGGAGCTTGAAGAGGAAGAAGGCCTGAGCATTGATGAGGTACGTAGGGTTTCCTCTGATGTGGAATGAGTGGTAAGGGCCCTCAAACTCCCCTTTCACACAGAAAAAGGCGTGGATATTAACAACCCGTTGCACCTATGCTCCTACGCATGTAGTTCAATACATAGCTTGGCCATGGTAAGATACACATATCCTTCTCTTGACACCCATCTATGGAGAGGCCAACAATTGAATGAGCATGCCCACTGAACATCAGTTTCACTTTTATAGAGGATAGATTGAGTGAATCATGATCTTCTCCTTTTTGTCCAGATAGAGTTTTACCAAACTCATAGCTGTAATGTGGTCTTAATAAATCCCATCTAAACCATATAGATGGAACCGTATTTGCATTTGAATCTTAGAAGGATAAAAACATTTAAAACAACTTCATATACCATTTTTACCATTTATTGTTGTCAGCCTATCCGGCCATAACAATTACACATTTACAAATACCAATCCAACATAACGCTTTAAAAAATCACGTAAAATAAAAACATTTCAGTAAAAACTACACTTAACATTGGTGCTTAGACATGCGCCACAACGCTGCGCCTAATATACCCTACATTATCATGTAAATTATTTTTACCTGCGGCTAACCAAACGTGCCATAGTTTATTTACATAACACACTAGACTGTTCTGTAATGGCGTTATGGACTCAAAGATTCAATAACTTAACCTGGCGCTAGTCATTTGGGACCTTTCAGTACAAACCTCCAGTTTGATGACGTCCCAGAAATTATCCCTGTTTTACCTCATCCTGCACCAATTTCCCCAGGTTGGTAACACCAGCAGGATGCCGCGAGCAGTTATTCTCGTGCCAGCTGCAGGTATATTGATGAACGTAGCTTCCATGCCTCCAGGATTTATGTTGAAACCATCATCACGATGTGTTTTTGGTCTGATGGCATACATAGCACTTACGCTTCTTTGCACTTCCAGACTCCGTGCGTTCTGAAAAGTGGGTGTAAGTACAGTTTACGAAGTTTGAGTGTAAAGTGGCATAATGTTTCTTGGCCGCCGTGAAGGCATGGACAGCAGTCTGATCTACCTGGGGGGACAGGCTGGCATTTATTGGTCACCACGGTCACCGGTAGTGTGCCCATACAAAATTTAAAATAAAGAGTTTTTTCTTCCTCCGGGTAGATACTATCTATGAAAGCAGCAGGTTTGAGTTCTTGATTAAATAAAATGTAGCGCTTAAATAAAGGACTAAGGGCCAGATGTAGCAAAGGGTTTTTCCCATTCTGTGTCAATGGGAAAATGTGTTCGTACATATGGCCCTAAGTGTCTCACACATGTTCCGTGTCTTTTGGTCCCAATATGCCTTCTTTATAGCAAGTAAACTAGGCCTTCAGTTTTTTTGTGGATGAAGCCAAAGTTCTTCCAGTCCTATTGCAGCCAGGGTGGTTGAGATGTGTTTAAACCAAGGCAGTTTCTGATGGATTTGTAGATTCATGATGTCGATCAATACATCTTTATAGGATTTAAGTTCCTCTTTTGCCCAAATGTGAATCCAGTATCTTATTGGAGCCAATGCAATATAATCCTCAATTTTCCTCATTTTTAGATCTATTCTTATCGCATTCATCGGTGTGGCATTGCCTAGACAGAGTAATCGACGTATTAATTTATTTTCAGTTACTTGTATTGGTGCAGTCTCTTTGAATCCCTAAATCTCTGCGCCATATAGTGCTGGGGCCATTGCTTTTGTTTTGTATGCAAGCAGTGCAGAACTCACGGGGTGATTGCCTGTGGCTTTTGCAAATCTGAGTACGGCTCCAGCTTGTTGGGCCAGGGAGATGTTACTTTTATAGACTTGCGGTTTCCATGTCAATTTATCATCCAGACTGCAGCCCAGGTAATCATAGGTCGCCACTTGGCCAAGGGGCTTTTTATTTACCCTGAAGGTCACTTGCATCTTCTATTTTTGATTGAGAATCATAAACTTAGTTTTGCCCTCATTGATCGCCATGTTCCTCGAGGCACAAAATGATACAAAACCCTTTAGTAGACGGTGCATTGCTATCTCCGTTCGAGTCAACAGTACAGCGTCATCTGCGAAGAGCAGGATAGGTATGCTTTCGTTAGCTAGTTTCGGCACGTCCAAGTTTAAGTTCCTTCAGGTTTTGGCTTACTTCATTTATATAGCAATTAAATAGAGTTGGGGCCAAGACACAGCCTTGTTTAACACCTCGCTGGATTGGAATCTCTGTTGTATAGTCATTTCTCGCGTTGTATCTGACCCTGGCGGTATTTCCTGTATGCAGTAAGATTAACAGCCCTAAGATTTTTCCTGGTATTCCCATTTCTGACAGTAGCTGCCATAATGTTTGGCGATTCACACTGTCAAATGCTGTTTGAAGATCCTCAAACACCAGGTATAATGGGGAGTCCTTTAGGGCAACATACTTTGCACAAATCATGTTCAGCTTGAAGAATTGATCTGTTATGCTTTGGCCCCTCCTGAAACCAGCTTGATGTAACGATAATAAATCTCCATCCTCCAAACACTGGTCTAGGTGCGACTGGATCAATTTGGCGAAAATGTTCTCAACACTGTCAAGCAATGAGATTGGCCTGTAGTTACACACCATGTCCCTTGGCCCTTTTTTGTGGATTGGAATAATTATTGATTTCCTCCAGGAAGATGGAATTACCTCAAAGTGCCAAACGCTGTGAAATAGGCAAGCTAGAGCAGGTAGCTATAACGTTAGTTGGTTTCGATAGACGTCTGAGGGAATGCCATCTGGTCCTGCAGCCTTGTACGGCTTTTGGAGAAGGATAACATGTTTTATTTATTTCTCACTGAATTCAAACGCTTGCTCCATGGCGCCTGGAACAACATGGGTTATTTGCATAGAGTTTGCACCGGAGAGATTGCTGAGGACTGATTCATCAAGTGTTTCGTATTCTGATACAATGGGCCGCTTTGATGATATCACATAAGTTTCTTGGGATGATTATGCCTTGCTTGATTTGTGGTTGCTGCCATCTGACCCTTGACTGAGAATATTTGGATTATTGATGCTCCCAGGTACCGTCTTGTCCTTTTCCTGATACAGGGCAGTGAAGTGCTTTACCCAGAGTTGTGGGTTGATGTTCAACTCTAGATTTTTTGAGGGGCCTTCATATCCCCACCTAATTATCTCCCAGAAGTTTTTAGAGTTTCTAGCCGAGATTGCATGCAAGAGGTCTTTCCAAAGCTTGTGTGGAAAAGTCTTCTTCTTATATCGGAGTAATTACTTATATTGTTGCCTGCACTCGAAAAAATGTTCCTCATTGAAATTATTCCGGTGCCGGTTCTTTAGTGCTTTTTTCATTTTAAACACTCGCCGTCGAACCAGCCCTCAGTCGTTTTTGGGTTGGTTTTGAGATGCCTAGTTCTTTCCTTTGATGTTTGTAATAGCAAATTGTTAAAGTTATGCAAAAAGAGTGAGGCCTCATTGTCTGGTAGGTTAAGGAACGTGGAGATTGATGACAACCAAGTCTGACTAGGTGCACCCACAAAAGATTCAACCGCATCTGTCTTTACAATGTTTTTCCTGTTTGGTCTCAGAGCTATTGTTAGGCCATTTATTTTGTATGGGGGTTCAGATTTCCCAGGTCTCATGTCCGGGTGGGCCATCTCCTTTAGCAACGGGTCGTGGTCACTCTCTATCCTGTCCCTTATTTCCATGTCAATAACATAGTGCCAAGCTTTGATGTTTTTCGCCATGTAGGCAATAATACTTTGACTTTTCCCAATTCGCAAAGTAGATTTGAAAGCTCTGTCTGAGTTTGTTCTGCCGTTTAGTCTACGGGTCCCTCCTTCTATTAGAGCTTCAAATATTAGTTCTCCTTTCTTGGAGTCTTGGCAACGTTGAGCAGGGGGGATTGGAATATTCCATGCATCATCTTCCTCTACTACTTGTTCATCCCTGAGAAAAGAATGGGGTTTAGTGTTAAAATCGCCACATATTAGTAGGAGGCCTTTACAGAACTGAGGGGTGGAGTCCTGCATGTGGCCAAATGCTGGATTCCACCGGCCTTTAAATCTTTTATTTAAGATGTATTCCTTGAGCAGCCATACTCCTGGCTTGACTTGAACCCAGTTGATAGGAGGGAAATACACGTTCACTATTTCGAGTGACCGCTCCTCGTATTTAGATGAAAGGTGGAGAACCCACCTAGATTGATGGCATTATTAGACCGGGTTTCCTGGAAGCAACTGATATCTTGTTCTTTAATAAGTTCTACCCAGTCCTTGTCCTCCATTTTGGCTTTTAGGCCTGCAATATTCCAACTTAGAATTTTTAGTAGTGGACTATGTTCTCTCTTTTGTATTTGGGCAATCCAGTTTTTGCTACAGGGTTCTACATGACTGTTCGTCATTTGTCTGTGGCTTTAAGAGGTTAGCCATGATGTTTCTTGGGAAATTAACAAGCAAGCGGAACCTCATGTTGCTCAGTTCGTTCGGGTAATTGTTGTTTGGAGCTAATTGCTCCCTGCAATATCGAGCCAGAGTTGCTTTTTGCCTCGTACCTGCTTGCCACGTTTTACTTTTGAACTTTTTCGAGAAATATTGATGGATATAGTTCCTTTTGCGGGATAACAGTCGATATTCCCCAGCTCTTCAGCAGACTGGAGCATTTTAGGATCTGTTTTACTATCCATGACGAAACCCTGACTGTTTCTGTTGATTCCCCACTTTCTAACCCTTTTCTCTGTATGAATCTTACTGAGAGCAGGTGTTTTGTTGTTACGTTCTGCAAGGCTGGCAGGGAATTGTAGAATATTACACCTGTTTAGAATGTCTTGGCTCCCTCTTGAGTAATATTCGGGGAAAAACATGATCGCGTCTTCGTGCTCTTTACTTCTTTCAATGTGGCTCTCGGTATGCTCACCGCCTCCCTGCGACCAACTTCCTTGTGACCAATTATCTTCCTTTTGATTACTATTGGTTATAGTTACCGATCCTGTAGTTGCTGGCTCTTCCTGATCTTTTATCCTTCCGTGATAAATCTCTGTATCCTTACGTCCTTCATGTATTTGCCTTTTTGACGGCCAGTTTTCCATTTTTACTTTATTTTCCCGGTCAAGTGCTGGGCGCGAAAGGTCTGGCAGGGTGGTGATCCGCCCGAGCTGGCTACTGTAATTTTCTAGACTGACCTGAGAACAATATGTTGTTTTTGTCCAAGGTACAGGGGCCGGAACTAATGAATTGTTATTGGTTTCCACACATGTGATTATTCTTCTACTTATTTTGCTTCCTGTTGGCTCAGGTCTCTTTGCTCTCCTGATTTCGCTTTTAGTATTTGCTTGTGGTATCCCCTTGATAGTGGAGTTTGAGAATCGCTGGCAGTTTCCATTATAATTTCCCACTACATTTGGGTAATGTACTTGGACCAGATGTTCTGTTTTTGTAACTCCGGGATTCTTGTCTTTACCGTTGCTTGACTTTGATTTTGATATCTCTGGACTCCATTTGTGTGTTCCATTGGCTAAGGCACCGCTTGCCTCACTCAACCCTAGGTTTGCTACTAAATCTTTTTCCGGCCTCTTTATGTTGCCTGTCCCATGGGTAAGTGCTTGGCTTCCCCTAAGTCCTGTGTGTATGCAATTTAAGTGAGAATGGTAAGTGCAGCTTTTGTTGCACAATAACCCTGGGTTTTTATTTGTGAAGTTACTATCTTTGTCCGTTGCTTTCCCAGGACTCTCTGTCTTGATATTTTAGTCTATGTGCTGCTGTTGAGCGGGCTGTTCGGCAATTTTTCTGATTTGCCCTGCTGGGCTTAACTGCTGCAACAGATTTGGTGCCTTTTTTGTTGTAACTTTTTTATTCCCTCTGACTTTTTTCCATTTATTTTTCCATTTCCCTCTTTGTTGAGGCCTTTTGCTCTGGAACCTCTTTCCTGCTATATTTGAAGCTTCAGTTCCTGATGCAAGGCTTCCGTTCTTTCCCTCTGTCTTGTCTATGCAAATGTTCGCGTCTGGGCATTCTTCTCGACCTAGGCTTGATGGCCCTTCTCTGTCTGTTGGCATTCCTGGAGTTCTATTTCTGTGGGCTCGCGGTTACACACATAGGAGCTTTTGAGGCTGTATTTGCAATCTTCAATTATGTTTTTTGTTACCTTCGGGACTTCCAGTAGTTTGTACAGCAATGGACTTGCCTGTCCACCTTATCAACAACGGCCTGATGTCGCAAATTTTCCCTGACAGCGCCCTCTACCAGGGCCATCCTATGATCCATGGTCTTTATTGAGGCTGTAAATTGTTTGGTCAGCTGCAGTTGATTGTTGAGTTTAGGGGACTGGGCCATGATCATTGTTGCAATTGAGCCCAAGGTTGTACATATAACTTTCAATTGGTTGATCTAGTGAGAAATTGTCTCTTTTTTCCCAAGTTTGTCCGTTATACTTATTAATTGTTTGGCCTTCAGAGATCTTGTCATCCTTGTGCCAAAGGCCTTTTATTAGATCGCCATCCAGGAAATGTAGGTCCTCCGATGTTATGCTGTTTAATTGGGGCTCTATATTGCCAATTACAGAGTTGGCAAGTGAAGAGAGCTCTAGACTAAATGAACTAATTTCGTGTCTACGTAGTGTTGAATTGATTTTTCTACTTGGCTTCCATAATAGGACTGCGGCGCTGAAAGCTTACGGATCTGCTTTGTGGATGGTTGTTTCTTTTCAGGCCCATTTATATTCTGATGTACTATTGGCTCTGCTTGGATGCATTGTACAGGGATTGTTTGTGAGGTGCTCCCAGGGTTGGATAACACTGTTTGGGTGCGGGACTAATTCCTGTGTAATTCATGGCTTGTTCTTTGCTCCCCTAGGGAATGGCCCCGCTCTGGTAGATTATTTACTTCCGCTTCACCACCCTTCGGGGAGTCGTTCATTGATCTTAATGATCGCAGCAAAGATAAAGGAATATCCGACTGCCAAATCTCCAATTGCTCTAGTTCAACTCCCCTCACCTTGGCCTCATCTTTTTCCCCCTGTGGCTTTACTATGGAGTCACTAATCATGGAGCTTTGCATCTGTAGCCAGTCAGTCGTCGAGTTAAGATAGTTATAATAGTTGGTTATAGTGTTTGCCTTTGATTTGGCTCTCCTTATCCCCTTGTTCCCAGCTAATCCCATGTGCGTCGATATGTTCTGTTCTTTCCTGCTTGGGGGACTTGTGGGGCCCCTCTCAGTTTCTCCTACTTTCGATGTTACATACCCGATGTCGTGGGTCAGGCTCCAGCCGTCTCCCCCCCCCCCACTGGGTCTCTTGTCCTCCATATCGTCGGGGCCAGCGCAAGGTTCCAAGTCCAGATCAGACGCCCCACCTGTCCTCTCTTCTGATTAACTTTCATCGCCAGGGCTTTGTTGAGCATCCCCATCTGAGGCCTCTGCTTGCCTTGAGAGGTTCCCTTGAGTTGGTTGTGAGGTTCTGAGGTCCTGATCTGGCCCGGGATCTTGTGGATGGTCAAGCTCCTGCTTTAAACTTTGGAGCTTCGTTGGGCTGTCTGGTCCTTCAATGGTCTCCTTAGCCCTCTTTGTTTTTCCCCTTGTTCCAAACATCCTGGTGGTACGTGACTTCACCTTTAGTTACTTGCTAAATCTTTGAGATCCTTAAATGACTTTTTGTTGTGCTGTTTGTTGTTATTGTTGGGCTCTTGCCTTCTAACACAGTCTTCCAGCAGTTAGTATACGTGATATAACTGTCCCACAGGCGTCGTTAGCATCTGCTCTACTCCTATCCTCTCCTTATCTGTCTCCACTCTTCTCCTCTTAGTGGCTGCTCATTCGCAGCTCGATTGTCTATGGGTTATTACGGGCTGTTAAGGGTTATTATTAAGCAGTCAAAGCAGATTGTCTAGTTGCTTACTCGCTTACTCACTTACTTGCTTACTTGCGTCTGTTTGGCGTCTGGAGACTTCACTCCTCTCCTCTCTTCCTCACGGGCGTGCCTGGTCTTAGCCACATGAAGGCTACGCCAGAAGCCAGGTACCCGGCAACCACCCACCAGGAAGTGGCAACAGCCAAAATGGGGGAGGGCAAGCAAGGAACAGCAAGGAGCAGCCGGGCCCCCTCCTCAAGCCAGCAGGACAGCAGCAGCAGGGCCAGCACAGGAGTACAGAGCACAGGGGGCCAGCAGGGACAGCAGCAGTAGCAGGATCATCAGAATCAGCTCACCACACCACGGCACCTCCAAGCGCCGCCATGGAGAGGGTCACTTTTTGCGGCACCGTGGAGGACCCGTGCAGGATCCGTGCACACCTCGCACGCCTCATACACTTCGCGGCAGGACCCACACTGCCTGTATCCGCGCTCTGCATCGCCACCACCACTCGCCTCCACTCACTGGGGGAGCCGCGAGCCACCTGGCACCAGCATCGTCGTCTTCGTCGTCATCTCCTTTGTGCGAAGTCCAACTTCATATAAACGACCTTCCTATTAAATAGTGATGAGACTTAGCATGCTCTTCCACAACCATTTAAAAAATACTGAGATGGTAGCAGGGCGTTCTTTTTATTTACAAGGACTAGAAAATGTTGTGCCAGAGCAGAATCTGGATGTAATAAACAGAGCTAAACACTCTTCCTAAAGCTTTATTATCCAACACGTCCTTGTGAGTTTCACTGGGAAGTAGTGATATCTATCAGGTGTTGCATAACGTTTTGTACTTTTGTATTCCAGTAATAGCCTGGTACCTCTGTTTTGAATCTCCTGCAGCCTTTGTAGAGCACATGAAGGAACTCTCACCAGGGGGTCAGAAATGTTGCTGACAAAGTGACAGTGGACTCGATTTAGAGGACAGGGTATTCAGTCACAAAACTGATGGAGTACTGCTCTATTCAGAGTCAGACAGACCACCAGTTTTTCGACAGCTGTGCCCCCTAATGGCTCCACAGAAAGCTAACTCCAACAGCCCGATGGAGTATGAGCTATCGGAATGAAGAGATAAGACTGCTCGCCCCGTTTAGAACACAGTCGGATGGCTTTTTTTTCTGTCCATCATTGCCAGGAAAAACCTGGGGGTAATGGACAGAAAAAAATAATGACTCCCACATCCTACGAGAAAACTCCCAGAGTGTGGTGATCATTAGCTTTTTGTTTTACAGAAAAAAGCTCACACTTTTGGAGTTTCTTTCTGAAACATAAAAAGGTTTAGTGAACAGCTGCCTAATAGATCTTGTAGTGCCTTGAGAGAAACCGCTGCCAATCCTCTGAAGCCACAAAGGTTACCACTGGCCCAGGGTGGCATATGTAATGAATGCCTCCACCTTGACGGGTGGCAGGTCGTCCATCAGACAAAAAACCTGTCTCTATATTCTTTATCAGATTAAGTTGGAAAATGCTTTGTTTAGCCAACTCAGCGATTTGCTGCTTTGTAGAGAACTCATTGTCAAGATGCCCTGGCCTCAGCAGCTGCTCTGTAAGCAGTAAGATGACCATTGTGTATTTATTTTTCTATTGGGAGCCCCCAGGGTCGGGCAGATGCAAAGGATTTGGGTGAATTGTTATCTCTGTGTAACTACGAATAAGGACATTATGGTCTTCCTTGAACCATATTCTCCAAAAAACACAGACATCAATTAACCTGCAAATGTAAAGGCCACGAAGGAGAAAATTATCTCTTTCCTTTAGAACGCAAAATCTCCAAATCAACAGGTCCCATAGAAAGTAAGTTCAATTTTTATAAAGGTGCAACAGCCCTATAAGATCCTGTTTGCTTCATGAAATCAGCCACAGTTGTGGTAATAAAGATGCTCATCGTGCCAGGAGGAAGGAGGACTGAATATCAAGAAAAATATTTCTTGGAACGATTCACTAAATAATTAAAAACAAGGTTTCTGAGTCTATCCTGGAAGAAACCTGAAACTCTTCAAAGCCATTGTTCTCTGAACTATCTGCAATTGAAGCTGTCTTCAGTTTACCAAGCCGTGTTCATATCTACGGTAACGACATCAAACTCCCCATGGCATCAAAATTGTTAATTTTGCTTTAAAACACCTTGAGAGCAAGAGCAAGGGATACACTTTTGCCAATTTGGGATAATAAATCGTGTAGCATTGAGTGCTGTTCTATGGTTAGCCTAGGTGTTCCGGGGTAGGCCTTTACTACCTTCTAAATGGTGCCAAGTATTTGGCTTAGAGGTTTGTGGGTGTGGGCAAATGTTTTGCGTCCTTTGGTGAACAACTTGTCGGATGAACAGACATAGATGATTTCAATACCTTTTGGACTTCAATAACACTGGGCTCTCTTAATGGATAGGATGCATGAACAGGCATGTGCAGAATAAAAAGAGGTAGTGCAGGGGGTATGTGGGAGGATAGCTTAGAGCCACACCTTAGAGGAGTGCACACAATGCTCCAATCCAGATTTATTACATACAGACAGGTCAAAATGCTTCAATGTGCTACCAGGTGCCTCACCAATGGTAGCACTGGCACATCCCAAAAAGCTTACCTGAACTAGAAGTGATGCAGGAAACAAGGATCAACATTCACAATTACTAATGAGTTAAAAGATAAAGTACACAAAAGTGCTGGGAAATGTTTTCCCTGTTTGGGGGGCCCACAGGCAGACATGAGCTATTGTTCCAACCGTCATGGTTGAGGTTGTTTGCTGGTGCACTTAGGTCCTTCCTACTAGGGTTCTGCCAAATTAGACAAGTAAACCCCTTCCACAATTCAGTCTTAGGTTAGCATCGGCGAGCAGTCACAGGCTTCTAAGAGAGGTAGTGTGAGTGTAACTCAACTATCAACCAACAGACATAATGGCTTCACTGCTTCTCACAGCAGGTAGCACTGGGGCTGTTTCCAAACTAGAGTACCTACAACCAGAGCACAATGAAGCGTGAAGGGTTTACACCTGGCTGTCATCAGCCTTTTCGAAGCAGTAATCAGAGATAGAAGGGCAGGCCTGACCTAGAAATCCCCTCACCTTTCACAACAGCAGCTGCTGTCCCACCGCCTCACCCCTACCATCAACCAAATGGCACTGCTCAGAAAGAGCTATTAAGCATCCCTTGCTAACAACAGTCTTTATGAGATTTTTAAGGTTAGCCTGCATCCACTCTTCTCACCCCAGTGCCTGTATCGCCACACTTCAGCCACAGGACTGTAGGCAATACACTTGTCCTCCATCTTGTGCCATGCTAAGCCAGGGGCATCCAGAATGGATCAGACTGGCTTCAGTACTTAGACTGAATCACCAGAGTCCTACTATTAAACATATGCTACACACACACTACACATGCACACCACATACACACAGGATGTCACTAGAAGGTTGTAGGCATTCACTTATCAGCAGAACTTCACACAGAGGGGCCTGTAGCCACAGTCAGTTACACAGATAGAAAGGTCTAGTAACACAATCTCAAAACACAGTATTCCACCTAGCACATGCCATGCATACAAAACAATGTTCCAGGAGGAATCACTTGAGAAAAATCATTTAGTTCAATGTAGGGACTATCTAGCTCAAGGACCCTGCTGCCATAATCAGTGTGCTGCCAAATTATGATATTCATGGTTCTCATTGAAGTTATCGCCTAGGTGACTGGTCATTTGTGGATCTAATCATATTTTCAGGACCTTTGTCTTTAAGATATTGTGTTGACATATGATTCCTATGTTACCATGTTTTCGTTTGGAAGAACAGTTTCAAATAACTTCAAGGGGTCAAAACATTGACTAATTGGTCAGCATCAGAAACACCACCAGTATCAGGTTCCATCACTAAAGTCCAGAGCAGTTCAAACAAAGTCACATGATGTAAAGACTCATCTGGTTGATTTAAAAAGGTTTTCTTTATTTATACTCATCTTCAAAAGACTTCTCCCTCACTTTACAAAAGTTAAAGGCAGCCTTGTTTTTTTAGGTACTGTCTGGCTGTGTTCTGTGTTATACCTGCAGATCTAAATAAGTACTAGGTTTGGTAATTTTCCCCTAATTATCACCCCTTTAGTGAAGTGGTAATAGGTAGTGAAAAAATGTTTATATGTTTCAATACATTTTTGCAAAAATGTACTCAGGAGTACCGCAGTGCCAATATAAATTAAAAAAATAAATAAATGTGTTAAAAAAATTAAAAACACTATAATACACTACATTTTACAAATATAGGGGGTTATTACAACTTTGGAGGAGGTGTTAATCCGTCCCAAATGTGACGGATATACCACCAGCCGTATTACGTGTTCCATAGGATATAATGGACTCTTAATACGGCTGGTGGTATATCCGTCACTTTACCGTCACTTTTGGGACGGATTAACACCTCCTCCAAATTTGTAATAACCCCCCATAGTGTACAAAAGTGTTTTTTCTATTTTTAACATATTTCAATACGCACAAAAAAGTCTATGCAGTAACACCTACAAATTACTGCACTGCTTAAAATAATGCACAGTTCTCCCAAGACTACTTTAAAAACATATAGAAAATTATAAATACATTTTTCGACCTATCACTTTAATAAAATGTTAATAGGTAGTGAACAACAATGGAATCTAATATTAACCTATATATTAAACCCTAACTTAGAACACAGTGAATAGCAGCAAAACTTTGATAAAAACTACAAGGCAGCCTTTTACTTTTGGTAAACACAAGCATTAAGCCAATCATTTACTGACTTCTCATTCGCATGTACCATGGTATACCACAATCTTACTGCAGTATGCCACACCACACTATATAACTAAGTTTGTTTTACAAGTTATCACTTTAACACTACTTGGACTACACACACATACTACCAAAAATTACCATGTACACCACTGTATATTCCTGCAACCTTATATCTACATCCATTCACATACTTTCAGGTTAAATCTGTTTCAATTATTACACTCCACTCTATGGGAATCCATTCTACATCACTCTGCTCTATGCTAGTATACTCCACAACACTCCATTCTATGACACTCCAGTCTATGCCACTACACTCCACGCTAATCCACTGGACGTAACTCCACTCTCTAATGCTACACTCTACGCTACTCTACTCTATGCCTCTCCACTCTACACCACTCCACTGTACCCCACTGCACTATTCGCCACTCCACTCTATGCTACTCCACTCCACTCTACTCCACTGTATTCTATTCTACTATATGACACTGCACTCTACGCTACTCTACTATATGCCACTCCACGTCACTCCTCTGTACGTCACTCCACCATATGCCACTCTATTCCTCTCTTCACCACCTCCACTCTATGCTATTACATTGTACGCCACTCCATTCTACAGTACGCAATTACACTGTACGCCACAACAGCCTACTTCACTATCCCGCTCCATTCTACAACACTCCACTGTATGGTATTCAACTCTGCAACATGCTACTGTATGCCACTCCACTGAATGCCACTCTAGTCTCTGCTTTACCACTGTACATCACTCCACTGTAAGCCACTGCAGTCTATGCTATTCCACTCTAACCGATTCCAGTGTGCGCTATTCCACTGTATGCCACGCCACCCTATTCAACTTTAGCCACTGCACTGCACCTCCCCCCCACCCCACTCTGGTTATACCCTTCCATATTACATCACTTATACCATGTGAAATCATATCATTCACACAAGACTTATGAAATCCCACATGACATCATTTGTGATAACACAGTGCATGGAGAAGGTGCGTGTTATAGTTAATGTAGTGTGGCGAGTGAGGTGACAAAACTGGATACAGAGGGGCGTGACAGTAATTTGAAGGTGGTGTACAAATGATGAATTTAAGTTACAACTGTAACATTAGAATTTCTAATGTTTGTCTAGTTTAATGTTGTCTAGAAGCTATGCAAGTTGTCAAGCCCCGAATGTGGATGCTTCCTGGTGAGCTTGGGTTTGGAGACTCCCTGGTATGGCCATCACCCTGCACCCCCATTAGCCACCTTGCTTTTTCATGAGAACATGTGAGAATGATAGAGTAACTATGATGAATGCTACAATCTTTAAGGAAGGAAAAAGCTCTTCATCATAAATGTCCTCCCAGGTGGTGGAAGATAATCAAATATCGAAAAATACTGACTTGCAATCCAACACAACCTGCCTGAGGGATAAGGACTGAGGTACTGGGGAACACAGAAAGTACTGTTGAGAAACGACGAAACTCCATCTACACAGAGTAGTCTTTGTCAACTGTTTAATACCTGAAAATAGGAAATGTGATACTGGAACAAGAAGCATACAGTCATCCATGATGGGATGAGATAAGGCTTCAAAAGATTGTTGCAACCTCCATCGTCTGTCGTCTGGACCTCTGTGCTGTAAGTGCTCTCAGGCGCGTTTTATAAACTCTGGCGCCATCCTTGTATCACAAGTATAGTTCAAAGCCAGCACTGGCAACTTCTGCAATATTACCGTCCCCAAAGGCCCCCACAGCCCGAGAAAGGCAGGATGCCATTAGGGGTGTGCCCCAGCCACTGAAGAATGAAAGCAGCCACCAGATCCCGCCCGCAGCCGCGTCATGAGGAGTCCCTGTGAGAACGGCTTAGAGCTGCCATGTGACAGGAGATCTGCACAATGGGTGCCAGGTAAGAGCGAGCTCCCTCGGCCCACAGTCCTCAGCCAATGCTATGTTCACAACAGAAGCTAATGCTCCTTCCTTCCAAGGCAGACCCCTACACGGTCATCTTCCCTTGCAGCCGTGAATACAACACACGCACCAGAAAAGTGGACGGATTTTCTTCTCTCTCTCATGTTAGCCTGAATGATATGAGAATACAATGAGTTTCTCAACATAAAGTTATGGCGATCAAGCACACTTTTAGGATTACCACTCGAACTATTAGTAAACTTTTTTTGGACCTAGACCTAATACACTCATTCTTTAACATTAAAAGCAGTCACGCTTACATGCAATCAGGCCTGTCTTGCATATATTTTCATACAAAAGCCCTGCCACAAACGACACACCCTTGCCTTGTGCGCCGAATTGTCATAAGTGGCGATCAGTTGCCCCTATCTTGTGTGCAGATTTAAATCTTTGACAATCACTTTTCCCTACAACTAACAATGTATATTGTGGTGTACTAAAAGAGTTGTAGGATTCGCTCGCTCAGCATAAAAAGCGGTCCCTGGGTATTTGACTCATTCCTCAGTGCTACAGCCCCTCATTGGTTCAGGATGCTGTTCTTCGATGAACCAGCAGAGTGCTGCATTGCACTCCTGGTGCACTTTCGCTGGAACGATAACTCTTAAGTCAGAAACGCTTATATGCACGACAGCTTTTCAGCCAATGCCTTCCCACAGTACGCACCCTCCTGTGTATTTATTTCTTTAGCCATAGCACTACGACAAGTACGTTTCCACCACACATTAGTAGGGGCAAGCCAGAAAAAATCCTTGGTGTTAGATAGTGCTTGATTTGTGAAGAAATAAGTGCCAGGTCCCTCGTCAGGAGGCCACTGCAGCACGCACCACCCATTGCCGTGCCACCACTGGCAATATCAGTGCCAACCCAGCTACTAAGCATGACACTCCTCCATGTGTGACAACTCAGGTTATTCTAGGCCCCCAAAGCTATAAGAGTGGCTAGGAAGGCAGATGTTAGCCGTTTTTGAGGTGCATTCAATTACTAAACACCTGTTGCTGTGCTCATCTCTAAATTAGTCAACATCACCAACATGAAGCAGCCCTTCATAAGTGCCGGTGTTGACTATTAAGTGCTGATTCTGAGCTCAAATTAAACTTGGTGTTATGTAGCCTAGTGTTTCTGAAGCTGTATATTTAAATGCATTTCATATTCCCTTTTCCTGGTGCTTTTATGAGTTCCTATCTCAGTCACTGGTGAATGGTCTTGTAGGCAAGATGTCATTTAGTTTCAATCGGAAGGTGTATGGCATTTGAACAGTCTCTGCTGGCAGGATTTTATACACCAGGTCCTCCTAATAAACATCATATTGCAGCGGTGTCCTACCAGTGTACTTGAAAATTAATCTGACACACTTATAATGACTCTGCATAGACTTTCTGCTTGCACCGCTTCCTTGCTGCTACATCTAGATTCTCAATGTCCACAACACCTTCATATGTGAGAACACCACCAATGTCAGCAGTATTAAAAATAAATAAGATCACGGTTGTTGGGGGATGGGTGGGGGTCACTGGGGAAACAGGGGCTACTGGACCTGAAACGTGGTTGAGGCCATTAGGCACTGGTGTCCAGGATTAAATCCTACTTTGGCTCTGCAGAGTGGGCCAAGTACAACCCTTCCCAAACTTGATTCTCAGGCTATGAGGGCAAGCAGTCACAGACTGCCTTTGGAGGTAGTAGTGCGGGGGGCAGGAGGTTAAGAGCCCAGAACTCAAGTCAGCCAACAGACATAACATCATAATGGCCAGCTTAGTCTCTCACAGCAGAACTAAATATTACACAATTCAGTGAAACCATATGTAAAGTTGTAGAGTAAGCTGCAAAAGGCAATGAAGAGCTACATTTTCTTTAATCCCGCTAGGTTCATTATCCACCTTCCTCCCAAAATGACCTGTATCCATAGTCTTGATACACTATGGGTTTTAGGCAGGGATTAGGCAAAGGTGTAATAACTTACTTTCTTTCAAAGGTGAATTGTGCAACTTCACTTTAATGTCTCAAACCCTTTACTGGCTGAAAGCCATAGCAAGTAGGGCATTTTAATCTATAGTCTCTGGTATGGGCTAGGCCCCATGGTTTAACTAATGGCTTTTGTAGCAGTATGAACAGTGCAACAGGAGTAGAAAGGCTCCCTTCTTTTTGGAAGCAGCTGCTTGCAGATGTAGGATGTGCCAGCAAACTTGTTAAGGACGATGGTTTAAAAGAGAGTCAGTAGGGTGGGCCTGCACATCTTCGCCTGTCCTCAGAAGCGGCAGCCCTCATGGCCAGCTTTGACAGCCGTCCTGGGTTGGCAGTTGTGGCCTCCATTCTGGCTTCCTTGAAACCGTGTCACCAGCAGTTGCACACTCTGGGCCAATTGGGCTTTTCACTGTGGCGTAGATGTGGTCCTGCCCACATTGTCATCAGCAGCAGTACCAAACTGCTAGGAGTGGCTAGGGAAGACCCATCCACGACAGAGGTCACTCTAGGCTAAAAGCTTTCTTTGGGTGCTTTTCATGCCAGGAACACACTGGGCTTCTCCTCATAGACAATTCGTCTTCTCCAGGGCCAAGCATGCTCCTTACCTCTCTCAGCAGACAGACATGCTTCTCTGCACTTCATGCAGAAACTCCGCTCCTCCAGTAGAAACCGCAGACTTTAGGTGATTTCCCTGAACCTCTGGGAGACTAGAAAACAAGCAGCCACCAGCCCTGATTATACAACAGCTCTTAGAGTAGTCCACGGAGCACACTCTTGTTTAGTCAAGAGGAAAATGGGACTGGGACAATTTGATGTAGTTTGTATCCTACTTTTATTCACATTTTCCAGAGAGTGGATATGGCTCCACTATGTAAAATGGCTTGGGCCAGTTCCCTTTCAAATGTCATTTTCAGACCAATCTAAAACAAAGCCTTTTTTGTGAATTGATGTGTCTCACAGCATTTAACAAGAAGGCTGGGGCTGGCTCTGAGAAAAAAACGTCAAAAACATGGGCACAACGAAAAGTGAGTTCCCTGCAACTGACCTGGCTGCCATTAGTCTTCCTCAGACACGGACACAAGGAAAGGCCCTGTCTAGAAATGGCTTTATTCTGAATACAAAAGCTGCAATCCCACCCCTCATTCCTACCATCCAGCAAATGGCAGTGTTCAGGAATAACTAATCAGCAGTCCTTAGCTAACGAGGACCTAATGGAACTTCTAAAAGTAGTGCTGTCTCCATCTTTCTCACCTCGTCTTTACTGTTTGGAGAAGTTCTCCTCACTATCCAGCTTGTGCTGTGCTAAACCATGGGCAACTATCCTGGCTTTCTAGCCAGGAGGAGGCAGTTCTTTTTGTGTGATGTTTGGACTGCTAAGTAGTTAAAGGTTTATTTTATCAGGTAAATATGGTATTTGAAAACAACACTACAGGCTGCAGTGGCAGGCCTGAAATTTTTAAAAGTGAGTGCACAATGAATGCTGCTGCCTACCAGTAGCATTTAATTTACAGGCCCTTGGTACAGGCAGTACCATATACTAGAGACTTACAAGTGCAAATTAGGTGTAGGACATTTTTACCATGGAGAAAGCACAAGCACTCTACCACAGGTTTTGCAGGGAAAAACGTGCACAGAGTGCACAAAGGCATAATGTTAACAAAAACAGCAACACAAGGCAAACATATTGGGGTGACCCTACAAAGAGGGCCAGATCTAACAATAAGCCATCCCTGAACCCTACAAAATCCTTGCTACACCTTATACACCATCCACCCCTCAACCCTAAATGATCCTTACTATACCTAATCACATTCTATCCCTGAATTACTACACCTATACACTAACCGTCCCTGGAACCTAAAAAAACTCTTAGTACTGCTATGTGCCACCACCCATTCCGGGACCTTAAATGGTTTGTAAATGTGATGAGTTGTAACTTACCTTGTTGTTACTTATCTTGTTGTAGTAGTATATGTGTTGTTGTAAATGCATTGTAGTCGTCCGTCAGTGTAGTTCAATCATGGCAATTAAGTAATGCCTTTTGTACAGCATATGTTTTACATTGTTAGTTCCAACTGTCAACATCTAGTAGCAGTCTCCAAGACTCACCTGGTTTCAGCATGTTCATGGTTGATGTGTAGGAGCGACGGTATAGGAGTTCAATTCACCCAAAAAATTGTTTAAAGTCTTGGTTGGTCGCTGTTTGTGCACTTACAATTCGTCCTGTAACTGGACTGTACATGGAACTGCATTTATGTCCCAGTCGGTCTGATTGTCCGCTAAATGTTCCTGTTGTGAACCCCACATCTTGGATGGGCACCCGCAGGCAGATCTACCAATCCACAGGATGAATAATATACAGCATACCCTCTTCACAGGACAAGAGAACAGGCAGATGTCTCACACTCTTCGCTACATGTTTCGCCCATTTAGATAAAAAGTAACTCATTTGTAGGTGGAGTATCGTATATAGCTACGGATCCCCCCCAGGGTCCCAAGAAACAGTAGACACACAGAGTTGTTGGTATTTAACAGCATAGTTATTTATTACACCAAAGTTTTGGGTATCAGAATAATGATAATTATAATGGTAAACTCAGCAGTCATAACATGATACAAAATGCACATTAGGAAACCCCCAAACATATTTCATCACACGTCATTACATTCTCTAATTGATTAGTCTAGTCTCAAACGAATATCTAAATTAGTGTTCTCTGCCTTATAATTGCTTTTTCAGCTAATCACTATTAGAATTACCTATTACTTCTATACCAAGCCAAAATGAGTCTTTGCGTCTCCCCTCCCAAATCCTCATGTTTCTTTATAATTTCTACTCCACTTATTCTCTGTGGAGACAGGCGTGAGAACTCCTGTGCAGCTTCTGATATCAATGCTTCAGAACACTAGGAGTGCCCTGTTGCAGAAGCACATGCAAGGGAGGCAAATGCAGTAGGCTCAGGTAGCACAAAATTCCCTCCTTCGCATGTTACAAAGGATGACAACCCTCAGATCATAAACGCTCAAATCTTTAATCAGTTGTGTGCACTTCATAGCTGTAGATTGCAGGCTAATCTATTTATTCAATCAATTTACTCACACTTGGAACACATTCTTCAGTCTACTGAGTTTCTTTAGTTCTTCATCACCAGTATTGCAAGCTATTCTATTGCATCCACTATTAATGCAGGAGTCAATCCTGTTAAAAAGTTGGAAATTGTATACCCACTGGATGTGAAGCTGCCCTGATGTTTTCTAAAATATTTCTAACATACCCTTTTCGTATGCTTTTTAAGCCTAACCATGCCCGTTATGTTTGAAGCATGAAATATAGTTTCTAAACCTTCTATAAAGGTTATGGCTGGATGTGTTGTTTATAATAACTGCACTATTTTTTGCGTTGGGCATAACATGTGCTGCATAATAATCACTTACTGATTCCAGCAGTAAATCCTGATTTGATAAATGAAATTATGCTTGCTGTTTTGTCATTATTATTACTATTTAGCCAACAAAGTGTGGTCACCACTTATTGTGCTGTTGGATGTAGCATATAACCACTTAACCAAATTGCTCAAAGTCACTAAATAACGTGTTACCCTTCTTGAGTGAACAGCTATTTTTTGGGGATCCTTATACCATGGATCATTCCTCATTGTTTCAAAAATCTTTGTGATTTCTCAACCATCAAAGTTTAAAACATTAATAATAAATCCATGTAAAATCATGTAATACTTGATTTTCCATAAGTAGAACAAGGAAACAATTCATACTCCTGACCTCAGACTAAACTATATGTAGAGCCCTGATTACTTTTCAGTTTCTGATAATTTCTTACATTATAAGGCTTGACTATCTCAATAGTATCAAATAGTTTCAATGAAACTCTATTTTCAGTTTCTCAAAGAATCTTGCAAGGTGCATATAGTTTTGTACTGATCCTGTTTATATTTATAAAATAATGTACTAATGCAGTTTGTACAACATTAAAAGCAACTGAAGTTAAAATCGTTAACTATTAGGTTAACTATTCTCTGAATATTTTTGGTGTCTATTTCTCCTGCTGCAGTTTAATGCATTTTAACCATTACAGTTAATGCAATTAAGTCTTGCAGCATTCTGATCTGTTGTTTTGTACCTTTGAGGAAAACATAAATGTTTGCATTGCCATGCAAGGTATCTATAGGTTGTTCTACAATATCTACTGGGAACTCATTAATCAAACTTTGATCAAGTTCACCTACGCTACATGTGTTAACATGTATTTTATTATTTCTAGGAGCCACTTTATTTGCTGTTTGTTCTGGTATACCTTTAGAAAATCATTGATAACTTTCATTTGTTTGTGAATTCCACACAATTTGTTTCCCAGATTCATGAGCCACATTTTTAAATGTACAATTAGCTATTAATGTTTGCAATTCATCATTTCTTTATACTCTTTCCTATTTCCAATTTGAAAAAAATTGAATAATTATGTTTAGATAATGAAGGCATCACTATTTCAGCAACATTACAAAACCAAAACATATTGTTTGTAGATTAGTATCATTTAAGATTATGAAACACTCCAGAAATTAACATATGTGATATCTGATCCTCAAATTTTTCTCATAGTTTTTTTTATTTTTTTTACTTCAAGTCATAAACCTTTCTTAGTATCTCTATAAAACACTTTTTGGTATGTATGCAATAGTGGTCTTATAGCAGTGCGCTCTGACTGCTGGTGCAAGCGGTGGGATTGTCCACAAACCCCAATATATAAACCAACAACACAAACATCCGATGCACTCTCAGGGGCTAAAAATTCCTTCATTTATTGCCACTATTTCCATTTTCATCACATCTCTTTAAACGGTGCGTTTCGACAAGCTGTCTTTTTCAAGTGGATTACAAAAGTGGATCAATCTTTTGATTTTTCTTCACTATTTGTAGCTTCTTTAAGAGCATGCTGGGAGTTGTAGTATGATCTTTTTCTCTGGTGTAAATTGTAAGGCATAATAACGTAACAGCTTTTCCTTTTGACATGCAACCCTCGTAATGTACATTTCTCAACATAGCAAACATCATGGAGAGAAGAACTAGTATCATTTTAATGAAGAGAAGAACTAGTATCATTTTATAAAAGTAATGAGCTGGTTTGTATTAGATAATTCTGGGAGTCATTGTGGCCCTGAAACTGAAACTTCATTTAGTAAATATGGAGTTCGGAAGTGTGTTAAAATGCCAATTTTGATGGCATATGAGAATTAACTGTGTATTACATCTTGTAATAGTATTTCATAGTAATCTCCCTTTATCACAATTCTGCATCTGACTCAATACTAATACTGGAATGTTGAAAATTTTCATCTTATTCACCTTTGAGTCCTAAAGGGAGTGCAGTTTGCAATATTACATAACCAGCAGATGTTTCAGTGCTTACTGCACCTGGAGCTGTTCTCAGAACAGTTTTTTCTTTAGTTTTGTGGGGGATGTGTAACAGGATCCACTCTTCTACACTGTCATCAGTAGCACACTCAGTGGTTGTTTTGGGCACTGCACTGGTCTTTTGTATAGGCTGGACCACAGTACATGGCCTTATTGTGTCTACAGTCACCAATAGTGTTCTTTTTCTCTTAGGTAATGGTGATAGTATAACTGTTCTTCAGTATTGGATCTTTCAAAAATTCACATTCTTGACTTATTCTCAATTGGCATACTGGGAACCCTTTGTAACACTTACAGCAGTGTACCTTTACACCCAACAACATTAACACTGGCATTAAAAAAAAAACATAACATTTGCATCCTACCCACATCATTATAAATGATCCAGAGTCCAACCAATAAGAAAGCAGGAAACTCAGTTGGTCCCATATCTTAGACTTCCCAGTGTCAGATGTTTCTACTGCACGTTCAGTGTGAGGAACTCTCTAGACAGCTTTTCTAAGAGAATATTTCTTTTTAGTTATTTCATCTTTTTTCAGCATAACATCTGTTTTTTAGCATGGTGGAAGCTATACAAAAAAAAATTGTGCAGCGCATACAAGGCCTGTGGAAAAAAAATGGCTTGTGGAGTAAATATGGATGACCCACATAAAAAATGCTTGCATTGCTTACATCCCTATTACAAGCCTAAATATTATTATATTTGTAAGGCCATTTCAAGCAAGGTCTGACTGGGAGAAAAGGCTTGTTTTGACCATTTTAGAAGAAGAGATGGAGGCTCCTTCTTCAAAACACCAAGGTATGCCTACCAAATTATTTTCTTAGAAGCCTGATCTCAAGACTTCAATGCAGGCTCTGCGACCCTCTAACCCTGCTAATAAGGGTCAGACACTTGGTCAACCGCTATCCTCTACTTCACAGCATAGATGACATGAACTGCATAGGAAACATGCACAAATATCAAGAAGGACATATACTGAGGAGGTTGAAATTCCTAGGAAGAGGCCAAAGGCCAGTAATTTCAGCAATGGGACTTACACTAGCCAAATTACAGTTGACTACTATATGACCAATAAATTTAACACCGTCAATGAGACCATTAGCTTCGAAGTCACTGTCAACGAAGCGGTCATTAAGCGCTCCAATGACGCATGTGTTTCATTGACAAGGACGGTGCCTCATTGCTTTATGTCAACGCAAATATCGTTGATGACACAGGGCTTGTCGACAACAACTGACAGATGTATTCAAGCATCAATCGAGCATTCCACTGCAGTTACTCAATCAATTCTGCAGCTTACTGGTTAAACTTTAGTGCCCTAGTTTCATCTTAGTCAGCTATTCCATCACTGCCAGCAATGTTGCTAGTTCAGTCATTACTGGTGACACCAGTCACTTTACAACCACCACAAAAAATCTAACAATAATCCTCTTTAGGACAAGAGCAAGAGGAGAGGCAGAAAGTACCAGATCTAGATGGTACTGAGGATTTCTTCAGTGGTGATGATAATTTGGATGAAGAAAAAAAGAGTGACTCATCCTGAGGAATTAAATGTCCAGTATGCATATTCAGCGAAAGAATATGAAGAGAATATTTTTTTCCACCTAATGAGCATAACGTTGAGTCAACTAGACTGGGTGAACACAGGTTTAGGTACCTATGCAAATGTTAAATTTAACACAGGACATAATTAAGGATTTATATCTAAGACTACCACGGTCAGGTCAACCTCAGTCTTAGGCTGAGTCAGTGCCCACTCCACAACTGCCAGTCCTACTTGCAATACCATTGGAACAATAGGTCAGAAAAGCATGGGACTATGTACTTACTGAGGTTGGACCATCTTTGCAAGCTGAGCCCTTTCCTAAGATGTTTGTCAGTGATACAAGGAATGAATAAAGATGAATGAATAAGACACTTCTGATGGAGATGTTGATTATCATTGTGTCGATAAACCACAGGAGGATGATAGGTGGAAGTTAATTAACACCTTTTACTGTTGATGGTGATGCATCTAATGGAGACCAGCCTTATTCACAGATCATGGGTTCTGAATTGAACTGATTTATAGCTCTAAATGATGCCAGTCCAGAGTTGACATCTGGTATTCTCCTCCAAATGATATAGAGTGATTCCTAGCATCAACAGGGACAGCCTCGGAATGCTTCATTCCATCTGTTTCTTCTGTAGAAAAATCTTGTTATGTCCAATTTTGAGGAGAAATCACAAAGCATCAATTAGATAATCTTTAGGAAAAGGGACATCTCATAATGCAAAATCCATCCATGACAGTGTACATTTATCAAGAACAGAAAAGAAAGAGAAGTCTATAGATGCCGCCCGCCATGTGTCTTAAGACTGATTCAGTAGTCCCAGCAGCAGCCCAAAGCAGGTCAAGAAATCAATCAACGCCTTACACAGCTCCTACTGATGTGGAAGGTAGAAAATGGGATGCAATGGGCAAAAGAGTTAATGTCTCAGGAGCAGATGCAGTAAAATAGCTAACATCTGCTACAGTCGTAAGATTTAACAGACCCTTCTGGAGTGGCACAGAGCCATTACTGGAAAAGTTGCCCTATGAGGATAGGAATAAAGCTAACACTATATTGAGAGGCTGAGAGAAAGTATTCACTGCTCCGATTGATGTTGCTGTGGATGCCTTGACTTGTGCATTTGGAGAGGTCATGAGGAGATATTGATGGTTAAAAAGTACCTCCTTCAGGCCCAAGGTTCAATATAGAGCTAGGGATCTGCCCTTTGGTAGGAAAAATGTTTTGGGCAAAAAAGTAGATGATGACATACAGACAAACTAGACTGACACAGAGGCAGCAAGATCCTTAGGGGTACTGCAAACAACACAACCCATTAACAGGATAGAGTTGTCATTATCAGAGATTAAGCCAAAAAGGATCCACTTTTCGTCCTTGTAAACAATAGGGATCCTATGGGCAACAGTCAAGGTAACACAGACAACAGTGAAGCCAATCTAACAAGCAAGGTAAATGTCAAACGTGAAAGCAATTCTCTAAGTATGGTTCAAAAGGAGGTACAGCGTGACTTAAGGAACCCTTGCTCAATAGTGCAACTGCCAGTGAGAGGCATGATGTAATATTATTTGGAATACTGGCAGAAGATAACTGGCAAACGGGTACTAGACTTGTAAAGCAACATCACACGCTAGAGTTTCTGGAAAAACCCTCTTCCTTTCCACCAAAAAAGGAAAACACAAGCACTTCAAACAATTATAGCAGGAGGGGTTGAAATTATTAAAGAATGTAATCACAGAGGAAGTGCCATCGAAGGAGAAGACCATAGGCTACTATGCTAAATTATTATTTCTCATATTGAAGAAAAGAGAGTGGCAACTAGTGTTGGATTTAGGGAACCTGAACAAATCTCTGAAAACACAACTTTTCTGCATGATCACATAGCAAGAAATGTTGCCATTTCTCAAGAAAAGTGAATTCTGAACATCTGTAGATCTAGAGAACACCTCTTTTAATAGAAACTGTTGGGTAACTCATTGGCTGTCTATGATAAAGATGTGAAGACAACCGCTATGGAAAAACCACGGTTAACATAGTTGTCAACCTCAACTTTATTTAAATTTCTAGCTTTTTTTTTTCCTTGAAATGATTTTACTTTTCTAATAAATGTCCATTTTTAAAATATAGTACAATCAGGAATATGGAGTAAGAAGTGTGTATAATGTGCAGCGTGTGTATTAGGTGTTGTGGAGTGTTTGTGTCCGTCATATGTAGCAGTCTGAATGTATATCACTGTGAGTGTAAGCAGAGTCACTAGTCAGAAGTGTGTGCATCTGTAAAGCCTGAAACAGAAGTGTATTTTCGAAATGTGTAAGGTGTGGGTCTTTGTTGTATGAGTGGAGTCAGGAGTGTCGTCAGTTAGAATGAAAACCTCTTTGACAATTCAACCTTCCCCTTTTAAGTTTTGAATGGGTCTGCACCAAATCTGGGACACTCCTACAAATCCCCACTGTATTTTTGCCCCATATTTGGTGCAGGTTTGTAAAATGGAGCCAAAGTTATTAACGATGCAAACACTGAATTTCATATGGAGTGTTGTGTTATTCTTCCATATGTACCACTGCAGTTTGTGGAATAATGTACCCACATATAATTTGTATTTTAAGTGTTTTTATTGCATATATGTGCGTGTGTTGAAATATTGGACCATATTATAGTTACCTCTTATGAGGCCCGTGTATGTGTGTGTGTGTATATACAGGGAGTGCAGAATTATTAGGCAAGTTGTATTTTTGAGGATTAATTTTATTATTGAACAACAACCATGTTCTCAATGAACCCAAAAAACTCATTAATATCAAAGCTGAATATTTTTGGAAGTAGTTTTTAGTTTGTTTTTAGTTTTAGCTATGTTAGGGGGATATCTGTGTGTGCAGGTGACTATTACTGTGCATAATTATTAGGCAACTTAACAAAAAACAAATATATACCCATTTCAATTATTTATTATTACCAGTGAAACCAATATAACATCTCAACATTCACAAATATACATTTCTGACATTCAAAAACAAAACAAAAACAAATCAGTGACCAATATAGCCACCTTTCTTTGCAAGGACACTCAAAAGCCTGCCATCCATGGATTCTGTCAGTGTTTTGATCTGTTCACCATCAACATTGCGTGCAGCAGCAACCACAGCCTCCCAGACACTGTTCAGAGAGGTGTACTGTTTTCCCTCCTTGTAAATCTCACATTTGATGATGGACCACAGGTTCTCAATGGGGTTCAGATCAGGTGAACAAGGAGGCCATGTCATTAGATTTCCTTCTTTTATACCCTTTCTTGCCAGCCACGCTGTGGAGTACTTGGACGTGTGTGATGGAGCATTGTCCTGCATGAAAATCATGTTTTTCTTGAAGGATGCAGACTTCTTCCTGTACCACTGCTTGAAGAAGGTGTCTACCAGGAACTGGCAGTAGGACTGGGAGTTGAGCTTGACTCCATCCTCAACCCGAAAAGGCCCCACAAGCTCATCTTTGATGATACCAGCCCAAACCAGTACTCCACCTCCACCTTGCTGGCGTCTGAGTCGGACTGGAGCTCTCTGCCCTTTACCAATCCAGCCACGGGCCCATCCATCTGGCCCATCAAGACTCACTCTCATTTCATCAGTCCATAAAACCTTAGAAAATCAGTCTTGAGATATTTCTTGGCCCAGTCTTGACGTTTCAGCCTGTGTGTCTTGTTCAGTGGTGGTCGTCTTTCAGCCTTTCTTACCTTGGCCATGTCTCTGAGTATTGCACACCTTGTGCTTTTGGGCACTCCAGTGATGTTGCAGCTCTGAAATATGGCCACACTGGTGGCAAGTGGCATCGTGGCAGCTGCACGCTTGACTTTTCTCAGTTCATGGGCAGTTATTTTGCGCCTTGGTTTTTCCACACGCTTCTTGCGACCCTGTTGACTATTTTGAATGAAACGCTTGATTGTTCGATGATCACGCTTCAGAAGCTTTGCAATTTTAAGAGTGCTGCATCCCTCTGCAAGATATCTCACTATTTTTGACTTTTCTGAGCCTGTCAAGTCCTTCTTTTGACCCATTTTGCCAAAGGAAAGGAAGTTGCCTAATAATTATGCACACCTGATATAGGGTGTTGATGTCATTAGACCACACCCCTTCTCATTACAGAGATGCACATCACCTAATATGCTTAATTGGTAGTAGGCTTTCGAGCCTATACAGCTTGGAGTAAGACAACATGCATAAAGAGGATGATGTGGTCAAAATACTCATTTGCCTAATAATTCTGCACTCCCTGTATATATATATATATATATATATATATATATATATATATTGGCATCAGCAGCACCGCACAGTGGTGGTAGGGCCCCTCCCAAGCTGTGAAGTCATGAGGGACTGTAATACACACAGTGCTGGTATTTTAGTCGGATGACGCAGAGTTTCATCATGTTGCCAGAGTCCTAGGGGTTCTAGTCGTCATTTTGGCCTCCACCCAGTCATCATCATCCATGGGGCCCAAATCCCCCTCCCATCATAGTCATTGTGTCAGGAGGAGACACACTTTATGAATAGGTGTGACCCCAACAGGTGTGCCTCCAGGGGTTATATTGGGGGAGGGGTTCTGAGGAGTCCAGGGTGGTGTAAAGGGCATGTCACATCTGCAAAAAGCAAAAGAACTTTGGTGGTCATTCTAACCCTGGCGGTAAAAACCGCCAGGGCGAATGACCGCGGTAGCACCGCCAACAGGCTGGCGGGGCACTGCTGGGCATTCTGACCGCGGCGGTTCAGCCGCGGCCAGAAACGGAAAGTCGGCGGTCTCCCGCCGACTTTCCGCTGCCCTTGAGAATCCGCGCTCCGCCGCCATGGGGATTCTGACACCCCCTACCGCCATCCTGTTCCTGGCGGGTCTCCCGCCAGGAACAGGATGGCGGTAGGGGGTGCCGCGGGGCCCCCGTAAGAGGGCCCCACTATGTATAGCAGACACTGAAATACGCGACGGGTGCCACTGCACCCGTCGCACCTTCCCACTCCGCCGGCTCCATTTGGAGCCGGCATCCTCGTGGGAAGGCTGTTTCCCACTGGGCTGGCGGGCGGCCTTTTGGCGGTCGCCCGCCAGCCCAGTGGGAAACCCAGAATGACCGCCGCGGTCTTTCGACCGCGGTACGGTCTTCTGGCGGTTCCCGCTTGGCGGGCGGCATTAGAATCAGGGCCTTTGTCTTTTGCATAGTGCATGTGTTCACAAGGTGTTGAAAAGCTGACGTAGACTTGCCCATGCAGACGTCCCCTGCAGTTGAGATGCCTATGGAATCCCATGCCCAAAAGCCCTCCAAGGTGGCTGTTTAGTTAAGCAAGGAACCAACCCAAAGCGGCGCCTTGGCCGTCGGTACCCCATGTCACCTGATCCATTGCAGCGACTGCTGCCAAGCAAGCAGAGTCAAACAGATAGAGGGCAGCAGGTTTGTGGGAATGGTGGAAAAAAAACACATTTATCATATGGAAAATATACTCAGTGTGTATTCTTTTAACTGGCTAGAAGGTTGACAAAGGCTTTAGACAAGGACAGCTTTTGATTTCAGAACATAGCAGGATTTTGGTGTAGTTGAAGAATTGGGGGCTGGTGGTACTTAATATGGTGTATGCTGTATGTATATTGAGAAAAACGGTATCAGGGATTTGAACTTGGAAATCTAATTTCTTTCAGCTGGTGCAAAAGCGACTTTTATCTGATGAAACACTTCATGACTCCAACTGCAGCACCCAGTTTGGCTCCACCCCATCACAATCCGATGAGGAGGATGAGGCTCCTAAGTCAGATACCAATAACAGCTTTACATCACTCAGACTCACTACACGAGAGCACTCTCCTTGTGATGAAGCAACGAACAAGACCAGTCTGACATCTGGGGACAACTTCAAGATGATGCGTTCCAGCTCAAATGCTACCACCAAGCAATCCGATCCAGGAACTCTTTTTGGGAAGGGTGGTCATCACTCCAGAACAGACCCCATTGCCTACCCATGTAAAAAGACATGTGCTGGCCATTTGCAGGGATCCTGTACAGAAAAGAAGTGCCAAGTTGAAAGCAAGAGAGAAGAATGCAGTTGGGATAGCAGATCATCAAAAAGTCAACATGTCCTAGGCTCTCTCATCAGTGAAGGCAACTTGAAGACTACCCAATATGGTGTTGGGAAACCAAAGATCGGTGTAGCCAAAACAGACCACTGGCTGCACCCACATACCTCAGAACGTAGACATGAGTACCAGAGAGAGACACCGATTTCCAGTAGTAAAAACTCTTCAGAACCCTGGAATCGCATTACAGATGAAGGACAAGGAATATGCATGGACCCATTAGGAGAAGTAGGTTTGGTTAAAGGCCAGGAGGATATTTCAGCTATGCAGTTGCCTGTAGAAAAGAATTTGGCCAGGCAAGTTACTCCATTGCCAATAACAAGTCCGAGCAAGAGCAGAACTCGGCAATGCCAAACCAGTTCCTGTGAAGTTACACACTCTTCAGTGGTTCCAAGTCACCCAGTACTAAAAAACTCAAGGTCCCAGAAAGAAGTAAGGCTCCTTTGTGCTAAGTCTTCCAATAACCCTAAAGGCCAGCCTGCTGGTCTACCCCAATCTGTTTGCAGCAATGTAGGTTCAGAATATCTGGCTTCAGAAAGTAACATAAGTCCTGGTAATGAAAAATTCAAGGTGAGTTCCTTCGCTGCAAAGTTAGGTTTGGCACAATTGTTACCAGAATCCCTCAAACAGTGTAGCACAGACGACACAAGCCAACTGCTGGAAGAAACCAGTTTCTTGCCCGATATAAGTGTCAGTGCAACCCCCAAGAGAAACAGTGAGGACCTATGTGTCAACATCAGTGATACAAAACTAGTAGTCAAGCTTCACAGATCAACTACTCCAGAGAGTGGAAGCGAGAGGGAACTGAATATCCAGAGTCATCCTAAGGTAGATTTAACTTGCCATGAAGTTTCCTCTCCTAGTTACTTTGATAAGCCAGGAAGTGGAAGTCAACACATTAAGAACATCAAGGTGGTAGTCACTTACTCTGGAGAGAGCTCACCTTCCAGTTGTACAGTGCAGGGGACAGGAACTGGTTCCTGCCAGTCAACACAATACAGGTATTTGGTAGTTCCTGAGAAAAAATGCAATCCAGAGGAAAATCATATCCCCCATTTAAGCAATGACAAATGTGAATCAGACGTCAATTGTGCCAATGCTGCTAATCTGACACAATGCATCAAGCCAGGGGGAAATGGTCACAAGCAGGATGACTGTGCTGCAACTAAAGCATGTGTAGCATCCCTTATTTACTGTAAGGGAACAGACGGGAAGATACTATGCAGGGAAGACAGCTTAGAATCTCTAACAAAAAACGAGTTTTCATGCCGTGGAGCATTAACTTCAGTCTCCAGCCTGAATGATATCCCTGAGTGTGGACAGAAACGATTTGGGACTGAAACCCAAAGGGATGGACAACCAGTCAACTGGAGAGAAGATAAAACCCAAGAACATCAGTTGTCAAAATGGGATCAGTGTTGCAACTTGGAATGCTGGGAGGCCTACACTTCTACCTCTGTAGGAAACAAAAAGGCTGATAACCTACATCCACCAACAAAGCTCAGTGTTAAGTCTGGTGGGATATGTAATGTGGCTATAGGCCAAAATGGATTCAACAACAAAGAAAGTAATCAGGAAAGTCAAGGGTGCAGCCTTCCAGCCAAGGGTTCACCATGTCCTATAGATACCTCCCCTAAGGAGTGCATTAAACAAGAAACTTTTAAATCCATTCAACAAAAAATGTCAGTTCTTCAAGTGGGCTCAGCCTCTTCTGTGTTTAAGTCTTCTTCTGATTGCAACGGGAGAGCGGATAGTCTATGGCAGCCTGACTCTGGAAATATGAAACTTAATTTGCAGAGTCCCACTGTGACGGCATGCACCAAACAAAACTGCAGGGGTGGCCATCAACACTGCCTAGGATATGGGTTTTCATATCAGGTAGATACTGAAAGCCTAGCAACATTGGATGCCATCAGCTACTGTAACCAAGAAGAAAACCGAATGCAGCATCCAATCAACACCCCTAAACTCAATCAGAACTCAGTCAGTGAAGCTACAGTATTGTGTGAAGAAAAGTGTGACAATGTGTCTCAACAATGTGGAGCCAAAGCAGTGCCAATAAATTCATGGTTGTTACCGGGAGGCACATGTGAAGAAGATGACTATCATCCAGAGACCACTGAAAGGTTGGAGAGCAAAAATCCTGTGCATGACACATTGATTTTATGTGATGAGGAGGATGGCAGCCCCAATTCCTTTCAACACTGTAGCTTGAGATTGAAGACCTGCAGTAACTTTCAAATATTGTCCTCCAACAATGAACTAGACAAATCTAGTACACAACAATCGAAGCAAAACAAGAGAAACAATTGCCATTTAACGCAATCCACTGCCCCAGGTGTCAATGAGGCAAGCTCAAACAGAATAATCACAGGTATAAACACAAAAACATTAATTTCTGACACACACAGAGGCCAATCTACACAATTTGAGCCCCAGGGGGTAGACACACACAACTCTCTAATGCACTTTTCTTTGCACAGCAGTGTCCAGGAGGAAGGCCAAAAGACACAAGACATGAGAGGAAACTGCAATGAACATCTAGCTACCTTTGCTTCAACCAAAGGCCAACAGGATACGTGCATTCAAAGACACATAGATTGTTGTCCTCATCTTGATCATAACAAATACAGTAGTCAATACACGGTACATCCAAACCCAGTTCAAGATAACATGGAGAGCAGCTTCGACAAACAAGCTCTGTCCCAGAACATACTGAACTCGCAGACACAAGGAAAAGGCTCAATCCAGTCTTCATACCACCAGATATTAAGACAGATAGATGAACCCACTTTTATGAAACAAAAACAACCAATCCTTGCAAGGCACCAAGAGGTACAATTCAAACATGAGGTCCCCCAAGAGGATAAATGCCTTGAATCGTGTCTTGTCCAGACTGCACATGCTGGGAAAACAAGCCTCCCAAAAGCCACAGAGATGCTTCCAGAGAGGCTTGGATGTCACATACACCAGAAGAGTTCACACTCGTCTGAATGCATTAATAGTATGATTGTATGCTGCCCGGAAATAGACGGAGATAGTCTTTCCAATGTTTGTGCTGCTCAAAAGACAAAAGAGAATCTGCAATCCAAAGAAAGTATCAGTGTAATTGCAGATCTCACTATCCCCCTGATAGACAATTCCAGTTTTCAAGAGGTTGAATCTGTTCATGATTCTTCTTCAGAGCCTGGAAGTGGAGAGGAGGAGAATGACGATGAAAACATGCCCCAGTTTTACTCGGTAGTACAGGATAAGCCTAAACCCGCAACAGATCAGCATTGGTCAGTAATGCCCACGGCATCTTCAACCAACTATACCTCAGTCAACAAGGCTGGGCTGGCAGTGGAAATGACATGCAAATGGCAGTATCCTGAGGTCTTCAAACCTGGAAAAGTCAAAGCAATCAGTGGGCAAGACACTGGGGCAAAATCAGCAGGAATGGCCTGCCATCATACACATCAGTGTCCGCCCAGTGAGCAAGTTGCATCAAATTTTACCAAGAATGACAAAGATTATTCTGAAAACTCCAGGGGTGGCCAGATCCTCACCAGGCAGCAGAGAAAGCAGATTGGAACCAAGCTGCTGAGGAGAAGCAAACGTCTAAAATCAAATTGACTGAAATTTCTACTGTGTTACGGCTCTGTTTTTAAAAACATATCAAATTCCTTTCTGACTGCCTAGGTCACCTTTTTTAGTCAAGCTGTCCATGCAAAAGTGGGTTGGTTTGGAAGAATTTTTTTTTTTGCAACTGACAGGTCTTTATGGCTGAAGCAGATAGCCTATCTCAGGCTAACCTGACTTGCAAAACAAACTCTTACCATCCCTCGCCTTTGCTTAATGTTTCATGTTACTGGGTTCCACAACACTTCTCTACCTGCTAAAACAGAAATTGTACTTCCTCTGGGATTGACAATTCCCAGCCAAGACCGGGGCTGTCCTACAGCAAAGGTCAGGAACAAAAAGCACGCTTTTGCTTCCCTTATCGGATGTCTGTCGTAAATACCTACCAAATACCAAAATTAATTATGGCTTATGGGTCTACTTGAGTGAATGATGGTCAGCGAAGCTTGAAGCCTGCTAGAATGCTCCAAACAAATGCTGTCACTGCCATGCGTGAGACGCCAGAACAGAGAATTCACTGCAGAACTCCCACACAGAAACAACCTTTAACTGCACCTCCATCCGGTGAACCAAGTGACTGCAGCTCAAACATGCCCCCATTTTCACCCAATGTCTTTTTATGGATGTCTTAGTGATTAGTAGGCCGCCATAACAGGCTGTGCCTCAAAACTTCAATCATCCAAGCTTACTAAGAAAATAAAAAGTTACCATTTCATTTTCACGATGAAACAGGAGCTGGATACATAGAGAAACTCATGTCAGGCAGCCTTTTGAAAATCCTGGATGCTCGAATGTAAAAATAACTCTTATGCTTCAAAGAAGGCACCACTGTTACCCTTAATTTTTCAGGTCGTCAGGCAATGTTATTAATTTCAAGATCCTTTTGAGGGCCACACTTTCAGAGGGTCCTTAGAACAACCTCTAAACTGCATGTTCCTGGTCTTCAATAAACGTAGGGGTTACTTTCTTCATTGTTTAGTTGTTTCATTTATTCTTCACTCTCATCACTTGCCGAGAAAGCAAGAGGAGGATGTGCCTGATTTCTTTTCACAGGTGTGTTTGGCTGGAAAGACTGGTCGTCTTCCTATCCTTCTTCCTGTAACGAGAAGGAGCTCATGTCCCCTGCTACTGCGCAGTCTGCTGTATATCGGTCTGAGGTGGATGAGAAGGTAAACTGCACTTGTACCTCCAATGCTAAGACAAACTTGAAACAAATAAAGAGAATAATCAACATATGTATGTGTGTGTGTGTGTATATATATATATGTATATATATATATATCACCCATCGGCTATCGCCACTGTATTTATGATCATGTTAGTATCGGAAATTCATTTTTTGGGTTGCTAGTAACTTTGGTGCTGTTTGGCGAATCTCCATAAAACCTTTTTTTTTAAACTGCTACTTTTTGACTAGTTTGCACATGTAAAGTTTTGGGGTGATCTGTCAAGCAAGGACGAAGAAAAAGGGGGGTCCCAAAACACATTTACCCCAGTCATCTTTCCAAAAGAACTATACAGCCCAAACCGCTGAACGGATTTACCCCAATTTTGTCAGATAGCTAAATCTTGGTCCAGAAAGAGAGCTTTTTGGATTTACACCAAATTTATCAGATAGCTAGATATTGGGCCAGAAAGAGAGCTTTTTGTGATTTGGTGTAAATACGTTCAGTAGTTTTAGAACAATTAATGCTCAAAAAATTGTTTATCTACCCATAGTAAGAAGTCTTCCACTTGATTTATCCATGGTAGTGGGGTAAGAATATACTGAGCACACTCAGATAATGCCTCATCCCTATGTATACATTGAGGTAACTGATTTTCCCTAGTTTCTCCATCCCCACAGGTTGCTCCCTCTGTTGTGTTGATCAAGATAAGGTTTCAATTTATACGAGCTGAAACGTTAACATGCTAACACGCTGACTGTCATAGATTGTAGTGATCAAATTGGACAATAATGTAGGAAGCTGGCCTGATGTGTGGTGGGTACCTAAGGTACTTCCACCTTCCACCAGGTAGGTAGTTGTAGTGCTACATGCACTACGTGCAAGATAAACAATGGTGCAGGGTGTGGACCATTGGCCTCTGCTTCCATTGGCCTTCGCTTCCATTTTGGTTCACGACTCCATTTTGTCGAGTCTCGTTCAGTGCGTAAGGCACTGTTCTGTGTTTTTCCACAAGCCTCGGCAAGCTGAAGGGTGGGGTGTTTTTCTGCTCAACTTCGCTCCACCTGCCTGATACGAAGGGCGCTATTTACATTCCACGAGCTATCAGTTAGAACAACAGGGGGATGCGCCTGTACACAAGGAGGAATGCAAGCTGCCTGTACACAAGGAGGAATGCAAGCTTCACCTTGGAGCCCTCTCCTGGGAACTTGGCCCATTCTGAGGAGACGTCTCGAAGGGTGAACAAGGTACCGCCGATTGCACAATTTGTAAAGGAGGGGGTCTTTTTCTAGAAAAGACTCCTGGGCGTTAGTAAATACTATAAAGGTTGGGGGCCTGGATGGACTGGTTTAGGAACTCTCTTCTGGGTTGGACGCAACGCCAGGAGGACTGATTGTCCCGAAAGAGGCTCCCTGTGCCAGCCGATTTGGGTTCCCCGGCTTTGTGTACGGCAGAGGGATGCAGACGCTCTTTTCGGTGAAGCTTTTCAATTTATTAAGTATATTGTGTGTGCGTGCGTAATATGCACTTATTCTTGCAGTCATTTTCGTGCTATTGAGCATTGAAGTATATTGTGTGTGCGCGCGTAATATGCACTTATTCTTGCAGTCATTTTCATGCTATTAAGCATTGAAGTATATTGTGTGTGCGTGTATTATATGCACTTACTCTTGCAGTGATTCACAGAGTGCTTATATTCTCACCATTATTCTCATGTTATTCTCTTGATATATATATATATGTATATATTAGTGTGGTTAGTTTTGCCATATGAGAACTTGCCCCTTAAATAAACTTGATTATTTTACTCACTAAGGTGTCTGAGAGTGCTTGCTTTACATTGTGCCTTAAAATATCCTGAAGTGCATAGTTTTGATATTCTGAAGAGTAAAGCAACACAGTAGTGAAGTGTAGGCAGTGTCTAGAAATCAGGCTCTCTAGAGGTAGGTGTTGGTGAGCAGCCAAGGCGTATCTAGGAGACATGCAAAGCTCATGCAATACCACTGTAGTCATGCAGCACTTACACACATGAAAAAACACTCAGTTGTACAAAAATAAAGGCACTTCATTTTTGGAACTCAATACCACAAAATACTAGAAGGGCAACCCTCCAATAGGAGTTAAGTAATACACTGGATATATACAGTAGTAATCAGAAATAGTCATAGAAAAGGTTAGAAATCAGTACAAATAGCAATAACCAATAGTGAGCCTAGTTGGAGCCCGTTGGAGGCTGGCCCTCTATGCAGTGTACAAAACCAAGTACACTATGCAGAGGGTCCAGACAACCACATGTTAGTTTTCAGGGGTAAAAATCAGACCACCTAATGCTCTAATTTTTAAGGTAGATGGTCTAGTATTTAGGCCAATCCAGGAGATATGCTAAGTATTTGCTGTACTCACAAATCCAATCATGCACCACACACATGCAATGAATAACTTGAGACAAGAATTTATAAAAATACTTCAGACTTTTATATAATTTTTGAGACCAAACTCTTTAGAATAGGTTAAGTACTTTTCTTGTTATTACTTTTTAAGATTTTAGCAAAGTTAGTCTTTCTGTGCGTAATTACGCACCATTGGAATCAATAGGCAGTCACTATCAAAAATGCATTACAATTCGCACAGTTAAGTTACCAGTCTCTTCCTTTGCAGGGTGGTCGCAGGGGTCGGTGAGCACATTGTGCCAGTTGGAGAGCTTCGGGCAGCTCCTGGTTACGGCGGGAGCAGTGTTGGAAAAGTTCTTGGCACAGGCACAGGGCCACCTGGATGGGCCACTTGGAAAAGGAGCTGGTTTGCAAATTCAAAGTGGTGCCTGGGGGTCCCCTTTGGCTGTCGAGGTCACAAGGGGTTGGGGATCCGGGGCACACAGCAGATCCCGCGATGCAAGGCCCAGGGCGGCCAGGTGCAGGGCATTTTAGAGGCCTTGGATGCTGTGTGCAACGAAGTCCACTGGAGCTGGAGGTAAGTCTCTTTGAGGGCTGCTTACAGGACAACGAGGGCACTCTGGTTAGAGGTCCAGGGTGTTACTGAAGTCCCTTGACTGGGGCTTCCTCCTGATGCCCACAACTGTCACTGGAGTCCAGGAGTAGGAGCTACTATCCACCCAGCTGTACTGGAGTTGGTCCACGGTGATGAAGAACAGGTCAGCACTGCAGCCCTGGCGCTGGAAAAGAGTTCCTGATGGATGCAGAAGATGTCCCACGCTGGAGTGAAGTTTGCAGATGGGTGTTGGTGCATGATTTCCACCAACAAGCCTTGGCAAAGGCAAACTCATGGTTAGTGGAAAAGCGGTGCTGCCAGGGACCAGCAAGGCCCAGGAGGACTCAACCCAGGAGGGGGAAGTCAGAGGGGACCCTCAACATCACAGAGCGTCCACAGGATCGGAGACAGCAGTCACAGGAGTCCCAGTGGACAGGGGCACAGAAGTCACAGAAGGAGCCCACGCAGCACTATAGGAAGGGTTCCCACGCCGCAGGAGAACCACGCAGAGGTCTGTGCGTCGCGGGAAAGAGTGCTAGAGACTGGAGTTACACGTCACCTGAAGATCCCTTGGAGGAGATGCAAACAAGCCTTGGCAGCTGCAAGAGATGCGGTTCACAGAGTTAGCACCAAAGTTGGACAGCTGGCAGAAAAGACCAGGAGAACTACTCCGGTTCACCACCCATGATGCACGATCCACGCAGCTCAAGATGAGGGAGGATCCATGCAGCCAGTCGTTGTTACAGCAGGTGCCTGCGGATGCAGGGAGTGAATCCTTCACTCCAAGGGAGATTCCTTCTTCTTCTTGTGCAGGCTGAAGAGTTGCTGTCTTCTGAGGATGCACAGTTGAGAAAATATTGCAAAGCTGTCAGGAAACCTCGAAACAAAGTTGCAGAATAGTCTTCTTCGTTGATTGCAGTGTTGTCGGTTCCTGGAGGGTCCATTTGCCGTTCCAGTAGCCAGAAGTCAAAGTGGAGGTTGCAGAGGAATTGTGCTGGAGTTCTGCAAGCTGAATCTGCGGACCCACCCAAGAGAGAGACCCTAAATAGCCCTGAAAGGGGGATAAGTCACTTAGCCAGGTAAGCACCTATCAGGAGGGGGCTCTAACGTCACCTGCTTGGCCTGGCCACTCAGATGCTCCTAGAGTTCCCTTCCAAACTTGGAAACAATATGGCAGAACCCAGGAACCCTCTGGAGGAGCTCAGGCTGCCAGTGTATATGGAGATTGTGTTGGTGTCTGCAGGTCTGGTGAGTGTGCTGCAACTGTCTGTGAATGTAGTCATGGTGTGTGCAGGTGTGGTGTCTGGGGTGCATTACTGGATGTTAGCTGTTGTGGTGACTGCAAGAATGGGGGCAGCAGCAGTGACTAATGGTGCAGTGTGTGTGGGTGTGCATGGTGAGGTGACAGACAGGGAGGCAGGGGAGGTTGACACATTGGGGAGATGGATGATGTTGGTATGTTGGGTGGGTGCCTGCCTGTGTTGGGAAGTGTGGTGCTTGTGTTTCTCTGTGTGCTTCTTATGTGTTGATCTGTGTGCATGGCTGTCTGTGTTTTGGGGATGGGTGAAGGGAATGGGGTGCTGGATCGGGTAGAGGTGGTGCGAGTGGGGACAGAGAGGCCAGGGACACTGGCTGTCGTCAAAGAGGCCAGAGCCTGAAAAGATCTCTGTAGGCCAGACACTGGTCCCCTTGGCGTCAGTGGACTCTGCCACATGGGTCCTGTGGGGTGCAGCACCCCCATTTGCCGGTGCATCATCTCCCTCGCTAGATGATGCTAATGTACACAGGGACACAAGAGCACGGGAGGGACAAAATAAGTAAGAAGTATGTCAGTTCCAGGAAATATGTACATGTTGGGACACATACAGTCACACCCAGCTCAGGCACTAACCCTCAGCAGGCACAACACGTTATGAATGTGCCCCTGATTGGGAGGGGTGAGCCCACAGTGCACTACATACCCATTCTGCCCCACTACTCTGATACACTTTGTTCAGCCAACCAATGAGAGACGATGCCAAGCCAACACATCTGCAAGTCCATGTGGCTACATTGAATACAATGGGCCAAACAGGGGACCCTTCACAGGCCTACAGACCCATCCACAACTACCTAGGACACTATCCCACAGACATGGAGGGGGCAGGACTGCAGGGACACACCTGTCTATGTGCCTGGCACTACTATGCATGCCCCCCTTAGCACCTAACTACACTCATCATAGTGGCATCACAACAGTGTTGGTACTCACCCCCTTGTGGCTGCTGTGCTGCCTTTAACCGCCCATCCAAATCTGGATAGGCCACCACCAGAATGCGGCCCTTTAGGGGGGTCAGGGTCTGACGGGCACCCCTCACTCGTTAGGAGGCATTTCCCAGCTCGGCCTCTCTGGTCTTCCTGGCCCAGCGCCTCAGGTCGTCCCAGTGCTTCCTGCAGTGGGTGCTCCACCGGTTGTAGACTCCTAGGGTTCCGCACTTCCTTGGTGATCGCTTGCCACAGTCCCCTCTTTTGATGGGCACTGACCTGCATGTGACACACAGAGTAAAGAAACAGACGTCAGTGTTGGTGCCCCATACACAAATGCCATGCCCGTTCAACCTGACATGGCCCATGGAGACATACATATGGACAATTTCCAAGCCAATAACTGCCAGATACACAACGACTGAGCATTCACACAGCCAACGAAAACGCATACAGGCATCCGCCACACTCACACACATCTAAGGAGGACAAATAGCAACTAACCTGCTCCTCTGGTCACCCATACAGCTTGGCATAAAGGGGTGGGACCCCGTCCACCAGCGTATCCAGCTCCTCTGCGGTGAAGGCCAGGTCCCGTTCCCCTGTAACACATGCCATCTCAGGGCCCACAGTCAGAACACAGCAACAAATGCAGTGTTCTTCCCTTCTCGTAATGCAGGAGTCAGGTTTCAAGGGCATGTCAAAATGGAGGCAGATACCGCGGCGGTGTACACCTTCACAGCCTGAAGATGTCAAAGAATGGGTGGGCTGAGTAGAGTCCACCACCACCAGGGAGTTGCCATCGTAGGAGGTATTGGAGTCACTACCTCCAGTGGTAGCTGCTTCCCCCGTGGTACTCCCCTCGCCCTCCAACCCACTGGTCGCCTTGGCGTCAGTGGACTCTGCCACATGGGTCCTGTGGGCTGCAGCACCCCCATTTGCCGGTGCATCATCTCCCTCGCTAGATGATGCTAATGTACACAGGGACACAAGAGCACGGGAGGGACAAAATAAGAAAGAAGTATGTCAGTTCCAGGAAATATGTACATGTTGGGACACATACAGTCACACCCAGCTCAGGCACTAACCCTCAGCAGGCACAACACGTTATGAATGTGCCCCTGATTGGGAGGCATGAGCCCACAGTACACTACATACCCATTCTGCCCCACTACTCTGATACACTTTGTTCAGCCAACCAATGAGAGACGATGCCAAGCCAACACATCTGCAAGTCCATGTGGCTACATTGAATACAATGGGCCAAACAGGGGACCCTTCACAGGCCTACAGACCCATCCACAACTACCTAGGACACTATCCCACAGACATGGAGGGGGCAGGACTGCAGGGACACACCTGTCTATGTGCCTGGCACTACTATGCATGCCCCCCTTAGCACCTAACTACACTCATCATAGTGGCATCACAACAGTGTTGGTACTCACCCCCTTGTGGCTGCTGTGCTGCCTTTAACCGCCCATCCAAATCTGGATAGGCCACCACCAGAATGCGGGCCATTAGGGGGGTCAGGGTCTGACGGGCACCCCTCACTCGTTAGGAGGCATTTCCCAGCTCGGCCTCTCTGGTCTTCCTGGCCCAGCGCCTCAGGTCGTCCCAGTGCTTCCTGCAGTGGGTGCTCCACCGGTTGTAGACCCCCAGGGTCCGCACTTCCTTGGTGATCGCTTGCCACAGTCCCCTCTTTTGATGGGCACTGACCTGCATGTGACAGACAGAGTAAAGAAACAGACGTCAGTGTTGGTGCCCCATACACAAATGCCATGCCCGTTCAACCTGACATGGCCCATGGAGACATACATATGGACAATTTCCAAGCCAATAACTGCCAGATACACAACGACTGAGCATTCACACAGCCAACGAAAATGCATACAGGCATCCGCCACACTCACACACATCTAAGGAGGACAAATAGCAACTAACCTGCTCCTCTGGTCACCCATACAGCTTGGCATAAAGGGGTGGGACCCCGTCCACCAGCGTATCCAGCTCCTCTGCGGTGAAGGCCAGGTCCCGTTCCCCTGTAACACATGCCATCTCAGGGCCCACAGTCAGAACACAGCAACACATGCAGTGTTCTTCCCTTCTCGTAATGCAGGAGTCAGGTTTCAAGGGCATGTCAAAATGGAGGCAGATACCGCGGCGGTGTACACCTTCACAGCCTGAAGATGTCAAAGAATGGGTGGGCTGAGTAGGGTCCACCACCACCAGGGAGTTGCCATCGTAGGAGGTATTGGAGTCTCTACCTCCAGTGGTAGCTGCTTCCCCCGTGGTACTCCCCTCGCCCTCCAACCCACTGGTCCCCTTGGCGTCAGTGGACTCTGCCACATGGGTCCTGTGGGCTGCAGCACCCCCATTTGCCGGTGCATCATCTCCCTCGCTAGATGATGCTAATGTACACAGGGACACAAGAGCACGGGAGGGACAAAATAAGAAAGAAGTATGTCAGTCCCAGGAAATATGTACATGTTGGGACACATACAGTCACACCCAGCTCAGGCACTAACCCTCAGCAGGCACAACACGTTATGAATGTGCCCCTGATTGGGAGGCATGAGCCCACAGTACACTACATACCCATTCTGCCCCACTACTCTGATACACTTTGTTCAGCCAACCAATGAGAGACGATGCCAAGCCAACACATCTGCAAGTCCATGTGGCTACATTGAATACAATGGGCCAAACAGGGGACCCTTCACAGGCCTACAGACCCATCCACAACTACCTAGGACACTATCCCACAGACATGGAGGAGGCAGGACTGCAGGGACACACCTGTCTATGTGCCTGGCACTACTATGCATGCCCCCCTTAGCACCTAACTACACTCATCATAGTGGCATCACAACAGTGTTGGTACTCACCCCCTTGTGGCTGCTGTGCTGCCTTTAACCGCCCATCCAAATCTGGATAGGCCACCACCAGAATGCGGGCCATTAGGGGGGTCAGGGTCTGACGGGCACCCCTCACTCGTTAGGAGGCATTTCCCAGCTCGGCCTCTCTGGTCTTCCTGGCCCAGCGCCACAGGTCGTCCCAGTGCTTCCTGCAGTGGGTGCTCCACCGGTTGTAGACCCCCAGGGTCCGCACTTCCTTGGTGATCGCTTGCCACAGTCCCCTCTTTTGATGGGCACTGACCTGCATGTGACACACAGAGTAAAGAAACAGACGTCAGTGTTGGTGCCCCATACACAAATGCCATGCCCGTTCAACCTGACATGGCCCATGGAGACATACATATGGACAATTTCCAAGCCAATAACTGCCAGATACACAACGACTGAGCATTCACACAGCCAACGAAAACGCATACAGGCATCCGCCACACTCACACACATCTAAGGAGGACAAATAGCAACTAACCTGCTCCTCTGGTCACCCATACAGCTTGGCATAAAGGGGTGGGACCCCGTCCACCAGCATATCCAGCTCCTCTGCTGTGAAGGCCAGGTCCCGTTCCCCTGTAACACATGCCATCTCAGGGCCCACAGTCAGAACACAGCAACACATGCAGTGTTCTTCCCTTCTCGTAATGCAGGAGTCAGGTTTCAAGGGCATGTCAAAATGGAGGCAGATACCGCGGCGGTGTACACCTTCACAGCCTGCGGGTATCATGATTGGCCCTGCTTCCCCATTGACAACCATGTTATCCAATGATCAGGTGCACAGCGGTGAACAATGCCTACCGCCATGACGAGTACCGCCAGCGGAATGAAGTCACTTCCACACTACACTACCTGTATGGCAGGAGGCTGCCATTTGCATCAACAGCGCCTCCATAGCCTGGCGGGGGGCTTCATCCATAGCTCCATTACCTCTCCCCTTCGTCGAGTACTGACGTAAGTACATGGTGGGAAGTGTGTATACACTGTGATGCAATTGTGACTGGGACACCTCACCACACATTAGCCTGACAGGATTACATCCTTCTTTGTGTCTTTGTGAGGTAAAACATGAATTCTGTCCCCATGTGATGCAAGTGTATGTCCCAACTCAATGTGTCTTCGTTCCTCCCCCATAGGTACAGACCCATATTGCGAGGGAGAGCCCCATCTGTTTACAGACCCCTGGTAGATCTGGCCGCCATGGAAGAATGTCACATCATCATAAATTACCGCGTGAATCGAGCTACGATCCTGGAACTCTGTGCAGAAATGGAGCCTGTTCTGATGCCAGCTAATAGGAATCCCAATGCCAAACCTACAACTGTGCAGGTACTATCTGTGCTACATTTTGTGGCCACAGGCTCATTCCAAGTGACTGTGGGTATGGCTGCCGGGGTATCTCAGCCAATGTTCAGCCACATCCTGTCTAATTTCGTGAGTGCATTTGTGCAACACCTGCAAAGTTATGTCCAGTTTCCCCAAAGGGCTGATCTCACCACCATCAAATCTGGATCCTATGCTATTGCAAATATCCCCCATGTGATAGGTGCCATTGATGGTACCCACATAGCCCTCATAGCCCCAAGAGTAAATTAACAGGTGTTTCAGGATCGTAAAAACTACCACTCCATGAATGTCCAATTGGTGTGTACTGCTGATCAGTACATTTCACATGTCAATGCAAGGTTCCCAGGATCAGTCCATGATGCATTTGTCCTGAGAAACATCAGTGTGGCTCACATGATGGGGCAACTACAGGGGGACAAAGCTTGGCTCACAGGTGAGTGTGTATGACACTGGATCAGTTACATAGCTGACAGGCAGGCTACCTGCAAGTAGATAGTGTGTGTTTCAACCCTCTTTCACCAACTTTTGCAGGGGATTCTGGCTACCTTAACATGCAATGGCTCCTGACACCTGTGAGAAATCCCAGGACTGATGCAGAAAGGCATTATAATGAGGCACATGGTCAAACTAGGAGGGTGATTGAGCGGACCATAGGACTCCTGAAGGCAAGATTTTGTTGCCTTCATCTCTCTGGAGCATCCTTGTGCTATGTCCCTGACAAGGTGTGTCAGATAGTGGTGTCCTGCTGCATGCTGCACAACCTGGCTGTGAGGAAAGCTATCCCACTTCTGGAAGAGGAGGATGCTGTCCAACCAGCCCTGCCACCTCAGAGGAGGGATGACAGTGATGGTGAAGAAGAGGGGGAAGACATCAACTCCAGGACCCAGCTAATCCGACTATACTTCCAGTGACTCTCAGGTACATTTCCTATGATGCTGATGGCTTCACTGCATTGTTTCAGCGTGACTCATGTAGTAAGTGCTGTGGTGTCCCTTACCAGTGATGTAGCAACTTCATGACTGAAGTAGCGATTTGCGTTAATGCTATGGAATGTACAGTGTGACATACTTAAGACACTACAGTCTGTTAGACCCCCTCCTGCAATGCAAGCGGCATCATGATGGTAACTGGCTATTGTACACACAAGCACATTTGCTTGCTCATAAAGAATGAGGACAGAGATTTAGGATGCACAAGTGTATTTATTCCAAGTCAAAACATCCATGAGTAATGGGACAGTGGAAGGGAGTGGGCATATGGTGAACAACATTCTCACGTGCATTTGCACAGCTGTTGGTAGCACAGGGGCACAGTCCATAGGGCCATTGGAAGATGGTGAAGTGGCAGTGACATGTCAACAAGGTAGCTCTGTGGCAAGCAAGGCAGACAGTTCAGGGCAGAGTCACTTACTGGCGGTGGGCTTGGTCTTGGCTGGTATTTCAGTGGGTTGTCTGAGTCTGAGGCCACATTTACAAGGGTGAAGCTGGGCTGCAGGGGAAGGGGTGCTGGTGTCCTGTGAGGCCTCTGGCAGTGCCACCAGTCCAGTAGCTGCTGCAGATATAGTTGGCAGTGCAGTGTCCTGGCTAGTGGAAGGGGCCTGCAGGTGGGTGGAGGACTCAGGCTGGATGCTTGTCTGGCGTTGCAACCCCCCTGCAATGGTGGCCATGGTAGCAATGAGCTGTTTCCATTGCTCCATAGCCTCCTGGTGTTCTACCTGCAGCCTCTGATTCTCCTCCAAGGTGGCCAGGATCTGGCCCATCCTGTCCTGGGAAAGGTGGTATGCTCCCAGTACCTCAACAATGGCCTTCTGGGCAGCAGCATCCCTCCTTGGGCCACCCCTGGGGCACTGATACCCTCCCACTGGCCCTAGCCCCCTGTGCCTGTGTCCCCTGCACAGGCCTGGCAGTCCCACTTTCACTGGGCCCTTCATCATCCTGCGTGGTGGTGGGTGGGGACTCGGGCCTCTGTACATGTGGGCAGCCAGTACGTGGCCTGGGGGCATTGGACCAGAGCTGATGGTGGTGGCTGAGTGGTAGGGGTGTGTGGGGGATTGGGGTTGTGATCTGGGATACAGAGAACACAGACACAGATTTTTAACCCTTAACAGGGGTTTTTCTTGCTTTATTTAAGTTCTAGGAGAGGTGGAACACAGTGATAGGATGGTAGCCTGTCTTTCCTTTCTTTGTTTTCTCTTCCTCCAATCTGTGGGATTTCCAAGGTCTTTTATGGTTTCCTTTAATTTTTCTCTTCCAGGTGTCGAGTTTCAGGCGTCCTCCCCTTGGTCCACGGTTTCCCTCTGAAGAATAAAAGAGGATACAGCAGGTAAGTGGGACGGTATTTTCTTTGTCTACTGATTTCTGTGACTAGTGAGGGGAGAGGTGGAGCTGTGAGGGAAGTAGTGAGGGACTAACTAAGCAAACACTAATATGTTTTGTGGGGTTTTTCTTTCTTTTTACTTTAGTGGGAGGGTTAGGATTTTGTGAGGAGGAGGGGGGGGGGTTTGCTCTCCCCAATAGTCGAGTGGCCGGGTGCCCTGGGAGTTTCCCCCGTCTTTCACCTCCTGTCTTTTCCCACCCTCCCGCTCTCTCACTCCCTCCCCTTCTTTCCCCTTGTTGTTGCTGCCCTTAAAAAGGGTCCGTACCTTGTGCTCGATGGGAATCCTTCGGCTCCGGTTTCTCCTCCCTCCTCTCGTTCGCGGCATCTTCATTATTTAAAGTTCCGGCAACCCGGAAGTCTGGGGCCGATTGCCGTCTCCGCCTCCACATGTCTCCATGACGACGTGGACGGAAGTCGGGGAAGGCGTCGGGCGAACGCCAATTCTGGATATTTGTAGGCGAGGCGAGCAACACCCGCCTACAGGGTGTCAGTGGTGTCCTGGGTGGGGCTTCTGGAGGGTGACTGTCCATGGGTGTAGGATGGGCCAGGGATTTCCTCTCTGTCCAGACATCTATCTGCACTCTCCTGAGTGGGGCATTTGTCTTCAGGAGGAGGACTGGCACTCCTTAACCTCTCCGTCCGGGTGGCATGGGCGGTGGTGCCTGTGTGTGAGAGAATTGAGATGTGGGTGTCCTGCCCATTCTAGTCAATTGCAGTAATTGGTAGTTGTATTCCCATGTAGTGGCATACAGGGTCCCTTTGTGTTCTTTTTGATGCATGTATTGATGGGGGTGGTACATTGTGGGTGTTGTGGTGCTCCTGAGATTGCATGCATGGGTTGGTGACTGTGCACAGGGGGCTGGATGATGATTTGTATGGGGGACTGTGGGCATGCAGGTGACTTGGATATTAATGTGTGGGCTGGGTAGGGGATGGAGTCCTGGTGGTAGTGAGAGGGATGGGGTGATACATGTATTACAGGTGTGGTTTTGTAGTTGACTTACCCGAGTCCAGTCCTCCAGTGAGTCCAGTGAGGCCCTCTGGGTGCAGGATTGCCATGACCGTCTCCTCCCTGTCAGTGTATTAGAGGGGAGGAGGCGGGGGGCCACCACCAGTCTTCTGTACGGCGATGGTGTGCCTGGATGCCATGGAAAGTACCTTCCCCCGCAGGTCGTTCCATCTCTTGCTGATGTCGTCCCTTGTGCATGGATGGTTTCCCTCTGTGTTGACCTTGTTGACTATCCTCTGCCATAGCTCCATCTTCCTGGCCAATGGTGTTTGCTGCACCTGTGCCCCGAAAAGGTGTGGGTCGACCCTGAGTATTTTGTCCACCATGGTCCTTAACTCCCTGCATGTGAAGTGGGGCTGCTTAGGGGGTGACATGGTGTGTGTTGTGGGTGGTGTGTTGGTGAGGGTACTGTTTTGTGGTTGGGTGTATGACTTGTGATGGTGGGTGATCAATGTATGAGTTTTAGTGGTGTTTTTGTGTGTGTGACTTGTGTGAGGGTTAGTTCAGTGTATGGGTGTTGTGGTGTCAATATCCGTCATCCTATTGGTGTTGCAAAGAATTGTGGGGTGTGTATGTGTGTGTTTTAAAGTGTTGTGGATGTGTGTCAGGTGTGTGCTTTTCAAACTTGGAAATGTGTGAATTTGTCGTTGGCGGGTCCCATTGCTGGCCGTGGCGGTCCGTACCGCCAATGGTCGTTCGACATTAACTGTCCGCTGAGCTGATTTGTGCATCATTATTTGGTGGGTGGAGGATTTGTCTGCATGGCGGTGGCGGGGTGAGGTGTACTGCATTTCCGCCGTCGTTGGCCCTGGGGTTGGGTCGAGGTTGCAAGATTTTTGGAGGGTTGTCGTTTTGGCATCATTATACGGAGGTGTGCAGTTCACCGCCACTGGCGGTCTTTTGTTCACCGTCAGCACGCAGCCGGCGGTGATTGCTGCCAAGTTCATAATGAAGGCAATAGTTTCTGGGGTTTGGGTAAGTGAGGGGTCTAGGCATAGCCCCTGCTCCAAACATCTGTAAGAGAGACTAGAAGTTAGGGAGGTTAGACACACCCTACACCACTCTAACATGTCTTCAGTACCTAGCACCTCTCAGAACAGGGGTTCTCACTATGAGGACCTTACCTTTCAGGAACTGAGGGAAGTGTGTAAGAGTAGGAAACTGATGACAGGGAGGAACCGTAATAAGAGTCTGCTTTTGGGACTTCTCCTCCAGGATGACCAGGAGCAATCTGGTAGCCAGAAGGAGTGGGAAGAGGAGCTAGACTCGAACCCCCTACTGTTAGAAAGAGAGGATCCAGACACTAAGGAGGGTCAGGAGGGTCTCTCAGAGGATGACAGGGCCTCTAGTAAGTCCCCTAGTGTAGCTGGGAGCACTACAGGTAGTGCCAAAGGAGGCCATGTCAGTAGGCCCTCCTTTGTTCCCTCCCAGGGGACTAGTTCAGAGGGTTAGTAAACCTAGGGATAGATCCTCATCCTGCCACTCTCATGTCACCTCTGTATCAGAGGGGACAAACTGCTCAACTCCACAAGAATACTCCTCAGCTAGTGAACTTAGAAAACTGAGGCTGAAGGAGGCCAAGCTGAGGCTGCAGCAGCAACGGCTAGACATAGACAGGGAGGCCTTGGCAGTGTAGAGAGAGAGAGGCAGGGATTGGGCTTAGCACCCCATGGCGGCAGCAGCTTTGATGTCAGGGAACCTGGGGTCAGGGAGGACTCTTCTGAGTCTAGAAACCTTAGCAAAGTTGTTCCCCCATACAAGGTAGGGGATGACATCCATAAGTGATTCTCTGCTCTGGAAAGGGCCTGCAAAGTTAAGTGGGTCCCACAGAGACAGTAGGCTGCTATCCCTTGGCTCTCCTTCTCTGACAAGAGAGGAGGATGCTGACAACTACTCAGAGAGGAGGATGCTGACAACTACACAGTTTTAAAGTCAACTGTTAGATGGATTTGGTCTTACCCCTGAACAATACAGAGTCAACAGGAAAGAGTCCTCCCAAGATTGGGTTGATTTTGTGGACTGCTCTGTCAAGGCCTTGGAGGGCTGGTTACATGGTAGCAAAGTCAGTGATTATGAGGGCTTGTACAATCTGATTTTTAGACAGCATATACTGAACAACTGTGTGTCTGATTTGTTGCACCAGTACTTGGTAGACTCAGATCTGACCTCTCTCCAAGAATTGGGAAAAACGCAAACAAGTGGGTCATAATAAGGGTGAGCAGAAAAGCTAACACTGGGGGTGACAAGGACAAGAAAAAGGAAGCAGGTAAGTCTCAGGACAAGGGTGGGGACAAAGCTAAAACTAAAGCGTCCTCATCAGGCCCACACATTTCCTCTGGAGGTGGGTCCAAATCCTCTTCCTCTTCCAACAACAAAAATCCTTGGTGCTATGTTTGTAGGAACAAGGGCCATAGGTCAGGAGACAGCTCCTGCCCTAGGAAAAGCATCAAACCACCCACCACTACAACCCCCACCTCTGCCACTAATGCCCCTAGTAACAACAGTAGTGGTGGGTCAGGCAGTAATAGCAATTCCCAGGGTGTAGCTGGGCTCACTTTAGAAAGTGTGGTGGGGGCTGGCTTAGTTAGGAAAACTACTTAGACTGTTTTAGTCTCAGATGGGGGCATTGATTTCAACACCCTTGCTGCCTGTCCCCTTAATATGGGTACGTACAGGTAGATGTCCTTGATAAATGGTGTTCAGGCAGAGGCCTACAGGGACACAGGTGCCAGTGACACTATGCTGACTGAAAAACTGGTGTCCCCTGAGCAACACCTACTTGATCATCAGTACCAAGTGACCGACATCCACAACAACACTGTATCCCACCCCACGTCAGTTGTTAATTTCAGCGGGGGGGTTACTGGCCCAAAGAAGGTTGTAGTGTCCACAGACTTACCTGTAGAGTGTCTCTTGGGGAATGACTTGGAGACTTCAGCTTGGGCTGTAGTGGAGTTGGAGGCCGATGCAGCAGTGCTGGGCACCTTAGGGCGTAGTTTTGCTTTGACCAGGGCTCAGGGCAAGAAGCAAAAAGAAAAAGGAACCTTGGAGCCTGGAACAATGGCCCAAGAGGCTCACACAGCCAAGGGTAGAAAGGGCAAAACGTTGCCCCCTACCCTACCCTCCAGTGAGGACTTCCCCTTTGAGGAGGAGGACTCTTCTCCTTTGGTAGAACTTACATCTGAAGAGCTGAAAGCTGATACAGCTGAACTTGAAGGTGCAGGGGGCCTGCCAGGAAGGAGTTCAGTAGGGCACAACACACCTGTCCCACACTGGTAGGGTTAAGACAGCAAGCTGTCCTTCAGGAAGCAGGGGATGTCAGTGGTACACACAAGGTGTATTGGGAAGACAACCTCTTATACTCAGAAGCAAGGGAACCCAAACCTGGTGCCACCAGGAGGTTGGTAGTACCGCTGCAGTATAGAGAGTTTTTGTTGAAACTTGCACATGACATACCTCTGGCAGGACACCTGGGGCAAAGCAAAACTTGGGACAGACTTGTCCCACACTTTCACTGGCCTCATATGTCTGAAGATACAAAGGAATGTTGCCGCTCCTGTGTCCCCTGTCAAGCCACTGGCAAGACAGGTGGCACTCCAAAGGCCCCCCTAGACCCAACCACTGCCTCTGGAAACAGATTAATACTGGTAGTCGTGGACCATGCCATTAGGTATCCAGAGGCTATACCTCTAAGGACCACTTCAGCTCCTGCTGTAGTGCAAAGGCCCTCCTGGGAATCTTCTCCAGGGTGGGCTTTCCAAAAGAGGTGGTATCAGACGGAGGTGCAAACTTCATGTCTGCATACCTTAAAGCCATGTGGAAGGAATGTGGTGTTACTTACAAGTTCACCACTCCTTACCACCCCCAAACAATGGTTTGGTTGAGAGATTTAACAAAACTCTCAAATGCATGATTATGGGACTCTCTGAAAAACTCAGGAGGAGATGGGATGTCCTATTGCCATGCCTCCTGTTTGCCTACATGGAGGTTCCTCAGAAGGGAGTGGGCTATAGTCCCTTTGAACTTTTGTTTGGACACCCTGCTAGGGGTCCACATGTAAAGGAAGGATGGGAGCAGCCTCTCAAGCCCCCTAAACAAGGCATTGTGGATTATGTACTTGGCCTCAGATCCAGGATGGCTGAGTACATGAAAAAGGCCACTAAAAACCTTTAGAACAGCCAAGAACTGCAAAAGCAGTGGCATGATCAGAAGGCTGTCCTAACTGTGTACCAGGCAGGACAGAAAGTGTGGGTCCTGGAGCCTGTGGCTCCTAGGTCACTCCAAGATAAATGGAGTGGTCCCCACACTATAGTGAAGAAAAAGGGTGAGGTCGCCTTTTTGGTGGACCTTGGCACTCCCATAAGTCCCCTGAGGGTGCTTCATGTGAACCACCTAAAGCCCTACTATGATAGGGCTGACTTGACCCTGCTCATGGCTACTGATAAGGGACAGGAAGAAAAGAGTGACCCTCTTCCTGATCTCTTCTACACCACTGCAGCTTATGGCTCAGCGGATGGGGTGGTCCTAGCAGACTGCCCTTCTGAGTCTCAGAAAGAGAACTGCAGGAACCTCCTATGACAGTTCTCTGAATTTTTTTCTCTGACATCTGGTCAGACAACATGGTGTGAACACCATGACACTTGGGACAATTACAGGCAATCTGATTACGTTAGTGTAGGAGGCTGGACTGGCTTGTAGTGAGTACCAAGGGGTACTTGCACCTTGTACCAGGCCCAGTTATCCCTTATTAGTGTATAGGGTGTCTAGCAGCTTAGGCTGATAGATAATGGTAGCTTAGCAGAGCAGCTTAGGCTGAACTAGGAGACATGTGAAGCTACTACAGTACCACTTAGTGTCATATGCACAATATCATAAGAAAACACAATACACAGTTATACTAAAAATAAAGGTACTTTATTTTTATGACAATATGCCAAAGTATCTTAGAGTGTACCCTCAGTGAGAGGATAGGAAATATACACAAGATATATATACACAATAGCAAAAATATGCAGTATAGTCTTAGAAAACAGTGCAAACAATGTATAGTTACAATAGGATGCAATGGGGAAACATAGGGATAGGGGCAACACAAACCATATACTCCAAAAGTGGAATGCGAACCACGAATGGACCCCAAACCTATGTGACCTTGTAGAGGGTCGCTGGGACTATTAGAAAATAGTGAGAGTTAGAAAAATAACCCTCCCCAAGACCCTGAAAAGTGAGTGCAAAGTGCACTAAAGTTCCCCTAAAGACAAAGAAGTCGTGTTAGAGGAATAATGCAGGAAAGACACAAACCAACAATGCAACAACTGTGGATTTCCAATCTAGGGTACCTGTGGAACAAGGGGACCAAGTCCAAAAGTCACAAGCAAGTCGGAGATGGGCAGATGCCCAGGAAATGCCAGCTGCGGGTGCAAAGAAGCTTCTACTGGACAGAAGAAGCTGAGGTTTCTGCAGGAACGAAAAGGGCTAGAGACTTCCCCTTTGGTGGACGGATCCCTCTTGCCGTGGAGAGTTGTGCAGAAGTGTTTTCCCGCCAAAAGAATGCCAACAAGCCTTGCTAGCTGCAAATCGTGCAGTTAGCGTTTTTGGACGCTGCTGCGGCCCAGGAGGGACCAGGAGGTCGCAAATTAGACCAGGAGGTAGAGGGGACGTCGAGCAAGACAAGGAGCCCTCTTAGCAGCAGGTAGCACCCGGAGAAGTGCCAGAAACAGGCACTACGAGGATGCGTGAAACGGTGCTCACCCGAAGTTACACAAAGGAGTCCCACGTCGCCGGAGACCAACTTAGAAAGTCGTGCAATGCAGGTTAGAGTGCCGTGGACCCAGGCTTGGCTGTGCACAAAGGATTTCCGCCGGAAGTGCACAGGGGCCGGAGTAGCTGCAAAAGTCGCGGTTCCCAGCAATGCAGCCCAGCGAGGTGAGGCAAGGACTTACCTCCACCAAACTTGGACTGAAGAGTCACTGGACTGTGGGAGTCACTTGGACAGAGTTGCTGGATTCGAGGGACCTCGCTCGTCGTGCTGAGAGGAGACCCAAGGGACCGGTAATGCAGCTTTTTGGTGCCTGCGGTTGCAGGGGGAAGATTCCGTCGACCCACGGGAGATTTCTTCGGAGCTTCTGGTGCAGAGAGGAGGCAGACTACCCCCACAGCATGCACAAGCAGGAAAACAGTCGAGAAGGCGGCAGGATCAGCGTTACAGAGTTGCAGTAGTCGTCTTTGCTACTATGTTGCAGGTTTGCAGGCTTCCAGCGCGGTCAGCAGTCGATTCCTTGGCAGAAGGTGAAGAGAGAGATGCAGAGGAACTCGGCTGAGCTCTTGCATTCGTTATCTAAAGTTTCCCCAGAGACAGAGACCCTAAATAGCCAGAAAAGAGGGTTTGGCTACCTAGGAGAGAGGAAAGGCTACTAACACCTGAAGGAGCCTATCAGCAGGAGTCTCTGACGTCACCTGGTGGCACTGGCCACTCAGAGCAGTCCAGTGTGCCAGCAGCACCTCTGTTTCCAAGATGGCAGAGGTCTGGAGCACACTGGAGGAGCTCTGGACACCTCCCAGGGGAGGTGCAGGTCAGGGGAGTGGTCACTCCCCTTTCCTTTGTCCAGTTTCGCGCCAGAGCAGGGGCTAAGGGGTCCCTGAACCGGTGTAGACTGGCTTATGCAGAATTGGGCACATCTCTGCCCAACAAAGCATTTCCAGAGGCTGGGGGAGGCTACTCCTCCCCTGCCTTCACACCATTTTCCAAAGGGAGAGGGTGTCACACCCTCTCTCAGAGGAAGTTCTTTGTTCTGCCATCCTGGGCCAGGCCTGGCTGGACCCCAGGAGGGCAGCTGCCTGTCTGAGGGGTTGGCAGCAGCAGCAGCTGCAGTGAAACCCCAGGAAGGGCAGTTTGGCAGTACCAGGGTCTGTGCTACAGACCACTGGGATCATGGGATTGTGCCAACTATGCCAGGATGGTATAGAGGGGGCAATTCCATGATCATAGACATGTTACATGGCCATATTCGGAGTTACCATGGTGAAGCTACATATAGGTAGTGACCTATATGTAGTGCACGCGTGTAATGGTGTCCCCGCACTCACAAAGTTCAGGGAATTGGCTCTGAACAATGTGGGGGCACCTTGGCTAGTGCCAGGGTGCCCTCACACTAAGTAACTTTGCACCCAACCTTTACCAGGTAAAGGTTAGACATATAGGTGACTTATAAGTTACTTAAGTGCAGTGTAAAATGGCTGTGAAATAACGTGGACGTTATTTCACTCAGGCTGCAGTGGCAGGCCTGTGTAAGAATTGTCAGAGCTCCCTATGGGTGGCAAAAGAAATGCTGCAGCCCATAGGGATCTCCTGGAACCCCAATACCCTGGGTACCTCAGTACCATATACTAGGGAATTATAAGGGTGTTCCAGTAAGCCAATGTAAATTGGTAAAAATGGTCACTAGCCTGTCAGTGACAATTTGGAAAGAAATGAGAGAGCATAACCACTGAGGTTCTGATTAGCAGAGCCTCAGTGAGACAGTTAGTCACTACACAGGTAACACATTCAGGCACACTTATGAGCACTGGGGCCCTGGGTTACCAGGGTCCCAGTGACACATACAACTAAAACAACATATATACAGTGAAAAATGGGGGTAACATGCCAGGCAAGATGGTACTTTCCTACACAACCCCCCCCCAAATGAAGGACAATAAGACTAGCCATGACCTGATGAGTCTTCATTGTCTAAGTGGAAATATCTGGAGAGTCCATCTGCATTGGAGTGGCTACTCCCAGGTCTATGTTCCACTGTATAGTCCATTCCCTGTAGGAATATGGACCACCTCAACAATTTAGGATTTTCACCTTTCATTTGTTTTAGCCAAAGTAGAGGTTTGTGGTCTGTCTGAACAATGAAGTGAGTGCCAAACAGGCATGGCCTCAACTTCTTCAGGGCCCAGACCACAGCAAAGGCCTCCCTCTCAATGGCAGACCAATGCTTTTCTCTAGGGGTCAACCTCCTACTAATAAAAGCAACAGGTTGATCCTGGCCCTCAGAATTAAGTTGTGATAGGACTGCCCCTACTCCTAATTCAGATGCATCAGTTTGGACATAGAATTTTTTAGAGTAACAAGGGCTTTTCAGGACAGGTGCAGAGCACATGGCCTGCTTCAGCTCCTCAAAAGCTTTCTGACAGCTTGCTGTCCATAATACCTTTTTAGGCATTTTCTTGGATGTGAGGTCATTAAGAGGGGCTGCAATGGAGCCATAGTTCTTAATGAACCTCCTGTAGTACCCAGTGAGGCCTAGGAAGGCTCTCACCTGAGTCTGAGTGGTAGGGGGAACCCAATCAATAATTGTTTGGATTTTCCCCTGAAGTGGTGCAATCTGTTCCCCACCAACAAGGTGTCCCAGATAAACCACCTTACCCTGCCCTATCTGGCACTTTGAAGCCTTGATAGTGAGGCCTGCCTTTTGCAGGGCCTCCAAAACTTTCCATAGGTGGACCAGGTGATCATCCCAGCTGGAGCTAAAGACAGCTATATCGTCCAAATATGCTGCACTGAAAGCTTCCAGCCCTTGCAGGACTGTGTTCACCAACCTCTGAAAAGTGGCAGGTGCATTTTTCAAACCAAAAGGCATTACAGTAAACTGGTAATGTCCTCCAATGGTAGAAAATGCAGTCTTAGGTTTAGCATCTTCTGACAATTTGATCTGCCAATACCCTGCAGTCAAATCAAAAGTGCTTAGATACTTGGCAGATGCCAGTGTATCTATGAGCTCATCTGCCCTGGGTATAGGGTGAGCATCAGTTTTGGTTACCAAGTTGAGACCTCTATAGTCTACACAAAACCTCATTTCCTTCTTTCCATCTTTAGAATTGGGTTTTGGTACCAGTACCACAGGGGAAGCCCATGGACTGTCAGAGTGCTCAACCACTCCTAGTTCCAACATTTTCTGAACTTCTTGCTTTATGCAGTCCCTGACATGGTCAGGCTGCCTATAGATCTTACTTTTGACAGGTAAACTGTCTCCAGTATCTATAGTGTGCTCACACCAAGAAGTGGTGCCTGGCACAGTAGAGAAGAGTTCTGAAAATTGTCCTAGGAGATTTATGCAATTGTCTTTCTGCTCAGCAGTAAGACAATCAGCCAAAACTACCCCTTCCACAAGAGCATCTTGATCTGTGGAAGAGAAGAGATCAGGTAGAGGATCACTGTCTTCTTCCTGTCCCTCATATGTTGCCATGAGCAGGGTGAGATCAGCCCTGTCATAGTAGGGTTTCAGGCGGTTGACATGGAGCACCCTAAGGGGACTCCTGGCAGTGCCTAAGTCAACCAAGTAGGTGACTTCACCCTTCTTTTCAACAATTGTGTGGGGTCCACTCCATTTATCTTGGAGTGCTCTTGGGGCCACAGGCTCCAAGACCCACACTTTCTGCCCTGGTTGGTACTGAACCAAAACAGCCTTCTGATCATGCCATTGCTTCTGGAGCTCTTGGCTGGCCTGAAGGTTTTTACTGGCCTTTTTCATGTACTCAGCCATCCTTGATCTGAGGCCAAGTACATAGTCCACAATATCCTGCTTAGGAGCTTTTAAAGGTTGTTCCCAACCCTCCTTTACAAGTGTGAGTGGACCCCTAACAGGGTGTCCAAAAAGAAGTTCAAAGGGGCTGAAGCCCACTCCTTTCTGGGGTACCTCCCTGTAGGCATAAAGGAGGCATGGTAGAAGGATATCCCATCTCCTGCGGAGTTTTTCAGGGAGGCCCATAATCATGCCTTTGAGAGTTTTATTAAATCTCTCCACCAGTCCATTTGTTTGTGGATGATAGGGTGTTGTGAACTTGTACGTTACACCACACTCCTTCCACATGGCCTTTAAGTATGCAGACATGAAATTGCTTCCTCTGTCTGATACTACTTCCTTTGGGAAGCCCACCCTGGAAAATATTCCCAGGAGGGCCTTTGCCACTGCAGGAGCTGTAGTGGTCCTTAAAGGAATTGCTTCAGGATATCTTGTGGCATGGTCCACTACCACCAAGATAAACCTATTGCCTGAAGCAGTAGGAGGGTCAAGGGGGCCAACTATGTCAACCCCTACCCTTTCAAAGGGAACCCCAACCACAGGCAGTGGGATAAGGGGTGCCTTTGGGGTGCCACCTGTCTTGCCACTGGCTTGACAGGTTTCACAGGACTTACAAAATTCCTTTGTGTCCTCAGACATCCTAGGCCAATGAAACAGGGGAACAAGTCTGTCCCAAGTTTTCATTTGTCCTAGATGCCCAGCTAAGGGAATGTCATGTGCCAGTGTTAGGAGGAACTTTCTGTACTCCTGAGGAATCACTAATCTCCTGGCAGCTCCAGGTTTAGGATCCCTATGCTCAGTGTACAAGAGGTTGTCCTCCCAGTAAACTCTGTGAGAGTCACTGACATCCCCATTAGCCTGTTTGACAGCTTGCTGTCTGAGACCCTCTAATGTGGGACAGGTTTGCTGTGCCACACTCAGCTCCTCTCTGGCAGGCCCCCCTTCACCCAAAAGCTCAGCAGTGTCTGCTTCCAGCTCCTCTGGTGTAGGTTCTGCACAGGGAGGGAATTCTTCTTCCTCAGAAGTTGAATCCACTGTAGAGGGAGGGATAGTAGGAAGTGGTTTGCTTCTACTAGCCCTAGCTTTAGGGAGCACTTGGTCCATTGTTCCAGGATCCAAGCTTCCCTGTCCTTTTTGCTTTTTGGCCTGAGCCCTTGTCAAAGCAAAAATATGCCCTGGGATGCCCAGCATTGCTGCATGGGCCTCCAACTCCACATCTGACCAAGCTGATGTCTCCAAATCATTCCCTAATAGACAGTCTACAGGTAAATCTGAAGCTACCACAACTTTCTTTGGACCAGTTACCCCCCCACAGTTGAGATTTACAACAGCCATGGGGTGGCTTTGTGTTATGTTGTGAGCATCGGTTACTTGGTACTGGTGTCCAAGTATGTGTTGTTCAGGGTGCACCAGTTTCTCAATCACCATTGTGACACTGGCACCTGTGTCCCTGTAGGCCTGGACCTCAACACCATTTATTAGGGTTAGTTGCTTGTACTTCTCCAGGTTATGGGGGCAAGCAACCAAAGTGGCTAAATCAATAGCCCCTTCAGAGACTAAAGTAGCCTCTGTGGTCTCCCTAATCAGACCAACCCCAACTAAATTACCAAAAGTGAGCCCAGCTACTCCCTTGGATTGGCTATTAGTAGGTTTGCTCCCACCACCACTGCTATTAGTAGGGACACTAGGTGTAGCAGTAGGGGTTGTAGTGGTAGGAGCTGTGGTGCCTTTCTTTGGACAACTGGGATCTGTTGTCCAATGGCCTTTTATTTTACATAAATAGCACCATGGTTTCTTTTCCTTGTTCTGATTAAAGGAGGATTTGGACCCACCACCCCCACCAGAGTGTTTTTGTGGGCCTGATGAAGACTAATTTTTAGATTTGTCCCCACCCTTGTCAGAAGACTTACCATCCTTCTTTTTGTTGCCATCTTTGTCACCCCCTGTATGAACTTTTCTGTTCACTCTTGTTCTGACCCATTTGTCTGCCTTCTTTCCCAATTCTTGGGGAGAGGTCAGATCAGAGTCCACCAAGTACTGGTGCAACAAATCAGACACACAATTATTAAGAATATGCTCTCTCAGGATCAAGTTATACAGGCTGTCATAATCAGTAACTTTACTGCCATGTAACCACCCCTCCAAGGCCTTCACTGCCTGGTCAATGAAATCAACCCAGTCTTGTGAAGACTCCTTTTTGGTCTCTCTGAACTTTATCCTGTACTGTTCAGTGGTTAAGCCATAACCATCCAGGAGTGCATTCTTAAGAACTTGGAAATTATTGGCATCATTTTCTTTCACAGTAAGGAGCCTATCCCTACCTTTTCCACTAAATGATAGCCATAGGATAGCAGCCCACTGCCTTTGAGGGACATCCTGTACAACACAGGCCCTCTCAAGTGCAGCAAACCACTTGTTAATGTCATCCCCCTCCTTATAAGGGGGAACTATCTTGTGCAGATTCCTGGAATCATGCTCTTTTGCAGGATGACTATGGGGAATACTGCTGCTGCCACCATGGGTATCTAAACCCAACTTCTGTCTTTCCTTCTCTAATTCAAAAGACTGTCTATCCAAATCCAGCTGTTGCTTTTTAAGCTTCAGTCTGGTTTGTTCCACCCTCAACTTATTGAGTTCCCTCTCTAACATTCTGTCATCAGGGTTGGTGGGAGGGACATTTCTAGAAACAGAGCTATGATGGGAATGACCAGAAGGAGACCTGTCCCTTACAGAAGCCAACTTAACAGCTTGGTTTACAGAAACATTACTACCAGTATGGTGAGAATAAATGCTTTTGCTATGATGTGAGACAACACTATTTCTTTGGTGTGGCTCATCATCATTACCATCTATGCTAGATTGTCTAGTAATGGGCAGGCTAGGAAGTTTCTTTCCTGAATCTTTTCCTGGGGGAGTCCCTGAATCAGATTGGGAACTATTAGGTACTTTTTCAACAGATGGGCCACCTCTGGCCTTATCCTGTTCTCTAAGCATGTTAATTAACAGTTCCAAGGCAGGATTCTTCCCTACACTCAAACCTCTCTCTATACAGAGACTCCTTGCTCTTTTCCAGCTAAGGATGTCATATGCAAGTTTGGACAGATCAACACTTTGGCCTGTGCCAGACATTTTTTAAAGAGAGTTAAAGTGATAGAGAAAGAGACAAAAGTTTTTAGAACTTTTTGGAAAGACAGAAAAAAACTTTTTAAACTTTTAAGAACTTTTTGAAAGTTTAGGAGTACTTTTCAGCACTTAGAAAAGAGTGAAAAGAGGAAATGCAAAACTTTTTGGCTATGTGTATATACACTGACCTTGTTTTGTATATTTTTCTCTTATGAAAAGTACAATGACAAGAGTGGTAAGTAGTCTCAAGCACTTATCCCACCACTGCACAACCAATGTAGGAGGCTGGACTGGCTTGTATTGAGTACCAAGGGGTACTTGCACCTTGTACCAGGCCCAGTTATCCCTTATTAGTGTATAGGGTGTCTAGCAGCTTAGGCTGATAGATAATGGTAGCTTAGCAGAGCAGCTTAGGCTGAACTAGGAGACGTGTGAAGCTACTACAGTACCACTTAGTGTCATATGCACAATATCATAAGAAAACACAATACACAGTTATACTAAAAATAAAGGTACTTTATTTTTATGACAATATGCCAAAGTATCTTAGAGTGTACCCTCAGTGAGAGGATAGGAAATATACACAAGATATATATACACAATAGCAAAAATATGCAGTATAGTCTTAGAAAACAGTGCAAACAATGTATAGTTACAATAGGATGCAATGGGGAAACATAGGGATAGGGGCAACACAAACCATATACTCCAAAAGTGGAATGCGAACCACGAATGGACCCCAAACCTATGTGACCTTGTAGAGGGTCGCTGGGACTATTAGAAAATAGTGAGAGTTAGAAAAATAACCCTCCCCAAGACCCTGAAAAGTGAGTGCAAAGTGCACTAAAGTTCCCCTAAGGACAAAGAAGTCGTGTTAGAGGAATAATGCAGGAAAGACACAAACCAACAATGCAACAACTGTGGATTTCCAATCTAGGGTACCTGTGGAACAAGGGGACCAAGTCCAAAAGTCACAAGCAAGTCGGAGATGGGCAGATGCCCAGGAAATGCCAGCTGCGGGTGCAAAGAAGCTTCTACTGGACAGAAGAAGCTGAGGTTTCTGCAGGAACGAAAAGGGCTAGAGACTTCCCCTTTGGTGGACGGATCCCTCTTGCCGTGGAGAGTCGTGCAGAAGTGTTTTCCCGCCAAAAGAACGCCAACAAGCCTTGCTAGCTGCAAATCGTGCAGTTAGCGTTTTTGGACGCTGCTGCGGCCCAGGAGGGACCAGGAGGTCGCAAATTAGACCAGGAGGTAGAGGGGACGTCGAGGAAGACAAGGAGCCCTCTTAGCAGCAGGTAGCACCCAGAGAAGTGCCAGAAACAGGCACTACGAGGATGCGTGAAACAGTGCTCACCCGAAGTTACACAAAGGAGTCCCACGTCGCCGGAGACCAACTTAGAAAGTCGTGCAATGCAGGTTAGAGTGCCGTGGACCCAGGCTTGGCTGTGCACAAAGGATTTCCGCCGGAAGTGCACAGGGGCCGGAGTAGCTGCAAAAGTCGCGGTTCCCAGCAATGCAGCCCAGCGAGGTGAGGCAAGGACTTACCTCCACCAAACTTGGACTGAAGAGTCACTGGACTGTGGGAGTCACTTGGACAGAGTTGCTGGATTCGAGGGACCTCGCTCGTCGTGCTGAGAGGAGACCCAAGGGACCGGTAATGCAGCTTTTTGGTGCCTGCGGTTGCAGGGGGAAGATTCCGTCGACCCACGGGAGATTTCTTCGGAGCTTCTGGTGCAGAGAGGAGGCAGACTACCCCCACAGCATGCACAAGCAGGAAAACAGTCGAGAAGGCGGCAGGATCAGCGTTACAGAGTTGCAGTAGTCGTCTTTGCTACTATGTTGCAGGTTTGCAGGCTTCCAGCGCGGTCAGCAGTCGATTCCTTGGCAGAAGGTGAAGAGAGAGATGCAGAGGAACTCGGCTGAGCTCTTGCATTCGTTATCTAAAGTTTCCCCAGAGACAGAGACCCTAAATAGCCAGAAAAGAGGGTTTGGCTACCTAGGAGAGAGGAAAGGCTACTAACACCTGAAGGAGCCTATCAGCAGGAGTCTCTGACGTCACCTGGTGGCACTGGCCACTCAGAGCAGTCCAGTGTGCCAGCAGCACCTCTGTTTCCAAGATGGCAGAGGTCTGGAGCACACTGGAGGAGCTCTGGACACCTCCCAGAGGAGGTGCAGGTCAGGGGAGTGGTCACTCCCCTTTCCTTTGTCCAGTTTCGCGCCAGAGCAGGGGCTAAGGGGTCCCTGAACCGGTGTAGACTGGCTTATGCAGAATTGGGCACATCTCTGCCCAACAAAGCATTTCCAGAGGCTGGGGGAGGCTACTCCTCCCCTGCCTTCACACCATTTTCCAAAGGGAGAGGGTGTCACACCCTCTCTCAGAGGAAGTTCTTTGTTCTGCCATCCTGGGCCAGGCCTGGCTGGACCCCAGGAGGGCAGCTGCCTGTCTGAGGGGTTGGCAGCAGCAGCAGCTGCAGTGAAACCCCAGGAAGGGCAGTTTGGCAGTACCAGGGTCTGTGCTACAGACCACTGGGATCATGGGATTGTGCCAACTATGCCAGGATGGTATAGAGGGGGCAATTCCATGATCATAGACATGTTACATGGCCATATTCGGAGTTACCATGGTGAAGCTACATATAGGTAGTGACCTATATGTAGTGCACGCGTGTAATGGTGTCCCCGCACTCACAAAGTTCAGGGAATTGGCTCTGAACAATGTGGGGGCACCTTGGCTAGTGCCAGGGTGCCCTCACACTAAGTAACTTTGCACCCAACCTTTACCAGGTAAAGGTTAGACATATAGGTGACTTATAAGTTACTTAAGTGCAGTGTAAAATGGCTGTGAAATAACGTGGACGTTATTTCACTCAGGCTGCAGTGGCAGGCCTGTGTAAGAATTGTCAGAGCTCCCTATGGGTGGCAAAAGAAATGCTGCAGCCCATAGGGATCTCCTGGAACCCCAATACCCTGGGTACCTCAGTACCATATACTAGGGAATTATAAGGGTGTTCCAGTAAGCCAATGTAAATTGGTAAAAATGGTCACTAGCCTGTCAGTGACAATTTGGAAAGAAATGAGAGAGCATAACCACTGAGGTTCTGATTAGCAGAGCCTCAGTGAGACAGTTAGTCACTACACAGGTAACACATTCAGGCACACTTATGAGCACTGGGGCCCTGGGTTACCAGGGTCCCAGTGACACATACAACTAAAACAACATATATACAGTGAAAAATGGGGGTAACATGCCAGGCAAGATGGTACTTTCCTACACAACCCCCCCCCAAATGAAGGACAATAAGACTAGCCATGACCTGATGAGTCTTCATTGTCTAAGTGGAAATATCTGGAGAGTCCATCTGCATTGGAGTGGCTACTCCCAGGTCTATGTTCCACTGTATAGTCCATTCCCTGTAGGAATATGGACCACCTCAACAATTTAGGATTTTCACCTTTCATTTGTTTTAGCCAAAGTAGAGGTTTGTGGTCTGTCTGAACAATGAAGTGAGTGCCAAACAGGCATGGCCTCAACTTCTTCAGGGCCCAGACCACAGCAAAGGCCTCCCTCTCAATGGCAGACCAATGCTTTTCTCTAGGGGTCAACCTCCTACTAATAAAAGCAACAGGTTGATCCTGGCCCTCAGAATTAAGTTGTGATAGGACTGCCCCTACTCCTAATTCAGATGCATCAGTTTGGACATAGAATTTTTTAGAGTAACAAGGGCTTTTCAGGACAGGTGCAGAGCACATGGCCTGCTTCAGCTCCTCAAAAGCTTTCTGACAGCTTGCTGTCCATAATACCTTTTTAGGCATTTTCTTGGATGTGAGGTCATTAAGAGGGGCTGCAATGGAGCCATAGTTCTTAATGAACCTCCTGTAGTACCCAGTGAGGCCTAGGAAGGCTCTCACCTGAGTCTGAGTGGTAGGGGGAACCCAATCAATAATTGTTTGGATTTTCCCCTGAAGTGGTGCAATCTGTTCCCCACCAACAAGGTGTCCCAGATAAACCACCTTACCCTGCCCTATCTGGCACTTTGAAGCCTTGATAGTGAGGCCTGCCTTTTGCAGGGCCTCCAAAACTTTCCATAGGTGGACCAGGTGATCATCCCAGCTGGAGCTAAAGACAGCTATATCGTCCAAATATGCTGCACTGAAAGCTTCCAGCCCTTGCAGGACTGTGTTCACCAACCTCTGAAAAGTGGCAGGTGCATTTTTCAAACCAAAAGGCATTACAGTAAACTGGTAATGTCCTCCAATGGTAGAAAATGCAGTCTTAGGTTTAGCATCTTCTGACAATTTGATCTGCCAATACCCTGCAGTCAAATCAAAAGTGCTTAGATACTTGGCAGATGCCAGTGTATCTATGAGCTCATCTGCCCTGGGTATAGGGTGAGCATCAGTTTTGGTTACCAAGTTGAGACCTCTATAGTCTACACAAAACCTCATTTCCTTCTTTCCATCTTTAGAATTGGGTTTTGGTACCAGTACCACAGGGGAAGCCCATGGACTGTCAGAGTGCTCAACCACTCCTAGTTCCAACATTTTCTGAACTTCTTGCTTTATGCAGTCCCTGACATGGTCAGGCTGCCTATAGATCTTACTTTTGACAGGTAAACTGTCTCCAGTATCTATAGTGTGCTCACACCAAGAAGTGGTGCCTGGCACAGTAGAGAAGAGTTCTGAAAATTGTCCTAGGAGATTTATGCAATTGTCTTTCTGCTCAGCAGTAAGACAATCAGCCAAAACTACCCCTTCCACAAGAGCATCTTGATCTGTGGAAGAGAAGAGATCAGGTAGAGGATCACTGTCTTCTTCCTGTCCCTCATATGTTGCCATGAGCAGGGTGAGATCAGCCCTGTCATAGTAGGGTTTCAGGCGGTTGACATGGAGCACCCTAAGGGGACTCCTGGCAGTGCCTAAGTCAACCAAGTAGGTGACTTCACCCTTCTTTTCAACAATTGTGTGGGGTCCACTCCATTTATCTTGGAGTGCTCTTGGGGCCACAGGCTCCAAGACCCACACTTTCTGCCCTGGTTGGTACTGAACCAAAACAGCCTTCTGATCATGCCATTGCTTCTGGAGCTCTTGGCTGGCCTGAAGGTTTTTACTGGCCTTTTTCATGTACTCAGCCATCCTTGATCTGAGGCCAAGTACATAGTCCACAATATCCTGCTTAGGAGCTTTTAAAGGTTGTTCCCAACCCTCCTTTACAAGTGTGAGTGGACCCCTAACAGGGTGTCCAAAAAGAAGTTCAAAGGGGCTGAAGCCCACTCCTTTCTGGGGTACCTCCCTGTAGGCATAAAGGAGGCATGGTAGAAGGATATCCCATCTCCTGCGGAGTTTTTCAGGGAGGCCCATAATCATGCCTTTGAGAGTTTTATTAAATCTCTCCACCAGTCCATTTGTTTGTGGATGATAGGGTGTTGTGAACTTGTACGTTACACCACACTCCTTCCACATGGCCTTTAAGTATGCAGACATGAAATTGCTTCCTCTGTCTGATACTACTTCCTTTGGGAAGCCCACCCTGGAAAATATTCCCAGGAGGGCCTTTGCCACTGCAGGAGCTGTAGTGGTCCTTAAAGGAATTGCTTCAGGATATCTTGTGGCATGGTCCACTACCACCAAGATAAACCTATTGCCTGAAGCAGTAGGAGGGTCAAGGGGGCCAACTATGTCAACCCCTACCCTTTCAAAGGGAACCCCAACCACAGGCAGTGGGATAAGGGGTGCCTTTGGGGTGCCACCTGTCTTGCCACTGGCTTGACAGGTTTCACAGGACTTACAAAATTCCTTTGTGTCCTCAGACATCCTAGGCCAATGAAACAGGGGAACAAGTCTGTCCCAAGTTTTCATTTGTCCTAGATGCCCAGCTAAGGGAATGTCATGTGCCAGTGTTAGGAGGAACTTTCTGTACTCCTGAGGAATCACTAATCTCCTGGCAGCTCCAGGTTTAGGATCCCTATGCTCAGTGTACAAGAGGTTGTCCTCCCAGTAAACTCTGTGAGAGTCACTGACATCCCCATTAGCCTGTTTGACAGCTTGCTGTCTGAGACCCTCTAATGTGGGACAGGTTTGCTGTGCCACACTCAGCTCCTCTCTGGCAGGCCCCCCTTCACCCAAAAGCTCAGCAGTGTCTGCTTCCAGCTCCTCTGGTGTAGGTTCTGCACAGGGAGGGAATTCTTCTTCCTCAGAAGTTGAATCCACTGTAGAGGGAGGGATAGTAGGAAGTGGTTTGCTTCTACTAGCCCTAGCTTTAGGGAGCACTTGGTCCATTGTTCCAGGATCCAAGCTTCCCTGTCCTTTTTGCTTTTTGGCCTGAGCCCTTGTCAAAGCAAAAATATGCCCTGGGATGCCCAGCATTGCTGCATGGGCCTCCAACTCCACATCTGACCAAGCTGATGTCTCCAAATCATTCCCTAATAGACAGTCTACAGGTAAATCTGAAGCTACCACAACTTTCTTTGGACCAGTTACCCCCCCACAGTTGAGATTTACAACAGCCATGGGGTGGCTTTGTGTTATGTTGTGAGCATCGGTTACTTGGTACTGGTGTCCAAGTATGTGTTGTTCAGGGTGCACCAGTTTCTCAATCACCATTGTGACACTGGCACCTGTGTCCCTGTAGGCCTGGACCTCAACACCATTTATTAGGGTTAGTTGCTTGTACTTCTCCAGGTTATGGGGGCAAGCAACCAAAGTGGCTAAATCAATAGCCCCTTCAGAGACTAAAGTAGCCTCTGTGGTCTCCCTAATCAGACCAACCCCAACTAAATTACCAAAAGTGAGCCCAGCTACTCCCTTGGATTGGCTATTAGTAGGTTTGCTCCCACCACCACTGCTATTAGTAGGGACACTAGGTGTAGCAGTAGGGGTTGTAGTGGTAGGAGCTGTGGTGCCTTTCTTTGGACAACTGGGATCTGTTGTCCAATGGCCTTTTATTTTACATAAATAGCACCATGGTTTCTTTTCCTTGTTCTGATTAAAGGAGGATTTGGACCCACCACCCCCACCAGAGTGTTTTTGTGGGCCTGATGAAGACTAATTTTTAGATTTGTCCCCACCCTTGTCAGAAGACTTACCATCCTTCTTTTTGTTGCCATCTTTGTCACCCCCTGTATGAACTTTTCTGTTCACTCTTGTTCTGACCCATTTGTCTGCCTTCTTTCCCAATTCTTGGGGAGAGGTCAGATCAGAGTCCACCAAGTACTGGTGCAACAAATCAGACACACAATTATTAAGAATATGCTCTCTCAGGATCAAGTTATACAGGCTGTCATAATCAGTAACTTTACTGCCATGTAACCACCCCTCCAAGGCCTTCACTGCCTGGTCAATGAAATCAACCCAGTCTTGTGAAGACTCCTTTTTGGTCTCTCTGAACTTTATCCTGTACTGTTCAGTGGTTAAGCCATAACCATCCAGGAGTGCATTCTTAAGAACTTGGAAATTATTGGCATCATTTTCTTTCACAGTAAGGAGCCTATCCCTACCTTTTCCACTAAATGATAGCCATAGGATAGCAGCCCACTGCCTTTGAGGGACATCCTGTACAACACAGGCCCTCTCAAGTGCAGCAAACCACTTGTTAATGTCATCCCCCTCCTTATAAGGGGGAACTATCTTGTGCAGATTCCTGGAATCATGCTCTTTTGCAGGATGACTATGGGGAATACTGCTGCTGCCACCATGGGTATCTAAACCCAACTTCTGTCTTTCCTTCTCTAATTCAAAAGACTGTCTATCCAAATCCAGCTGTTGCTTTTTAAGCTTCAGTCTGGTTTGTTCCACCCTCAACTTATTGAGTTCCCTCTCTAACATTCTGTCATCAGGGTTGGTGGGAGGGACATTTCTAGAAACAGAGCTATGATGGGAATGACCAGAAGGAGACCTGTCCCTTACAGAAGCCAACTTAACAGCTTGGTTTACAGAAACATTACTACCAGTATGGTGAGAATAAATGCTTTTGCTATGATGTGAGACAACACTATTTCTTTGGTGTGGCTCATCATCATTACCATCTATGCTAGATTGTCTAGTAATGGGCAGGCTAGGAAGTTTCTTTCCTGAATCTTTTCCTGGGGGAGTCCCTGAATCAGATTGGGAACTATTAGGTACTTTTTCAACAGATGGGCCACCTCTGGCCTTATCCTGTTAATTAACAGTTCCAAGGCAGGATTCTTCCCTACACTCAAACCTCTCTCTATACAGAGACTCCTTGCTCTTTTCCAGCTAAGGATGTCATATGCAAGTTTGGACAGATCAACACTTTGGCCTGTGCCAGACATTTTTTAAAGAGAGTTAAAGTGATAGAGAAAGAGACAAAAGTTTTTAGAACTTTTTGGAAAGACAGAAAAAAACTTTTTAAACTTTTAAGAACTTTTTGAAAGTTTAGGAGTACTTTTCAGCACTTAGAAAAGAGTGAAAAGAGGAAATGCAAAACTTTTTGGCTATGTGTATATACACTGACCTTGTTTTGTATATTTTTCTCTTATGAAAAGTACAATGACAAGAGTGGTAAGTAGTCTCAAGCACTTATCCCACCACTGCACAACCAATGTAGGAGGCTGGACTGGCTTGTAGTGAGTACCAAGGGGTACTTGCACCTTGTACCAGGCCCAGTTATCCCTTATTAGTGTATAGGGTGTCTAGCAGCTTAGGCTGATAGATAATGGTAGCTTAGCAGAGCAGCTTAGGCTGAACTAGGAGACGTGTGAAGCTACTACAGTACCACTTAGTGTCATATGCACAATATCATAAGAAAACACAATACACAGTTATACTAAAAATAAAGGTACTTTATTTTTATGACAATATGCCAAAGTATCTTAGAGTGTACCCTCAGTGAGAGGATAGGAAATATACACAAGATATATATACACAATAGCAAAAATATGCAGTATAGTCTTAGAAAACAGTGCAAACAATGTATAGTTACAATAGGATGCAATGGGGAAACATAGGGATAGGGGCAACACAAACCATATACTCCAAAAGTGGAATGCGAACCACGAATGGACCCCAAACCTATGTGACCTTGTAGAGGGTCGCTGGGACTATTAGAAAATAGTGAGAGTTAGAAAAATAACCCTCCCCAAGACCCTGAAAAGTGAGTGCAAAGTGCACTAAAGTTCCCCTAAGGACAAAGAAGTCGTGTTAGAGGAATAATGCAGGAAAGACACAAACCAACAATGCAACAACTGTGGATTTCCAATCTAGGGTACCTGTGGAACAAGGGGACCAAGTCCAAAAGTCACAAGCAAGTCGGAGATGGGCAGATGCCCAGGAAATGCCAGCTGCGGGTGCAAAGAAGCTTCTACTGGACAGAAGAAGCTGAGGTTTCTGCAGGAACGAAAAGGGCTAGAGACTTCCCCTTTGGTGGACGGATCCCTCTTGCCGTGGAGAGTCGTGCAGAAGTGTTTTCCCGCCAAAAGAACGCCAACAAGCCTTGCTAGCTGCAAATCGTGCAGTTAGCGTTTTTGGACGCTGCTGCGGCCCAGGAGGGACCAGGAGGTCGCAAATTAGACCAGGAGGTAGAGGGGACGTCGAGGAAGACAAGGAGCCCTCTTAGCAGCAGGTAGCACCCAGAGAAGTGCCAGAAACAGGCACTACGAGGATGCGTGAAACAGTGCTCACCCGAAGTTACACAAAGGAGTCCCACGTCGCCGGAGACCAACTTAGAAAGTCGTGCAATGCAGGTTAGAGTGCCGTGGACCCAGGCTTGGCTGTGCACAAAGGATTTCCGCCGGAAGTGCACAGGGGCCGGAGTAGCTGCAAAAGTCGCGGTTCCCAGCAATGCAGCCCAGCGAGGTGAGGCAAGGACTTACCTCCACCAAACTTGGACTGAAGAGTCACTGGACTGTGGGAGTCACTTGGACAGAGTTGCTGGATTCGAGGGACCTCGCTCGTCGTGCTGAGAGGAGACCCAAGGGACCGGTAATGCAGCTTTTTGGTGCCTGCGGTTGCAGGGGGAAGATTCCGTCGACCCACGGGAGATTTCTTCGGAGCTTCTGGTGCAGAGAGGAGGCAGACTACCCCCACAGCATGCACAAGCAGGAAAACAGTCGAGAAGGCGGCAGGATCAGCGTTACAGAGTTGCAGTAGTCGTCTTTGCTACTATGTTGCAGGTTTGCAGGCTTCCAGCGCGGTCAGCAGTCGATTCCTTGGCAGAAGGTGAAGAGAGAGATGCAGAGGAACTCGGCTGAGCTCTTGCATTCGTTATCTAAAGTTTCCCCAGAGACAGAGACCCTAAATAGCCAGAAAAGAGGGTTTGGCTACCTAGGAGAGAGGAAAGGCTACTAACACCTGAAGGAGCCTATCAGCAGGAGTCTCTGACGTCACCTGGTGGCACTGGCCACTCAGAGCAGTCCAGTGTGCCAGCAGCACCTCTGTTTCCAAGATGGCAGAGGTCTGGAGCACACTGGAGGAGCTCTGGACACCTCCCAGAGGAGGTGCAGGTCAGGGGAGTGGTCACTCCCCTTTCCTTTGTCCAGTTTCGCGCCAGAGCAGGGGCTAAGGGGTCCCTGAACCGGTGTAGACTGGCTTATGCAGAATTGGGCACATCTCTGCCCAACAAAGCATTTCCAGAGGCTGTGGGAGGCTACTCCTCCCCTGCCTTCACACCATTTTCCAAAGGGAGAGGGTGTCACACCCTCTCTCAGAGGAAGTTCTTTGTTCTGCCATCCTGGGCCAGGCCTGGCTGGACCCCAGGAGGGCAGCTGCCTGTCTGAGGGGTTGGCAGCAGCAGCAGCTGCAGTGAAACCCCAGGAAGGGCAGTTTGGCAGTACCAGGGTCTGTGCTACAGACCACTGGGATCATGGGATTGTGCCAACTATGCCAGGATGGTATAGAGGGGGCAATTCCATGATCATAGACATGTTACATGGCCATATTCGGAGTTACCATGGTGAAGCTACATATAGGTAGTGACCTATATGTAGTGCACGCGTGTAATGGTGTCCCCGCACTCACAAAGTTCAGGGAATTGGCTCTGAACAATGTGGGGGCACCTTGGCTAGTGCCAGGGTGCCCTCACACTAAGTAACTTTGCACCCAACCTTTACCAGGTAAAGGTTAGACATATAGGTGACTTATAAGTTACTTAAGTGCAGTGTAAAATGGCTGTGAAATAACGTGGACGTTATTTCACTCAGGCTGCAGTGGCAGGCCTGTGTAAGAATTGTCAGAGCTCCCTATGGGTGGCAAAAGAAATGCTGCAGCCCATAGGGATCTCCTGGAACCCCAATACCCTGGGTACCTCAGTACCATATACTAGGGAATTATAAGGGTGTTCCAGTAAGCCAATGTAAATTGGTAAAAATGGTCACTAGCCTGTCAGTGACAATTTGGAAAGAAATGAGAGAGCATAACCACTGAGGTTCTGATTAGCAGAGCCTCAGTGAGACAGTTAGTCACTACACAGGTAACACATTCAGGCACACTTATGAGCACTGGGGCCCTGGGTTACCAGGGTCCCAGTGACACATACAACTAAAACAACATATATACAGTGAAAAATGGGGGTAACATGCCAGGCAAGATGGTACTTTCCTACAGTTAGGGATTGCATCAAAGCTGAAGTGCAAAAGATTGTATTGTAATTGTATTGTAATCGTATTTATATAGCGCTTACTTCCCCTGACGAGGCGTCGAAGCGCTTTTCGATGAGTAGCACGCTACTCTGGTACCCAACAAGAATTAGTGATGGATTAGTATAATTTAATAATGAGTACAGTTTTTGTATTATTATGAGTTAATTTGAGTTGCGGATATGAGAGTTTGTTAGTTAGATTGACTGGAGTAATAGAGGGGTGGAGGAGGAAAGAAATCCAGAAGTGTTAATTGGGAGTTTATCCTTCATTTACTCAATCCAAAGGCTTGGGATGAATAAAAGGGGGGCGGAGGGGAAGAGGATGTGGAAGGGTTAGGGAGAGCATAGTAGCAGGGTGAGATGAATGCAGGAGATATATATACATATATATAGAGATTTATTTTGGGGAAGTCACACACTGTCTCTATATATGTGTTTGAAAGTCATTGTCATCCGAATATGTACACACACCGTGTGACAGTGACTTGCCAACATTTTTAAGTACAGGATTTAAATATGGTTTGTCAAGTATAATGGTGTCCAACACAGGTTCGGTCTGAAGGTTTAACTCTCTTGTTCTTGAACGCTTCAGAAGGCTTGATTTAGAAACCATTAGCTATGGCAGAATGGTGCGACCTGTTACTAACCTACATCATCACTGTGAACCACTACCTATAACATCACGCCAGGCCCCAGAACCCTAGCAGCCACATCGCCCACGAGTCCCCCTACTTACCACATTACAACAAGACACAGAACCCCATCCACGACATTTCTCGCGCCACAGGTCCCTCAGCCGCAAGACAATTCCCCAACCAATAGTAATCAATGAATCACTTCCTGTCTCAGCACATAAGCAACACTGCTTTCTTCCCAAACTTCACGGATATCATTCCCTGCACCTGCGACTACGAGAAAATCGTTTTAGGGACCAGTAACCTTTACAAATCCATCCCTTCTTGCCCTAAACTCCCCACATCAATGCTTATCACACACGCCACCCGTAACACCCCGACCAAGCCACATATATACTTCCTGCAACCTACGTGAACATCGTAATTACATTATGTCTTCCTAATCCTATGACATCTTTTCCTGACCCAGACCATAGGATCATATCTCTTTCCTCCCTCGTCTTTGCTCCGGACGACTCACACTACGACAACCTGGAGAGAGACCATGCATAATTTCTTTACTTTGGGAACTTACAACAATACTTACTGCACTTTGAAATCAGTCTAAATCACCCATGCCATTACTTTCTAGCACAGAGACGGTAGATCAATTACTTAAGCGCACAGAAAGACATGTCTTCCTGGTGCAGACCATTTTTCGTGGCTATTCTTCCCAGACCCCCACTGCATTCCTTGAAACGCTCAACCTCACTGCACTATTTTCTTTACAGAAATATCACACCTACTGCCCTGAATCCAATAACATCCCTAACTGCCACAACCCCCCGTGGTGACAATGCTTGCAAAACAGACCCCACAGCTTAAAGTTTTGCCCGACCTTAGTGCAATCACTTCCTGTCCCCAGACAACCACACAACACCACTTTCTTACAGCAGACTCTACCCTCCCCCGCATACAATCCTTTCCACTCCCGATCCACATACCATGAATGGGTGTCCAACCCACGATAGGCTAGTTCCTTTACAGACCCTCGTGATAATATCAATTCAAAACTTTCTTTAGGCAGTAATCACATTTTCCCATGACCAAAATTGTATCTTTCCTGTTCCAGAACCCAATAACACTGGCTTTCTGAAACCCACCCAGGACAAATTCTAGATTTAAGAGTCGGTCCCACTTTTTATCTGCCCAAAAATCTCGTATTACCAAGTCAAGGCGAGCTGGGTATGACGTCAATTCCGGCCCTCTCACCTGCGTTGCTGCCCCGTCTTCTCGCGGAACCATCTCCCCCTGGTCCTCCACCCTCTGCTCCAGTTTCCTCCGGGGGCCGTTGTGGCCAGTCTTCCCCAGCGCCCTGTTGAGCCATCGTGGTGCCGGGAGAAACACTGAAACTCAAGATGCTTGACTTAGGAGTGATTGAGCACTCTAACAGCCTCTGGGCTAATCCAGAAAATGGGAAAAAAGAAGATTAAGTTCTGTGTAGATTATAGAGGGCTCAACACAGTCGCAAAGACTGATGCTCACCCTATGCCTAGGGCAGATGAGCTGCTAGATACAATGGCATCTGCCAAGTATCTAAGCACAATTGACTTGACTGTAGGATATTGGCAGATCGAATGGGCACAGGATGCAAAACCAAAAACTGCATTCTCAACCATTGGAGGGCATTATCAATTTACTGTTATGCCCTTTGGATTGAAGAATGCACCTGTCACTTTCCAGAGGCTGGTGAATACAGTCCTCCGAGGTTTGGAAGCCTACAGTGCAGCTTATCTTGATGACATAGCTGTCTTTCGCTCCACCTGGGTGACCACCTGTGGAATGGTTTGGAGGCCCAGCGGAAGGCAGGCCTCACTGTCAAGGCCTTTAAGTGCCATATAGGGCAGGGGAAGGTTGTATAACTGGGCAACCTGCTAGGTGGAGGTCAGATCCACCCATTGCAGGGGAAGATCCAGACTGCCTTAGAATGGACTCCCTCTACCACACAGACCCAAGTGAGAGCCTTCCTAGGTCTCATTGGGTACTACAGGAGGTTCATTACAAATTATGGCTCCATTGTAACCTCTCTTAATGACCTCACATCCAAAAAGGTGCCAAAGAAAGTTTTATGGACAGCTACCAGTCAAAAAGCTTTTGAGGACCTTAAACAGGCCATGTGCTCTGCACCAGTGTTAAAAAGCCCTGATTACTCCAACACATTAATTGTCCAAACTGATGCTTCAGAGGTATGGGTGGGGGCCGTTCTTTCTCAGCTCTACACTGAGGGCCAGGATCAACCAGTTGCTTTTATCAGCAGAAGGTTGACCCATAGAGAGAAGCGTTGGTCACCTATAGAAAGGGAGGCCTTTGGTGTGGTCTGGGCCTTGAAGAAGCTGAGGCCATACCTGTTTGGCACTCACTTCATTCTTCAAACAGACCACAAGCCCCTTTTATGGCTCAAATGGATGAGGGGAGAAAACCCCAAATTGTTGAGGTGATCCCTATCCCTACAGGGAGTGGACTATACAGTGGAACATAGACATGGGAGTAACCACTCCAATGCAAATGGACTCTCCAGATATTTCCACTTAGACAATTAAGACTCATCAGGACAAGGTTATCCTTCTCGCCCTTCATTTGGGGGGGGGGGTTGTGTAGGAAAGTGCCTTCTTTCTTGGCATGGTTACCCCCATTTTCTGCCTGTTGTAAGTGTGTTTGACTGTGTTCATTGGGATCCCGCTATCCAGGACCCCAGTGAATATGCTCTCTTCTCTAAATTTGGTTGCTACTTACCTTTTCTTTCCACAATTGCCATACTGGTCCCCACATGTAAGTCCTTAGTACATGGTACCTAGGTAGCCAGGGCATTGGTGTACCAGGGGATCCTTATGGGCTTCAGCAGTTATTCTACCACCCATAGGGAGCCCATGCAAAGGGTTCTGCATGCCTGCCATTGCAGCCTGCATGAAACGGGTGCATGCACCTATTTTCACCACAGGTCACTACATCAGGTCACTATAAGTCACCCCTGTGGTAGGCCCTCTCAGCCCAGAGGGCAGGGTGCAGGTACCTATGTGTGAGGGCACCCCTGCACTAGCAAAGGTGCCCCCACAAACTCCAGATCATTTTTCCTGGACTTTTTGAGTGCAGGGATGCCATTTTACGTGTGTACTGGACATAGGTCACTACCTATGTCCAGCTACATAATGATAACTCCGAACCTGGGCATGTTTAGTATCAAACATGTTGGAATCATACCTCAATACTGTTGCATGTATTGGAAGGTTGATCCCATGCACTTTGGGGGCTCCTTAGAGGACCCCCAGCGTTGCTACCACCAGTCTTACAGGGTTTTCTGGGAAACCCAGCTGCTGCCACCCCTCAGACAGGTTTTTGCCCTCCTGCTGCTTAATCTGATCAAGCCCAGGAAGGCAAAACAAAAGATTTCCTTTGGGAGAGGGAGGTAACACCCTCTCCCTTTGGAAATGGGTGTGACTGGCTTGGGAGGGGTAGCCTCCCCAAGCCACTGGCTTTCAAGGGCACATTTGGTGCCCTCCATGCATAAACCAGTCCACACCGGTTCAGGGACCCCCAGTCCCTGCTCTGGCGCAAAACCAGATAATGGAAAGGGGAGTGAATACTCCCCTGTCCATCACCACCCCAGGGGTATGCCCAGAGCTCCTTCAGAGGGTCCCTTGGTTCTGCCATCTTGTTTCCAAGGTTGGCAGGGAAGTCTCAGAGCATCTGAGTGGCCAGACCAGGCAGGTGATGTCGGAGCCCCCTCTTGATAGGTGTTTACCTGGTTAGGTGACCAATCCCCCTTTCAGGCCTATTTAGGGTCTCTCTCTTGGGTGGGTCCTCAGATTCGGCTTGCAAGATTCCAGCAGGACTCCTCTGCAACCTCTGCTTCGACTTCTGGCCTCCAGAGCTGCGACTGGAACCTTAGGACCTTTCCAAGGAGAAAGGACACTTTAGCAACATTGTTTCTAGGGCTCCTACCAGCTTTCCAACAATTTCCTTGCCGTCCATCCTCAGAAAACTGCAACTCTTCAGCCTGCACAAGAAGAAGAAAGAGTCTCCCTTTGAGTGAAGGAGTGACTCCCCTGCAACCGCAGGCACCTATGACAGTGACGACCGGCGGCTGAGCTGCGTGGATCCTGCATCACAGGTGGTGGTTCGGAGTAGTCCTCTTGGTCCTCTCTGCCAGCTGTCCAACTTTGGTGGAGGTAAGCCTTTGCTTTCCCACATAGGACAGTACCTCCGTGCAGAGCGTCTCTTGCAGATGCCAAGGCTTGTTTGTATCTCCTCCAAGGGTTCTTCTGGCTAAGGGCAGCTCCAGCCATTTGCACTCCATCCTGCAAAGCACAGCCGCCTGCGTGGTTCTCCTGCGGTGTGGGATCCACTTTTGTAGTGCTGCTTGGGATCCTTCTGCGACTCCTGTGTCCCCGTCCTGGGGGATTCCTGGGGGTGCTGCCTCTGTTCCTGTGGACTCTCTGTGATGCTGAGAGTCCCCTGTGACTGCTTCTCCTGAGTTGAGTCCTCCTGGGCCTTGCTGGTCCCTGGCAGCACCTCTTTCCTACTAACCGCGAGTTTGCCTTTGCTAAGGCTTGTTGGTGGAAATCCTGCACCGACACCCATCTGAAATCTTCCTTCTGGCATGGGACATCTTCTGCATCCATCAGGAGCTCTTCATCCGCTCCAGGGCTGCTGTGCTGACCTGTTCTTCATCATCGATGACCAACTCCTGCATCCACAGCTGTGCGGGAGAAATCTCCTAGACTCCACTGTGACCCTTGGACTTGGTCCCCTCTCTCTACAGGTCTTCTTTCTACAGGAATCCACCACTGGTTTTCTTGCAGTCTTCTCTGTGTGTCTTCATTTTATTTTTTTCCTCCTTTTGGGTGATTTGGAGAAAATGCATTGTTTTACTCCTGCATTCCTGGTCGCTGGGGGGTTCTGGGTTAATCACCTTTGTGGTTTTCTAATACCCCCAGCTCCCTTCTACACATTTTATTTACCTAGGTGGGGGTACCTTTTTCGCATTCCATTTTTTTAGTATATAGTTTGTGGTCCCCCCAGGGTCACTATTGGTTATTGCTATTTGGACTGCTTTCTAACATTTTCTATGCCTACTTCTGATTGCTAGTGTATATATTTAGTGTATTACTTACCTCCCAACGGTGGGTCACCTGTCTAGCATTTTGTGCCAACAATAAAGTAGCTTTATTTTTGGACAACTGAGTGTTTTCTTTTGTGTGTGTAAGTGCTGTGTGGTATTGTATGAGTTCTACATATCTCCTAGATAAGCCTTGGCTGCTCATCCACAGCTACCTCTAGAGGGATGTATGATGGAATAACGCATGCACTTACAACGCATGCCTTTACAACGAGGTAAGTACAATGCATGGTTATTACCACACATGCACTTACCACAAATGTTTTTACAATGCATATGCTTTTACCACGAATGTCTTTACCACAAAAATTTGTACCTACCCTAAAACCTAAAAGTTCCCTTAGCACCCCCGAATCCCATACCTACCCTAAAACCTAAAAATGCCCTTACCTCCCAAAAACCCATACCCACCCTAAAACCTAAAAAATAACCTCACCACCCCAAAACCCATGCCCACCCTAAAACATAAACCCCTTACCACCCCAAATCCCATACCCACCCTAAAACCTAAAAATACACTTACCACTCCAAAACCCACGCCAACCCTAAAATCTAAAAGACCTTCCCACCCCAAAACCCATACCCACCCTAAAACCTAAAAATGCCCTTACCCCCCAAAACCCATACCTACCATAAAACCTACAAATGCCCTTAGCACCCTCCAAACTCCATACCCACCCTAAAACCTAAAAATTCCCTTACCACCCCAAAACCCATGCCCACCCTAAAACGTAAAAATAACCTTACCACCTGAAAACCAATGCCCACTCTAAAATCTAAAAATGCCCTTACCACCCCAAAACCCATAACCACCCTAAACCTAAAAATGCCCTTACTACCCCAAAACCCATACCCACCCTAAAACCTAAACAGGCCCTTTCCACCCCAAAACCCATACCCACCCTAAATCTTAAAAATGCAATTACCACCAATAACTGTTAGCCACCCTAAACACTATGACCCTCATTATGACATTGGCGGTAAATCCCACTTACCGCCACGCTGACGGCTGCCAACGTACCACTGCTGTTGCGGAAATCCGCTCACCATATTATGACACACACACACCAATCCAACAGAATACAGCCACACACACACAAGTCCGCCAGCCCAAAGGTCAGTGATAAAGTGGCTGTATCAAAACTCACACCTTTACGCCAATTGAACAACACCCACCACATTATGATCCACGAAAAACCACACCAGACATTCAACAGCAGTGGTAAACCATTGGCGGTACATACCACTGTGCTCACAATGGACACCCACATATAAAACAAGACTAAATTGGACAATTCAAACACACACCTGACACCCATACACACACCACACCCACATACCCACACCATTATAAAACACACACCCACATTAACCGCAAGCCTTTACGACTACAAACCATTGCCACCAGAGACACCGAGACCACTGACACAACCAGAGCCACACACTACTCACACCTATACACCACTCGCACACTCCACATCACACACCCCAACACATTACCCAACACACCCTCACCAACACACCTCGCAGAACACCAATGGCACCACACAGATATCCCCGTTTCGCAGAGGAGGAGCTATGGGTCATGGTAGAGGAAATCGTCATGGTAGAGCCACAGCTATTTGGAGCACAGGTGCAGCAGATATCAATAACCAGGAAGTTGGAGCTATGGCGGAGAATCGTGGACAGGGTCAACGCTGTGGGACAGCACCCCAGAACTTGGCATGACACTAGAAAGAGGTGGAACGACATACGGGGGAAGGTATGTTCCATAGCAGCAGGACACCAGCTCGCTATCCAGAGGAAATGGTTCACCCCCCACCTCCTCCCCCCCAACTCACAGCATGGGAAGAGAAAGTCTTAGCAATACTGCATCCTGAGGGCCTGTCCAGAGTCGGAGTCGGACTCGACTCTGGTAAATCAACTCTCTACTATATCACCCCCCTGCCTGCATGCCATCACATGCCCTCACCCTCACCCTCACTCCCATCACTCCACTACATCCCACACACCCCACCATCACATCTCACTCATCTCAATGCTAAGCCCTGCATGCTATACCAATGCATGGACACCCCTCACAGCCCTGCATGGACACTTATCACTAAAGCATGCACACCATAGAGAACTAACAATCCCACCATATACTAACATACACAAGTGAAAGCTGGCAGGGCAAATCTAACCATAGAGGGGAAGCCATGGCTGTACAATATGTCCGACACAAACCATAACACATAATTTACATCCCAACAGGTACCCCAGCCAACATCAGCGGAGAGGAGGTGCCAGCACTATCCAGTCCCCCAACTAAAGAGGCCCACAGTGATGACAGCAACTCTGGTCTTCAGGATCTGGATGACCTACCTGGCCCATCAGGGACCACTGGACAGCTGGTTCCCCAGGCCCAGTCACACACCACCACAGAGCCTCCCCCATCAGGAAACACCACCACAGCACCCATCCAGCATACCCACACCTCTGTCCCCAGGACACATCAATCAGCAGTGTGTCCACCTCTACAGGGACCCCAGGCTGCATCTCGCACACAAGACAATCAGAGACCTGGGGTCAGTGGCAGTGGGCAGAGGCACTGGCCACCAGGGACCCTGGGAGGACTACCGTGCGCCAGGGGGAGGACAGGCCCATGGATCCGATTCTCCATGAGGCACTCGCCGAGATCCTGAGAGCCTATCAATATTCCCAGTACACGATGAGCCAGATCCTGGACAACGTGCAGGAGAATAGGCGGCTGCAGGAGGGACAGTACCAGGGGATAAGGGAGGACTTGACAGGCCATCAACAAGGACTTGCAGGCCATCAACAACACCCTGATCTCCATAGCAGGGGTGCTGGCAGACATGGCTAAGATTATGAGGGAGGCAGTCTCACACCAGCGGGCCCCTGCCACTAGCCAGGCATCTGAACAGCCTTCCACCTCTGCTGCCGCTAGTGGCCAGGAGTCCCCGCCACAGGGCTCACAGGCCACCAGCACCCCTCCCCCTGCAGAAGGTGAATCACCCCGCAAACGTTCCCTGCGATCCAGACAGAAGCCAGAGACACTTGCCAAGACCCCCGCCAAGAAATGAAAGTCCCCCTTGTGTCCCACTCTGTCACCCTGTCCACCTTGAACTGCCATTGCTCCTCTTTTTGTGTCCCCATGGACACTGCACCGGTGCTACAAACAGACTGGAACAATACACTGGACTTTCCTCCAGCATCACCCTATCCCATTGCACTCCCCCCATACGTTAGCACTTAAATAAACACCCTTTGAAAAAAATCCATTTGGAGTATGTCATGTATATCAAATATGTATTTATTGAAACAGGTACAAACATTGCAAATTAACTGTACATAGAATGAGCAGAGATTAATGACCTGAAGCTGGCTGTAGTGATCACACCAGGAGTATATGTCAGGTCACCAACATCTGCAAAATTAATTGCCAGAGGTGAACAGTAAGTGGGCATAGAAGTGCTAAATATCAGCATGCCATTGCCACACAGATTCCAACCAAAGTAATTGAAATGTAAAGTTACACTGTCCTACCTGTGTTTCATTGGAAGTATTGATTGATCACAGATGTTCTGTCGTCCTCATCCTCATCCTCTGCCTCCTTATCCTCACTGTCCACAGGGCCTACTGCTGCCACACGGGCATCTCCAGTCTCCTCCTCCTGCAGAAAAGTGACATGGCGTCTGAGGGCCAGGTTATGCAACATGCAGCATGCCACTACTATCTGGCAGACCTTCTTGGGTGAGTAGCACAGGGATCCACCTGTTAGATGGAGACACCAGAACCTGGCCTTCAGGAGACCAAAGGTCCTTTCAATGATCCTTCTGGTTCGCCCATGTGCCTCATTATAATGTTCTTCTGCCCTTGTCCTGGCATTCCTTACAGAGGTCAGCAGCCATGATAGGTTTGGGTAACCAGAGTCACCTGCAAATATTGAGGGACAACATTTTGTCACGATCTGAATACTTCTTACCGTGGTTATCTATCAATCTCAATGCACCACTTGGTCTCTTCCTGGTTCTGGACTGACCAAGGTAAGGGCGACCCTTTCCAGTAGCCACGATGCTGCTTATAGAGTAACACCAGGCAGAACATGACCTCCAGAAGGAGTCCCAGAGGAAAAAAAACAATCCTGTGAAAAACCTCAGAAGCAAGGAACTGAAAAAAGAGGCAAGAAAAAAGAGAAGCATAATATGAACTGGAAACAGCAAAAACTGCAGACAAGAAAAAACAGAAGTCCAAAAAATCACCGGATACAGGAGCGAGAAGCGCCACTAGAACGGAAGTGTTTGCAAAGCAAGAAACAGAAGACCAACTGTGCTTTTATACTAGCAAACAGGAAGTGACATGCAGGAAGTTCGGAAGACATCATCTTGAATTGAGAAAAGCCACATTAGAGTGAATGGAAAAATAGCCATGGTGTGAAAGAGGAAGCAAAGCATGCAGGGAATGAAACACAGACTCCTGGGAAGAAGAACAGATGGCTAAGAGGAAAACCACAAAGAAAGATAAAACAAGAAAATAGACAGAAAAAAATAGGTAAGAGAGATTATAAGGGCAAAAGGCGGGCGCAGCGGGAAGCAGCGCCCAAAGAAAGATGTAGCGGTTGCTGTGGACCGAAAAATAGGCAGCGGCCCGAAGCACGGCTCAAAACGCGGCCCATGGCTGAAACGGCCATCCAGGACATGGACCGCCGATCTGACCGCAGTTCGCAAGTGGGGCGCCGCAGGTCCTCACAGCATCACACATTTAGCCACACACTATCCGATATGGCCCACACCATACCTACACACCAACATATACTCAGTGGGAACCAGGGCTCCCCTATTAGCCTAGTGCCTCTGTAGTTGAGCCATCACATTTGGGATGCTGATATTCCTCAGGACAAAGGCATCATGCACCAATCCAAGATACTTAACATTGACGTGGGAGATGTACTGGTCCGCCAAGCACACCATTTGAACATTCATAGAATGGAAACTCTTATGATTCTCAAACACCTGTTTATTCTGCCGGGGGGAGGGGTGGACAAATGCAATATCTGTCCCATCAATCACCCTAATTATGTTGGGGATATGTCCCATTGCATAAAACTCGGCCTTCCTTGTGGCCAAATCCTCAACCTGGGGTAAAACAATGTAGCTGAACGTGTTTTATCAGGGAAGACAACACTCTTGTCAGCACGTTTGAGAACATTGGCTGTAACATTCCTGCTGCCAAGCCCACTGTCACTTGGATAGAACCAGTTGCCAGGAAACGCAGTACTGATAGCACTTGCACAAGAGGGGGGATCCCAGTGGGGTGACGGATAGCAGATATCAGGTCAGGCTCCAATTGGGCACACAGCTCTGTGATTGTGGCCCTGTTCAGTCTATAGGTGAGAATAATGTGGCTGTCCTCCAGTGTTGTCAAGTCCACCAGGGGTCTGTACACGGGGGTATGTCTCCATCTCCTATTCAGCTGCAGCGGTAGGAATCTAAGGGACAAAAGAGTGAGGAGCTGGTCACAAAATGAACAATGGAGCTACAACAGTAGTTTGCATTCTGTAAACATGTAATGGCTCAGTGTGATTTGTCCAGTATGTGCTAATTTCCCATGTGACGCAGCATTATTCCAGAGGCCTGCCCCCCCCCCCTCTTTAAATGGCATCCACCTGTCCTGTGTGGAGGGACAGATGGAAGTGAATTAATTCCGCTGAGGTTGTGCGCCGTTGCGGGAGGCGGTCGGGAACTGCTGTGCAACTCCTCATTGGTTAACATTGGACCCTATGGGGTACAGTGGCCAATGGTGATCTACGCCAGCAGTGACGGTATGTACTGCTACAGACGTGACCGACATTTTCTATCATATTCCTCACTTGCGACCTGACCTTCCATAGAAGAGGACCTACACTGCATGTGCTGCTCTGACCTGTTTCTGGAACCTACCATGGCCTGTGTGACAGTGGAAAGGGCCCCAGCCTTTACTTCGGAGGAGTTAGAGAGACTTGTGGATGGGGTCCTACCCCAGTACGGACTGCTGTATGGGCCTTCAGACCAACAGGTGAAAACACTGTGGGCATGATGCATGAGGGAGGGATGCACGGAGTGGTGTGTGTGAAGGCCTTGTGTAAGCGGGGTGGGTGGATGTCTTCTTGGCGGCATAGAGGTTGTGTGCTGGGCTATGTGTGTGCCAATGGTGATGGGAACGGGTATGGTGGGCCATATGTGTAACATGCTGGCCTGGTTGTCTAATGGTATTTTCCTGTGTGTATTGCCTCTGCAGGTCAGCGCCCATCAAAAGAAGGGGATATGGCATGCCATCGCCAAGGAGGTGTGGACCCTGGGGGTCTATGGCAGACAGAGCACCCACTGTCGCAAACAGTGGGAGGACCTGAGAAGCTGGGCACGGAAGCCGGGAATGGCCTCCAAACGAGGAAGGGAGAGGTGCCGGTCGAACCCTGACCCCCATGATGGCCCACATACTGACAGTGGCCTATCCAGAGCTGGATGGGCACCTGAGGGCATCACAGCAGCCACAAGGGGGCGAGTACAGTGCCCAACATTACAACTTAAGCATGGTAGGGTGGTGTCCGGGTGGTGGATGTGTCAGTGGGTGCCCCTAGGCCAGGCATGACATTGCAGTGTAGGTCCCCTGGTGGCTAGGGTTCTGACGAGATAATCCTGCTACCCAGCTTTTAGGCGTCCACTACTGGTGAGGGCTGCATGAGGCCCATGTGTGCTGCATTTGCCGGTGTGTGCCCCTCCCATGCCTTGGTCGCTAGCAATATCGCTGGTCGTGCAATGCATAGTGCGTAGGCCTGTTCCCTGTGTGTGAGGGTGCTGTGTACGCCAACGTTGGTGTTGGCAAAGCCATTGACCCAGTGTATCCTTTGTCTCTCTCTCCCCCTTTCTTGTTTTGTCATCCTGTCCTTATGTGCATTAGCATCATCTGGTGGAGGAGCAGAGGCACCGGCGTCGGAGGGAGCTACATCCCACAGGACCCAGGAGGCATAGTCCACCAACGCTGAGGGCACCAGTGGGACAGAGCGCGAGGGGAGCACCACAGCGGAGACTGGAGGGGACACTTCAGACACAGATACTTCCCCTGACTGCCCAGTTCCATTCTCCTCAACCCCAACCCATTCCAGGCACACATACAGATGAGTATGCACACAAGACAACAGGGAAACACAAGCACCACACTTCTTCCCACAGGCACTCACACAAACACTATCCAGTTGCAAACACAACAACATCCAATATTTTCTCTGTCTCCTCCTCTTCCTCCTCTTCCACCTCCCACCCAGTTATGTCCACACTCACACCTGCATGCACCACATCATCATCCACTACCAGCATCATCACCACACCAAGCAGAACACACACCTCACTGGGAGACACCGCCACAACATCCATGTCCCCTGTGACCTATCCCACTGTGTCTGTCCCCCCTCCTAAAGTACACACACACAGGCACTCAGACACCCAACAGCCATCCACCTCACAACAGCACACAACTCATGCACCTGCACCCAAATCCAGCAGACAGACACCTCCAACAACCACTCCCTCATCCTCCACTCCTATTCCTTTTTGACCTCTTCCCTTCCCCTCACCCCATCCTGCACGTATGGCCAGGGTATCACGAACCCAGCCAAGCACCTAAGCCACACAGTCCACGGGCCCAGTTCTATCCACACCCACTCGTGGTGGAAAGGCCACATTTACTGAAGGAGAAGGAGCCTGCACCAGCCAGCCTAAAGGGGAAGGAGCCTGCACCAGTAGGCAAGAAGGGCAAGGAGCTTGCACCTGCCACCCGAAAGGCCAAAGAGCCTGCACCAGCAGGCAGGAAGGCCAAGGAGCATGCACCAGCAGGCAGTAAGGCCAAGGAGCATGCACCAGCAGACAGGAAGACCAAGGAGAATCCACCAGCAGGCTGGAAGGCCAAGGAGCCTGCACCAGCAGGCAAGAAGGGCTAAGCTAGGAGCCTGCACCAGCAGGCAAGAAGGGCTAGGAGTCTGCACCAGCAGGCAGGAAAGGCAAGGAGCATGGTCCAGCAGCTGTGACGGAGCCCCCACCACCAACCATGGTTGTGCATCCATCCAAGGGTGCAGGGGATGTGCAGGAGCCTCCCACCACCAGCAGCACCACCACCCCAGTGCATCCATCCGAGGGTGCAAGGGATGTGCAGGAGCCACCCACTACCAGCAGGAGCCTCTCACCACCAGCACCATCACCACAGTGCATCCATCCGAGGGTGCAGGGGATGTGCAGGAGCCGCCCACCACAAGCAGCACCACCACAGGGCACCCATCCGAGGGTGCAGGCGATATGCAGGAGCCTCCCACCACCTGCACCACCACCATAGTGCATCCGTCCGAGAGTGCAGGATGGGCAGGAGCCTCCCACCACCACCAACACAGTGCAGCCGTTACCGCCAGCGGACTCAATGTAATCATGTGTCCATGGGCTGCTGTGTGGCCTGTCCACTCCAGAACCAGTGGGTAAGTCACTCATTCGAGAGACTGTGGCCTTGCACTCCCCGGGACCAAGCACAGGGCATGTTGCCCCCGCCAGAACTAGTGGGCAAGACACCCACTTGAGAGACTGTGGCCTTGCACTCCCCAGGACCAAGCACAGGACATGTTGCTCCCTCCAGAACCAGTGGGCAAGACACCCTCTCCAGGGACTGTGGCCCATCACTCCCCAGGACCAAGCACAGGGCATGTTGCCCCCTCCAGAACCAGTGGTCTTGTTTCAGCTCCCAGCTGAGGTGCCCCCATCCCCCTGAGGTGCCTGCCTATTTACCAGCTGATGCCTCTGCAGTGTTCTCTCCCTGAGGATGCAGGTGACAAGAGGGACCTTGGACTATGGCCTGTGGCCATGTGGCCCACGCAAAATGAGAACTGGGCTGCGTCCCTTGTTCTGTACATTTGTATATATCTGTTACATTGATAAATTATTATTTATACTGTGTTGATCTTATTACAATCACTTTGGTAAATTCTTTTTGTCCTTGCATTATTCAGCCAATTTACGGGGATTAACTTGTTTTCCTGGGCAGCTGGTTGTGTGTATGGTGTGTGTGTCTGGGGTGTGTATGGTGAGTGTGTGTGTCACTATCGTTTCCCCCCCTCCCTTGTGTGCTTGGTGGCTGTACTCACCGTCGTCTTCGCCGGCATTGGTGTTCATGGTGGAGCAGAACGTAGAATATCATCTGAAAAATATGCAGTTCAGGATCCATGGCAGTGTGGTTCTTCCCTGTGTCTCCAAAGGTGAGTCCTTACACTTCTGAGGTCTGTTTCCACCAGCCTTTTGATGTTGTTGGTACCACCTCAGAAACGGTGGCAGATTGTGCTGTTGTAATATGGTGGGCAGAACTTTGACTTCTGCCTGGCTGTAGGCGGCTACTGCCATGGTGCCTATTTCCGCCCTGGCGGTCGGTGTAGTACATTGGTTGTCTTTCAGAGATATCACCGCCATGGTCATAATTTGGCGGTAGTTACCGCCAGCCTGTTGGCGGTAGTACCGCCACTTTACAACTGACTGCCAGGGTCGTAATGAGGGCCAATATAAATATATCACTCAACCCACTTAATACTTACCTGTACTTACCTTTAAAACCTTTACCACACATACACCTTTACCATTCATGCCTTTACAAAGAAATTAGTTGTAAAGGCATGTGTGGTAAAGGTATATGCGTGGTAAAGGTATATTTGTGGTAAAGACATGCATGGTAAACACATGTGTTGTAAATTCATTGTGGTAAATGCATTTCATTGTATTCACCGCGTTGTAAGTGATGTTTTCCGCTCCAGAGTGCCTGTCTTCTAGACACTGCCTACACTTCACTAAGAGGGAATACCTGGACCTGGTATAAAGTGTAAGTACCTTAGGTACCCACCACACACCAGGCCAGCTTCCTACTGTGGGGCATTCATTTATAAAACAGGCAGAGAGACAGGAGCAGCAAACCAGTTTTGGGACACATTTTGGTCTAGACCGATCAGTATGTTATATTCAATGGCAAGGTAAAGGGAGGATGAGGTGGCGTGAGCTGTTGCCTTACTTGAACAATTTGCTATGGTGCCTGGATATTCTTTTGTTGCATGTAGGGAAGAATTATATGGTAGGGGTAAAAGGGTTGGCTTGCATAAAACAGATGAAAAGAGATTTAAAAGAGATTCTATCACAGTGGCGTGGTTGTCATGTAGCTTGGACGGCATTCATGCGAGAAGATCATGGCGAGGGGCCATTCGCCCAGCAGCTATAGAGAGTGCACGGCTGAAGCTCAATAAGGAGATGGAAGCCTTTTGTAGGGAGAGAGGGATAACCTCAATTGAGCATTTTGATATTAAATACAAGATAATTCTTTAAAGATGATGGAGTTCATTTGTCCTTTATGGGCATGGAGCTTTATCTGTCGTAGATTAAAGAGGTGTTGAAGTCCATTCTGAATCTACTTAGGTAACAGGATTTAGGAGGGGGCAAAGAAAGGCCACTAGAGGTCCTTTGTGGGTGGCAGCTGGAGGGCAAGTTAGCTTGTTTTTCACAAGTTTATGTTTGGGGATTGTGGCAGTTCACACTGGAAAGGGAGGGGTATGTAGGAGCACACACAGACAAGATAAAAAGTTTAAAGGTTGGTTTCTAAGTGATGTCAATTAGATATTAACAGGTTTAGAAAACTGAAAGAGGCTTTTAACACAGAGACTACTGAACAACAGGGAGGAAGACAGTGTCATGATATTGCTAGGAGAGAGAGGGCAGTTTAGGAGAGGGGGTAGGGGAGTTAGGTTTTATTATATGTTTAGTGAGGTGGTAGTTTTGTAAGGCAAAGGCCAGGTTTGTTTTATGTGCCCCTGTGTCAATAAAGCAGCCTTTTCCACACAACCCATTTGCAGTGGTCATTGAAGCTCTCCTCTTCCCCAGTCTATTATATGTAATAACTATTGCTGAGCTTGACTGTTTCTCTTCACCGTAGTTCTAGTATCATAAATGCTTGCAGTGTGAGATAATTATCAGACTTCTGAATATTCCATAGTCATTGTTGATTAAGAATAGTGTATATCATTATGGCATTGTAGCCGAAACCACGGTCGGTAAAATTATATATGATGTCCTCGTGAGGATAAAATACAGATGTAAGCATCATCTCATGTGACATATAATTCCCAGGAACATCAAAGATAACATTCTCAATTGCAACCTGATATGTTGGTTACTTTTAGGATTTAAAAAAGTGTTCATTGTAGTAGGCCTAACTAGTCGTCTTCAAAGTTACGCATGTAACCACATGATATAATCATTTAGGCCCACTAGGTGGTTCCCCAAGCAGTGACCCATCTTTGTGCCTTTCTTAGTAAGTGTTTGTATTAGTAGGTTCTCTGCATTTGATACTATGTGTTCCAAAACTAACCATAAAGTACCTTTGTCAGTGTTTTTATATCAGTGAAGCATGAAGTAACACCTTATGTTACTTCTGTGTTTGTTAATTCCTACTTTAACGTTTCTAGATGTATTGGAGTCCACAAAGACAGGTGATCATGTAAAAGGACATTGGCTGTGTTGCAATAGTATGTCTGTTGATTTCCCAAGAGGTATTTAAACACAAATAAATAGCCTTAGTCGCTCTGGTATATGAACATGCACTGCAAAAATCACAAAGAAAAGTATCTATTACTGCTGGAAGTTCCCTTAATGTTGATCCCATGGGACGTTATGTCTTGAAACTTCTCACTCTTGTAATGAAAAAAGGGAATCCTATGTTTTTCCTGTAGTCCCCATGATCTTCAGTGTTTGGTAATGACCTTCTGGACTTTATTTGACATAGGAGAGAATGTAGTGACGTATGTAATTCTATTGTTAGACTGTTGGGGCATGTCGCATGTAAAGCCTCTCCGTTATTGATACATGACTTCTTTCTGACTTTTTGTATAATCTTTTTAAGGTAATTGCGTAATTCCTGCTTCTGGGGAAGGGCATCTCAATTTTCAGCATATCTAACAGGTCTGGGAACAATTGTGTTGGACCTGCAAAGCTGGCCACAGGGTAGATTCTCTTCCTAGGCACATGGGGTGGCTGTCAAATCTTAATTATTCTTGTTGGTCAATTTACGGTAAACTTTAATTTGTAGTCCATTGTCACAAACCAAAATTAAAAGGTCAGGAAAAGGTAGTTGTGAGAAATTGGGTTGGTGGTTGACTGGGGTGTGAGCCCTGGTCAAGCAACAGCCACAATCCCTTGCAGGGTGAACCACAAGAAGTCACTAACTTAACTTATGCTTAACCCTGAGTAGCTTGGCACAAAAAGCAGTCAGGCTAAACTTACAGGCAATGCGTTATGTATTTAGGCAGCACACAAACAGTAATAGAGGGAAAACACAACCCAATAAAAATCCCAAACCAACTCGGAAAAATAGAAAAAATAGTAAAAAATTATGTCACACCAAAATTATCTGCAACTAGCAGAACCAGAGTTAGGAGCTTTTAAAGTTTTGAGTGTAAAATAGCGCTTAAAAACAAAAAGCACCAAGCACTGACATCTGGTCACGCTAGACTAAGGCGAAGTCAAAACTTACGGCCGACCACAATGAAGTGCGGCTCTGATACACAAAGTGGATTTGGCCGGGTTATCGTTTACCTTTGGACTTAGCCATTTTTTAAAGAAAAAAGTTTCTGAGAAGGTAGAAGTTCCGCGGGGCAGGCGGCAGGAGTGTCCAAGGAGGGAGCATCGTCGTTGGATAGCAGTGAGGTGAAGTTGCAGGGAAGATTTTTACCTTTAGACTCACTTGTTGAGCTGGAAGTCGAAAATCTCCAGCAAGACGAAGCAGGAGGCTGTAGCCAAAGACAGTTCTACAAGGTCTGATACCCCTTTCACGAAGGACTGCTGAAAAGGATTTGCTGCTTGGAAAAGAAAGTAACCAGCTGCAAAGTTAATCCATCTGGCAATGCAGCTCGGGTGGAAAGGCAAGTAGGTTGGTCCCGCTCTCCTCCTGGGTCTCAGAGCACTTTTTTCGCGAAATTTTGTCTAAGTCCTTAGTTTTGGAAATTGGCCATCTTGCAGCTTTAGCACCACAACCACGGATCAAGGAGTGAATGGGGACCTCTTGGGGGTTCTGGGATCACTCATGCTGGGTCCAGGTGTGGGTTCAAGGTGGCAGGAGCCTGTTATGTCCCTGTGGCTCTCAACAGGAGGTCAGCAAAGCTAGCCCTTGGAGTCACTTTTGAAGCCCTGAGCGCAGGTGAAGATGCAGAGCTCTACAGCAGAGCTTGCCTCTGAAGTTTAAGGCAAACTCCAGGCAGCAAAGCAGTCCTTCCAGGTACAGCATCAGTCTGGTAGAGTGCATAGCAGGTCACAGCAGCAAGCAGCCCTCCAAGAGATTTTCTGCAGGTCCAGTAGTGAACTGAAGAGTAGGCCTAAAAGCCCTATATTTGTACCCTGCTCCTAGAAAGTGGGTGACGTTTCCAGAAGGATTATTTGTAGTTTCATGAGTTTCCTGCCTCCTCTGCTCTGGCTCTTAGCTGGCTGCACTGACAATACAGGGTGGCCAAGCCTATTGTGTGGTGGCAGAGCTCAGCCTATTTAGGTGTAAGTGGTGCTGTTCCCACCCCGCCCCTCCATTCTGCCAGTGTAAAGGCTATTCATGGTCTGCTAATCCCACTATTTTGTGACTGTCTGGGGTGAAGCCACAAAGTCTCAACTGTCAGTTACACCCAGTCAAGTGACCTCAGGCAGGTTGCAAGCACAGAGGGCAGCAAAATGCAAGCTTTCTAAAAGAGATATTTTCAAACTTGCAATGATAAATCACACTTTACCATTGAAGAGGGTTTATCATTACAAATTCATAGATACCAAACATGACATATCTACCACCTCTGGTTTATGGATTACAGCTTATTAAATATAATAAGGAATCCTCAATGTTATTGTAGGAAGTTGGCTCTGTATGCACTATTTCAAAGTAAGGAATAGTATGCACAGAGTCCAAGGGTTCCCCTTAGAGGTAAGATAGTGGCAAAAAGAGATAATACTAATGCTCTATTTTGTGGTAGTGTGGTCGAGCAGTAGGCTTATCAAAGGAGTAGTGTTAAGCATTTGTTGTACATACACACAGGCAATAAATGAGGAACACACACTCAGAGACAAATCCAGGCCAATAGGTTTTGTTATAGAAAAATATATTTTCTTAGTTTATTTTAAGAACCACAGGTTCAAATTCTACATGTAATATCTCATTTGAAAGGTATTGCAGGTAAGTACTTTAGGAACTTTGAATAATCACAATAGCATATATACGTTTTACATAAAACACATATAGCTATTTCAAAAGTGGACACACTGCAATTTTCAACAGTGCCTGGGGGAGGTAAAGTAATGTTAGTTCTTGCAGGTAAGTAAACCACCTACGGGGTACAGTTTTGGGTCCAAGGTAGCCCACCGTTGGGGGTTCAGAGCAACCCCAAAGTCACCACACCAGCAGCTCAGGGCCGGTCAGGTGCAGAGTTCAAAGTGGTGCCCAAAACGCATAGGCTTCAATGGAGAAGGGGGTGCCCCGGTTCCAGTCTGCCAGCAGGTAAGTACCCGCGTCTTTGGAGGGCAGACCAGGGGGGTTCTGTAGGGCACCGGGGGGGACACAAGTCCACACAGAAAGTACACCCTCAGCAGCGCAGGGGCGGCCGGGTGCAGTGTGCAAACAAGCGTCGGGTTCTCAATAGGTTTCAACGAGAGACCAAGGGGTCTCTTCAGCGATGCAGGCAGGCAAGGGGGGGGCTCCTCGGGGTAGCCACCACCTGGGCAAGGGAGAGGGCCTCCTGGGGGTCACTCCTGCACTGGAGTTCCGATCCTTCAGGTGCTGGGGGCTGCGGGTGCAGGGTCTTTTCCAGCCGTCGGGATTTTAGAGTCAGGCAGTCGCGGTCAGGGGGAGCCTCGGGATTCCCTCTGCAGGCTTCGATGTGGGGGCTCAGGGGGGACAACTTTGGTTACTCACAGTCTTGGAGTCGCCTGGGGGTCCTCCCTGTAGCGTTGTTTCTTCACCAGTCGGGGTCGCCGGGTGCAGTGTTGCAAGTCTCACGCTTCTTGCGGGGATTGCAGGGGTCTTTAAATCTGCTCCTCTGGAAACAAAGTTGCAGTCTTTGTTGAACAGGGCCGCTGTCCTCTGGAGTTTCTTGATCTTTTGGAAGCAGGGCAGTCCTCTGAGGATTCAGAGGTCGCTGGTCCTGGGGAAAGCGTCGCTGGAGCAGGTTTCTTCTGAAGGAGGGAGACAGGCCGGTAGGGCTGGGGCCAAAGCAGTTGGTGTCTTCTTCTTCTCTGCAGGGGTTTTTCAGATCAGCAGTCCTCTTCTTCGTAAGTTGCAGGAATCTAAATTCTTAGGTTCAGGGGAGCCCTTAAATACTAAATTTAAGGGCGTGTTTAGGTCTGGGGGGTTAGTAGCCAATGGCTACTAGCCCTGAGGGTAGGTACACCTTCTTTGTGCCTCCTCCCAAGGGGAGGGGGTCACATTCCTATCCCTATTGGGGGAATCCTCCATCTGCAAGATGGAGGATTTCTAAAAGTTAGAGTCACTTCAGCTCAGGACACCTTAGGGGCTGTCCTGACTGGCCAGTGACTCCTCCTTGTTATTCTCATTATTTCCTCCAGCCTTGTCGCCAAAAGTGGGGCCGTGGCCGGAGGGGGCGGGCAACTCCACTAGCTGGAGTGCCCTGTGGTGCTGGAACAAAGGGGGTGAGCCTTTGAGGCTCACCGCCAGGTGTTACAGCTCCTGCCTGGGGGAGGTGATAGCATCTCCACCCAGTGCAGGCTTTGTTACTGGCCACAGAGTGACAAAGGCACTCTCCCCATGTGGCCAACAACATGTCTCGAGTGTGGCAGGCTGCTAAAACCAGTCAGCCTACACGGGTAGTTGGTTAAGGTTTCAGGGGGCACCTCTAAGGTGCCCTCTGGGGTGTATTTTACAATAAAATGTACACTGGCATCAGTGTGCATTTGTTGTGCTGAGAAGTTTGATACCAAACTTCCCAGTTTTCAGTGCAGCCATTATGGTGCTGTGGAGTTCGTGGTTGACAGACTCCCAATACCATATACTCTTATGGCTACCCTGCACTTACAATGTCTAAGGTTTTGCTTAGACACTGTAGGGGCACAGTGCTCATGCACTGGTGCCCTCACCTATGGTATAGTGCACCCTGCCTTAGGGCTGTAAGGCCTGCTAGAGGGGTGACTTATCTATACTGCATAGGCAGTGTGAGGTTGGTATGGCACCCTGAGGGGAGTGCCATGTCAACTTACTCGTTTTGTCCTCACCAGCACACATAAGCTGGCAAGCAGTGTGTCTGTGCTGAGTGAGGCGTCCCCAGGGTGGCATAAGATATGCTGCAGCCCTTAAAGACCTTCCCTGGCATCAGGGCCCTTGGTACCAGGGGTACCAGTTACAAGGGACTTACCTGGATGCCAGGGTGTGCCAATTGTGTAAAACAAAAGTACAGGTTAGGGAAAGAACACTGGTGCTGGGGCCTGGTTAGCAGGCCTCAGCACACTTTCAATTCAAAACATAGCATCAGCAAAGGCAAAAAGTCAGGGGGTAACCATGCCAAGGAGGAATTTCCTTACAGTTATCATATGGGAGGGGCAGGCATCTCAGTAGTGAAAAGTGAATTTGGGAGTTTATCACCAACAGAACATGTAAAACTTAAAAGTACATGTCCTATCTTTATAGGTGATAAAGTGCACATAGTCCTAAGGCCGACATGCAAAAATCCAGAAACGATGGAGGCAAGCAGGCAAAATGTTTGGGGGAAGACCAGAGTAGTGATGTTCTACTCACGGTGGATGTGAATCTGAGTTATGGATACTGAATGTTCAGCCAAAGAGCAAATTCATTTGGCCTATTATGTAATTCCGTTTAATATCACCAGGATTTCTTTGAAGTATTGGTGCCACATCTTGATGTGTTATAGGTATGCGTTATTGGCAAACACATGAACCTTTCAAAATGGTGGACATATAAGCATGGTACACTGGGGCAAAGGTGCTGCCCATAAAGTCCATTGTATTTGATAATGCAGAATATCTTTAAATTCAAAGAAATTCTCCTTGAGGGCAGTATCACAGCATGTAATTACAAAATGCTGTCACATGATGGAATCCCAAGTTGTTCCTGATAAAGTAGATTCTATGACCTGTATTGTCTCACCCAGAATGATACTTGTATACAGGGCTACTATATCAAAAGTAAGAAGCAATTTGGTCTCTTTGTCAAAGGATAGATCTTGTAACAGGACCAGCAGGTCTCTTCTGTCCCCTTAAAATAGGAGCAAGTATTGCTCTCTAGCTATGTAAGAAACCAATCACATAATTTTGAAAGGGGTTTCAAAATGGAACCTATCCCAGTAGAGACCAGACTGCCATGCTCCCAGTCATTGAGTTTTGTGAATTTTTGGCCGAGTGGAGAAATAATGAACGCAAGGGTTATTAGTTACCAAAAAATGGCAAACTTACTTCACAATCAAACTCATAAATATAAAGGAGCTTCTGAGGAAGGGTCAGTGGTAGAGGAAAGGTTTTGTGTGAGTCAGAACGTATAGGAATTAGGTGCAGTGAAGTGGACTCATAGCGAACCTTGGTTGGGATAGGACACTCTAGTAGGCAAGGGCTCATCCTCCGGCACTGTCAAAATTGGTGTTGATATAGAAGGAACCAACGCAGGTCTTAGAACCAGATTGGAAGTTGGCACCAGAGTTGGTGCAGAACCTGAGCGGGGGAGAGAGGCTCAAATCGCACTAAGAATGGACCTGCCCGGCAGTAACCAGACTGGATGTCCCTGAAGATCTCTGCCACCCAAAAGCACGCCGAAGGGAGCCAGAAGAGTGCCAAAAATATGCAGCATGACCTCAACCAGCTGCAGTGTCGCCCATGGTTTGGAAAATTCAGGGCGCATTCGGACCAGCTGTGGAATCGGCTCCTGAAGCTGGGCTAGGGAGGGAGTGAGATCGAGTGGCACCTTGATGCCCTTCCGACTTCCATTTAGACAGAGTGGTTGGATGGGGTTGAGTTCTGCTTCAACTTCTAATGCATATTCTTCAAATTTGACTTCAATTTACCACAGAGCTCTAACCATGGAGAAAAACAGTCATAGGAGAAGCCTCAAGAGTTGGATCGATCAGGTCCACCTTTTCGACTTGGAGTAGAACTTGTGTGAGGTCCACAACTTCTTTTGGTGTTCGGCGAAATCTAACTTTGCTTTGCGATCCCAGATCACCTTTGGGTGCAAGAGGGTACATTCTTTGCACATCTTGGAATGTGTTGGGAGCCCAAGCACCAGAGTTAGAACTGGTGCGGGCCAGTTACTAACATCTGTTTCTGACAGTCACTGCATGTTTGAACCTGTAGTCTTTGGTGAGGGCATCATATCCTTCAAACTGGGGAACAGAATTTTGAAAGGATTAATCAAATGATGAAAAAGGAAGCAAAGCTCTGGATATGAATTTGAAGGCATGGAAAAAAAGGAACTGATGGCATTGTGCAGAGGTGGCACTTATATTTTCTGGGGCTGAAAGAGGCCAACTTGGAGTCACACTCCGCTACGTAGTGCCATGTGGGAACACTGCTGTGAAACCTTCCAGATCCAATCTTGCACATGGAGAATATTTTAAAGGTGAGGAATACGCATTTAGCAGTATCCTTCAGAAACTTTATGATAAAATGATCTAAAGGCTTATGACATCTTTATTCTGAATAGATTTCCCCAAACCTGGGAGCGTGACAATCAGTTATCTATTCTTCAATTACAAAATAAATAGTGTCTCTCCAGTTTCCTAGAAGAACAAGTTACTTATCTCTGGTAATGCTCTTTCTGGTGTATTATCTAACTGCAGGTTCCTCACCTTTAAAATACCCCCGGCACCAAAGTGCATCAAGATGATTATCCTGGCAATGGCTCCTGCGTGCTGGCAGGTGACGTGCTGTGTGACAATCCTGCACCGCCCTTAAACTCATGGATTGGGGCTGCATATGGCTGGCACCCTGCATGTTGATGTCAGTTTAATTTTTCTCCCTCTGTACCCTCAAACACAAATAATTATAATCAAACTGAAGGTTGCACTGTGCTAAAACCTTATTACATTACATTATTACATTGCACCAGTGTCTATTCTACAGAACAGGGTAGTGGGAGGGGAGTAAAAATCTGGTTTTAGAGAGGTACTGAAAGTAAGTAACTTGTGCTTCTGATTGATACTTCTAACCACATGATCCTCACTGAACAAAAGATACCACAGTAGTACTTCACAAAGGTGGAGGGTCTGTGGAATGGACTCAAACGTGGACGTCTTGCAGGACAAAGCAAGCAAAATGGCCCTCTCTGTGGAACTTGCTGTCAAGCCACCAGCGGTGCTTCCTGAATGTATGTACAAATGCCCAAGTCGCAGCCTGGCAGATGTACAGGTTAGGCATTCCCGTTGCCAGCACAGTTGTGTCAGCTTTGGACGTGGTGGAATTATCTTGCAGGCCATCACTGGGCTCTTCTCTGTTTAACGAATAAATTATCTTTACCTAAAGAACTATCTACCTTGACAGAGTCTTTTTGTGTCCCAATCTGCCTTTCTTAGTCCCACAGAAACCCATAAAGACCTGGTCTATTGTACGGTCTGTGTAAAAGCTTTGGGCTCTTTCAGGGTCAAGTCAATGAGGCCTCTCTTTTGAGGGGTGTGGCACAGTGAAGATGGCCTGTAGGGTAATTGACTGGCATGTAAGGGTGATTTCCACTTTTGGCAGGAGGGCAACTTGAGTCATCAGCACCAATTTGTCTGGAAATAAACTGGAGCAAGGAGGATGCACTGACAGCACCTGAAGTTGACTTACGGAATTTCAAAAGTTATCACAATGAAAAAAACTCTTTTGTCAGGACTCCTCAGAAGCAACTATGTCTTGGCTCAAACTGTGTGCACAAGAGGAATATGCGAACCAAATTAAGGTCCGACTGTGGCATGACAGAAGGTTTCAGAGGAAAGCAGATCACATTAGATGATTTGAAAGGGGGAAGGCTTATCAGGTGAGGCAAATAACTAAGCCACATCACTTTTAACTGTGCACACTGTAAGGCCTTGCTGGGCCTGGGTGAAAAATACATCCGAAAGTCTGGCCTGCCAAGGATCAAGATGCAAATCACACATCAAGCACAACTCCCAGTGCCCAGTATTAATGGATATGGTTGAAGGATGCCTGCCTGCAGCATTGACATCCACTACCTCAGATGGCAAACCAAAGGAACTCAGCTGTCGCAGCTTAATCTCCTGGAATTAAGAGTTTCGGTTGAGGAGAATCAACTGCAGTACTCTCCCCCTCTACCGAGACACAAGGTCTTCCTGAAGAGGTATCCATGTTCAGGCTGAGTACCACATCCTCATGGCACAATTTGCTCTATAAAGATGGCTTGGCCCCAGCCCGCTCTTTCTTCAGAACTCGAGGCAGGAGAGGTAATGGCCAAAATGCATACATGAGACTAGTAAACCATTGCAGATGGAATCCATTTCTTAGTGACTGTCTCGGAGGGAACTCAAGCACAGAAAGGTTTGGATTTGCACATTCTCAGTGGGGGCAAAGAGATCCAACTAGGGCAGGATGCCATTTAATGATGGAAACACCATTCGAGGGCCTTCAGCTGACATGCGCAGCTCATCCACTCCGTGGTACAGGAACTGGGCCAAGTGGTTGGCCAACAAAACGATTTGCTGCTGATACAACCATCTTCAAACGGTCACTCTGGTTTTTGCAGCACCACATGTCGGTTGTGTGGTCAATGACAACCTGTACCAGCCATTCTGATGGCCGACAGGAAGACTTTCAGAGCCAGCTGGATTGCACAAAGCTCCAAAAGACGGATTTGAAGCTGGGGCTCCACTTGACACTAGAGGCCTTTGAGTGCCACCTCTACCAGATGAACCCTAGCAGTGTTACATCTAACACACACCTGTGATCTCTGAAGGAGGAAGGGAGACTGGCTTGCCAAAAGCCATGTTGCTGCTCGTCTGCTAGCACAGCAGATCCAGAGCTCTCTCCTGAGAATTGTGGATGAGTGGGAGACAGTCCCAGTGCTGGGGTCCACTGTAACCTGAGGTTCCAATAAAAGGCGTATATGTGCCATCTGGAAAATAAGACAGGGAGCAGCACAAAACTAGGAGTCGAAGAAGCCTCAGAACCATCCTATGACTCAGGACGGAGTCTGAAACATCAAAATTGTTTCCTGAATGTCCTAGACCTGCTGTGGAAGTGGGAAGGCCTTGAATGCTACTATATCCAAGATAGTTACTATGAAAGGTATCCTTGTTTAGGGCTAAGGTGATACTTCGGCTTGTTAATGACCCCAAAGAAGCCAAGAGAGCTGCCATCAAACAGAAGTGGTCTGAGACTGGCTGCGTCAAGCGTTGAGCAGCTAGTCATTGAGGTATGGGAAGACATGTGTCCCTGACGTCTCAAGATGAGCTACCACAGCCACCATACATTAACCCCTGAGGGGCTGAGACAAGGCCAAAGGATAGCACAACAAACTGGAAGTGTCTTGATCCCACTGTGAACCACAGGTAGATTCTGTGGGACTGCAGGATGAGAATATGAAAGTAGGTGTCCACAACGGAGGAAATTGACGCCAGACTGAGCATTTTGAACTTGTCTTTTCTCAGATAGCTATTCTATGACCAGAGGTCCAGTAAAAGCATGAGGCCCCCATCCTTCGGCACAAGGAATTAGCACGAGTAACATCCCACACCATCCGAGTCTGGCACCTGTTTGATGGCCTCCTGGCCTGCAGGAAGTTAACTTCCTGCATTAAGATTGAGGCACGATCTGCCGAAATTTCATCTGGTGCAGGGGTGGGTGCTTAGAACATGAGGCTGGAAAGAAATAAAAGGAACGGCATAGCCAATGTGAACACTCTGTAAAACCCATTTGTCTTATGCAATAGATTTCTGGCCAGGAAAGAAATGGCAAATTCTGCCCTTCAAAGCCTGAAGGTATGCAAAGGTAAATCAAAGCTATCTGGGGAGGAGGAAGCAGATGAATGCTGCCTGTGCTGGTGTGAATGGGTTCGACCTTTGACTCGGAAAGGCTGGCCCGGCTCCTGCACCAACTGAGAAGGATGACATTGCTGATGGTAAGCTAGGCCTCTGGAGTAACACCTACATTTCTGATAATGCTTGTAGAAATAACATTCTGGTGACCATAACTCCAAGGATTGTGTTGCGGCATTATGATCTTTCATTTGTTGAAGCACGGAGTCAGCCTTTTCTTTGAAAAGTCTAGATCCGCCAAAGGGCATGTCTATGAGGGACACCTAGACGTCCCGCAAACAATCCAGTTTTCATCCTGTCTAAGCACTATCCTAGTGACAATAATGCTGCCTATACAACTGGTGGTGTACAGGCCAGCGCACAATAAATATTTTGCTGGATCATGCCCATTTTGAATTGTCTGGGCGCGAGATGCCATGAGACAACTGACATGCTCTCACTGGCCACGTCCCAGAAAATGCAAGAAAACCTGCCTAAAAGGCACACTGCTTTCAAAGAACGTAACGGCAGGCTAGCTGACGAAAACATCTTTTTGAAAAGGCATGAATACACTTTGATTCCCTGTCTGGGGGATTTAGGGTATTCACCCTACTTGTAGATGCCTGCAGTACAAGGCTTTCAGGCACAAGGCATTCTGTCAGTAAATCAGGGTTGCCAGATGTCTCCTGGCCACAGGTCGACTGACGAGAGCAGCTGAGCTTGGTCTCGACAATGTGGGGATGAGGGTCTCCTTAAGCGCCTTGTTAAATGGAAACAGAGGCTCTGATGTAACCAGTCCTGGTCAGAGTATTTCAGCAAATAGTCCTTCCTTTACACAATAGGCAGTTGCAAATCTAGCACACCTACGCTGCTCTACTCACTAGGGGTTTTCTTCTGGGGTGAACCATGTGGGGATTCAGTGCAGTGGTGTATGGTCCACTGGCATTTTGCAGGCATAAATAAAATCCTTCATAGGTGTAGTGAGGGGGGAGTAGATTGTCTGCTTCATCATCATCAGCGTCTAGGGGAGTTTTGTAGGCCCTGGACTGCATCAGAATCAGAGCCAAATGGAATCTTCAGCCTCTGATTGGCACAAAGGTGGCTGAGGATCTGGTTGAAAGCCCACTAGCTGAGTTCTGGCAAACTCATAGGGGAACATATGCCTGATATCGGTATAGAGGCAGGTGTGAGAATTAAAAGCAGCCCTGGCATAGGAGGGACTTTCACAGACCTTGGAACCATATTGAAAGTCTGGACCGTCATCAATATGTTTCTGGGTTCCCAGGGGGAAGATGACATAGGGCGAGGGCCTAATGGTGATCGTCGGATTGGAGGCCCCTGCGGCTCTGTAGGGCACAAAGGTAAACCAGAACAAGTCAGAAGCATCTGAAAGATCTGCAGCATGGCCTCCTTAAAGGCTGCGATTTGCTATGGATTAAATAGATTGGGGACTCCGAGGACAGGTGAACCAGCTGTGGCACTGGATTAGATTCGGAAGACACTGATAAGGGGTCCTTCTCGTGCTGCCTCTGCAACTTCTTGTTTGATTGAGTAGTGGGATAGGCTTGGGTATCGCTTGTTTTTTTTGTGCTTATGGCAGATTTGCAGCTTGTCTAATGATTTACAGTAAGAGCAGGACATTGCTGTGTCCTGGCCCCTTGACTTTAAGCAGGAGCAACGTAACCACTTACTGTTTAACAGAGTTTCGGCTCCACCTCTCTCATCACCTTCAGGTACATGAGGGCACATTTTTCACAACTGAGTTGTGATCAGAACCCACGCACCTGAGAAACAACGCATGCAGATCTGTAAGCAACCTCTGCTTCCTACAACCGCGGCACAGCTTGAATCCTGTCACATTCGGCAGAGGCATCATACTTGGCACAGTGTCCAGAAAAGCTTTTTTGGAGTCATCAGAGAACTGACAAAGGACCTGATTTAGAATTTGGTGGCTGGATTACTCCGTCATAAACGTGATGGATATTCCACCCACCGTATTACAATCTCCATAAACTACAATGGGATCTTAATACAGCAGACAGGATATCCGTCACATTTGTGATGGAGTAACCCCCTCCGCCAAACTCCAAATCAGGCCCAAAGTTGAGAGAGGAGTTCTAGATCCATGCTGAGGGGGTGGAAAGGAACCCACATCAGTGTGCGGGGGTGATGCCTACACACAGCCCCACTCTGTCTCTTCTGTGATGATGTAAGATTTCCACACAACCATTCAATGTCACGTCTCAGAGTAACAGACGCTGCAGGCAGAATGTTTCAGATCCATTCTGGCGTCTAAAACACTATGTATCAGAATTGTATTGTTTTTCTTTATATTCTGCAACAAATGTGAGACAGCATCTGATAAAATATATAGAAAAAGAGAAAGAAAACATTTTTAAATAGTAACTACAGGGCACAATTAGAAGAGATGAGATGTAAACCATTAATACTAAAAATATTCAGCTGATGACAGCGTTCAAGAAATGCTTTTTTAACTGACTTTTGTAACTGCTCAACTTGATGATGTTACAAAGACTCTAGATAGACCATTCTGGAGCCCTACTCCTGCTGCCTTCATATGTTCACCTTCATACTGATTTCAACATTACATAGCAAGACATAAGTTCCCGTGGAGGAGCGTAGGTCTAACAATTTGGAAGTTTGTGTGGTAGCTGGCAATCTGCCCAGATGACTGTAAGTACAATTATTTTCACCTGGGATTCCACCATGACCAAGTCTAAAGCCAGGTATGCATTGGAAAATAAAAGTTACTTATCCGCAACAATAGTTCTCCAGTATTGGTTTATTTAATAGATTTACAAACTTGAATCTCCCTTAGTTATCGAGCTGGAAGTGTCACGGTACATCCATAAAGCAATAATATATAATATAAAACCTGCAAAGGCTGCAAAACATAACATTCACTTCATAAACCTATGCCCCTAATCTCCCCTTACAGGCTACTATACAGAATTTTTCAGTAAAAGTGTAAAGATAGGCGAGGCTCAAAAGGCAGAGGAGGTTAGGCCACATGTGAATCTGTAAAATAGATGGAGAAATACAGTTACACCTAAGTAACTTTTTTTCTTTATCAGTACTTGATCTGTCATTGATTCACATACTTGAATCAGAATAGCAAGCATTTAAATGTAATATATAATCGTGATAGCGGATGGTTGGAATTAATGAAAATTGGCTCACCTTGATAGAAAAGTTGACATATTATTGCCTGAATGTGTTTATTTTTTTTCAATGTAGCTGCCCAACAAATGTCTTATACTGACAATCAAACAAAGCGGCTGAAGGGGAAGCACTCCCTGTAAAGTGCACTTTTAGTTTTCTCTCCAAAGTCTTCCTACTTTGCGATGACGAAACATTATAGTTGCAGAGATCAAACATGCTATGCTCTATTTTGTCATGCTAGTTCGATAAGGAGGAACTCTTTGGTAATATTATAGGTGACCAATAATTGAGACATTTTTCTAAAGTCTATAGTCCTGTCAATATAAAATTGTGGACTGGAACGTGGTCCCTAACAATTGATAGTAACTGAGATTAATTCAGGTATTTCATCCATCACCTTTTTGATACAGCTGATGCCATAAATGTGATGTGTATTCCAGTCGTGGCATTTTCAGAATTCAGACTTAAAATCTGACTTTACCATTAAAGATGATTTTAAATTATGATTTGAAAGTGAACAGTATATTTCTACCTGCTCTCAATCCAAAGTTAACATTTATTAAATGTAATAAGGTAACCCAGTGTTAGTCATTTAAATTAGATTTTATTTATCTTTTAGATCTCTACCGAGGTCCAACTAAAAATAATCAATATAAACAGTACATTTAAACAAAGCGATAAAACACTTCAGAAGTACATACAATGGTAAAATTCCGAAAAGTGCGCACTAGTGCTTATGGTACATGTGCAAGTTGCTAACTGCGAAAATAAATCCAATTTAAAATACATGAGACAAAAGACACATAACAAGAAAGACTAAACTTTTGCAAATGTGCAAATTGTAAGATGGAGTAATCTAATATAAAGTGCAATAAACAGGCTTGTAAAATAATGAAGCAAATGAGGCTAATATATCTTATATTAAAGAGCACTAAAGGAATTTCACCACTACAATTAGAATTTTCTGTTTGAAAAACAGAAGTCAATTAAAAAAACTTTAACACCACTTCAAACTAAAGTAAAAAGAAATTTAAAAAAAACCAAATACATTAAAAAAATGTTGTGCAGGCCATTTCAGTGGGAAGAGCAAACAAACAGTTTAGCATCAGCAGCCAAAGTTATATCACGTTTGAGAAATATGGGTCTCAGGAAACAACGTGCAAAATGCAAATCTGGACAAACATGACGTGATCCACATTTTAAACATTGGGAGGGTATCCAGAGGGAGGAGAGGCTTTGTGAGCTTTGCCAAACCAAACTCCTGTGACATCACATAATGGTAGTAGATTCAGCCTTTATAGCAGGATGACCCTATGTACCCCATGCAGAAGATTCCATGTGAGATATAGTTGGGGTTGTTTATAAATACTGCTACCAATTATTATTTAATTTCTTGCAGACCGGCTGCAGAGTGAGATGTCTCTACTCCTACTCGCTGTGAACAATAAACTCTTCATCACATTTTTCAAGATAACATTCGGAAGAGGGAGAGACTCAACCTCTGTGAGTTGAAACATTTCTGTGACTTCCCTAAAAGTAGAATAAAAAGTGCTTTTCCCCTCTCATTGTTTGAAAATTGTCAAACCTCAGCAATGCATGAATGGAATCAATTTTGCCGCCTGATATACTATTCCCCCACCTCAAAGCCATTGCCAGCGAGAGCACAAAAAATAAAGTTAACTCAAATTCCAGCTGAATAGCTGAGGATGCCATGGAATTCAAATTACTAACTTAACGCCACATATGCTCCTTCGTCTTTTTTTTTTTTTTTTAAAAGCCCAGTTCCGAACATCCAACACTTCACAAGCATAACTCAAAATAGGTCGATATTTTCCCTTGTACACTGATAAAACATGTGAAAAGTGCCTCTGCCCACAGCATTCATACACTCTTTGTATGGGAGAAGCCTGGACCAAACACTTTACTTCTGTAGTGGTTATATGATCAACACTACAATTACTAGAGAACATTCTACCCAGATAAGGGTAAAACTGCACTGTTGCCATCCCATACTTTCCCAAAGTCCAACTAACTTTTTCTTTAGTCTCACTCTCCAGTTTCAAAAATCATAACTTTGCTCTTGACAGTATTTAACTTTAAAAAATGCTCCTTAGCTTATTTTTTTAAACTACTGAGCCACCTTTGAAAACCTATTGGTGTTAAATCCAACAAGATAACATCATCAGCTTAAAAGAGACAGCTAACGCGCATCTGCCCAACTTAAGGTGGATCCCGTTTTACAGAGTCAACTGCACAAGGCAGATCATGGGTATAAAAGGAAAAAAGCAGCAGTGCTAACAAGCACCACTGCCTTAAGCCATTCTGGGGAGCCACTTTCCTGGATATCCCCCGATTCCCTCCATAAGGACGCGGGTCCAAGTAGAAGAGTGCGGTGCAATGATTAGCCTCAAGAGGTGAGCGGGGACTCCCAGCGCAGATAATTTTCTCCACAGTGTCGCCCGGTCTACCCTTTTGAACGCTGTGAGGAAATCAATGAAGGCAGCATACAGTGGCACACCCCTACTCTTGGGGAACCTCTCTATCATCGTCTGTATGGCAGTGATATCATCAAGGGTCCCCCAATTCTTTTGAAAGCCCGCCTGTTCAGCTAGAAAAAGGTTACTCCCAAAAGTCCAATTTTGGAGATGACCGAGCAGACTTTTAGCAAATAAACTACCAGTCGGGTGCAATACAGCTATTTGTCTGTAAATGGCAGGAGAGGACTTTGAATTTTTTGTATATGAAGGTACAATAATGCTACCTTTCCAGGAGGATGGAATATCCCCCGGCAGATAGCAAAGCTGGAATAAGGGACATAATAAAGAAATTCAGAAAGCTGATTGAAATTGAAATTTAATCGGGACCCATAGCTCTTGAAGTTTGAGCACTTTAAATGTATCCTTTAATCTCCTTTAGAGTGGGTGATCGAATACCTCCATAATCTCTGCTTCAGTACTAAAAGAAGGTTGATTGCAACCACTTGAACTACTTGCATATAGGTTTGAAATAGACAGCTCCCAGGAATCTTCCGAAAGCGAGATAGCCTGAGTCGTAACTCCTGAGTCACAATATCTTGCTATTAGAGTCCAATATTTCCAAGAGTTACCTGAGACAGCTGTTTCCCTCAGACTAATCCATTTCTTGTTTTCCTCCTTCCTATTACGTTGCCTTTAATCTTGTTCGCACCTGCTTATCTCGATTACAGGGAGTGCAGAATTATTAGGCAAGTTGTATTTTTGAGGATACATTTTATTATTGAACAACAACCATGTTCTCAATGAACCCAAAAAACTCATTAATATCAAAGCTGAATATTTTTGGAAGTAGTTTTTAGTTTGTTTTTAGTTTTAGCTATGTTAGGGGGATATCTGTGTGTGCAGGTGACTATTACTGTGCATAATTATTAGGCAACTTAACAAAAAAAAATATATACCCATTTCAATTATTTATTATTACCAGTGAAACCAATATAACATCTCAACATTCACAAATATACATTTCTGACATTCAAAAACAAAACAAAAACAAATCAGTGACCAATATAGCCACCTTTCTTTGCAAGGACACTCAAAAGCCTGCCATCCATGGATTCTGTCAGTGTTTTGATCTGTTCACCATCAACATTGCGTGCAGCAGCAACCACAGCCTCCCAGACACTGTTCAGAGAGGTGTACTGTTTTCCCTCCTTGTAAATCTCACATTTGATGATGGACCACAGGTTCTCAATGGGGTTCAGATCAGGTGAACAAGGAGGCCATGTCATTAGATTTCCTTCTTTTATACCCTTTCATGCCAGCCACGCTGTGGAGTACTTGGACGCGTGTGATGGAGCATTGTCCTGCATGAAAATCATGTTTTTCTTGAAGGATGCAGACTTCTTCCTGTACCACTGCTTGAAGAAGGTGTCTTCCAGGAACTGGCAGTAGGACTGGGAGTTGAGCTTGACTCCATCCTCAACCCGAAAAGGCCCCACAAGCTCATCTTTGATGATACCAGCCCAAACCAGTACTCCACCTCCACCTTGCTGGCGTCTGAGTCGGACTGGAGCTCTCTGCCCTTTACCAATCCAGCCACGGGCCCATCCATCTGGCCCATCAAGACTCACTCTCATTTCATCAGTCCATAAAACCTTAGAAAAATCAGTCTTGAGATATTTCTTGGCCCAGTCTTGACGTTTCAGCTTGTGTGTCTTGTTCAGTGGTGGTCGTCTTTCAGCCTTTCTTACCTTGGCCATGTCTCTGAGTATTGCACACCTTGTGCTTTTGGGCACTCCAGTGATGTTGCAGCTCTGAAATATGGCCAAACTGGTGGCAAGTGGCATCGTGGCAGCTGCACGCTTGACTTTTCTCAGTTCATGGGCAGTTATTTTGCGCCTTGGTTTTCCACACGCTTCTTGCGACCCTGTTGACTATTTTGAATGTAACGCTTGATTGTTCGATGATCACGCTTCAGAAGCTTTGCAATTTTAAGAGTGCTGCATCCCTCTGCAAGATATCTCACTATTTTTGACTTTTCTGAGCCTGTCAAGCCCTCCTTTTGACCCATTTTGCCAAAGGAAAGGAAGTTGCCTAATAATTATGCACACCTGATATAGGGTGTTGATGTCATTAGACCATACCCCTTCTCATTACAGAGATGCACATCACCTAATATGCTTAATTGGTAGTAGGCTTTCGAGCCTATACAGCTTGGAGTAAGACAACATGCATAAAGAGGATGATGTGGTCAAAATACTCATTTGCCTAATAATTCTGCACTCCCTGTAATCTCTCTTTGTTTAGAGGGTAATTTAATTGTTCCCTCAGAAGGCCGATTACTTTTTTATTTACCCTTTTAATGGCCCAAGAGATCTTCAGATCAGGCTTAGAACAACTAACACTTACTTTACACCCCTACCCCCTAGAATTTGAAAAAGACCCATCTGTTCTTCGTACCAGAAGATCGGATCACAAGGCAGGAAGGACAGGAGGCCGAAAACATGCGGATTCCAGATTCTGGCCCAGAAGCATCATATTGGCGTGAGACCAAAAAGTACCTTCTTTACTTCTATCATACTCTGCTGAAATTTGCATTAGATTCCAGTCATCAAGACCATTAAAATTTAAATCAACCATACATTGATCACTCAAATCAGTCCGTGAAAACTGCAGTTCAGTACAACCATTTAAAGTTTTATGGGACACCACCATATAAGAACAATAAAACGCATAGGAAGCTTGAGATTCCTCAGGACACCGACCATTCAAAAACATGAATTTATTAGATCTTTAACTTTCCAAAAAACAAATATCCTTCTTATTGATTCTAATTTTTCCAGGCAAAACAGCATCAGGAATCCCTCATGCTTGCCCATTTTAAAATCACCAAAAGTCATACACGCCTAATTGAATACCTTAGCATTAAAGTCACCAACAATTATTACCAAAGGACATTCCTCTATATGACTTGTGTTACCCATAGAGTTGAATAGTGAATATTCTGCCTTTCCAGGGGAATGTAAACATTAGCGAGCCAAAAAAAAGATGACATTGCACCACCCCTGTTAATAGCTGACAATTTTGACAATTTTAAGTAAACGCACATATTAGTGGGGTGCACAAACACTTTTGGATTTCACTTAAAATTGTTTTGAAGCAAAATGGCAATTCCCCTGCTGGTGTGACCTTTAGCTGAAGGAGTAGCTCCACAGGAGTAAACTAAGTAATTTTCAACCGAAAAATCAGTACAAACCTAAGTTTCATGCAGACATATAATGGACGGCATTAGGCGCGCTATGAAATTCAACTTTACATTAGATTGCGTAGGCCAGCCATATTCAAGGAGACTAATTTTCCCCTACGGCTACCTCCGCAATACTGGGAGCTTAGCATTGACTCTAGCCCCATTCAATGGGCCGGCTATCCCCCTCCCAGGGGTCCAATCATTACCAGTCTTCTTTCCCACAATACTTATTACTCTTCTTCCTGTGTCCTTCCCTACAGAGATGGTTGTTTCTTTCGGGCTAACAGATCCCATAGCACGTTCATCCTTCAAGACAATCTTAGAATTCTTCAAAGGGTAATCATGATTTAAATCTCTGCGCAATTACACAGATAAAGTCAATACCTCTCTTCCTAAAGTGGTCAGTATTCTCCAAGATCAGTGAGGCCACAATCCTAGAGTAAAATGTTACCCTGGAGCGTGGGAGAGTTGTTAATAAATTAATACACACAGTATCAATATCATTATTTGTACTCAATCATAGAGCCTCAATTTCCCAAAGCAAGTGCAGAATGAATTGTCTATTCATAGGACCAAATTACCTGTGAAACAAAGATACAAAATCTAACATGCTTGAGCTTAGACCACCTAGCTCACCCCCCCCCTCCCCCGCCATAGATTTACTAACCACTGGCTCAGGGCCTGCAGAGGAGTTTCATAATTGTAGAGAAAAGGGGTGCACCTCACTATTAAGAGGTCCAGTAGCCATCCAATTGGCCCAGTTGGACAAACCTCCTGAGGACATGCTTGAGCTGGCAACCCTAAATCCTGTCCTACCCCTGGGGAGACCTTGCAAGTTGTTCCGGCACAAGGGTCATAATCGTCACTAACAACCCTGCTCCCATAAACTTTCAATAACTTATTTGTAACATCATTAATCTCAGTGGCAAGCTCCCCTGTGGGGAGAACAGACCCCGAACCTGAAGGGGGAATGTTTATGCCAGGCCCATCCATGCTAGTAATGGATACAGGCAGAATAGGGATTTCTTGTCCACCAGGCACAGTGCTCGTATTGAGGAAAGCGTCATTTAGCTTAACAGGATTTACAAGAGATTCCGAAGAGACAGGCTTCACAGGAACACCTGCAAACCTTAATTTTCGGAACTTACATTTTGTAATGCACCCTTTTTTCCCTTTGGCGATTTTATCCTGGGACCCACAGGATCAACCAATTTCCCCAGAGGAGCCCCATTTACAAAAGCTAGAACAGGGGAGGCGCCAATATGGTGGGGAGGGAACTGAACACCACCAGAGGTAGCTACTTCTTTTGTGAAAATCAGATACATCGGTAACGCTTTCCCCAACCGGTGGTCCAATAGTCCTTCCTGTCCATGCCCCTGACATATTTTAATGAATACACAACATCCTTGTCTACTTTTTTACTTGTTGCTCCATTCTTTTCTTTAGGTGGAAACTTCCTCCCTCCTCAACAAGGCTTACCCACGTGTGGACCCTCTTCTTTCAACCCCTGCCAGCAGCGCTTTTAACTTGAATAGCCTGCGAGTTCAACTCTTTTTCCCTTTGGCCTTGAATGTTGCCCCACCCAGAGGTCGTAAGGTGTTGAACCTCTAAAAGTGTAGAAGACAGCGCATCCAACACGTGGTCAGAATTAGAGACAGATCTTTCCAGTAGAGATAAAATAGATAACAAAACTTTCTCAATGCAAAACATGATTTCAAATGGAACCTTCCCTTCCCCCTCCCCATTTCTGATAGAATGCTGTCCAATGTCATGTGTCCCGTCAAACACCTTAGAACCACAATTTAGTGCATTCATATAATTCATAGAGTTCAAGGCCTATGGAGAATTCAACAAGATGGAGGACTGCCCTAAAGAGGGAGTACTACAATATAGTGCGGGCAGAGAGGGGCGGCTGGGTAGACACTGCGAAGCCTGCCCCTGCTTGCCCCCTTCCAGAACAGCCAGTGACTTCAGGCGCACTTCCCACTGCAAGGTTTTGTTCTTTATGATACCAACAACAGGAAGGGTGAAATATTCAGTCATAGGAGAGCCTGCGGCATGAGCCTCAATGGGACTTTCCCAACCAGGGGAGTTCAACGGAACTGGGTAAGCAGATTGATTACACAAAGAAACTGTAGCCCATGTGGTTCAACATCCAGTGTTAGTCAATGGGAGCAATGGGAGAGATAGGCCTTACAACAGTGAAAAACAACTTTAGGAGCTTTTCACTGCAAGGACATGTAAAACTTAAGTACATATGTCTTACTTTTTAAACACAATGCACCCTGCCCTTTGAGTCTTTAGGGCTTACCTTAGCGGTGACTTACACATATTAAAAAGGAAGGTTTAGGCCTGGCAAAAAGATTATATTGCTAGGTCAGAATAGCAGTTTAAAAGTGCACCACAGGCTGCAGTGGCAGGACTTAGGCATGTTGGATGGCACAATGAGTGCTGCATGTACGCTAGTAGCATTTAATTTACAGGCTAAGGGTACGTGTAGTACCATTTACGAAGGACATGCAACTAAATTAGATGTGTCAATTAGGTGTAGGCCAATTTTACCATATTTGAAGGAATAAGTACAAGCACACTTTACCACTGGCTGGCAGGGAAAAAGTGCAGAGAGTCCTAATGCCAGCACAAACAGTTTCAGTAACACAAGGCAAAAATCTGGGGGTGACCCTGCAAAAAAGGCCCAGTCCAACAGTGGGCCTTTGTCTAGATTAGCATGGTGAGTGAAAAACGACAGACCGGAATGCGGTCCGTAGAGATTGGCAGTGGCCGAGATGACCAAGTTACTTACCTTCGGTAACACATTGTCTGGTACAGACTATCTAGTTAGGAAGTCCACAGGTCGGGGTTCAAGTTAACCCCAAACACCCACAACTAGCAACACAGGGCCGGCCAGGTGTAGAGGTCAAAGTGTAGGCAAAATTAACGTGGGCTCCTATAAAGACTGAGGGGCACTCTGTTTCAGATCTGCAAGCAGGTAAGTACCAGCGACTTCGGAGGGCAGACTTGGGGGTTTAGAGGAGCACCAGGGGGCCACAAGTAGGCACCAAACATACACCCTCAGCGGCAAAGGGGCGTCCAGGTGCAAACAAGAAGTCTAGTCTCCAATGATTCTCTATGACTGGACACCAGAGGTCACTCAGATGCTGCAGGTGAGGTTCAGGAGGCTTTCTCGGGCAGACCACCTGAACAAGGAGGAGGGACACCTGCTGAACGGTGCTGCACCGGAAGTCGGGTTCTCCAAGGTCTGGGAGTTGCAGGTGCAGTGTGTTTTTAGGCGTTCAATATCTTCATCCAGAGCTTCACGGTAAGTGGGGTCCTTGGGATTCCCTCTGCAGGTGTCATCGTGGAGGTATGGAGAGGTCAACCCAGGGTGGGCACTTGCTGGAATCGCCTGGGGATTCTCTCTAGCTGGATGGGTCACCTGGACATGGGCCGTGGGTGCAGAGTGGTTAGGACTCACACATTCGGAGTGAGGATGGAGTCCTAAGTTGTTAGTTTTCTTCTTGGACAGAGCTACTGTCCACAGGAGTTCTTGGTCCTTTAGGGTGCAGGGCAGTCCTCTGGAGCTTGCCAGAGGTCACTGGTCCCGCTGGATGGGTCGCTGTTGTTTTGCAGGTTCTTTGAAGTAGGAGACAGGCCGATAGGGCTGGGGCCAAGTCTGTTGTCGTCTTCCTTCTTCTCTGCTGTGGCTTCAGCTTAGCAGTCCTCCTTTCTTGTCAGGTCACCAGGATCTGTGGGCTGGGTTCAGGAAGGGCCTCAAATCCTGGATTTAGGGAGGCGTTACAGGGGTCAGAGGGCAGTAGCCAATGGCTACTGTACCTGAGGGTGGCTATATCCTCCTTGTGCCCACTCCCTTAGGGGAGGGGGGCACAAACCTAATCCTATTGGTCAATGTCCTCCAAACCAAGATGGAGGATTCTTCAGGGGGGGGGGGTACCCTCAGCTCTGGACATCTTAGGGGTGGTCGGTCCCCCCTGTTTTCCCTCATTTTCCAGCCGGTATTGCTGCCAAAAGTGGGGCATTGACCAGGGGGTGGGAAACTCCACTAGCTGGAGTGCCCTGGGGCACGGTGAGCCTCAAAGGGTCAAGCCTCGGGTTACAACCAGGTGCTACAGTTCCTGTAAGGGGGGGAGGTGTGAAGCACCTCCACCCAGGACAGGCTTTGTTTTTGACCGACCACTGAGAGCACAAAGGCTCACATCCCATGTGGTCAGAAACTTGTCTGAAAGTGGCAGGCTGGCACAGACCGGTCAGTCCTACACTAGGAGTTTGGATAATATACAAGGGGCATCTCTAAGATGCCCTCTGTGTGCATTTTTCAATGAATCCCATACTGGCATCATTGGGGGGTTTATTGTGCTGAGAAATTTGATATCAAACTTCTAAGTATTCAGTGAAGCCATTATGGAGCTGTGGAGTTCGTAATGACAAACTCCTAGACCATATGTTCAATATGGCTACACTGCACTTACAATGTCTAAGAATGGACTTAGACACTGTAGGGGCATAATGCTCATGCAGCTATACCCTCACCTGTGGTATAGTGCACCCTGCCCTAGGGCCACAGGCAGTGGTTTGTGTGCATTGTACCCTGAGAGGGGTACCATGTTGACTTTGCCTTTTTCTTCCCACCAGAACACACAAGCTGCACAGGTAGTGTACATGTGCTTGGTGAGGGGTCCGCCCAGGGTGGCAGATTACATGCTGCAGCCCTTGGGGACCTTCTCTGGCCACTGTGCCCTTGGTACCATGGGTACCTTTGACAAGGGACTTAACTGTGTGCCATGGGTGTGCCAATTGTGAAAACAAAGGTACAGATTCTGGGAAAGAACCCTGGTGCTGGGGTCTGGTTAGCAGGATCCCAGCACACTTTCAAAGTTGGCATCAACAGTAGGCAAAAAGTGGGGAGGTAACCATACCAACAGAGGCACTTTCCTACAATGTGATATTCTGACCCAGATGAAATGGGGTCATCACCTTGGGAAGGAAAAAGGTACGTGTTCTGAGAACCACCTAGTCTGGGAACATGGTGAGAGACAGTGGCTTAGACGAAAGAGCTTGCATCTCACTCACCTTCCTGGCAGATGTTATTGCCACTAAGAAGGCTGTCTTGATGATGAGCAGCCAGAGGGGACAGTTGTGTAAGGGCTCAAAGGGAGCACACATGAGAAATGTGGGGACCAGATTTAAGTCCCATTGAGGCATAACACAGGGTGTAGGGGGAAACGTGTACAAGCCCTTTAAGAAATCTATGTACAACAGGACACTTGAAAAGTGAAGGCTGATCAGGCAGCTGAAGGAAGCCGATAAAGCGGAAAAATAACCTTTGAGAGTACACAAGGTAGAACCCTGCTGGGTAAGAGAAAGAAGGATATCAGAAAGAGAAGCAGAAAGAGGATCAACGGCAGGCGTATACCGTTTAAGTGGAGGGTCGCCTGTCTGGCAAAATGGCAGTCTTACAGACTATGGGAGAAAGGTCAAAGATTGTCACCTGTCCCCTCTCAATCTCCACACATGAAGGCACAGAGCTGACAGGTTTGGGTGGAGAACCTTCCCCTGCTGTTACGACAGAAGACCCCCCAAAGGGGCAGCCTGATCGGAGAATCAATGCTCATTTTCAGAAGATTGGGATACCAGACTCTCCGTGCCCAATCTAGAGCCACTAGGATTACTTGGGCCTGGTCATTTGTGATCTTCTTGATAACTCTGGGCAGAAGTAGGCGGAAAGGCATACAGGAGGCCTGAACTTGGAATCTCCAGTGCCCAATACTGCTGACATTGTGCGTTGTCTGTGGAGCCGAACAGATCTAACCCAGGTTCTCCCCACTGCTGAAAGAGCCCATGTGCCACCTTCAGGTGGAGGCATCATTTGTGATCCGCTAGGCATTGACGGCTGAGTTTGTCTGCCCTGGTGTTTAGAGATCCTGCCAGGCGTTGAACCCCCAGGGTTATGCCCTGCTGTTGCAGCCATGTCCAGAGACGCAGGGTCTCTTGACAAAGGGATCATGACCCCACACCACCCTGCTTGTTGCAGTACCACATTGGGTAGTGCTATCCATGAACACCTGCACTATCGTCCCTTTTACAAAAGGAAGAAATGCTTTCAATGTCAGTCTGATTGCCCAGAACTCCAGTAAATTGATAGAGGCCAGATTCCGCCGGAGACCAGAGACCTCTGATCTCCACCTCTCCCAGATGGCGCTCCGATCCTAGAAGTGACACATCTGTCACTACTGTGAGATCTGGCTGGGGAAGGGAGAGGAGTCTACCTCTGACCCAATTGCAGTTCACTAACCACCACTGCAGGTCTTTTGCAGGTCCCTCCGAGATCTGAACCTTGTCGGTGAGATTCCCCTGATGCTGTGCCCACTGGAACTTCAGGTCCCACTGCAGAGCCCTCATATGCCATCGGGCATGCTTGACTAACAGGTTGCAGGAGGCCATGAGGCCCAACAGCCTCAGAGTCTATCTCACCGAAATCCAGGATAGAGGCTAAAATATGGGTATCATAACCTGAATACCCTGGACTCACTGCTCAGGGGGATAAGCCCGAAACTGCACTGTGTCCAGAACAGCTCTAATGAAACGGAGCTTCTGAGAGGGAGTCAGGTGTGACTTTGGCACGTTTATAGTGAACCCCAGCGAATGCAGGAGGTTCGCCGTAATCTGAAGGTGGGTGACGAGAGCCTGGAGCGTAGGAGCCTTCAACAGCCAGTCGTCGAGGTAGTGGAAGACTGCAATCCCTAACCTGTGCAGATGAGATGCTACCACCGCCATCACATTTAAAAACACCTGAGGGGGCACTGGTGAGACCGAAGGGAAGCACCATAAACTGAAATTGCTCGTGACCCACCTTGAACCGGAAGCAACGCCTGTGGGTAGGCAGAATAAGGATGTGAAAATAGGAATCCTGCAAGTCCAGCGCTACCATCCAATCTCCTTGGTCTAGGGCAGACAAGACCTGAGCAAGAGTGAGATCTTGAATGTCTTCTTTTTGAGGTAGAGATTGACATCCTGCAGACCCTTGTTCTTTCTGGGAATCAGAAAGTAGCGGGAATAACAACTGCCTACTTCTGACATCAGAACCCTTTCTTATAGCTCCCTTGGCAAACAGAGCTGGAACTTCCTCTCGGAGTAAGATTAAGTGATCCTCCATCAGCCGTTCTTTTAATGGAGGCATAGAGGGAGGTAAAGCCCTTCTGTATGATCCGCAAGACCCACTTGTCCGATGTTATGGATCGCCAGTGAGGGCGATGAAACTGAATCCTCCCTCCAACTGGATGCGTGTGGTCTTGTGGAATCATACTAGGAGGACTTTGCACTGTGGAGGAGGGGGCTGGGAGGTGGATGACATCCGGCCAGACCCTCTAGGTCTGAAGGTACCACAACCTCGTCCCCCGCACAGGATGCTGACCTGACGGTGGTTGGTTTGTGGGTGGCGTGGTGCTCCGCCCCTTCCAAAGCTTCGAAAGGCAGACTGCTGGCGAGGGGGTGGTGAGAGGCCCAAGGACCTGCCCGTAGCCCGAGAATCCTTGAAGCGCTCTAGCTCCAAATCTTCCTTTTCACTAAATAGGCGCGAGCCCTCGAAGGGCATGTCCATAAGGTTTGCCTAGACATCCCCCAAAAAGGCAGATGTACGAACGCAGGCATGGTGACGAAGGGCCACCGTCGATGAAATCGCCCTACCTAGCGTGTCAGTTGTGTACAAACCACACCTTATTGTAAACTTCGCTGCATCTCTCCCATCTTTAACAGCTTGTGAGAGAGTGTCCTGCACGCCCTCTGGGACCTGTGGCAGCACCTGTGCAACTGTATCCCATAAAGTATGGGAAAAACAGCCCAATAAGTATGAGGTGTTTACAGACCTCAATTGCAGACTGGAGGAAGAAAACATTTTCTTCCCAAGCTGATCCAGCCTCTTGGATTCCCTAACGGGGGAGCGGAAGGGAAGGCACAATGGGAAATGGAGGCCTAGACCACCAAGCTCTCTGGGGTGGGGTGTTGGGTGAGGAAACTAGGATCATTTGTAGCTGGGTAATGGCCACCATAGGAGGTGAGAGCATGCCAGCATCTGGAGAGGTGTCCAGTCTTCTGGCTTCTACTAGTTTCTCATGCCAGTCCATTTGCTCCAAACCAAACTCTATAGGATCCTGAGACCCCTCCCATTCATCACCTGTGCCTGGTTGCTCATAATAAGACTCAGGCAATGATCTGGCTCCTGTTGGTGCTGTAGAAGTCGGAATCAATGCCATTCCGGCTCACCAGGTATGAGGATGGGGCTCGCATCACCGGGGGGCACTGGTAGCAAGGGAAGCGCCTGCGTTGGGAACGACACCTGAGGAGGCAGACTATGTGTACTCTACGTTGTTCCGGATCTGGTATTGGATCCAAGAGGCCCCATCGGAGCTGAGGCCAAACCGCCAGCGTGGAATTGGATGGGGCCCCTGCTGACCCAGCAGGGCCCAAAGATTCGCCAGCAAGGGCAGCCCGCTCGAATACGAGATGCATGGCCTTGTAAAACTCCTTGAGTTGAGCAGGGGTTGTTCCGGCTCCCGGGAAGGGGTGGAGGAGGGCCAGACTCAGAGTCGGCCCTGGCATCAGTTCCATGCTACTGTGTCTGAAATGTCGACGTTCCAGAGCTGCCTCTTCGGCCGAAGGGCACGGCTAAGTCCGCTTGGACTTCTTCTTCTTCGTGTGCCTCTTCCCCGAGTGACCGGAGGTCCTCGAGTGTGAAGAAGAGGACTTGGGGCTCCTGGAGCAGTCCCACGACCTATTCCTCAATCAAGGCCACGACCTCCTCGGAGTCGCGCAAACAGTCGTCGACTGCCAGGACGCCATGAGCTTCAGCGACCGCTCTATCAAAGTTTTCGGGGCCATTGCCTGACAGTCAGAACACAACTTCCAGTTGTGGTTTCGGTCAAGGCACCAGAGACATACCTGGTGGGGGTCCGCCACCGACATAGCACAATGGCAGGCGCCACACGGGTTGAACCCCATCTTCCTCGATGTCATCCTGCACAGACTTCAAAGAGACTTGACAAAAAGGTCGAAAAAGGCCTGTCAAAAAACAAAGAGGGTAGCTCGATTCTGAATCTGGCCTTAATATGCGCAGAAGGAACAGAACTGACATACGCATGCCGGGGTGGTGCCTTTATAGGCAACTGTGACGTCACAGACTGCTCCAATGACGCCATGCGGATCCGAATGACGCCAGCCGACGGCACGCGCAGGGTACTGCTCAGCAAAAATTACGGATTCCAAGCTGACGCCAGGAAATTCTAAGGTAATCTGCCGCTAGAAGTCTCTATCAGATTAATTCAAGTATTCCATCCATCTCCTAGTTGATGCAATATAAAATTTCAGGCACCTTCTAACGGTGTTACGTGCTCTTGAGAGAATGTCTGTAGAATCACTGACTCGTTTAGGAGAAATTTCAAAGAATCATGGATTTGTTTTTGATATAACACAATCATCTTGACCCTGCATAAGGGTCTTTATTTCATTCACTTTTCTTGCTAATGTCAACACCAAGAGCAGTGCCATTTGCCTGATACTTCAGTTCTTCTTTATGAATGGGGTTCAAAAGGACTCTTCATTGGTCAACAAAGTCCTGTATTTAACTGTCGAGTTTGTAGATGCTTCAATGGAGGATAATGGAGCTACACTTAAAAATTATTCACAATTATACACGACCAAAGGGGGGATGCTTTATTAGAAGATCTTGTACAGTATGAAAGAGCAGCTCAATGGTCATTAACAGATGTATGAAAAAGGCACAATTGTGCTAGGTGCAATCGATAAGGTAACACCTGTACTGATTGAAAAGACACATGGAGAATGTTAATTTCCAAATACCATAAACAAACCCCTTTTTATTTAAATTGATAAACCTTGTTTATTTTCTCCACTCTGGCTTTAGCTAGACTCTCTACAATCCTCTGGTATATCTAAATGTGAGCATCCACTGTACTCAGGAGCTAAGTCAGTAAGTTTAAAGACTTTGGATCTAGATGACATACTTGGCCTTTGTGGCAAGTCAATAGTTTGTGTATTGGTTTCAGTGGAATATGATGTTCTAATAGGAGAAGCAGCTCTGCGAATTTAGGGGCTATTAGAATGATGCTGCTTGGTTCCTCTTCCTCTTGTTTAGCACCTTTAGAAACATGGATAATAGAGGGAAAGCATAGACAAAGATTTGTGATGCCTCTACCGACAATGGTTGGGATTTTTTGCCTACTTACTTGTTGATATAATTCATTGTTGTCATACTGTCTGTGTGCACAAGTACCAAAGAGCTTTCAATCTTTGGGAGAAAGGGCTGTAGTCCTACTGCTAATGCTTTTAGCTCTAGAAGACTGATGTTCAAAAGCATCTATAGTGGTGCCCATTTTCTACTGATGTCCAAATCTAGCTAATGTGCTCCCCGATGTCTTAAAGCATGACCCTAGGAAAATAAGTGTTTTTCTAGTTATTTGTTTAATTTTCAAAGCTAAAAATTTAGGAGTTTTTTTCACTGGGTGAAGGGACTTGTTCTGTAGATCCTTTGCTTAACATGGTTGTAATCTTTACTTGTAACAGACAAAGGTGGAGATGGGATTCTCCTTTGGATTGGGGTATTTATCTGGAGATTCTCCCTCCAGCTGAGTATGAATAGAACAAAATCCTGACCGGCACCCCTGGTCTGTCACCATATTGTGGTGGATTCCTTAGACTGGGATCTTTGCTTTCTCTGAGGGATTTGCTTTGTCTGAATGACTGATGGTGGTTCTCTATACAACTGTTCATTATGCTTCTGCCTGTAGGACTGTTGATGATGTTGGCAGGGCTGATATCTGTAAGACTGGTATCCTCTCCTAAATGAAAATTGATCTGTACCTGTCTTCACAACAAGGGTTGCTGTGTCTGTGCAGGCAAACATTAGATGATCTTGTCATTTCTGTGTCAGTCTTCATCAACTGTACAGCATCGTCCACATGCTTACCAAAGGATATCTCATATTGCATGTCCAAGATCTTACTCTGGACGTCAGTCCTGAAAGATGTATACTTCAATCAGCCCAGTCTTCCCATGGATGACCAATTAGGCAGGTAAATTGTCGGGTGCCTTACATATTTTGTCGAGACGAGGGGAAATGCTGCCACTGTCGCTGGGTTCTTCATCCCCTCTAGGCCTTCATTCCAAACAAAATCCACAAATTGTGATGGCTCTCACTGATTCACGAGCAGTCTCTTTGAAGAAGCACTCTGATTGCTTGACTGGAATCAAATCTTTTAAATGCCGTTCCAACAGAGCATGAAAGCCTGCAACATCATTTTGCAGTGAGGCTGTTGGTAGCAGAGCAGCTGGTGGAGAAATAGAAGCTAGATAATCATCACAATCAGCATTCACACCTCTAGATGCATCATCTTGTACTTCTCCTTCCTCACTGTTGTCATCCGAATAGGCATCATCAACCACTTAATTGAAAAATCTGGGCATGTTGGTGTCACTCTGAACTTATACTTAAGTCTGCAGTGTACAAGGCTTAGGGAGTCATTTCTGCTAAACTAATGAGTGCTGTGGCAAAGACGGTTGCCTGGGCAATTTTGATTTTGACAGCTCTGGAAACCTTTAATAGTAATCAGAGGCAAGTCTTTAATGTTACTGGGTTTGAATCATTTCCTCGTGAATGCATCTACTACCCATAAGCATCATATTCATCCAGGCCTTACTCTTCAACTTGTCAGCTGTGCGTCTGGAGAGGTGGAAATGTATATTCACCTTCCATATAATCCTCTTCATCATCCTGATATTTAACGTTAAGCTCTTCTGGGCTATATGCAGGACTAAATGGCCCTATGTCATCATTAGATTCCTTAATGTCTAGCAATAGACTTAGTGGCAGAGGCGACACCTTACCCGGTGATGTGTGTTCAGGCAGAAATGCACTTTTCTGTGATTACATTTATCTTGTGAGACTTTGGCTACAGTGTTGTTGACAATTTCTTTGTCTATGGTATCCCTGCTGATGGCAATGCAGAAGGGATTGTCGATGGAGCGTCTGTCGCTAATGATGAAACTGTAATCATCTCAGTGGTCATCACTGTTGTCAATGTCAAAGTTCACATGGTTATCATAGTTGTTACAGTATTTCGAAAGAGGTTTGTCGACTGAAGCTTGTCAACAGTTTCCCCAGTCATCAATAATGAGACAGTCTACGGCACCAACAACACTTTAGAATGAACTATAGGTACCTTTTTCTTAAATTCATCAGAACATCTGATCTTGGTCTGTGTACTGAAGATACATCATTGTTCTTAATTTTGTTGCAGAGAAACCGCTGAAGATACGATTAGTCTGTTGAAGGCCTCCCCTCAGATTTAACACCTTTTTTGGAGGCTCACTAGCAGATGGTGGTGATTGAGAGCCATGTTTTGATGAGTGGCTTACTTGGTGCTCTTTTTTTTAAACACAAACTTTATTGTATTTTTGGCATACAGCAATATGGAATCTGCGATGTTCATATAATGCATTAGATTAATCTTATTAGTGTCACTCACAGGCTGAACGGACATTGGTTAAAACTGGTAAGAAACATTTCCTACAATATGCAACAAAGTAACCATATCCCCCAAAACGCCCACCCCCTGTATTAGCCAGGATGTGTATGTCACCTATTGAATAATCCATTTTAGTATTCTGGGGGATGCATGCATGCAAGAGCGCCCTGTGTTATGTAGACATTATAGGACAATGCAACTAATTTATTGTTGGAAGTACATGTCAATCCAGGGGTATATGCCGGCATCTGCAGGACAGAAATGAAAAACAGCTTTGGGCATGAATACCTCAGGTGTAACTATCACTGGTGAGAAGCCCTCAGCCATGGGGCGACCCAACAGTGAATCACCGCTGCTGGGCTCTTGTTATTTTCAGTTATCCCTCTGCCTCAGTTTCCAATGTTTGAGCTTTAAATCTCTCTAGTATTGTGTCCCATTCCATTGAAATGGATGTCTTATGCAAGCCCCTGTATTCTTCTCACCATACTGGCTCAATTCAAGCCTGTCCGCAGTGTGATGCCTCTTCGCACCATGCATCCAACGTTTGGGAAAGTGAGGTATTTCCAACGATGCATGATTAACCATTTCTCCAACATCAGTGCTAAATTTGTAAGGCATGCTTCTACCTTAGGACATTTGGGACTCGGGTATAATCCTAAAATACAATGTTCTGGTGTGTCCCACTGTTATAGACCCGTCAACTCCACCAATGCTTCTTGTTGCTTACTTTATGAGCTTTTTTAGCTATCTCTGAAGTACATTCATTTTCCTCCTCTGAAGCAGTGATTTCCTCGGCCTTGTTTCTTTTGATGCCAGTCCAGCAACCTACTCTTTCTTCTTTCAAAGTCTTTGAGGAAAAGGTTCGCTATATCTTGCAGCCCTTTGCTTTATGCAAGGAATGTAGGCATTAAATACATTCTTTGTGGGGATCCTCAGATCCTAAGTGTCCCACAAGTACTACAAGGTTGGTGAAATTTTCTTGATTTACTTGTCATGATCTTCTGTCTAAGTTCAGAGCAAGTGATGGCAAAAATGTTCTGGAGTAGTCAAATCTGATAGAAAAATGAAGACATTGAAGAGAAGACTCACTTCACATAACAGTAGAAAATCTAAAGTATGATGGGCTCAGAGGAGTGTGGGCAGGATGCTTTAATCTGGTTAAAGATTAGTTTGTTTCAAATAATATGAATAGAAGAGTAAACTGAATGTTTTGTAGCCCATGCAGACAATGTGGTATAGAACTGCACTCTGGCTTTACCTTGAGACACCCAGCTTAAGAACAGGGAATGATTCGAGCATCAATGAAAGATGCAATAATCAAAGTGTTGCCCTTTCTCAGGCCAGGTGTTATTTTAATTACCTATTTGGTATAATTATTTTGTGAAATCCTACCACTTCTGTAACTGACTCAGGATAACTCTGTGCCCTGAAATAAGCAGTAATAATCCCCTTACTTGGTAGAAAATACACACAAAACACGTGAATGGGAATTTGTCTACTAGTTTCCTTCAAATGACAATGTTGACTCATCTATGTATTCATCTTTTACATGGTTTTATATTGGGTGCTCGATGTAGGTACAAGACATTCCTGGAGAACTCTGGATGTTCATACTTTATGATTGAGAGGGGAAGAGAACATGCAATTACAATTCCAGGTCTAAGCAATTAAAAATAAAAACATGTGTTCCTTATTACACTTTTCAATGTTATTCAGATGAACCCCATATCTAAAGAAAGATTTCTAAATTTCGTGAATGAAAATATCCAGGATGGTATTTTCAAGGGTAATAAAATGCAGTCAATCATTCACATTTGCCTTTTCAATTTACAAGTAACTATTCAATACATTTCAACGCAAACCCAACTACATAAGAGATGGTTGAGATGAACGTCTCAGAATTTTGTAGGAGAAGCTCCAAAATGGCGTGTGCCTTACAGTACACAGTTAGACCTGTCCTTTTCATCTTCTGCTCCATTGAAGGAGAGGTGCGGGTGATAAATTATATCTTAGTCTAGGAGACGAATATGTATATAAAAATGACAGGAGATTCTCATTATGTAAAGCAGTTTAAAATGGTTCAGCTTTTTCTTTCACCACACAAAAGAACACTCGCATGTGGTGAAGTGTACTATACACTGTGCTGCTTAACACTATAGTGACACAGATACATACACAACCTTCATGTGCCCTAAACCAAAATCTAAATGATGAGCATCCACTGCATTATACCTCTCTCTGATGCAATCTAAATGTGTAAGAATGTTTATGTACAATTCTATATACCACTGGAAGTGTGGGGTGGGTTTATATGGATGTGTAAATTCGTCTTGGCAGTATGTGTGGGGCGGTATTACTCCCACCACTCTCTTTTGTGTTTTATTAAGTACAATTCTAAACAAGTTTTGCAAACATAATTGCACACAATTGAAATGTGGCATAGCCACAATAATTTGTAACCAATCAGGGAGGTTTATTTGTGGTGAGAAATTTGACAATGTACAGGTTTATCAACAGTTACAAACGAACTTAAGACTGTAGAATGACTTTCTTTACATGGTGCAACCACCTCTATCCCCATCTATTTCCCCACAAAACCAATCCGTCGTAAATAAAAAGATTCACATTTCTAGAAAGTTGTTTCCGAGGTGATTAAACATATCACAAAGGGGCAACACGAAGGCACTGAGGCAATAGCGGGCTGTGTTAAAGGAATACATGCACAGGCATAAGAGGAAACTAAGGATTCCCCAAAAATATTTTTAAAAATCCCTCTTCTCCTAGACTGCAAGCACATCACTATTTTCACAGACAAATTAGTATAGTGGGGAAATTGCATTTTCTGGGAGGGCTTGGAGTCAGCTTTGTGTGCTGAACATATAATATAATGAATAACTGTTCTTCCATGACAAGAAGAACAAGCATCTATGTTTTACAGTATGTTTGCATTTTGGCCAGGCACCGGCTCGACTGGCAAAATTACATCTCTTAGGCACAGTTAATGATGGATATTAGTCTTCTGTGGCTCTGCCACCGCACTCAATGAAAATTTCCACGGAATGTCAAAGTATGAACCCTGAGTGGGTGTATGTGAACTGGATGGTTGACGGTCACCAATTTGTGGTTTGGATGATCCATACTCAGTTGAATAACACCTTCCCCGTAAGTAGTTATACCTAACATTTAACATTACAAAAGAGGCCCAGCTAAAAGAACTACCACAGGTTTGATAGGAAAAAGGAGCGGGCATGCTATGACCTGCGGGATACATAGGATCACTGATGTGGTCTCATCAATGTCAATGTGAATCACAGGAAGTCAGGTTAATTACATCCCCCACTTCTGCAGCCCCTTTTTAATCATACCGCCTCCAAGATATCTATTAATTCATTAACTCACCCAAGACCCCACCACCCTATCCCTCCTGTGATTCACACTGACGAGACTACATCAGTGCCTTCACGTATCACGTAGGTCGTAGCACGCCCCGCTCCGTAGCGGAACGGGAAGAAACCCAATGATGAAGCATGCCACCAAGGGGTAACCCTGGTGGGTGAGGGTTTTTCTTACTGGAAAATCCTTTTTCCTATCCATCCCTTGGTAGTTCTTTTAGCTGGGCCTCTTTTGTAATGTGATATAGGCTATAAGGAGAACAGACCCAGCCCCACAACCTCCTTCTCCCTCTTTGTTTTTGTATACCTAACATGCATCATAAACAGTCTCAGAGATTAACGTGGCAGAGTACCATTGAAAGAGATGGAATTCATTTCTTTTGAGAGATGGAGGCACACTTCTGTGTGCTGGGAAATTTTGCATTCTTCAATGACAAGAGGAGTACGCATCTATGTTTGAAAGGATGCTTGAATTTTCGCTAGGCACTGTCTCTATCAGCGGCACCATCTCATGTTTATATATATATATCTATATGTATAGATATATATAATATATTTATTTATATATAGGGTCTATTGTATTTGCAAGGCACTTGCCCCCATGCAGAGGTGCATGGCCTGTGACTTTTAGGGTATATAATCTAAAACGGTCACGTTGGGAGATATCTAGGAAATAAGCCTCTCCTGAGTGGTAGGCCTACGTGATACACGCAGGCTGCATTATGTGCTTCACACAGGGCTCCAGCTAATCCTGCACTTTATTGGAAAGCTTCACAATGTACATTTACTCAAACTGCCCCTCTCAAGATCAAAATCGAGCATAGTTGCAGCTGAACCTCCAAGTGAAGCCAGTATTACACTTGCTGCTGATGTTGTGTCAATCACAAGACATTTCAAATATTAGTTAAATATGGGAGCTAATAGAATTTTCAAAAAAAATAAAGCAAACAAAAACTCAACGGCCCATAACATTGTGTAGAAAACAATGCTCCCTCAGGCCCAGCGAGTCTAGCTCTTTGATAAACGTTTTTCCACTGAAATGAGGGGTAGTAATTCTAAATGACAGATTGAAGGCCTCAGCTGAGGAGAAGGTACCAGGCTTAGATGGATTCATCACCATGGGTGCAATGGAGTGTGCGGCACTATTAACAGTATATAAACATCATGACACTCGCCACTATATACAGAGTGTGTGACAATAATGGCCTATATTCAGCTTGTAACACAAGCTACCTCAATAAAGAGATAGAGGCTGTAGCATCCCATACAGTCTCGGACGTTACCAGCTGTTTATATTCACTCTGTGATACCAATTGCCAAACATACATGTGGAGGTTGCTACACCAGCAGCCCTACAGACCATTTGCAGAAGCTGTTCTAGAAAACTAGCAAAGCCACTACACATGTTGACCTTACAACAATAGCAGCCCTAACAGGCTAAGAATATCAGTCACTTTGTACAGCTTGGAATACCACTGGTTTAAGTAACCTCTGAAGCAAGCTGCCATATAGAGCCCATGGTACCAGTTTCACTACATAACATGGCACAACAGTGGCCCTGCAAAGTCTCTGACTTCAATGGCTGAACACAAATTGGTAATCAGTGGCCCTTCAGTTTGTAAAATCAATAGACACACACAGGTGGCCAGATTCAACCAATAATAGTAATGGTTTACAGTGATTACACAATCAGCGGCCTTACATGGCCAGCCTCTCAAGCAGTGATATACAGCCTGATGCATCAGAGGCCCTCCACAGCCTGCAACACTACGTACCCTACACAGGCAGCTATATAAAGGGAGCTATACAGCATACAACAGAAGTGATCTTACACAACTAGAGCAGTCGTACAGATCTGGGATACCCTGACCATATACAGTCTGAGACTACAATGGTCCTGCAAACCCTAATACCATCTCCCGCTATGCAACCAGCGTGGCTTCAGCATCCCACAGTGACCTCACTTCTTCCTCATCTTCCAGCCATAGAAGACCAATCTACTGAACAGGCCACGTTTTACATCAGCGAAGTCCGGAAACGCAGAGAGGAGACCAGCAGATTAAATCCTCTGATGGACATTGCAATATCACAGGTTTAATACAAAATCCAGTCCATTCTTTGTAATCCTCCTGGGAAATTGAAGCGTTTGTAATAAAGAGAACATGGGGCAGGAATGAAGGTGAAGGACAAAGGGAGGAGCCTTTTACCCCGCCGCCATCCCTGCAGCACCAAGGTCCCAGAAGAATCCAGCATCAAACTCTACACTTTCAAGAGGTGGTTGGACTAATCCACTTTTTACTGTAAAATACCTTTAAATGGGCCAAAAAAGTTAAGGCACGTGCAAAAAAGCCTTCCAAAGCCTGAGCTGCAGTCTCCTGTGTTTCCTTTTATAAAAATACTTTCCTTTACTTTAATATATTTATATGTTTAAGTGGAAAAAATTAAATACAACTTTTAGGATAGAGTTTTTGACATTTCATAAAATCTTCTGTTTCCCTTCGTGATTTTTGCCAAAGGTTGTACAGCGCCTCCAATATCCACAGTATGGCTGTCCAGTTTAGTCTGTCTTCACATGGGAGGCAGTGCTGCTAGGCCCATTAACCATAGGTCCATTGATGCAGGTCCCATTTTCAGGGACAAGAGTCAGTTTTTATTCTGTCTGCTGACGCCTCTTGTGAGTCATAGGAGGTCTCAGGTAGATGAGGAACAGTTGGCTGTAATCTGGGTGTGACAGGGCAAACTCCTGGAACACATCTGTGTGGGTGACGAAGAAAAATGGTTTAACGGGAGATAGGAAAATGGTATGGAGGAGAAAATGAAAATTATAAGTTACAAAGCTAGAACACCACATCAACCTCCTCCACTCTGACACGAGTCATAACTGCCTTCCTTTCTAGCATGTTTCACGTCACCTTGCTTTTTGTTACACCTACTTTTTCCCAAATGTCTGTCATCTCTTTTCACATACTTTCTGTATAGCTTTGTTCTCCCTGCTCATCTATGCAGTAAGCAGAAAAATAATTTTGCACTTATACCAAATTTCCTCATCCATGCCGTTGGTGACGTGCTGAGAATATAATCAGCAAATCTGAAGTACAATAGAATCATTGGCATTCAAAAAACATTTTGAAAATCGATCTCCCTTTCTAGCATTCTGGAAAACGTCACAGCAAATATTAAAGAATTTGGATGTGGTCAAGTTTGAAAGCCTAATGTAAATACTCTGATGCATTGAAATGTTTTGTCACAGACTTTAAAGCCTAGCCACTGCACGTTTAAAGAGAATAGCAATTCTAATTTCACGTGAATAAAAACTGCATATCACAGCATGTCTTTTTGAGACTGTACAGAACATTTCTCTTTGTATTTGTTCTTACTTTAAAGAAAAATCTACTTACCTTTGGTAACAATATTTTTCACGGATATTTTATTTTCCTGACGATTTCTCACCTTATAAAACTCCTCCATTCCCCAGACTGAATCTGGAAACGTTTCGCTCAGAAATAGCTCTCTAGAGCCACCCAGATGGAGTCATGCTGCTTTGTCCACCCAGGATATGATGACAGTAGAACATACAAGACACCAACTACCAACAGTTCCTGGTACTTTTCCAACACCTCACTGAGGCGTGCAGAGAGGAAGTGAATCATCATAAAAGACAGTGGCATTAACAGACAATTCATTGCATACCTTGGGATTTCATTATTGACAACAGTAATTCAGAGTAGGAGAAAGAGCGGTGAAGAATATCTGGGAAATATTGTTGCCGAAGGCAAGGAAAATGTTACTTATTCTGTGACCATCTGTTCGTAGCTTGTAGCGCTTTAGATTCACATGTTCATAATGCTCCTGCCATCTAGTATTGAGCTGGGCTTTGCAAGTTGTTTTCCTTAAAACGACGCTCCGTTCCCAAAATATCTTGTAGCTCACCTCTTAGTGAACAATGCCCCAGGACAAAGACTCCACTTCAGATTGTTTTTCCCCGAGTGGGCGAGTAATATTCATGGAGGTGAAAAACCTCTTGGAGCATCACTCGTTTCCAGGGAGGAGGAGGGGCGCATGTGAATCTACAGCATCACAAGCTATGAAGTGACACTTAGAGGGAAAGTAACATTTTCCATTTGTAGCATGTATGGCTGTAGATACACGTGCTCTGCACGGACTGTAGAGCCTCCTGATGGACCTGAACATCCCCCCAGTAGTGTTGGGGAAACATGTTTGGCCAGTACAAATATCTACTACAGGAATAAAACCTATTAAAGCCGTATTTCAAGTGGTATATGCTCTGGGAATGAGCTGTAATGTACTTCAGCATAACATGTTTGTAACAGTTTAGCAATCCATCTAGCAATACCCCTCTTAGAAACAGGTTTCCTTATTGAGGTTTGACAAAAGCAAACAGACAGTTTTGCAGATGGGTTGGCTTTGATCATTGTAAAACATTAGACATCTACTGACACCAAGTGTGTGTAATGTCCTTTCAGCCAAAGTCACTGGATATGGGAAGAAGAGGGGCCACTGAACTGTCTGGTTTACATGAAAATGGGTAACGACTTTTGGTAGAAACTTTGGGTTTGTCTTCAAAACTTCTCTATTTCTCTGTACTTGAATGAATGGTTCCTCCACAGTTAGTGCTTGCAGCTCACTAGTTCTCCCCAGAGGCATGACAGCAATCAAGGAGACTACCTTCCGGGACAAGAACTGCATACCACAAGTGGAAAATGGCTCAAAAAGAGGACCCATTAGTCTTGTTAGAACTGTATTCAGATTCCAGGCTAGCACTCAAGGAGTTCTTGGACGAATCACCTTTTTTTACCATTTTAAGGTCCCCATGAAGGCGTTGACCACAGGTATTTCAAAAGAGGATAAATGTTCTGTGTTCTGCCTGTAAGAGTTCACTGTAGATAAATGTAAATCTATTTAAATGTCTGCCAAATGCAACAAATAGCATATGATGTTTTGAACAGGTGCTTTAATGGTGTCTATCTATTTTCCTCAAACAATAATGACAAATCCTTTTTATCTTGCATAGCAGGTCATGCATGGTGGGTTTATGTGCCTTGTACAGGATTTGTATACACTCCTGTAGGAATGTAAATTAACTATCTTCTAAGACCTCAGGTGACAGATTGCTATGCTCAAGTTCTGAGGTCTGGATGTCTGAGCTGACCTTAATGTTTAGCCAGGAGATATTTTCTCAATGGTAGTTCTTCGAGAAGGTACACAGACATTTCCAGCAGCACTGAATACCATGGCCGTTTAGCCCAAGTTGGTACCACCAGAATGGGGCAGTAGATATTTGCCTAAGATGACGTAGAGGAAAAGTGTAGGCGAATATCCCTAACCAATTCATCTATAGTGCATTGCTCATGGTCTGTGGGTGTGGGTAACTGGACACAAAATTCTGGTATTTTAAATGGTAGTGAACAGATCGATTGTGGCATTGCCCCATTTGTAAAAGTACTTGGAGATTCAGCTCCCATTTGTGGGCTTGTTGGTGTGTCCTGAGTAGCAGATCTGCAAAATCAGTGTCTCCGGAAGCAGTCCCACTAGACGCAACGTGTGATTCTTTTGGGCCAATTCTGACAACTGGGACAAGCAAGTTCCTCTTGCTTCTGGATGTAATTCACAGGTGACATTTTGCCCATCTTCATTAGAGCTCGAATGAACATAAAAAACTGAGTGGCAATTGAGGCTCCAGGTATCTGATGTGGCAACCCGGTTCTTGCATCCTGGAACCCTTATTAGTCCTGTGTTGAGATGTGCTCCCTGACCCATAAGTGAGGTGACTGTAGTAATGGTCACTTGCAGTTGAGGGTCCAGAAGAGGCCTGCCCAGCAACACATTTTTGTAGTTCAACCTTCTGGGGTCTACCAACACTATATCTTTCCATTGACCTTCCACTAATGACCAGTGCCTGGCTAGACACTTGCAGTGGAGGCATGTGAACTATTGATTTACCCTATTGCATACCATCAACCTATCCTAGTTTTGATAGGCTGTCTCCATGATGAAATTTGGCAAAGTCCCTAAAAAAAAGGTTGGACCTGCTGTTGCACAAGGTGTGATTTTATGGCACTGACTGTAACCCTACTCTGTGTAACAGGGAAAATGCTGCATTAGTGTGTGCTAGGTATTGCTCTAGGCTGCTGCTCTTTTTACAGCCAATTGTCCAGATTAGGAAAGACGTGAATGGTGCTTCTGTGCTGGTTTGCAGCTACCACCTTTAGACAGTTGATAATTACTCTGGGGGCTGTTGTGTACCCAAAAGGTAAACCTCCGGATTGGTAGTGTTTGTCTCTTATCACTAAGCACAGGTAGCAGTCATGTGCTGGATACACGGGGATAAAGAAGTTAGTATCTATCCTTGAGGCCAAGGGTTGCCATCTGATCTGCTGTGCACAGCAGTGGAAAGATATCCTGCAGAGGGCCATTTTAGAGCGCGCTGAACGGATCTGGAAGCACAAGAACCTGAGATCTAACCTTTGTGGGGATGAGGAAGAACATGGAGTTGATTATTTTGCCCCGATCTTGCGGGGGCACCAGCTCAATGGCATCTTTAGCGAGGCACACTTGTACTTCCTCCTGCAATAGTCATAGGTGGTATAAGCTTACTTTGTGGTGATGAGGTGGTATGCTTGATGTGGAATTTCATGCAGGCAGTACCTCTGCTGTACCAGACAGAGAACCCATTTGGGAAGAACTATTAATCTACTCCCAACAGGTACTCTGCGACTGGGAGAAATGATGGGCGAGTCATTTCTTGGATGAAGAAGTGCCATTGCTAGAGATACTACTACCCCTGCCTATGCCATTTCAACAGCAGCCACTTCTACTTAAAGAGTTTCATCTGAGTGCCCTATAAAGGCTGTTGCTGTTAATATCTCAACTTTTGGGTAGAAGCAGATTAACCTGTGGTCTGGGAATCCCTGGGAGACTGCTTGTTTCTTAATTTTTTGTGCATTGGTTTGCGGTTTAAATATTCAAAAATACTTACGTCTGGTGTTTAGGAGGCTGGCCTCGTTTGCAGTGGTACCTAAGGTACTTACACCTTATATCAGGTCCAGTTATCCCTTATTAGTGAAATGTAGGCAGTGTCTAAAAGCCAGGCTCTCTAGGGGTAGTGTGAATGAGCAGCCTAACTAGGAGACATGCAAAGCTCATGCAATACCACTGTAGTCACACTGTACTCACACACATGAAAGAAAATACTCTGTTACAAAAATAAAGGTACTTTATTTTGGTGACACAAATGCCAAAAATTCCATACAGACTATACTCCCTTAGGAGGTAAGTACTACACAAATTATATTCACTAGTATGCAGGGATAGCTGTAAAAACAGTTAGAAAAGAGTACAAATAGTCAGTCACAATAGTTAGAAATGCGCCTGGAGGGGAACACAAACCATATACTAAGAATGTAGTTTGCAAAAGTCGGTTTCCCACCTAGGCAAGTGTAATGTGTAGAGGGGCGCTGGGAGTGTTAGAAAACACCAAAGGTAAGTAATAGAACCCACCCCAGAGCCCAGGAAAGCAGGAGTAAATCACAGTTACTTTCCTAGAACACACAAGAACACAAGAAAGAAGATTATGCAAGAACCAGAAGAGACTGCAAGACACCAACAATGGATTCCTGGACCTGAAGGCCTGTGGAAGAAGGGGACCAAGTCCAAGAAGCACAGAAGAGTCCAGGGAGAACAGGAGCCCCTGCTAGCCTGGATGAAGGTGCAAAAGAAGAACCACCCGTGAAGGAGAACAGTCAGAACTGCACCTAAGACGACAGATGCGGGTTCCTGGTTGGTGCAGATGATGTCCCACGCCGGATGGATGATTGCAGTCTGGTTTCCTTCGCTGGATTCAGTCAACAAGCCTTGGCACATGCAAAGATCGTGGTTAACGGAAATTGTGCTGCCAGGAGCAGGAGGGACCTGGAGGACTCTACCCAAGGCAGCACACACACGAGCCCCACAGCATGGTGACACAGAAGGTGCAAAAGGAGGCCCAGGTGTAAAAGGAGGCCCAAGCAGCACTACAACAAATGGTTCCACGCCGCCGGAGAACCATGCAGTAAGTTGTGCGTCACAGGAAGGAGTGCTGGGGGCTGGAGCTGCATGGTGCACAAGAACTTTGTGGAAGGATGCCAACAAGCCTTGGCAACTGCAAAACACGTGGTGCACAGTTGCGTATGGAGGCAAGCTCTTACCTACACCAAAGTTGGACAGTAGGACGTCAGGACCATCCGACCACTTCAGTCCACCAGCCGTGATGCACGATCCACGCAGATCGTCAGGACAGGGGTCCCACACAACTGGTCGTCATTGCAGAGAGGTGCCTGCTGAAGCAGGGGAGTGACTCCTTCACTCCAAGGGAGATTCCTTTGTTATTCAGGTGCAGGCTGAAGACACAGATATCATTACAGACAGTAATGATATCTCTGTTTTGACCACTGACCCAATGTTGCACCACTTTGCACTTGGTTTAGCTGTCCACCGTCACATTAGTGGTCACAAGTTACAGACTCCATTTTCTATTCAGCTTAGCCTTACCTTCACCGCCATGTTAAAGGTGCAAGTATTTTTCTGTGCACAACATGTTATGCAACTTGTTTTCTCGTTCACATTTTTACTCTGCGTTTTCATTCACATCAAAGGCTGGGACATAACATGTAGGAGTCAGTCATCAAAATAAGTATGTACTAGGATGATGTGTATGGTGCAGCAGGAATTGGTTTAGTTCTGGGAGGGACACCTTGGGAACCTGGCCAGTTCCAACGTGTTTCTTTCAAAGCTGACCAAAAGTAGCTTTGAATAACAGGGAGTGGGGGAGGGGGGATTTTCTGGAAATCTCCTCTCTGGCTTGTTTAAGGTATATAAGAGACCCAGGATTGACAGTGGGAGATTCAGAGACTTTGGTCAGGATTGAGACGTCAAATGCCTGACATCCCGTGAGGGTAGATCTCTTTCTCTTCCTCAGCCGATCTTGGAGTCTACTGCTTGAAGCTACTGAGAGAACGATGAAGAAGCTGCTGTGCCCCCTGGTGATTAATTTTTACTAACCATTTGCTTGCATTGTGTGTATATATATATATATATATGTATATACATATATATACATATGTATATATTTATATATATATAGGTATCTGTATCTTTGCATGTATATATATGCTGTTTATAGATTGAAGACTCTTTGTACATGTTCTCACTTTATGGTTGCGCACATTTTAAAGGTGCACTTTCGGCTGTACTGACCTTCCTTTATGAGCCTCGCAGTGATTTAATAAATGTCTTCTTTAGACTAAGAGGTGCATTCCAGAGATTCTTTTGAGTGTATTACAGATCGGTCAGCAGTAAGCAAAACACTTTGGCGTAGGGGGAAGGTATTATAAGCTGAAAGTATATGTTTAAAAGTGAACATAACTTCGGCAAGAAGCCTAAAGCATCTGCTTCTAAAAACGTGTGTGAACAGAGTGTTTATCATATTCCTGGATGGTGCCAGGAACCCTATAATGTATTAGCTAATTAATTTTCACATTTGGCTGGTTTATCGGAGATTTGGGATGAATGTTTCAATGAAGGAGAACCATCTGATCTTTTGTCTTCTTTAAGAAAAGTACCTGTTGAAGGAAATTAACTTTCAGTTCTTGGCAGACAGGGGTGCATACTTTTGTCTGCCTACAGAAAAATGCAAACAGTTAGAGAGAGAGAATCAACAATTAGAAAAGCAACTGGCGCGTAGGCTCTCATTATTCTAATGAGACTACTGGATTTTAAGCGGCAGAATTGCCCGCGGTGTGAGAGACTTAGTCTAACCCAATGCGGGTGACACCTGTCGCTCCAATCTGGGTTTTGATCCGGCCAATTAGCATTGCCTCATCCCCATCAAAGGATGGTGATGATTGGGCAGCCGAGCGCATGACATACTTGGGTTCTCAGGGAAGTCGTGGTCACTCAAGTCTCATCCGGTTCTCTCACTTACAATTCAGTCTCATATATAAATGACAGACAGAAGCAGTATATGTTTCAATAATGAGTTTAATGAAACAACTGCATCTTAGATAGCAAGGCGTGAGCTGCAATAACCAGGATGACAACATGACAGTATTAAAATTGTGACGAGAAGAGTGAAGCATAGGAACAACGCTATCATATTGTCACTATTTTCGATAGACTAATCCCTGCCTAGGCTATGATAGAGCACAGCATGTTAAGCTCTAATTCTGCCCTTCAGGCTCCCCTGGGAAGACATCAACCCCCATACCTGAGTAAAGGCCTGCGGTCTGCGTTAGCAACTGTAGCGAAGCATTCGGCAATCAGCATACAGCCGTGGTTCTCTGGCTGGAATCTCCCTCTAACGTGTAAGGGATAAGGAAGTGCTTCTATAATAACATAGCTGATATTCTGAGAAGGTGTCCCTACGTAAGGATGTGTATTTTCTACGAATATTGAAGACTAAACTTCTACCACGTTCACCAGCAATGTACAGTGCTGAAGCCTTGGAAGAAGCACAGAGTGATCAAGAATGTCTTGTTTGAGAACAGAGTGCTAGCCTAGACAAAAACAGCTAGATATACAGAAATAAAACAAGACCGTAAAAATGGTTATTGTAATAATAATTAAACAAAGCTGAATAAAATATATCTAGGTTAAAGTGCACAGCGGCCTAGTGTGTTAAAATAACGTGCATGGAGCTATAACTCAAATGGCTACACAACACCCTCCCCTTGTCGGTTGAAAGTGGTTCAAAGCCAAAGATATATAAATTTATTGCTAAAAAGCTCAACCATGATGACAAGTCGAAGGGACACATGAGCATCCAACGTGACAATTTTAAAACATAAGCATGTGGCATAAGGCCGAATTCAAAGGGCAAGTCAATTTTGAAAAGTTCCATTTTATTCCAGAGTCAGGGTGAATAGGAGATCTTCCATTTCGGCCGATGTTAAAGTCATAAAATCATCGCCAAGAAGGATCAAGGAGCAGTTGTGTTCCATAGCCTCAGCCTCAGCCAAGGCAGCATTCCGTGGTGTGTCCAGTGATGAGTCGTGAGCTACATTCTCCAAGAAGGTTAACTCATAAGTAGCTTCTCGTAGCAGACGCAACCTCAATGCGCATGTCTGGTAATGAACCCTCAGCGAGAACATCAACAGATCAGCGTCCAATGTCGGCAAGTGCTGCGTTGAAAGACAGACTTCCAGTGCATGTTCGAAAGAGCACCAAAACACGGGCTGCACACAATACAAGACTGGTCTAAATGACAAAGACCAGCCACACTCCAATTGCTCCAGAAGTGTTGCGCCGAAAAACTGCATCATGCGTTCACGACACAGCTGCGCAGACGGGAGCACCTTCATTCCTCCTTGTTGCGGTGGGACAGCCATTCCGCATAAAAAATAGCAACAGCAAGATGCCAGCAAATAAAGCCAAAGTTATCAGAAATCCCCCCAAAAATGCTAGAGAAAAGTGAGCGGATTTCTGATGGTATCAAACCGAATACGGAGGAGAAGGTGTGAATGAAACCAGAACCAACAGCTTTGAAAAAATGTGCGATCCCAGTTGTACTGGATGCATTAAATATTCGTCCCACGAGCTCACTAAAGTGTCTCGGAATGTTTGTATTTAATAGGGACTGTATCTCTGCCGACGACCTTGCTGCTGAAGTGAGTAGGTCTCACTCGCAGATGTAAGGGCCACATGCTTTTGAAACAGTAAAGCATTGAGTCTGCTCAACTTGTCAAAATTCACGTTTGAAGTAGCAATGTGAGGCCAAATGTCAGCTACCTCTTTAATTTTAGGGGGGGGGAGGAGTACGTTCCCGCCGCATGTAACGACCCTAGAGACCGAAACAACGTAAACTATTCCGGCCCGCATGCCACAACAGTCTTCACCATTGAGGAGGACGTAGCTGCCGTTTGAAAACACCTAGAACGTGGGTCTATTCAATGGGACTGGAACTCCCTTCAGATAACAAGCCAAGTTCGCAGCAGAGGCGCTGTACACCCCATGCAAGGACAGCTGTTTACAAACCATCGAATGGCTGAATGATGTCTCACATTCACTACCGCTAAGAAAGACTTCTTTCATGCCACTGAAGCATTTGTACGAGAAGGTAAGCTCCCACACATCATGAATGTAACTATCTCCCAGCTTTTCATCTGCCTACCGGAATGTGTTTTAAACAGGAGGTGAACTGAAGTGTTGAAATAGGCAGATTAATGACCCCATGTATTAGCAGATGGTATTTCAGCCACAGTAAAAGGCAACTTTTCTAATTTCTCGATGTTAAGCATGACATAAGTTGCTTCCTTCTTAGCCATCAGTTGTTGTCGCGTTAAATTAAAGGAAGAAAATATCTCCCTAGCGCTGACATGCTGCCAGGGAACGCGACCCGCCTTCAATGTTTGAAGTGAAGTGTCCAACCCAACTGCATAGTGGACCTTAGTTGACTCTGTCCATGATGTAAAGAAGACATATCTGTTTGTATAACATCTATAGCAGAAGAGACAATATTATTTAAAGTATATATCCGGACGGACAAGGTATTAATCCCATTACCCACAACAGCTAACGCTTTCTTCAGATTTTCCTGGTCTATTTGCCTTAACCGAGCAGCTGCTTCTTGTTGAGAAAGCTTCCAAATGTAATTATATACTGCATATAAGAAACGCTTCTGTAAAGAAATGGCTCCCTGTTGCAGTTACCCCCCACTTTTTGCCTGATACTGATGCTGACTTGACTGAGAAGTGTGCTGGGACCCTGCTAACCAGGCCCCAGCACCAGTGTTCTTTCACCTAAAATGTACCATTGTCTCCACAATTGGCACAACCCTGGCACCCAGGTAAGTCCCTTGTAACTGGTACCCCTGGTACCAAGGGCCCTGATGCCAGGGAAGGTCTCTAAGGGCTGCAGCATGACTTATGCCACCCTAGGGACCCCTCACTCAGCACAGACACACTGCTTGTCAGCTTGTGTGTGCTGGTGGGGAGAAAATGACTAAGTCGACATGGCACTCCCCTCAGGGTGCCATGCCAACCTCACACTGCCTGTGGCATAGGTCAGTCACCCCTCTAGCAGGCCTTACAGCCCTAAGGCAGGGTGCACTATACCACAGGTGAGGGCATATGTGCATGAGCACTATGCAGCTACAGTGTCTAAGCAAAACCTTAGACATTGTAAGTGCAGGGTACCATAAGAATATATGGTCTGGGAGTCTGTCAAAAACGAACTCCACAGCTCCATAATGGCTACACTGAATACTGGGAAGTTTAGTATCAAACTTCTCAAAATAATAAACCCACACTGATGCCAGTGTTGGATTTATTAAAAAAATGCACACAGAGGGCATCTTAGAGATGCCCCCTGTATTTTACCCAATTGTTCAGTGCAGGACTGACTGGTCTCTGCCAGCCTGCTGCTGAGAGACGAGTTTCTGACCCCATGCGGTGAGAGCCTTTGTGCTCTCTGAGGACAGAAACAAAGCCTGCTCTGGGTGGAGGTGCTTCACACCTCCCCCCTGCAGGAACTGTAACACCTAGCAGTGAGCTTCAAAGGCTCAAGCTTTGTGTTACAATGCCCCAGGGCACTCCAGCTAGTGGAGATGCCCGCCCCCTGGACACAGCCCCCACTTTTGGCGGCAAGTCCAGGAGAGATAATGAGAAAAACAAGGAGGAGTCACTGGCCAGTCAGGACAGCCCCTAAGGTGTCCTGAGCTGAGGTGACTTCGACTTTTAGAAATCCTCCATCTTGCAGATGGAGGATTCCCCCAATAGGAATAGGGATGTGCCCCCCTCCCGTCAGGGAGGAGGCACAAAGAGGGTGTAGCCACCCTAAAGGACAGTAGCCATTGGCTACTGCCCTCCGAGACCTAAACACGCCCTTAAATTTAGTATTTAAGGGCTCCCCTGAACCTAAGAATTTAGATTCCTGCAACTAACAAGAAGAAGAGGACTGCTGAGCTGAAAGACCCCTGCAGAGGAAGAAAAGAAGACACCAACTGCTTTGGCCCCAGACTTACCGGCCTGTCTCCTGCCTTCCAAAGAAACCTGCACCAGCGACGCTTCCCAAGGGACCAGCGACCTCTGAATCCTCAGAGGACTGCCCTGCTTCAAGAAAGACAAGAAACTCCCGAGGACAGCGGCACTGCTCCAAAAGAACTGCAACTTTGTTTCAAAGGAGCAGATTTAAAGACCCCTGCAACTCCCCGCAAGAAGCGTGAGACTTGTGACACTGCACCCGGCGACCCCGACTCGACTGGTGGAGAACCAACACCTCAGGGAGGACCCTCCGGCGACTCCGAGTCTGTGAGTAACCAAAGTTGTCCCCCCTGAGCCCCCACAGCGACGCCTGCAGAGGGAATCCCGAGGCTCCCCCTGACCGCGACTGCCTGAACCTAAAGGCCCGACGGCTGGAAAAGACCCTGCACCCGCAGCCCCCAGCACCTGAAGGAACGGAACTTCTGTGCAGGAGTGACCCCCAGGAGGCCCTCTCCCTTGCCCAGGTGGTGGCTACCCCGAGGAGTCCCCCCCTTGCCTGCCTGCACCGCTGAAGAGACCCCTTGGTCTCTCATTGAAAACCATTGAAAACCTGACGCGTGTTTGCACGCTGCACCCGGCCGCCCCCGCGCTGCTGAGGGTGTACTTTTTGTGCTGACTTGTGTCCCCCCCGGTGCCTTACAAAACCCCCCTGGTCTGCCCTCTGAAGACGCGGGTACTAACCTGCTGGCAGACTGGAACCGGGGCACCCCCTTCTCTCCATTGAAGCCTATGTGTTTTGGGCACCTCTTTGACCTCTGCACCTGACCGGCCCTGAGCTGCTGGTGTGGTAACTTTGGGGTTGCTCTGAACCCCCAACGGTGGGCTACCTTGGACCCAAAACTGTGACCTGTAAGTGATTTACTTACCTGCTAAAAATAACAATACTTTACCTCCCCCAGGAACTGTGAAAATTGCACTGTGTCCACTTTTAAAACAGCTTATTGTGTTTTATGTAAAAAGTATATATGCTACTGTGATTATTCAAAGTTCCTAAAGTACTTACCTGCAATACCTTTCAAATGAGATATTACATGTAGAATTTGAACCTGTGGTTCTTAAAATAAACTAAGAAAATATATTTTTCTATAACAAAACCTATTGGCTGGATTTGTCTCTGAGTGTGTGTTCCTAATTTATTGCCTGTGTGTATGTACAACAAATGCTTAACACTACTCCTTTGATAAGCCTACTGCTCGACCACACTACCACAAAATAGAGCATTAGTATTATCTCTTTTTGCCACTATCTTACCTCTAAGGGGAACCCTTGGACTCTGTGCATACTATTCCTTACTTTGAAATAGTGCCTACAGAGCCAACTTCCTACATTGGTGGATCAGCGGTGGGGTACAAGACTTTGCATTTGCTGGACTACTCAGCCAATACCTGATCACACGACAAATTCCAAAAATTGTCATTAGAAATAGATTTTTACAATTTGAGCTATTTTTCTAAATTCTTAAAAGACCTGCTTGGGCCTTGTGTTAGTCCCTGTTTAGCATTTCCTTTTAGAGTTTAAAGTTTTGTGAAAGTTTGAATTAGAACCTAGAACTAGTTTTAGATTCTTAAAAAGTATTCCAACTTTTAGAAGCATAATGTCTAGTACAGAGATGAATGTGGTGGAACTCGACACCACCCCTTACTTCCATCTTAAGATGAGGGAGCTAAGGTCACTCTGTAAAATAAGGAAAATAACAATGGGCCCCAGACCTTCCAAACTACAGCTCCAGGAGCTTTTGGCAGAGTTTGAAAAGGCCAACCCCTCTGAGGATGGCAACACAGAGGATGAAGATAGTGACTTGGAGGAAAATCCCCCCCTACCAGTCCTATTTAGGGAGAACAGGGCCTCCCAAGCCCTGTCTCCAAACATAATAGTCAGAGATGCTGTTCCCCTCACAGGAGGGACCAACTTCTCTGAAATCACTGAGGATAACTCCAGTGAAGAGGACATCCAGTTAGCCAGGATGGCCAAAAGATTGGCTTTAGAAAGACAGATCCTAGCCATAGAAAGGGAAAGACAAGAGATGGGCCTAGGACCCATCAATGGTGGCAGCAACATAACTAGGGTCAGAGATTCTCCTGACATGTTAAAAATCCTTAAAGGGATTGTGACTAAATATGAAGATGGTGATGACATCACCAAATGGTTCACAGCTTTTGAGAGGGCTTGTGTAACCAGAAAAGTAAGCAGATCTCACTGGGGTGCTCTCCTTTGGGAAATGTTCACTGGAAAGTGTAGGGATAGACTCCTCACACTCTCTGGAAAAGATGCAGAATCTTATGACCTCATGAAGGGAACCCTGATTGAGGGCTTTGGATTCTCCACTGAGGAGTACAGGATTAGGTTCAGGGGGGCTCAAAAATCCTCGAGCCAGACCTGGGTTGATTTTGTTGACTACTCAGTGAAAACACTGGATGGTTGGGTAACTGGAAATTAAGGGCATGACTATGTTGGGCTTTATAATTTGTTTATGAAAGAACACATTTTAAGTAACTGCTTCAATGAAAAGTTGCATCAGTATCTGGTAGACCTAGGTCCAATTTCTCCCCAAGAATTGGGAAAGAAGGCAGACCACTGGGTCAAGACTAGGGTAACCAAAACTTCCACTGGGGGTGACCAAAAGAAAGGGGTTACAAAGCCTCCCCAGGAGAAAGTGGGTGACACTAGAAACAAAGAAAAAGAGTCCTCTGTAGGCCCCCAAAAACCAGACCAGGTGGGTGGGCCCCGAGACACAACCCAAAACAAAGGTGGGTACCAGGGTAAGAACTTGGATGCCACTAAGGCATTGTGCCATAACTGTAGACAGACAGGGCACCACACCAAGGACACTTCTTGTCCCAAAAACAAATCCCCTAGCAAAATCCCAGGGGTGACCAGTGTTGCCATTGGGGATGACTCCTCAGATGAGGAGGTCTTCATAGCCTTCAACTGGAAAAAGGGCCCAACAGGTGAGTTGGAGATTCCAGAGGGAAGTAGACACTCCCACCACCTACTGGTGGATGGAATCCCAGCCACTGCCCTGAGAGACACTTGTGCCAGTCACACTATTGTGCATGACAGGCTGGTGTTCTCCAACCAGTACATCCCAGGTGAGATGGCCAGAGTAAGAGTTAGCCCAGACAGGGTCACTGATAGGCCTGTGGCTTTTGTGCCCATAGAAGTGGGTGGGACTTTTAGCTGGAGAAGGGTGGTAGTCAGTACAGACCTCCCCCTTGAATGTCTCCTTGGAAATGACTACCCAGAGGTTAGTCAGAGCCCAAGAGAGGAACTGGTCCAGTGCCAGTCCTCTCCCAAGGATTCTGGAGATGCTGCCTCTGCAGTAACTGCAAGCAGGCCCCAGAAGAAAAATAAAAGAAAACAGTGTAGGAAGGGTGGACAACCTTTAGCCAAGGTTCCAGCAAGCCAAGGAGATTCTGCTCCTGTAGGGGAGAACTCCAAAAGTGGCACTGGTGAAGTCCAACTAACCCACAAGAAGTCCTGGCTAGTCAGGCAACTGTTAAACCTGAGTGGGTGGCTCCTCAGCTAACAGAAGAAAGAGTGGAAGAAGGGTGTTTACTACAAGATGTGGTAACCCCCCACTCTAATACAGCAGACAGGCACCCTGAACCCAAACAAGCCTGTAACTTAGCCCCTTCCCTTGTAGGTGAAGAGCTAAAGGTGTGGTTCTGGGCACTGACAGCTGTCAGTGGCCTCTGCTGGGTGTTAGCCTTTATGGCTGCACTATCCTTGGCATGGTGGTCTGACCCCATACCAAATAGCAAGTTAGGCCCCCTGACCCTGTTGGTCATGGTGGGGTTACTCCAGCTCTGGGTAACCTCTTTGGGTAAGCTAGGGGTGACCCTGGCTAAAATAAGATTAGCAGAGGTGGATACCTCTAACCCCAAAATAGAGAGAATGGGTGGAGACATTAAAGACACAGACAAGAGGCAATTCAGACTAGGTCCTATCACTGTGGAAGTGGGTCAGTTCCCCAGAGGGAATGACCTGAACAGGAGGATGTAAGGCAGAGTAGGCCCTGCAACAAACCAGCCTATTTCCTCTACTCTTCCTCGCCTGACAGACTAGGAAGACTCTCCCAGCTTTGGCTGAGTCTCCTGGCCTGTGGGCTGGGGGGGGGGGCTTATGTAAAGAAATGGCTCCCTGTTGCAGTTACCCCCCACTTTTTGCCTGATACTGATGCTGACTTGACTGAGAAGTGTGCTGGGACCCTGCTAACCAGGCCCAAGCACCAGTGTTCTTTCACCTAAAATGTACCATTGTCTCCACAATTGGCACAACCCTGGCACCCAGGTAAGTCCCTTGTAACTGGTACCCCTGGTACCAAGGGCCCTGATGCCAGGGAAGGTCTCTAAGGGCTGCAGCATGACTTATGCCACCCTAGGGACCCCTCACTCAGCACAGACACACTGCTTGCCAGCTTGTGTGTGCTGGTGGGGAGAAAATGACTAAGTCGACATGGCATTCCCCTCAGGGTGCCATGCCAACCTTACACTGCCTGTGGCATAGGTCAGTCACCCCTCTAGCAGGCCTTACAGCCCTAAGGCAGGGTGCACTATACCACAGGTGAGGGCATATGTGCATGAGCACTATGCCCCTACAGTGTCTAAGCAAAACCTTAGACATTGTAAGTGCAGGGTAGCCATAAGAATATATGGTCTGGGAGTCTGTCAAAAACGAACTCCACAGCTCCATAATGGCTACACTGAATACTGGGAAGTTTAGTATCAAACTTCTCAGAATAATAAACCCACACTGATGCCAGTGTTGGATTTATTAAAAAATGCACACAGAGGGCATCTTAGAGATGCCCCCTGTATTTTACCCAATTGTTCAGTGCAGGAATGACTGGTCTCTGCTAGCCTGCTGCTTAGAGACAAGTTTGTGACCCCATGCGGTGAGAGCCTTTGTGTTCTCTGAGGACAGAAACAAAGCCTGCTCTGGGTGGAGGTGCTTCACAACTCCCCCCCTGCAGGAACTGTAACACCTAGCAGTGAGCTTCAAAGGCTCAAGCTTTGTGTTACAATGCCCCAGGGCACTCCAGCTAGTGGAGATGCCCGCCCCCTGGACACAGCCCCCACTTTTGGCGGCAAGTCCAGGAGAGATAATGAGAAAAACAAGGAGGAGTCACTGGCCAGTCAGGACAGCCCCTAAGGTGTCCTGAGCTGAGGTGACTTCGACTTTTAGAAATCCTCCATCTTGCAGATGGAGGATTCCCCCAATAGGAATAGGGATGTGCCGCCCTCCCCTCAGGGAGGAGGCACAAAGAGGGTGTAACCACCCTAAAGGACAGTAGCCATTGGCTACTGCCCTCCGAGACCTAAACACGCCCTTAAATTTAGTATTTAAGGGCTCCCCTGAACCTAAGAATTTAGATTCCTGCAACTAACAAGAAGAAGAGGACTGCTGAGCTGAAAGACCCCTGCAGAGGAAGAAAAGAAGACACCAACTGCTTTGGCCCCAGACTTACCGGCCTGTCTCCTGCCTTCCAAAGAAACCTGCTCCAGCGACGCTTCCCAAGGGACCAGCGACCTCTGAATCCTCAGAGGACTGCCCTGCTTCAAGAAAGACAAGAAACTCCCGAGGACAGCGGCAATGCTCCAAAAGAACTGCAACTTTGTTTCAAAGGAGCAGATTTAAAGACCCCTGCAACTCCCCGCAAGAAGCGTGAGACTTGCGACACTGCACCCGGCAACCCCGACTCGACTGGTGGAGAACCAACACCACAGGGAGGACTCTCCGGCGACTCCGAGTCCGTGAGTAACCAAAGTTGTCCCCCCCTGAGCCCCCACAGCGACGCCTGCAGAGGGAATCCCGAGGCTCCCCCTGACCGCGACTGCCTGAACCTAAAGGCCCGACGGCTGGAAAAGACCCTGCACCCGCAGCCCCCAGCACCTGAAGGAACGGAACTTCTGTGCAGGAGTGACCCCCAGGAGGCCCTCTCCCTTGCCCAGGTGGTGGCTACCCCGAGGAGCCCCCCCCTTGCCTGCCTGCACCGCTGAAGAGACCCCTTGGTCTCTCATTGAAAACCATTGAAAACCCGACGCGTGTTTGCACGCTGCACCCGGCCGCCCCCGCGCTGCTGAGGGTGTACTTTTTGTGCTGACTTGTGTCCCCCCCGGTGCCCTACAAAACCCCCCTGGTCTGCCCTCCGAAGACACGGGTACTTACCTGCTGGCAGACTGGAACCGGGGCACCCCCTTCTCTCCATTGAAGCCTATGTGTTTTGGGCACCTCTTTGACCTTTGCACCTGACCGGCCCTGAGCTGCTGGTGTGGTAACTTTGGGGTTGCTCTGAACCCCCAACGGTGGGCTACCTTGGACCCAAAACTGTGACCTGTAAGTGATTTACTTACCTGCTAAAAATAACAATACTTTACCTCCCCCAGGAACTGTGAAAATTGCACTGTGTCCACTTTTAAAACAGCTTATTGTGTTTTATGTAAAAAGTATATATGCTACTGTGATTATTCAAAGTTCCTAAAGTACTTACCTGCAATACCTTTCAAATGAGATATTACATGTAGAATTTGAACCTGTGGTTCTTAAAATAAACTAAGAAAATATATTTTTCTATAACAAAACCTATTGGCTGGATTTGTCTCTGAGTGTGTGTTCCTCATTTATTGCCTGTGTGTATGTACAACAAATGCTTAACACTACTCCTTTGATAAGCCTACTGCTCGACCACACTACCACAAAATAGAGCATTAGTATTATCTCTTTTTGCCACTATCTTACCTCTAAGGGGAACCCTTGCACTCTGTGCATACTATTCCTTACTTTGAAATAGTACATACAGAGCCAACTTCCTACAGCTTCCTACGGTGTTTTCTGGGGCCTAACAGGAAGTCCTGTAAGTCAGTGTTGGACAGGAGACTGAGGTGTTCTCTAACCGCATTTAGCGAGGATGATTTTTACCATTGCTGGCACAATTTTCCTACACTATATTCGTGACTGAACCTGTGACTAAACCCGCATGTTCGGATGATATATATCGAGGGTCCGTCCTACTAGTTCTTAAACCCCCAGAGTAGTTGATAAAACGTTCATGACACCCATTGGTATCTATTGGTCACAATAACCACCCGCAAGGACATGTCAGTGTAACATTAAATGCACCATTCTGGACCCATTCGTCGAGCTGATCGTCAGTTGCATTTGTATATTTTTGCCATTTATAAAACTTTGCAGGGACAGGTATACTGGGCATGTTTAATTCCTTAATTTTAGCTAAGCCTAAACAACTTGTTTGTTGTACTGTTTCATTTACAAATATCATTTGTAAAGGAATGAGGCATGCTCTAAACAAAGCTTCCTTTCCCCTAATTTGCCAATTTTTTGTTCCCCATACACTTTTCAGATCTATCTACTTCAGCCAATATTCGTAGCCTTCAATAGACAACCGGGAAACAAAGGATTCTGAATATATAAATTTCGGATTCGTCATTAATATATGTATATTCTTAGTAGGTGGTACCTTAAAATAATATGACTCAGCATTTTTTACATTGTGCCCAGAAAAATATGTAAACTTTTCAGAATATGTTTTGGAACTCCCCTGTGGTGGAGTCGGACAATGTTCTCATTGTGTATAATTAAAAACAGTTTTGGGGCTGCTCGCTCTATGTATGAAATGGTGCCCATAATAGTTGTAGCAAAACATATCACCAGAATTCTCTTTAGATTGATAAACATCTTTGTTTTCAAATACATATAATACTGCAATTCAGTCATCATAGAATCAACTGTTTTCACATCCCAATCATCAGAAACAATTCCTGGTATTACAATATCATTCATTGATAATTTGAACACATATGGTATTTGAATTAATTCCATGGGACCATATATATCAAATATTACTTTGTCCCCAACAATCCCATCAGGAATTGGTACTGCAGAAATGTTCACAAATGATAAGTCTCTTCGGACCTTATGTGATGAAAAATGTGGTTTTAAGACCTCCTCAACCAATTCAACTGTTGATGTTTCAGGAAGAAAATGACCATGTGTTAATAAGAAAAAGGTAATAACAAAACCAATACAAAGCAAGAAAGTTAGGACAGTCAAAGAGAGCCATAGATAGTTCTATGGAAAAACAAAATATGTTTCTTTAAGCCAGTTTTTTTGCTTATGTGTTCTTGACAGGTAGGCTGTCGAAGAGGCGAATGAGTCTAAGAAGTCATCATTGAAGTGGGCAAAATATCCAGAAGCAGTTTGTGCAAATGGTGGAGCCGTGGTCAGTGGAGGAGGTGGTGTTTCTCGTGGTGAGACACTATAGTTAGCACCATCCGTCTGTGTTGGAGCTGAGTCAACTCGTTCGACTGTTTCTATATTGCGTGATGTTAGTGGAATCAATGCAAGATCATCTTCCACCTTCCCCAAGCTCAGAGAGGTGTCGGTATAAATAACTTGTAGAGGAACTTCTTGACCAGTAGTGAGAGGGATTCAGTAACTACTGGACGTTCCTCTTGGTCGGCTGTGCAAGATCGGGCACATGGTGTAATTTGACATTGTCGATCAAGACAAAACCGTTTTCACCTGCCAACAGTAGTAAAATTACAGTTCTGGTACTGCGTATCCCTGGGACTGGTCCTCGGTAAGAAGGGCCAAATTCCTTTTTCACAGTGACTTTTTCACGTACAAGATCCTCAACTCTGGGAATCCAGCCGGTTGATGTTACAGGCCCATCCTTAATTCCTGTGGAGGCAGCACCGATAGAAGAATTATCGTCATGAAACTGTTGCAATTCCTGTAAGACAGTGACACATTTATTTATGTCAAAAGGTGTTTCTGCTGCCTCCACGCCAGGACCATCAAGATCTGGAACATACATTTGAGTTCCAAACAGGCACTCATATGAAATGCGACCCCCCCAGGGACCTTCTAGGCAGATTATTTACTGCTCTCTGGACTCCATTAGGTGGTTAAGCCAACTATGACCCGTACCTAAGACTCTGGCTGTTAAGGATTGCTTTAAATCACGGTTTAATTGCTCCACAACACTATTTCCCTCAGGATGAAATGGGGACGAGTACTGGAGTTGGACCCCCAATGAAGCCATGGCGTTCCTGAATGCCCTTGAGGCGAAAGCAGGGCCCTGGTCTGAATGGAAAGCTGCAACTGCATATGTACCGATAAAGACTCGCAAATCTTTAATAACAGTCCGAGCGTCAGCCGAGCGTTGTGGCCACACCCATAAAAATCTGGAGCATGAATCAACAGTGACTAAAGTATACTTCTATGCGCTATCCGGTGTTAGGGGACTGCAATGATCCAAGTACACACATTGTAATGGTTTGTTTGAAATCAAGAGGCGTGTCTGCGGCGGGTATTTGGCAGTAGAAACTTTAATTTGTTGACAGATGTCACAACAAAGGACATACTGCTTGGTCTCTTTATAGAGACCTGGCCACCAGTAAGGGGCCTGCAAGATCGAAATTGTAGCTGCCACACCAGCATGGGGAGATGCCACCCCCACATGCGCTGCTTTAATCAATTGTGATCTTATATCTCTATTGGGAATGTCTCATATCCCTACGCCTGGTATCTTAACCTCAGCGTTCAGCATACCTCCCATTCGTTAGGAATATTTGTCTGGAAATCCTTCAGGATAGGGCGTACGATCAGCCGTAGAGGTCAGGGCAGCCCATATGTCTGCATATGTTTGAACTCAAATGAGTCACTGCAGCTACAGCAGCCACTGCTGACTTTGCGGCTTCATCAGCCAATGTATTTCCAGCAACGTGTATCCCAACGTGCTGGTGTCCAAGTGTATGTACAACATGGACATTTGGTAGCGTTTCTTCCAGATCTGCTACTTTCCCCCACAGAAGTCTGTGTTTTATGGTGTTGGCTTTGGAATCTCTGAACCCATTCTGGCACCAATAATGCAGGCATTCTTTAAAGGACTGGACACGATAACAGGAATCACAAACAATCAGCGTGGGCTGTGCAGGATCCGTGAGCTCCAGTGCCATCAGCAGAGCCTTTAGTTCTGCCAAATGTGCTGTGCAATCCCCTAGGGTTTGCATAAAGGTATGTAGAGGACAAAATGTATCGCCCTCCATGCAGCCACTTACGACTGCGCAAGCAGCCGAATATTGGTGTTTTGTGCCAATTACAGGTTGTGCTGAGCCATCGGTGTACATGACTATGATATTGTTCAATTGGCAATGTATTTGCTGGAACTGGGTATTCTATTTCGTACAGTAAAAACACTTGAGTTTGTAACTTTGGGTCAAAAAGGTAGTCTACATCAGTGGCTGTCAAAGACATAGCCCATTGTATCCAACGTGGATGTAATGCTTTTGCGTTCGGAACGCTGGCTTTTGTAACAGCCTCTAGGGCTGGGATAGGAGAAACAACAATAATGCGTTTTACTTGGGCAAGAGGTCTTTCTTTAATGACAGCCATCTGTACAGCAGTGAGAATTTTCTCAGTGGGAGCAAAGCATTGTTCTGCCGCTGAATATAAGTGTGATTTGTATGCAATCGGGACTGTCTCACCTTCGTTAAATGTCACATAGGTGAAACCGATGGCACCAGCTATTACTCTGATGACCAAATGTGTTTAATTGTCCCTCGTAAGTGTTGTACTGCAAGCATGTCTGTTGGTAAATCTTGAAGAATGCATGTATGTTCAATTGTCCAGAATTTACTTGAAAAACCGGGACTTATCAGATCATATAAAGGTTTTATGCGTGTAGCATAGTCTGGAATGTAAGTTCTGCCAAAATTTGGAAACCCAAGAGAGACTGGAGTTTTTTTTAAATCGTATTTGGTGGTTGTAACTGTGCGCATTTCTCTAGGAATTGTGGCGCAAGGCTCTTTCATACACTTGATAGCTCATATCCCAAAAACAGGACACTGAGGAAGGCAATTTTTGTTTTTTTTTTAATTGAATTTGTAGCCAAATTCAGCAAATCCTACAACAACGCGGGCTACTCGTCTTAGATGTTGTAGCAATTCATCATCCGTAAGATAGATATCATCTACATAGGACAATGCTTCAGGAACAATCTCGTGCAAAAGTGCTGTCACACGAGCTGCAAACAGTCCTGGACTGTTCTTAAACCCCTGAGGTAATCAACAGCATTTTTTCTGGGAGCCTAGTGCGCTGAAACTTGTTAAGTCTCTACTTTCAGGCGCTATATTTTGCCAGAATTAACACATTGGAAATGTCCAGTGTTGTTTTGTATTCTTTACACACTATATTGTTCATTAGTGCTGTGCTATGTGAGTTTTGTATAGCATAAGTGAGTGTATGACTGTTTAAGTGTCTGTAGTTTAAGACTATTCTATATGAATGGTCTGGTTTGGCTACTGGGAACAATGGATTATTCATTGAGGAGACACTGGGTTCAATTACGCCCTGGTATTCTAATTGTGTGAGTATCTTTCTCACAGGTGCTTTTGCTTCATGTTTTATTGGATACTGAGGTTGTGGTTGGGGTTAATTTTTGATTGGAATTACATGAGAGGGGGATTCTTTATCCCATCATACGTGATTTCGGTATAACGCAGGTGCCTGTGCCAAAGCCCAATCAATGGCATAGGATTCAGCGAGTTCCTCTGAAGCAAGGGGCGAGAAGGAAGGCTTAATAACTTCTTCTCCATTTGGGCCGGTACGGACAAATTCAGGTGGCCAATCTTGTTCGGCCAACAAAACATCATATATGTTTACTACGCGATCCCAAAATATTGCGTCTATTATGCACTCAATGTCTCCTAACTGTAAGGTTATATTATACACCCTCTCAGGCATGGAGACAGGCATGTCCGCAGTTTCTACTTGAATAAAGTCATCAGTTGCTTTCACCTCCAGATGCTCTGGAAGATTCCGGCAAACTATTGTGACCTCTGCTGCGCTGTCTTGCAGTGCTAGAGCCCACTTCTTGTTCTTCAAGAGGACCCTCTTCCTGAGTGGCATGTCGGACTGTGACTGCTGCCACTTTTTTCTTTTTGAATTGGGTTTTTTGTTGGGCAGGTTTCTCTTCCTTTTTAACAGAAACCTCAGAAGAGCGTTGTGATTCCTGTCTCGGTTTCACATACTCTGTTCTTCGCTATGATCGCCCACCTTTCTCATTTCATTTTTCCTATGAGTCCTGAAAGGAATGAGATTGGCGTATATCACTACATTGATATCTATCAGGCGTTTTATATTATTTCTATTTCTGAGATTATACCTGTTCTGCGGGGTCTCCATACGCAGAGATTCTCCCCTCTCTTTTTTTTAGGAGTTTGTTGTTTTTTATCCCAGCGTTTCTTATTGCCCTAAGGAGCTTGCTTGGGAAAATCTTTAGCTGCTTTGCCCTGAAATTGGGGGTTAGATTGTCTGGCCCCTAAACTGTCTTGACATAATCTAGAATAAATTTCTGCGATTATTTTAGGCAGCTCGCGTTCCTGATCCTGTTGCGGAACGTCACGGAGCCGCATGCGTACTGCAAGTGCGACCGCTTCCCCTTTAAGTTTACTTAAAATGATTGAAGAAACTGTGGCAAAATTGCCCATCAATTGCATCCCCAAATCTAGGGCTGGGGGGCATCCCCATACTCATCTTGAATTTGTTTCAACACCTCCGGTAAATTGGCAAGCCAAGGTGCCCCCACATCGTTCAGGGCCAATTCCCCGGACTTTGGCACTGTGTATAGTGCACGTGTGTAATGGTGTCCCCGCACTCACAAAGTCCGAAATTGGCAAGTGTTGGTGTACCGTGTGCGGCTGTGTAGAGCGCGGCAAATACCATGCCCCAGGTATTACAGGTATCTACTGTAGGGACCATCCCAAAAGGCAAGCACATTGTTAGTATTCTATGTTTATCCTGAGGTACCATATGCATTACTCTTTTGTGCTAACCAAAAAGGAGTTTCCTCCCGTTTCGCGGGTGCCTTACCCATTATTAAATGTACAGTCGCAGGATTTATACCTGGCGTTGCTGCATGTGTATGTGCGGGAGCAGCACGTGCTGGGTTTGTATTTAGTGTCTGCATTATGAATTGTACTGATCGTCTATATATCGCTATTAATTCAGTATATAAACGATGAACCTCAGCCACGCCAAGTTTGCAACTTCAGGATGTGGTGTATAAGTGGCCAATAAAGGCCAGGTAGGACCATCATAACTTAGAGGACCTAACCTTACTGGTAATATTGTGTGGGGTAGGGCGCCATCAAGCCAATTGTTATGTTCTTGTTAAGATAAAGGTATTTATAAATATGCGTATGCTCTGTATTGTCCAGGCGCATTTGCGAATGTAAAATGATTAAATTTATTTGTGTTCCCATCAACTGCTGGAAATGTGACCCAAGAACAAAAAGGTTCTGTTCAATAAGCTACATGGGCATCCACCACAAATGTGACTGGACCCCCCTGTGGCGTTAGGCCATTTGCTAATAAATGTGTAGTTAGAGATTGTCTCATATTAACTGCTATTTGTACCTGCTGTGGATTCACCATTATAGACAGACTATAAGTTCAAAGAAGGCATACCAAATAGAGGTTTTCCTTTTAAAGTTCAAGCTTGAACAACCTCCAGCCTCAGATAGGATAACCTACGTAGCTGGGGTGGAAATCCTCAGTACCACAAACATTTCCGTATACGGTAATGAGGTGTCATTATATATAATGAGACAGATACTCTGGAGGACCCAACAATTAGAGCCTGACCAAACGTTGGCGGCGCCATGTCGCGTAGGCTCTCATTCTAATGAGACTACTGGATTTTGAGCGGCAGAATCGCCCACGGTGTGGGAGACTTAGTCTAACCCAATGCGGGTGACACCTGTTGCTTCAATCCGGGTTTTGCTCCGGCCAACTAGCAGTGCCTCATCCCCATCAAAGGATGGTGATGATTGGGCAGCCGAGCGCATGACAAACTTGGCTTCTCAGGGAAGTCGTGGTCACTCAAGCCTCATCCGGTTCTCTCACTTACAATTCAGTCTCATTTATAAGTGACAAACAAAAGCAGTATATGTTTCAATAATGAGTTTAATAAAAACAACTGCATCTTAGATAGCAAGGCATGAGCTGCAATAACCAGGACGACACAACATGACAGTATTAAAATTGTGACGAGAAGAGTAAAGCATAAGAACAACGTTATCATATTGTCACTACTTTCGATAGACTAATCGCTGTCTAGGCTATGATAGAGCACAGCATGTTAAGCTCTAATTCTGCACTTCAGGCTCCCCTGGGAAGACATCAACCCCCATACCTGAGCAAAGGCCTGCGGTCTGCGTTAGCATCTGTAGCGAAGCATTCAGCAATCAGCATACAGCCGTGGTTGTCTGGCTGGAATCTCCCTTTAACGTGTAAGGGACACGGAAGTGTTTTTAGAATAACACAGCTGATATTCTGAGAAAGTGTCCCTACGTAAGATTGTGTATTTTCTACGAATATTGAAGACTAAACTTCTACTACGATCACTGGCAATGTACCGTGCTGTAGCCTTGGAAGAAGCACAGAGTGATCAAGAATGTCTTGTTTGAGAACAGAGTGCTGGCCTAGGCAAAAACAGTTAGATATACGGAAATAAAACAAGACCGTAAAAATTTACATTGTAACAATAATAAGACAAAGCTGAATAAAATATATCTAGGTTAAAGTGCACAGTGGCCCAGTGTGTTAAAATAACGTGCATGGAGCTATAACTAAAATGGCTACACAACACAACTTGTTGACTCAAAAAATACTGCAACCATGTTGTCTTGTCAGAATAAATTATTGCAAGATAAGGCAGACATGTATCAAACCATTGCAGAATGTGCCACAGTCAAAGTAGCTCAAAACAATTATTGTAAAGGAGGATGAATCAGAAAAAAGGTTTTGTTTAGTCATTGCTAATGCTGGCGTGGACTGGTGCCCATATTTGTCTTGGGATACCGACATTTGGACTGGCAGTGACCTTTAAAATTCTAGTGATGAGGACAGTAAAAGAGATGGGGGTCAGGGAGACCTAGAGGAGAAGAATGTAGTGCGCGTACAGCCAATATTTAGATGAAAATTGCAGCACACACCACAACATCCGGCAGGAGTTGCACTACATGCCCTAGAGGATTACACTCAGCAAGTAGTAAATGACATTATGGATTGATTTAAACAGCGAACGGGGGAGTCCTTATTGGCTTGGGTTGTGAGGCTGTTTGAAACTGGCGTCTCTGAGGTGATATTAGATATAGGAGACTCTCACAAGTTCTGTACTATAAGTTTTGACCCAGTAGTACAGGAACAGTTTAGGGGTTTTCAAGGACAACACCAGAACACTTTATTGCAACTAGTGGTTGATGGATGTAATCAGAAATATCCAACAGATTTGGAGTGGTCCCCAATGAAAAACCATGGTATACTTTATGAGATGCAATGCAGAGAATTAAAGAGGAGGCAATGAAATCCGCCATTTTCTTGGGTAATGCACACCACTTGTTAGACGGACCGCACACTGTACCAATAAGAAACAAAATAATTTGCCTTGTACCACCTGTCTATAAGCAAGTAATTATGACAGGGCAGGCTTTGAAAGATGTACTAGAGGAAGTCAGAGAGTTGGGTGAATTAGGTGTTTGAGAGAAACCCAAGAGATCTTCAAGATCTGAGGGTCACACAGATAATAACAGAGTGTCTAGGAGCGACATGTTTATGGCATTACTAAAAGATGGTGTCAGCAAAGAACAGATTGATGGGATAGATACCAAAAGCTTGTGGGAGATGTACCGTAAAAGGGGGTTTGGATTGTAAGGAAGGTAGGAGAAAGGTAAACAAGCAAGATTAAAAAAACGTGGTACACAGAGCCACAGAACCAGACACCATTACTGGAGGAAGGCAAAGAAAGGGAGAAAAAGTTTTCCTCATGCGAGAGAGAGGAAAATCTGGACAGTGACTGTTTAACTTTTCAGAAGAGGGACGTAGGCAAGCCTACTCACAAATATGAAAGCATATATCCAGACCTCACTTGGACAAAAGTTGACAGGTTTTTATCAGATTAGGAAACTGGCCAAGCTCCGGTACAAAGTTGGGCTCGTCAAGATAACAGACCTCATGTTGATTTAGAAATACATTGGAAACATGAAAATGTGCAAAAAGTTCAAGCCTTAGTTGACACCGGGGCGAGGCCTCTGATTTATAGAAACACTGGGAATTTTAATGGACTGCATTACACCGGGTTGGGAGAAGGCAGATCCTCGCTGTGCAAACTACAGTACAAATGAAAATAGGGAGAACACCAATAACAGAATATACTGTGTTGATTGTGCCTCTTTTAGAGTACATACAGGGAATGGACATTTTGAAAGGAATGCCAGTGTATCTGGATGATGGTTGTTATCAATTTGGAACAAAGAGATACATTTCAGTGGAAGCCATGAGAGTAGGTCATTTGAAGATACCCCCAGTGAAGGTGCCCCGACAACCAAGGCCATTCATTTGAAACAGTACTGCATTCCTAGAGGATATGATGAAATAAGTGAAACCAAAAAAGACATGATTGAGGCTGGTGTGATAGCTCCAACTACTACTGAATGGAACAATCCACTCTGGCCGGTTGAACAACCTGACGGGCAGTACGATTGATTACCGTGAGCTGAATAAACATACACCCCCTATGACAGCTGTGGTCCCAGACACAATCCCTTTGAACGAATACAGAAACATAAAGGGACATGGTATGCAACCACTAATATTGCCAATGCGTTCTTCTCTATACCCTTGGCTCCAGAATGTCAGGAACAATTCGCATTCTCACACGGTGGTCGACGGTTCTGGCTCCCACAAGAGTATTTACATAGCCCCACCATCTGTCACCAGCTGGTGGCAGAGCACCTGGATGAAGTATCTGTCATTCCAGGTGTGCAATTGACCCATTCCACTGATGATGTGATGATTCAGGGAGAGACAGAACAGCTGCAGACTCAATTGGAGTGGGTGCTGGAACTCTTGCAGAGTAAGGGGTGGATGATTAACACTCATTTGTGTCATATTTTGGCCCCTCTGTACAAAATGACAAGGAAGAACCATGAGTCTAAATGGGGTGACGAGCAGCACTGTGCTTTTGATTTGGCAAAGGAAGCAACTCAACAGGCTTTAGACTTGTGGCCAGTGCAGGAGGAGGGAGACATTGAGTTACATGTAACTGTTCAGTGACAAAATGCAAACTGGAGTATGTGGCAAAAACAAGGAAGGATGAGGGTGCCCCCTGGGGTTCTGGACTAGGGAACTACCTGACTCTGGGGAGCGCTATACTCCTTTTGAAAAACAGCTTTGGGCCTGTTATTGGTCTCTAGTGGATACTGAGCAAACAACAGTAGGTCATGATGTAATTCTGAGACCTAAAAATACCAAACCTGCAGTCGGTGATGCGTTCACCTAAATCTCACTGTATGGGACATGCATAAGAGGCTAATGGTACATACAAGACAGGGCTCGAGTAGGACCGGCAGGCACTGCAGCCATACATGAACAGGTGTCACAAGCCCCCGTACAGGATGAGGAGAGGGTGCAGGAGGTACCACAGGTAAAAGAGTCACCAGTGAGATGGGGTACACCATTTTAATCCTTGTCCCGTGAGGATAGGAAGCATGTATGGTATACTGATGGTTCATGAGAGATACAATAATAGAGAAGGTGTTGTCTTTTCTCAGGCCAGGTGTTATTTTAATGACCTATTTTGTATAATTATTTTGTGAAATCCTACCTCTTCTGGAACAGACTGAGGATACCTCTGTGCCCTGACATTAGCAGTAATAATCCCCTTACTTGGTAGAAAATACACACAAAACACATGGATGGGAATTCTTCCTTCAAATGACAATTGACAATGTTGACTCATCTATGTGTTCATCTTTTACATGATTTTCTATTTCACAGGCTAACAGAAAATATTCCTAAAGACACAAGTTCAATCAACTAGTTATAGGGTTCACATTTGTAAACGTCACGCTAACAGTTAGAGCTTGGGATATCGCTGTAGGTACAAGACATTCCTGGAGCCCTCTGGATGTTCATACTTTAGGATTGAGAGGGGAAGAGAACATGCAATTACAATTTCAGGCCTAAGCAATTAAGAATAACAAATAAAAACATTTTTTTCTTTATTACACTTTTCAATGGTATTCAGACAAACCCCATATCTAAAGGAAGAATTATACATTTTGTGTCTGAAAATATCCAGGATGGTATTTTCAAGGGTAATAAAACACAGTCAATCATTCATGTTTGCCTTTTCAATTTACAAGTATACTATTCAATACATTTCAATACGTAAGAGATGGTTGAGATGAACTTCTCGGAATTCTGTAGAAGCTCCAAAATGGTGTGTGCCTTACAGTACACAGTTAGACCTGTCCTTTTCATCTTGTGCTCCATTGAAGGAGAGGTGCCAGGTGATGAACTATATCTGAGTCTAGGAGACCAATATGTGTATAAAAAGGACAGGAGAATCTCATTATGTAAAGCAGTTTAAAATTGTTCCGCTTTTTCTTTCACCACACAAATGAACACTCACATGTGGTGAAGTGTACTATCCACAATGCTGCTTAAGTAACACTATAGTGTGACACAGATACATACACAACCTTCACGTGCCCTAAGCCAAACTCTAAATGATGAGCGTGCACTGCATTCTTCCTCTCTCTGATGCAATCTAGATGGTGTAAAAATGTTTATGTACAATTCTAAACATGGAATAAACAAGTTTTGCAAACATAATTGCACACTTTAAATATGGCATAGCCACAATATTTTTTACCCAATCAGGGAGGTTTATTTGTAGTGAGAAATTTGAAGCTGCTTAGCGACTATGTACAGGTTTAGCAACAGTTACAAAATAATTACTTTACATGGTACAACCACCTCCATCCCCCTCTATTTCCCCACAAAACCAATCCCCCTTAAATAAAAAGATTCACACTTCTGGAAAGTTGTTTCCAAGGTGATTAAAAAAAATCACGAAGGGGAAACAGGAAGGCACTGAGGCAATTGCGGGCTGTGTTAAAGGAAGACATGGGACAGGCACAAGAGGAAACTAAGGATTCCCAAGAAATATTTTTAAAAAATCCCTCCTCCACAAGACTGCAAATCCCTCCTCCACAGACAAATTAGTATAGTGGGGGAATTGAATTTCCTGGGAGGGCTTGGAGTCAGCTTTGTGTGCTGAACATATAATATAATGAATAACTATTTTTCCATGACCAGAGGAATGAGCATCTATATTTGACAGTATGTCTGCATTTTGGCCAGGTACCGGCTCGACTGGCAACGTTAGATCTCTTGGACACAGTTAATGATGGATATTAGTCTTCTGTGGCTCTGCCACCACACTCAATGAAAATTTCCAAGGACTGTGAAAGTCTCAACCCTGAGTGGGTGTACGTGAACTGGATGGTTGAGTGTCGCCAATTTGTATTTGGATGATCCATTCTCATTTGAATAACACCCTCCCGGTAAGCTTCAGCATCCCAGAGTGACCTCACTTCTTCGTCATCTTCCAACCATAGAAGACCAATCTACTGAACAGGCCATGTTTTACATCAGCGAAGTCCGGAGACACAGAGGAGACCAGCAAATTCAATCCACTGATGGACATTGCAATATCACAGGTTACATACAAAATCCACTCCATTCTTTGTAATCCTCCTGGGAAATCGAAGCGTTTGTAACAAAGAGAACTTGGGGCAGGAATAAAGGTGAAGGACAAAGGGGTGAGCTTTTTACCCTGCCACCTTCACTGCAGCACCAAGGTCCCAGAAGATTCCAGCATCAAACTCTACACTTTCAAGAGGTGGTTGGACTAATCCACTATTGACTCTAAAATACTTTTAAATGGGCCAAAAAGTTAAGGCACGGGCAAAAAATCCTTCCAAAGCCTGAGCTGCAGTCTTCTGTGTTTCCTTTTATAAAAATACTTTCCTTTACTTTAATATATTTATATATTTAAGTGGAAAAAATATGTATAGCGTCACAATGGTAACTCCGAAAATGGCCATGTAACATGTCTAAGATCATGGAATTGTCACCCCAATGCCATTCTGGCATTGGGGAGACAATTCCATGATCACCCGGGTCTCTAGCACAGAACCCGGGTACTGCCAAACTGCCTTTCCGGGGTTTCCTTTTTTTTTTTTTATTGGAAGGAAACACATAACACATATATTCTTATGTCATTATACACTGAAGGCTTAAAAAAAGAAAAAAAAAAGGGAAAAAAAAAAATATATTACCAAGTTATATCATACGTACTACAAAACACAAAACCTAGCCACCCCTCAAGCTCTATCTAGAAGTGGTACCCATTGATTTATTCAAAAGGGAGTGGCCCGATCATTGTGGGCCTGTATCCAAGCCTGAAACAGACCCCATATTATCTTCCCTTTCCTCCTGGCTTGTCTCCCCTTCCGTTCATACAGTGACATCTCCAAGTGATATACAGACAGCAGCCTAGCCAGCCATTGTTGCCAGGATGGGGGTCGTAGATCCAGCCATGCTGTTGATAAACAGATTCGAAACACCGCCATAGCTACAAAGATAAACGCTCTGTGAGGTCCAGCGATTTCGCCATCAGTCCCAAAGACCATTATCTCAGGCGTGAGGACAAGATCATAGCCCACTACCTCCTTCAACACAGATTGAATACCTTCCCTTGAGGCTTTTAACTCCCCACATGTGGCCATCATATGTATAATATCTGCACCATGCATCCCACATCTTGGACAGTTTGTTCCTGACACACATCCCCATTTGGCAAGATGGGCTGGTGTATGATACAGATCAAACAAAGTCTTGTAATGCTGTGCTTGTAGGGAAGATGATAATAGAATAGTATATCCCAATTCCAGTGATCTCAAAAAATTATTACTACCATCCGCCAGCTCCTTACTCCACCTCTCCTTGTTCTTTTCTAAATCATCTGCTTCTTCTACCATTAAAATAGGGTAAATTGACCTAATAGTTATGCTGGGCTTAGCCAGAATATCGTTCAACAGTTGATTACTTTTAAATCCCTGGACCCCCCCTGTTTTTTTCGCTAAAAAGTTCCTTATCTGTAGATATTTGAAGAAGTCCCTTTTCTGTAGACCATATTGCTCCTGTAGATCTCGAAACGTCTTGACCCCCGAGTTGTCGAAAAAGTTTCCTAGCCTGGTAATACCTGATGTACACCACTTAGCCATATATCTATCATGAAATATTTCAGGAAGTAATGGATTCTTCTCGATCATGGTATAATAGTTGTATCTACCGAATCCTTTCTTTTTATTCCATAATCGCCAGCACTTGTGAGCCGCTCCTAGGACTTTATACCTAGTTTTCTTATAATATCCAGGCTCATGGAATGTTACCAAACACCCATTGGCTGCAGCTCCTATCTGCAGCTCATATATATTGGGGCTATCTGCCTTTATAGCGCCTTCTGTGTCAGATCCCAGTAGCGGACGCATATGCTGAAAGGCTGCTGCCATTTGATATAGTTTTACATTCGGCAGGGACCACCCACCCCTTTCACGGGGAAGAGACAAAAATTTACTCGATCTCCTACACTTGCCATACGCCCATATAAATCTCATAATTATTCTATCAATCTCTTTAAATTTTACGTTAGCAAAGTTCAATGGTATAGCACGAAATAGATACAACAACTTTGGGAGGAAGATCATCTTTATCATATTACATCGCCCTACAATGGTTAAATGTAGATTATTCCATCTGCATGTATCATCTCTAAATTTGGCGAGTATAGGATCTAAATTTAGGTTTACGACTTCATCTACATTTGGTGTAATATTAATACCTAAATATACTGCATGGTCCACCCTCCGTGGATCTTTGATATTTGTGTATTGATTAGCCAACAGCTGTGTCTTAGCTCCATTTAACAGATACCCGGAAAACCTTCCGAATTTTTTCGTCACCACTTCAATCTCTCTCAGTGCTGAATCAGGAGAGGGTGTTAGTATGGCTATATCATCTGCATATGCTAAGACTTTGGTATCCCATCCCTGCCTATGGATTGGTGGAATCTTACTATTTTCTTCCAATTGTCTCAGCAGAGGATCTATATACAAAGCAAACAGAAGAGGAGAGCAAGGGCACCCCTGCCTGGTGCCTCTCCTAATTAGTATAGTCTCAGATTGTCCTCCCATTAGTTGTATTTGCGCAGTCGGGGATCTATATAGAGCCCTTACTGCTGTAATAAATTTCTTCCCTAGCCCATAATATTCCATAACGTGCCATAAATACTTCCAATTCACCCGATCGAATGCCTTCTCTGCATCCAAAAAAACAGCCGCCATAGGCTCTTTTGCTACTTCCGTAGAATCAAAGAGTGCTAGAACTCTCTGGATATGATTGGTTGTATCTCTTCCTGGGATAAACCCATGTTGCCGTGGAGAAACCAGTTTTTTAATCACCAATGCCAATCGGACTGCCAAGATCTTTGAATATATCTTGGCATCACTATTTATTAATGTGATCGGGCGATATGAGGCTGGATCTAACGGGGGTTTTCCCTTCTTATGAAATATAACTATATTAGCTAGATCCCAAGATGGGGGGATTTTCCCTCCATTTTGTACCTGAGTATACAACTCCAACATAACCGGAAGCAGAGGTAGTTTGAAAACTTTATAAAATTCTAGAGGGATCAGATCAGGACCAGTAGCCTTCGCTGTGGGCAGATTGTTTATTGCCGTTTCTATTACTGAGACATCTATCTGTTCTCCAAGGCGTGCCTTGTCTTCCTTATCTAGCTTTCCCAACTTAATGGGGTACCAGAATTCTAAAGCATCTTCATCCGAATATACTGATGTTTCATCATAAAGTTCCTGATAATATCCGTGGAACACCTTTCTGATCCCGCCCACTTCTGATGTTACCCCTCCTTGCCGATCTGTGATCTCCCTAATTACCCCTTCCGCTGTTTTCTGGGTTGCCCGAATCGCTAGCAGCCGTCCGACTTTTTCTCCAAACTCAAACCCTTGCGCGCGCTGCGTTAAATATTTCTCTGCTATTTTTTGGGCTATAACCTCATTTGCTGTTGCTTTTATTATGGCAACCTCTTCCTGTGCTTTCTTTATATCTACTCCGGTTTCTATAGCTATAGCCAACTGTCTTTCTGCAGACCGCAGCTTTGCTTGAGACTCTATTATTTTCCCTTGAGCCTCCTTCTGTCTTTTAATACTAAAGCTTAATGTTTCTCCACGAATACCAGCTTTCAGAGTGTCCCAGACAATCTCTACTGGGGCTGACCCCTGATTGAACCCCAAAAATTCAGTTATCCACTTACTCATATGCTCACAATATTCTGGATTTTTTAAAAGTCCCCTTTCAAATGTCCATCTGCTGACTTTTGGTTCTAACCCATCCAGTTCCACATCAAGTACTAAAGGGTTATGATCTGACACCATCCGTGAGTATAACTCAATCCTGGCTTGTTTTAAGAATACAGGGGAGATTAGAAAATAATCAAGCCGTGCTAATTTCACATGTGGAGCCGAGTAATAAGTATATCCGGGATCAGGTTTGCGCAGCTTAACCCAAGCATCCACCAGCCCTAATTCTTGCTGAATAGCACCCATTGCCTTGTACACCCGAGGTTTACGCCCTTTATACTTCTCAGTTGTGGGTGCTAATAAATCCTGTAGTCCCTCCCACGAGCCATTAAAGTTAAAATCACCACAAATGATATAGGGAGGGGCCCATCCTGTGAGCTCGATAGCGAGGGTGTCAATTACAATCGGGTCATCCGTAACTACCCCATATATGGAACATAATGTAAAGCTATTATGGCCATAGCTACATTCTATTATTACCCATCTTCCACCGGTATCGGCCTTTTGCCGAGTAAATTTTAATTTACCAGTCTGGTCTAAAATCGCCACTCCTTTAGTTCTAGCTTCTTGTTTAGACCAGGCAATTGCCTTCAAACCAAATGAGCCGAGGATCCCAGAGTTTTTATATTCCACGTGTGTTTCTTGCAGGCAGAAAATATCTGCCTTAAAAGTTTTAAGTTCTTCGGCCACTCTCCTTCTTTTATGAGGATCGTTCAGTCCACATATATTGATTGAAACAATTCTGAGTCTAGCCATACCCCTTCCTTTTTGTAAATTCAAAACCTTTCCCTTTGAAATCCCTCAAGTTACCATTTCTGACTACACCATCTCTTGAGTTCCCTTTCCTTCCTTTTCCACTTCTTTGCCCCCTATCTCTCACCTCCATTGATCGTTTCCTTTCCATTTTCTCCCCCTGATTTACCCCTATCGCTCCTCCCCCAACCCCTCCTACTTTCCCCTTCCCCTTCCCACCCCCCCTTCCCTCCCCCAGGGCCAGTCGCCCCTTACCCCCTCCCTGATCCCCTCCCTCCCCTCCTGATACTGGCCCCCCATTCTGTTGAGCAATCAGACCCCGAATGGCCTGAATGTTGGTGTCGTGCATGCATCGACCTACCCCACCCACCGGTGCCCCGAGTGCCTATGTCTTCACTAGTTCTTCTATACGCTATACATTTACCCCCATCAAGTATTCTTTTGCCTTAATTTCTGATGTAAAGAATCTTACTTTTCCACTCATTATTGTTTTTAGCCTAGCAGGGGCCAACAGATAAGCCTCCCCTCCTTTCTCAAAGAACGGTTTGATGAGCTGCCGAAGCCGCCATCTCCGCTCCACTGTAGCGTGACAGAAGTCGGGGCGGGTAAAGAAGGTAACCCCATTGCAGGAGCGTGGGGTATTGGGAGGAGTCTTATCGGCTACCTCTTGACGTACCAAATAGCTCCCGAAATAAACCAGAATCGCTCTTGGGTATTTAGAGTCTGCCCGATGTCCCCCCTCCCGACGGTTTATCGGGAACCTGTGAGCCCTCTGCACCTCATTGTCCCAATCCCGATTTCCCAGTTCTGGAAAGGCCCCACGCAAAAGAACAACCATATATGCCTGTATATTGTCCCCTTCTAGTCCTTCTGGTATACCCAGAAATCGTAGATTGTTCCTTCTTTGTCTGTTTTCCAAATCTTCTATCTTCCACATCACATCCGTCAGTTGTCCTTCTCGGGCAGTGTTCTGCTCTTTGAGAGTATCAATGTCATCCTCGACTGCCACTATCCGATCTTCCATAGAGCATAACTTGGCTTCAATTTCCATGCATGATTTCACTACCTTACGTACAGATCCTTGCAGCCGCTTTGTGGCGACCCTAGCCCGACGGCTTTCAATCCTAGTCTCCGTTTGTAGCTCTTTGATTGAACTGTAAATTGACTGTAGGATCCCCGTCTCGGTGCCCATCGCGTGAGCATCACCAGAATTACCAATACTCCCGGCTGCGGCTTCTGGATCAGTTTTATCTTTGGTGGGGGTTTTGTTGCCACCGGTAAAAGTATCTGCCAGGCTTATCCCCGAGTAGTCCCACCTTAAAGTCCTACCACTCATAGGTGCCGTATTTTCTGAGCCCTCTTGTAAACCAGAACGTGATTTAACAGATTTCCGTTGACGAGCCTTACGCACTGTATGTTCCCCACTTGGAGATTTGTTGCCCGTTTCAGAGGTCTCACTCTCATCAGTTTCACTAAAACTGCAGTCGGCGCTGCCAAGATCAGACTCCTCTGTCAGAGAGTAAAACTTGTCACTGCTTTCTCTGCCCCAGTCAGTTAATTGGGGATTTTCCCCCCCCCCCCAAGATGTTATCCCGTTTTTTAGGGCTGCCTAAGGGGTTAGTATAATTGTTCTCCTCCACTGTGCATCCTGATGGACTTCCAATTCTCCACTCGTTCTGAAGATCCAGCTGTTCGCCTTGCACCATTTGTTGGGTTTGTAGCTGTTCATGGGTTTCCACTGCAGCTGCTGCTGCTGCCAACCCCTCAGACAGGTTTCTGCCCTCCTGTGGTGCAGGCAGCCCTGGCCCAGGAAGGCAGAGCAAAGGATTTCCTCTGAGAGAGGGTGTAACACCCTCTCCCTTTGGAAATAGGTGTGATGGCTAGGGAGGAGTAGCCTCCCCCAGCCTCTGGAAATGCTTTGATGGGCACAGATGCTGCCCATCTCTGCATAAGCCAGTCTACACCGGTTTAGGGATCCCCCAGCCCTGCTCTGGCGCGAAACTGGACAAAGGAAAGGGGAGTGACCACGCCCCAGACCTCTGCCATCTTGGATTCAGAGGTGTTGCTGGCACACTAGACTGCTCTGAGTGGCCAGTGCCAGCAGGTGACGTCAGAGACTCCATCTGATAGGCTCTTACCTCTCTTAGTAGCCAATCCTCCTTCCTAGGTAGCCAAACCTCCTTTTCTGGCTATTTAGGGTCTCTGCTTTGGGGAATTCTTCAGATAACGAATGCAAGAGCTCACCAGAGTTCCTCTGCATCTCCCTCTTCACCTTCTGCCAAAGGATCGACCTCTGACTGTAAGGACGCCTGCAAAACCGCAACAAAGTAGCAAGACGACTACTAGCAACCTTGTATTGCTTCATCCTGCCGGCTTTCTTGACTGTTTCCAGGTGGTGCATGCTTGGGAGTAGCCTGCCTCCTCCTTGAAGAAGCTCTGAAGAAATCTCCCGTGGGTCGACAGAATCTTCCCCCTGCAACCGCAGGCAACAAAAGACTGCATCACCGGTCCTCTGGGTCTCCTCTCAGCACGACGAGCGTGGTCCCTGGAACTCAGCAACTCTGTCCAAGTGACTCCCACAGTCCAGTGACTCTTCAGTCCAAGTTTGGTGGAGGTAAGTCCTTGCCTCCCCACGCTAGACTGCATTGCTGGGTACCGCATGATTTGCAGCTGCTCCAGCTCCTGTGCACTCTTCCAGGATTTCCTTCGTGCACAGCCAAGCCTGGGTCCCGACACTCTAACCTGCAGTGCACAACCTTCTGAGTTGTCCTCTGGCATCGTGGGACTTCCTTTTGTGACTTCGGGTGGACTCCGGTTCACTCCTCTTCTAAGTGCCTGTTCCGGTACTTCTGCGGGTGCTGCCTGCTTCTCTGAGGGCTCCCTGACTTGCTGGGCGTCCCCTCTGTCTCCTCATCCAAGTGGCGACATCCTGGTCCCTCCTGGGCCACAGCAGCATCCAAAAACCCTAACCGCGACCCTTGCAGCTAGAAAGGCTTGTTTGCGGTCTTTCTGTGTGGGAACACCTCTGCAAGCTTCTTCGCGACGTGAGACATCCATCCTCCAAAGGGGAAGTTCCTAGTCCTCTTCGTTCTTGCAAAACACCAAGCTTCTTCCATCCGGTGGCAGCTTCCTTGCACCCTCAGCTGGCATTTCCTGGGCTCCTGCCCACTCTCAACACTGTTGCGACTCTTGGACTTGGTCCCCTTGTCTTACAGGTACTCAGGTCCGGAAATCCACTGTTGTTGCATTGCTGGTGTTGGTTTTCCTTGCAGAATCCCCCTATCACGACTTCTGTGCTCTCTGGGGGTTGTAGGTGCACTTTACACCTACCTTACAGGGTCTTGGGGTGGGCTATTTTTCTAACCCTCACTGTTTTCTTACAGTCCCAGCGACCCTCTGCAAGCTCACATAGGTTTGGGGTCCATTCGTGGTTCGCATTCCACTTTTGGAGTATATGGTTTGTGTTGCCCCTATACCTATGTGCTCCTATTGCAATCTATTGTAACTTTACACTGCTTGCATTACTTTTCTTGCTATAACCTGCATAATTTTGGTTTGTGTACATATATCTTGTGTATATTTCTCATCCTCATACTGAGGGTACTCACTGAGATACTTTTGGCATATTGTCATAAAAATAAAGTACCTTTATTTTGAGTATATCTGTGTATTGTGTTTTCTTATGATATTGTGCATATGACACCAGTGGTATAGTAGGAGCTTTACATGTCTCCTAGTTCAGCCTAAGCTGCTTTGCCATAGCTACCTTCTATCAGCCTAAGCTGCTAGAAACACTTCTTCTACAGTAATAAGGGATAACTGGACCTGGCACAAGGTGTAAGTACCTCTGGTACCCACTACAAGCCAGGCCAGCCTCCTACATTGGTTGTGCAACGGTGGGATAAGTACTTCTAACTACTTACCACTTTGTCATTTTGTACTTTTCATAAGAGAAAAATATACAAAACAAGTTCAGTGTATGTACACCTAACCAAAACGTTTTGCTTTTCTCCTCTTACACTTTCTGCTAAGTGCTGAAAAGTACTCCTAAACTTTTAAAAAGTTGCCAAAAAGTTTGAAAACGTTTTTTTTTTCTGTTCTTTAAAAAGTCCTGAAACTTTTTCTCTCTTCTCACTGTCTCTAAACCTTCTTCCATCATGTCTGATGTAGGAACTGCTCTTAAAATGGTCAATACTACTTATGACAATTTAAACTTCAAGAGCCTAAGGAGTCTCTGCATTGATAGAGGTTTAGTGATAGGAAAGAACCCTTCAAGAGAATTTCTATTTAACTTGCTCATTGAGAATGATAAGTCCCTAGCAGGCACTTCAACTGAGAAGTTGGTAGATAGCTCCCATTCTGACTCCCCTTGAGGGGGGTGTGGAGGGTTCTATTCCAAATCTGCCCCTCAGCAGACCACAGACCAATGCTGGTAGTAATAGGAGCTCCCATCACAGTAGGGATGTTTTTATTCCTGGAGGCCAGGTTGTTAGAGTGCAAGCTGTTAGGGACAGATCTCCCTCTGTTGGTTCCAATTTATCCTCAGTGTCCAAGCATTCCCAACCCACCCACCCTGAAGACAACATGTTAGAAAGGGAACTCAAAAAGTTGAGAGTGGAAGAGACCAGACTGAAGCTTAAACAGCAACAGCTGGCTCTAGACAGGGAATCCCTAGACCTGGAGAAGGAGAGACAGAGATTGGGGTTTGGACCCCATGGTGGCAGCAGGAGTATTCCTGATAGTAATCCTGTGAGAGAGCATGATTCCAGGAATCTGCACAAGATAGTTCCCCCTTACAAGGAGGGGGATGACATTAACAAGTGGTTTGCTGCACTTGAGAGGGCCTGTATGGTACAGGGGGTCCCTCAAAGGCAGTGGGCTGCTATACTGTGGCTATCTTTCAATGGAAAGGGTAGGGATAGGCTCCTTACTGTTAGAGAAAGTGATGCTAACAATTTTGCAGTTTTGAAGGATGCACTCTTGGATGGATTTGGCTTAACCAATGAACAATACAGGATTAAGTTCAGAGACACCAGAAAAGAGTCCTCACAAGACTGGATAGACTTTGTTGACTGTTCAGTGAAGGACTTGGAGGGGTGGTTACATGGTAGTAAACTTTCTGACTATGAAAGCCTGTATAACCTTATTCTGAGAGAGCATATTCTGAATAACTGTGTCTCTGACTTGTTACACTAATATCTAGTGGACTCAGATCTGACCTCTCCCCAAGAATTGGGAAAGAAGGCAGACAAATGCGTCAGAACAAGAGTGAACAGAAAAGTTCATACAAGGGGATACAAGGGGTGACAAGGATGGCAAGAAGAAGGATGGTAAGTCTTCTGACAAGGGTGGGGACAAATCTAAAATGAGTCTTCATCAGGCCCACAAAAATCCTCTGGTGGGGTTGGTGGGTCCAAATCCTCTTCAAATCAAGTAAAAAAGCCTTGGTGTTATTTATGATGCCAGTTGTCCAAAGAAAAACACCAAACCTCCCACTACCACAACCCCTACTGCAAACTCTAGTGCCCCTAGTAATAGCAGTGGTGGTGGGAGCAAACCTACTAATAGCCAATCCAAGAGAGTAGCTGGGCTCACTTTTGGTAATTTAGTTGGGGTTGGTCTTGTTAGGGAGACCACAGAGGCTGTGTTAGTCTCTGAAGGTGCCATTGATTTGGCCACCTTGGTTGCTTGTCCCCTTAATATGGATAAGTACAAGCAACTTCCCCTAATAAATGGTGTTGAGGTTCAGGCCTACAGGGACACAGGTGCCAGTGTTACCATGGTGATAGAGAAACTGGTACACCCTGAACAACACCTACTTGGTCACCAGTACCAAGTGACAGACGCTCATAACAACAGTCTTAGCCACCCCATGGCTGTTGTGAATCTCAACTGGGGAGGGGGGTTACTGGTCCAAAGAAAGTTGTGGTTGCTTCAGATTTACATGTAGACTGTCTACTAGGAAATGATTTAGAAACATCAGCTTGGGCAGAAGTGGAGTTGGAGGCTCATGCAGCAATGCTGGGCATTCCTGGGCATATTAAGGGCTCAGGCCAAAAAGCAAAAAGGACAGGGTAACTTGGATCCTGGAACAATGGACCAAGTGCTCCCTAAAGCTAGGGTTAGTAAGAGTAAATCCCTACCCACTATACCTCCCTCTACAGATGATTCTCCTTCTGAGGAAGAAGAATTTCCTCCCTGTGCAGAACCTTCACCAGAGGAGCTGGCAGCAGACACTGCTGAGCTTTTGGGTGGAGGGGGGCCTGCCAGGGAAGAGCTGAGTGTGGCACAGCAATCCTGTCCCACATTAGAGGGTCTCAGACAGCAAGCTGTCAAGCAGAAAAATGGGGATGTCAGTGACTCACATAGAGTTTACTGGGAGGACAACCTCTTGTACACCGAGGCAAGGGACCCAAAACCTGGAGCAGCCAGGAGATTGGTCATTCCCCTGCAGTACAGAGAGTTCCTCCTAACTCTGGCACATGACATTCCTTTGGCTGGGCATTTGGGCCAGATCAAAACATGGGAAAGGCTTGTCCCCCTGTTTCACTGGCCTAGGATGTCAGAGGACACAAAAGATTTTTGTAAGTCTTGTGTGACCTGCCAAGCCAGTGGCAAGACTGGTGGCACACCAAAGGCTCCCCTTATTCCATTACCTGTGGTTGGGGTCCCCTTTGAAAGGGTAGGGGTTGACATAGTTGGCCCCCTTGACCCTCCTACTGCTTCAGGCAATAGGTCTATCTTGGTGGTTGTGGACCATGCCACAAGATATCCTGAAGCAATTCCTCTAAGGACCACTTCAGCACCTGCAGTGGCAAAAAGCCCTCCTGGGAATCTCTTCCAGGGTGGTTTTCCCAAAAGAGGTCGTATCAGACAGGGGTAGCAACTTCATGTCTGCATATTTGAAAGCTATGTGGAAGGAATGTGGTGTAACCTACAAATTCACCACACCTTATCATCCACAGACCAATGGACTGGTAGAGGTTTAATAAAACTCTCAAAGGAATGATAATGGGACTCCCTGAAAAACTCAGGAGGAGATGGGATGTCCTGTTACCTTGCCTCCTTTTTGCTTACAGGGAGGTACCCCAGAAAGGAGTGGGCTTCAGCCCCTTTGAACTCCTCTTTGGGCACCCTGTAAGAGGTCCACTAACACTTGTGAAGGAGGGTTGGGAACAACCTTTAAAAGCTCCCAAACAGGACATAGTGGACTATGTACTTGGCCTAAGATCCAGAATGGCTGAGTACATGAAAAAGGCCAGTAAAAACCTTCAGGCCAGCCAAGACCCCCAGAAGCAATGGCATGACCAGAAGGCTGTTCTGATCCAGTACCAACCAGGACAGAAGGTGTGGGTATTGGAGCCTGTGGCCCCAAGAACACTCCAAGACAAATGGTGAGGACCCCATCTCATTGTTGAAAAGAAGGGCGAGGTCACCTACTTGGCTGACCTGGGCACTGCCAGGAGTCCCCTTAGGGTGATTCATGTCAACCGCCTAAAACCCTACTATGACAGGGCTGATCTCACCCTGCTCATGGCAACAGATGAGGGACAGGAAGAAGAGAGTGACCCTCTCCCTGATCTCTTCTCTTCCACAGAAGAAGATGTTCTAGTGGAAAGATTAGTTTTGGCAGACTGTCTTACTGCAGAACAGAAAGATAACTGCATAAATCTCCTTGGTCAGTTTTCTGAACTCTTTTCAACTGTGCCAGGCACCACATCTTGGTGTGAACACACAACTGATACTGGAGACAGCATGCCTGTCAAAAGTAAAATCTATAGGCAGCCTGACCATGTCAGGGACTGCATAAAGCAAGAAGTTCAGAAAATGCTTGACCTAGGAGTGGTTGAACCTTCTGAAAGCCCATGGGCGTCTCCTGTGGTGCTTGTACCAAAGCCTCACTCAAAAGATGGAAAAAGGGAGATGAGGTTTTGTGTAGATTACAGAGGTCTCAACCAGGTAACAAAAACTGATGCTCACCCTATACCCAGGGCAGATGAGCTCATAGATACTCTGGCATCTGCCAAGTATCTAAGCACCTTTGATTTGACTGCAGGGTATTGGCAGATCAAATTGGCAGAGGATGCTAAACCTAAAACTGCATTTTCAACTATAGGAGGGCACTACCAATTTACAGTGATGCCCTTTGGTTTGAAAAATGCACCTGCCACTTTTCAGAGGTTGGTGAATACAGTCCTGCAAGGGTTGGAGGCTTTTAGTGCAGCATATCTAGATGATATAGCTGTCTTTAGCTCCACCTGGGACGAGCACCTGGTCCACCTTTGGAAAGTTTTGGAGGCCCTGCAAAAGGCAGGCCTCACTATCAAGGCTTCAAAGTGCCAGATAGGGCAGGGAAAGGTGGTTTATCTGTGACACCTGGTAAGTGGAGAACAGATTGCACCACTTCAGGGGAAAATCCAGACAATCATGGATTGGGTTCCCCCTACAACACAGACCCAGGTGAGAGACTTCCTAGGCCTCACTGGGTATTACAGGAGATTCATTAAAAACTATGGCTCCATTGCAGCCCCACTTAATGATCTCACTAGTAAGAAGATGCCTAAAAAGGTATTGTGGACAGCTAGCTGTCAGAAAGCTTTTGAGGCGCTCAAACAGGCCATGTGCACTGCACCTGTCCTAAAAGCCCATGTTACTCCAAGAAATTCATTGTTCAAACTGATGCATCTGAATGAATTAGGGATAGGGGAAGTCTTATCACAACTCAATTCTGAGGGCCAGGATCAACCTGTTGCTTTTATCAGCAGAAGGTTGACCCTTAGAGAAAAGCGTTGGTCTGCCATAGAGAGGGAGGCCTTTGCTGTGGTCTGGGCACTGAAGAAGTTGAGGCCATACCTGTTTGGCACTCACTTCATTGTTCAGACAGACCAAAAACCTCTACTTTGGCTAAAACAAATGAAAGGTGAAAATCCTAAATTGTTGAGGTGGTCCATATCTCTACAGGGAATGGACTATACAGTGGAACATAGACCTGGGAGTACCCACTCCAATGCAGATGGACTCTCCAGATATTTCCACTTAGACAATGAAGACTCATCAGGTCATGGCTAGTCTTATTGTCCTTAGTTTGGGGGGGGGGGGGGGGGGGGGGGGGGGGAGGGTTCGGAAAGTACCATCTTGCCTGGCATGTTACCCCCATATTTCACTGTATATATGTCGTTTTAGTCTATGTGTCACTTGGACCCTGCCAGGCAAGGCCCCAGTGCTCATAAGTATGTGCCCTGTATGTGTTCCCTGTGAGATGACTAACTGTCTCACTGAGGCTCTGCTAACCAGAACCTCAGTGGTTATGATCTCTCTGCTTTCCAAATTATCACTAACAGGCTAGTGACCAATTTCACCAATTCACATTGGCATACAGGTACACCCATATAATTCCCTAGTATATGGTACTGAGGTACCCAGGGTATTGGGGTTCCAGGAGATCCCTATGGGCTGCAGCAATTCTTTTGCCACCCATAGGGAGATCTGACAATTCTTACACAGGCCTGCCAGTGCAGCCTGAGTGGAATAACGTCCACATTATTTCACAGCCATTTACCACTGCACTTAAGTAACTTATAAGTCACCTATATGTCTAACCTTCATCTGGTGAAGGTTGGGTGCAAAGTTACTTAGTGTGAGGGCACCCTGGCACTAGCCAAGGTGCCCCCACATCGTTCAGGGCCAATTCCCCGGACTTCGTGAGTGCCGGGACACCATTACACGCGTGCACTATACATAGGTCACTACCTATGTATAGCGTCACAATGGTAACTCCGAACATGGCCATGTAACATGTCTAAGATCATGGAATTGTCACCCCAATGCCATTCTGGCATTGGGGAGACAATTCCATGATCCCCCGGGTACTGCCAAACTGCCTTTCCGGGGTTTCCACTGCAGCTGCTGCCAACCCCTCAGACAGGTTTCTGCCCTCCTGGGGTCCAGGCAGCCCTGGCCCAGGAGCCACCCTCTCCCTTTGAAAATAGGTGTGATGGCTGGGGAGGAGTGGCCTCCCCCAGCTTCTGGAAATGCTTTGATGGGCACAGATACTGCCCATCTCTGCATAAGCCAGTCTACACCGGTTTAGGGATCCCCCAGCCCTGCTCTGGTGCAAAACTGTACAAAGGAAAGGGGAGTGGCCACTCCCCTGACCTGCACCTCCCAGGGGAGGTGCCCAGAGCTCCTCCAGTGTGCCCCAGACTAATGCCATCTTGGATTCAGAGGTGTTGCTGGCACACTGGACTGCTCTGAGTGGCCAGTGCCAGCAGGTGATGTCAGAGACTCCTTCTGATAGGCTCTTACCTCTTTTAGTAGCCAATCCTCCTTCCTAGGTAGCCAAACCTCCTTTTCTGGCTATTTAGGGTCTCTGCTTTGGGGAATTCTTCAAATAACGAATGCAAGAGCTCACCAGAGTTCCTCTTCATCTCCCTCTTCACCTTCTGCCAAAGGATCGGCCGCTGACTGCTCAGGATGCCTGCAAAACTGCAACAAAGTCGCAAGACAACTACTAGCAACCTTGTATCGCTTCATCCTGCCGGCTTTCTCGACTGTTTCCAGGTGGTGCATGCTCTGGGGGTAGCCTGCCTCCTTCTTGCACCAGGAGCTCTGAAGAAATCTCCTGTGGGTCGACGCAATCTTCCCCCTGCAACCGAAGGCAACAAAAGACTGCATCACCGGTCCTCTGGGTCCCCTCTCAGCAGGACGAGCGTGGTCCCTGTAACTCAGCAACTCTGTCCAAGTGACTCCCACAGTCCAGTGACTCTTCAGTCCAAGTTTGGTGGAGGTAAGTCCTTGCCTCCCCACGCTAGACTGCATTTCTGGGTACCGCCTTATTTGCAGCTGCTCCGGCTCCTGTGCACTCTTCCAGGATTTGCTTCGTGCACAGCCAAGCCTGGGTCCCTGACACTCTAACCTGCAGTGCACAACCTTCTGAGTTGTCCTCTGGCGTGGTGGGACTCCCTTTTGTGACTTCGGGTGGACTACGGTTCACTCCTCTTCTAAGTGCCTGTTCCGGTACTTCTGCGGGCGCTGCCTGCTTCTGTGAGGGCTCCCTGACTTGCTGGGTGTCCCCTCTTTCTCCTCATCCAAGTGTCGATATCCTGGTCCCTCCTGGGGCACAGCAGCATCCAAAAAACCCAACCCCGCGACCCTTGCAGCTAGCAAGGCTTGTTTGCGGTCTTTCTGTGTTGGAACACCTCTGCAAGCTTCTTCACGACGTGAGACATCCATCCTCCAAAGGGGAAGTTCCTAGTCCTCTTCGTTCTTGCAAAACACCAAGCTTCTTCCATCCGGTGGCAGCTTCCTTGCACCCTCAGCTGGCATTTCCTGGGCTCCTGCCCACTCTCGACACTGTCACAACTTTTGGACTTGGTCCTACAGGTACTCAGTTCCAGAAATCCACTGTTGCTGCATTGCTGGTGTTGGTTTTCCTTGCAGAATCCCCCCTATCACGACTTCTGTGCTCTCTGGGGGTTGTAGGTGCACTTTACACCTACCTTACAGGGTCTTGGGGTGGGCTATTTTTCTAACCCTCACTGTTTTCTTACAGTCCCAGCGACCCTCTACAAGCTCACATAGGTTTGGGGTCCATTTGTGGTTCGCATTCCACTTTTGGAGTATATGGTTTGTGTTGCCCCTATACCTATGTGCTCCTATTGCAATCTATTGTAACTTTACACTGCTTGCATTACTTTTCTTGCTATAACCTGCATAATTTTGGTTTGTGTACATATATCTTGTGTATATTTCTCATCCTCATACTGAGGATACTCACTGAGATACTTTTGGCATATTGTCATAAAAATGAAGTACCTTTATTTTTAGTATATCTGTGTATTGTGTTTTCTTATGATATTGTGCATATGACACCAGTGGTATAGTAGGAGCTTTACATGTCTCCTAGTTCAGCGTAAGCTGCTTTGCCATAGCTACCTTCTATCAGCCTAAGCTGCTAGAAACACCTCTTCTACACTAATAAGGGATAACTGGACCTGGCACTAGGTTTAAGTACCTCTGGTACCCACTACAAGCCAGGCCAGCCTCCTACAAACGGGAGATAGGAAAATGGTATGGAGGAGAAAATGAAAATTACAAGTTATAAAGCTAGAACTCCACATCAACCTCCTCCACTCTGACACGAGTCATGACTGTCTTCCTTTCTAGCATGTTTCACGTCACCTTGCTTTTTATTACACCTACTTTTTCCCAAATGTCTGTCGCCTCTTTTCACATACTTTCTGTATAGCTTTGTTCTCGTTGTTCATCTATGCAGGAAACAGAAAAATCATTTTTCACTTATACCAAATTTCACCATCCATGCCGTTGGTGAGGTGCTGAGAATAAAATCAGCAAATCTGAAGTACAATAGAAACATTGGCATTCAAAAATCATTTAAAAAATCTATTTCCCTTTCTAGCATTCTAGAAAACGTCACAGCAAATATTAAAGAATTTGGATGTGGTCAAGTTTGAAAGCCTAATGTAAATACTCTGATACATTGAAATGTTTTGTCACGGACTAAAAAGCCTAGCCACTGCACGTTTACAAGAGAATGGCAATTCTAATTTCACTTGAATGAAAACTGCATATCATCACAGCATGTCTTTTTGAGACTGTACAGGACATTTCTCTTTGTATTTGTTCTTACTTTAAAGAAAAACAAGAAAAAGCTACTTACCTTCGGTAACAATAGTTTTCATGGATATTTTTTTTTCCTGACGATTTCTCACCTTATAGAATTCCTCCATTCCCCAGACAGAATCTGGAAACGTTTCGCTCAGAAATAGCTCCCTAGAGCCACCCAGATGGAGTCATGCTGCTTTGTCCACCCAGGATATGATGACAGTAGAACATACAAGACACCAACTACCAACAGTTCCTGGTACTTTTCCAAGACAGTACCCACCAGAAATATTGTTGCCGAAGGCAAGGAAAATATTACTTATTCTGTGATCATCTGTTCGTAGCTTGTAGCGCTTTAGATTCACATGCTCAAAATGCTCCTGTCATCTGGTATTGATCTGGGCGTTTGCAAATAGTTTTTCTTAAAACGACGCTCCGTTCCCAACATATCTTGTAGCTCACCTCTTAGTGAACAATGCCCCAGGACAAAGACTCCACCTCAGATTGTTTTTCCCCGAGTGGGTGAGTAATGCTCATGGAGGTGAAAAACCTCTTAAAGCATCACTCACTTCCAGGGAGGAGGAGGGGCGCATGTGAATCTACAGCATCACAAGCTATGAAATGACACTTAGAGGGTAAGTAACATTTTCCATTTGTAGCATGTATGGCTGTAGATACACATGCTCTGCACAGACTGTAGAGCCGTACCTCCAGTAAATGGTGACTAGCAATCTGACGATGCAGATGCTTGAAACATAGTTCTTAACACTGGCCAACTAAAGCCTCCTGATGGACCTGAACATCCCCCCAGTAGTGTTGGGGAAACATGTTTGGCCAGTACAAACACCTACTACAGAAATAAATCATATGAAAGCCGTATTTCAAGTGGTATATGCTCTGGGAATGAGCTGTAATGTACTTCAGCATAACATGTTTGTATCACTTTAGCAATTCATCTAGCAATACCCCTCTTAGAAACAGGTTTCCTTATTGAGGTTTGACAAAAGCAAACAGACAGTTTTGCAGATGGGTTAAGTTTCTTCATTGTAATACATTAGACATCTACTGCCATTAAGTGTGTGTAATATCCTTTCAGCCAAAGTCACTGGATATGGGAAGAAGATAGGCAACTGAACTGTCTGGTTTACATGAAAATGGGTAACAACGTTTGGTAGAAACTTTGGGTTTGTCTTCAAAACTTCTCTATTTCTCTGTACTTGAACGAATGGTTCCTCCACAGTTAGTGCTTACAGCTCACTAGGTCTCCCCAGAGGCATGACAGCAATCAAGGAGACTACCTTCCGGGACAAGAACTGCATTCCACAAGTGGAAAATGGCTAAAAAAGAGGACCCATTAGTCTTGTTAGAACTGTATTCAGTTTCCAGGCTAGCACTCGAAGAGTTCTTGGACTAATCACCTTTTTATCATTTTAAGGCCCTCATGAAAGTCCTGACCACAGCTATTTTAAAAGAGGATAAATGTTCTGTGTTCTGCCTTTAAGATTTCACTGTAGATAAATGTAAAGTTATTTAAGTGTCTGCCAAATGCAACAAATAGCATATGATGGTTTGAACAGGTGCTTTAATGGAGTCTATCTGTTTTCCTCAAACAATAATGACAAATCCTTTCTACCTTGCCTAGCAGGTCATGCGTGGTTGGTTTATGTGCCTTGCACACGATTTGTATACACTCCTGTAGGAATTTAAGTTAACTATCTTCTAAGACCTCAGGTGACAGATTGCTATGCTAAAGTTCTGAGGTCTGGAGGTCTGAGTTGACCTTAATGTTGAGCCAGGAGAACTTGTCTCAATGGTAGCTCTTCGTGAGGATACACAGACATTTCCAGCAACACTGAATACCATGGCCGTTTAGCCCAAGTTGGTGCCATCACACTGGGGCATTAGATATTTGCCTAATTTTCTTCACAATGCATGGAATAAGATGAAGTGGAGGAAAAGTGTAGGCGAATATCCGTGACCAATTCATCTATAGTGCATTGCTCATGGTCTCTGGGTGTGGGTAACTGGAAACAAGATTTTGGTATTTTAAATGGTAGTGAACAGATCGATTGTGGCATTGCCCCATTTGTAAAAGTACTTGGAGATTCAGCTCCCATTTGTGGGCTTGTTGATGCATCCTGAATAGCAGGTCTGCAAAATCAGTGTCTCCGGAAGCTCTTACACTAGACAAACATGTGAATCTTTGGGCCAGTTCTGACAATTGGGACAAGCAAGTTCCTCTCTTGCTTCTGGATGTAATACACAGGTGTCATATTGCCCATCTTCATTGGAGCTGATTTGTCTTGAATGAACATATAAAGCTGAGTGGCAATTGGATTACTGTGAGGCTCCAGGTCTCTGATGTAGCAACCCTGTTCTTGTATCCTGGTACCCTTATTAGTCCTGTGTTGAGATGTGCCCCCTGCCCCATAAGTGAGGTGACTGTAGTAATGGTCACCTGTGGTTATGGGTCCAGAAGAGGCCTGCACAGCAACACATTTTTGTAGTTCAACCTTAAGAGTGTGTGCGGGGTTCTGGGGTCTACCAACACTATATCTTTCCATAGACCTTCCGCTAATGACCAGTGCCTAGCTAGACACTTGCAGTGGAGGCATGTGCACTATTGCATTACCCTATTGCATACCATCACCCTATCTTGGTTTTGATAGGCTGTCTCCATTATGAAATTTGGCAAAGTCCCTAAAAAAGGTTGGACCTGCTGTGGCACAAGGTGTGATTGTATGGCACTGACTATAACCCTAGTCTTTGTAACAGGAACAATGCTGCTTAAGTGTGTGATAGGCATTGCTCTAGGCTGCTGCTCTATTCACAGCCAATTGTCCAGATAAGGAAAGACGTGAATGGTGCTTCTATGCTGGTTTGCAGCTACCACCTTTAGACAGTTGCTAATTACTCTGGGGGCTGTTGTGAAACCAAAAGGTAAGACTCTGAATTCGTAGTGTGGTTCTCTTATCACAAAACACAGGTAACAGTCATGTGCTGGATACATGGGGATATGGAAGTTAGTATCTATCCTTGAGGCCAAGGGTTGCCATCTAATCCGCTGAGCACAGCAGTGGAATGACATCCTGCAGATGGCCATTGTAGAGCGCTATGAACAGATCTGGAAGTACAATAACCTAAGGTCTAACCTTTTTGGGGATGAGGAAGAACATGAAGTGGATTCTTTTTGCCGGGTCTTGAGGGGGCACCAGCTGAATGGCACCTTTGGCGAGGAGCATGTGTACTTCCTCCTGCAATAGTCATAGGTGGTCTAAACTCATTTTGTGGTGATGAGGTGGTATGTTTGATCTGGTGGTGTGGAAGTCCAGTGCAGGCAGTACTTCTGCTGTACCAGAGAGAGAACCCATTTGGGAAGAACTAACAATCTACTCCCAACAGGTGCTCTGTGACTGGGAGAAATGATAGGCAAGTCACTTCTTGGATGAAGAAGTGCCATTGCTGGAGATACTACTTCCCCTGCCTATGCCATTTCTACAGCAGCCACTTCTACTGAAAGAGTTTCATCTGAGTGTCCTATAAAGGCTGTTGCCATTGATATCCCAAACTTTGGGAAGGAGCAGATTAACCTGTGGTCTGGGAATCCCTGGGAGAATGCTAGTTTCTCAGTTTTTTGTGCATTGATTTGCGGTTCAAATATACTCAAATACTTAGTCTAGTGTGTAGGAGGCTGGCCTGGTTTGTAGTGGGTACCTAAGATACTTACACCTTATACCAGGTCCAGTTATACCTTATTAGGGAAATGTAGGCAGTGTCTAGAAGCCAGGCTCTCTAGGGGTAGTGTGGATGAGCAGCCAAGGCCTAACTAGGAGACATGCAAAGCTCATGCAATACCACTGTAGTCACACAGTACACACACACGAAAGAAAATACTCAATGTTACAAAAATAAAGGTACTTTATTTTGGTGATACAAATTCCAAAAATACCATAGAGTCTATACTCCCTTGGGAGGTAAATAATACACAAATTATATACACTAGTATGCAGAAATAGCTGTAAAAACAGTTAGAAAACATTGCAAATAGTGAAAGTCACAATAGTTAGAAATGGGCCTGGGACATATGGGACAAACCATATACTAAGAAAGTGGAATGCGAAAGTCTGTTTCCCACCTAGGCAAGTGTAGTGTGTAGAGAGGCGCTCAAAGTATTAGCAAACACCAAAGGTAAGTAACAGAATCCACCCCAGAGCCCAGGAAACCAGGAGTAAATCACAGCAACTTTCCTAGAACACACAAGAACACAAGAAAGAAGATTATGCAAGAACCAGAAGAGACTGCAAGACACAAACAATGGATTTCTGGACCTGAAGACCTGTGGAAGAAGGGGACCAAGTCCAAGAAACACAGAAAAGTCCAGGGAGCACAACAAAGGGTTCCATGCCACCGGAGAACCACGCAGAAAGTTGTGAGTCATACGAAGGAGTACTAATGGTCAGAGCTGCACAGTGCACAAAGAACTTCGTGGAAGGATGCCAGCAAGCCTTGGCAACTACAAAGCGCACAGGGGGTACTGTCTTGCATGGGGAAGCTTGCTCTTACCTCCACCAAAGTTGGACAGTAGGACGTCAGGACCGTCGGGACCACTTCAGTTCACCACCAGTGATGCAGGATCGAAGCAGCTCGTCAGGAGATGGGTCTCACACAACCAGTCGTCGTTGCAGAGAGGTGCTTGCTGAAGCCGTGGATTGACTCTTTCACTCCAAGGGAGATTCCTTCTTTCTTCTGGTGCAGGCCAAAGACAGGCTGTCCTTGTAATGATATCTGTGTTTTGACTATTGACTCCATGTCGCACCACTTTACACTTGGTTTAGCTGTCCACTGTCACATTAGTGGTCACAAGTTACAGACTCCATTTTCTATTCAGCTTAGCCTTAGCTTCACCGCCACGTTAAAGGTGCAAGTATTTTTTTGTGCACTACTTCTTTCTCACCAAGGGCTAGGACATAACGTAGAGGAGTAAGTCAGTCACCAAGATAAAGATGTACTAGGATGATGTTTATGGTACGGCATGGAACGGTTTAGTTTTGGGAGGGACACCTTGGGAACCTGGCCAGTTCCAAAGTGTTTCTTTCAAAGCTGACCTGAAGTAAGCTTTGAATAACAGGCAGTGGGGGGATTTTCTAGAAATCTCCTCTCTGGCTTGTTTAAGGTATATAAGGCTACTTGGGCCTACCACGTCTAAGCCTGATGGATCGGACTACATTTGGATTTTGTCCCCAATTCCATGCAAAATTTCCATACATAGACCAACCCCTTGTATGCAATCTGGGTCTTTCCCCCAATCACAGAGAAGAGGATTGTGAGGCCTGTCGATCGTTTTGATCCAAAAAGACCCTGCGTGATCGGAGAGCCAGGAGACTAGAAATGACATCGACATCATGGAAGAAGAAAAGGCGCAGACAGCAGTTTCCATCAGAGACACTGACTCCGAAGACGACTCTGAGGAAGATAGACTCATCACTGTTGGTCAGCACGTGAGTACGACTGCCCCTACGCCCACTCATAAAAAGTCCTCGAAAGCCTTGGGTGCACCACTGCCAGAGAGCCATGGTTCGACCCAAAAGAAGATTCTCGACGACCGACCTGGGTTCGGTGCCGAAAAAGGCCTCACCTCTGTCGATACCGGAGACGAGCAAGTCCACCAAGCGCTCATCTTCCAAACCGAATTGATGTCCCCAGTCTTCGGAGTTGAAGCCTCGATGCCCTGCTTCGGAGCCGAAACACCCGGCTGTATTTTCGGGCCCGAAAAATGAACATCTTCGGAGTCCAAAAAGTGTTCTTAATCGGAAGAACAAGGACTTTCGAACCATCTTAAGCAGAGCTCAAAATCACTTGACGAACAGTCATATAGACCATCTGATCATGTTTCTGAGGACACAGAGATTCAACTCATCCTTGAAATCATAGATGAGAGACAATCAAGGATTCATATCCATAAAGAGACTGGCAGAATAATTATTGCACCTCCTCTACAGACCAAGAGAAAGTTGGCTTTTCAAGAACATTTAGATACTGCTCCACCACCAGCAAAGATTTTTAAACGGAAGGAGAAGCCATTACCTATGCATACTTTCCCCCCTCATTCACCACAACTTTCTTTTTCGCCACCACCCACTAGCCCACCACCTTTGCCTTCACCAACTTATTCGCAATATTCTCATGGTGATACGGTTGATCCTTGGGATCTCTATGATCCGGATCCTATTCCTGCCAATGACCTGGACTATACCCTTCCAAACCTTCTCCACCAGAAGACACTACTGCATACAGGCAGGTTATTTCTAGGGCAGCAGCGTACCATGGGGTGCTTATGCACAGTGAACTCTTGGAAGAGGATTTTCTTTTTAACAACTTATCCTCGACACACTCACCATATCAGTGCCTCCCAATGCTATCTGGCATGATTAAGCATGCGGATGAAATATTCAGTGAGCGGGTCAAAGCTAGGGTTTTAACACCAAGCATTGACAAAAAATATAAGCCTACACCAACAGACCCTGATTACTTTACCCTCCAAGTACCTCCAGACTCAGTGGTTGTGAGTGCCGCCAGAAAGAAGGCCCCTGACTAAGAGTAGGAAATTCGATGCTGCTGGCAAGAGGGTAGAGACACAAGATGGTAAGCAATGGCGAATTGCATACTCGCAAGCCTTGTTAGCAAGGTATAATAGAGCCAACTAGGACGAGATGCAGGAACCCCTACAACACCTGCCAAAGAACACCAAAAAAAGCGCACAACAGATTGTTGAGGAGGGTCAGGCCAGAAGTAACAACAAAATACGGTCTGCCCTTGATGCTGCAGATACAGCAGCTAGAAGCGTGAATACTGCTGTCACCATACGCTGACACGCATGGCTACGTTTCTATGTATTCAAGCCAGAAATACAGCAGGCAGTGCTAAATATGCCTTTCAATAAAAATAAAAAAACACCTGTTTGGTTCGGAGGTTGACACTGCCATAGACAAACTCAGGAAGGACTCAGATACTGCCAAAGCAATGGGAGCCTTCTATACAACACCTTACAGAGGCTCCTTTTGTAGACAACAATTTAGAGGATTCAAGCCACAATCCACAGAGTCTTCTACCTCCCAGGCAAAACAAGGGCAACACCAACAAAAGCAATACCAGAGAGGGGGATTTAGAGGTTCTTATAGAGGCCAACACTTTAGAACCAGAGGCAAATTCCAGCCCTCAAAACAAGCCACTACCCCATCTTAACAGTGACTTATTAACCATCCCTCAACCCCACACATCTCCTGTGGGGTGAAGATTGCAGCAATTCCACTCCCAATGGCAAAATATCACCACAGACCAATGAGTACTTTCGATTATCCGCAATTGTTATTGCCTAGAATTGATTTCTACCCCTCCAAACATTCCTCCACGCTATCACAGGTTGTCCCTAGAACACAATGTTCTATTACAAGAAGAAGTACAATCACTACTACTAAAAGAGGCAATGGAATTCGTCCCAAAATCTCAACAAGGAACTGGGGTATACTCACTATACTTCCTCATTCCCAAAAAGGATGGCACTCTCAGACCCATTCTGGATCTTAGATCTCTAAATCTATACATCCTGTCAGAATATTTTCACATGGTAACTCTGCAGGACGTCATTCCACTACTACAAAAACAAGATTACATGACTGCATTAGTCCTCAGAGATGCATATTTCCATATCCCCATCCATCCCGCTCACAGAAAATACCAAAGGTTTGTGATAGCAAAAAAACATTATCAATTCAAAGTTCTGCCATTCGGCATAACAACAGCTCCAATAGTGTTCACAAAATGTCTAGCAGTAGTAGCAGCTTACCTAAGAAGACAACACATACATGTCTTTCCATATTTAGACGATTGGCTAATAAAATCAAGCAATTTTATACTATGTCAACAACATACTCAATACACAGTAGAGACCCTACATACACTAGGGTTCACTCTCAACTACCAAAAATCTCATCTTCAGCCAGCACAAGTGCAACCTTACCTAGGTGCTATTCTCAATAAGCTAAAAGCCTTAGCAGCATATCCAAATACACAAAGGATACATGCTTTCCAAAATCTCATACCACAAATGCAGTCAAATAAACAATACACTGTAAGATTTATCATGAAACTATTAGGAATGATGGCATCCTGCATAGCAATAGTACTGCATGCAAGACTAAACATGAGGACACTACAACAGTGCCTCTCACAGCAATGGTCTCAAGCACAGGGTCAACTGAAAGATCTAGTGTTGTTAGACCGCCAAACGCACAGGTCCCTTCAATGGTGGAATCTCAGCAATTTAATGAAGGGGCAGTCATTTCAAGTCCCTGTGCCTCAGACCACAATCACAACAGAAGCATCAATGATAGGTTGGGGAGCTCACAATTCAAGGGGAATGGGACTCAAAACACCTAAATTATCACATAAACCATTTAGAATTATTAGCTGTGTCCCTTGCCCTAAAAGTGTTTCAACCACTTCTCAAATGTAGTGCGTGCACAGCCAATATTTAGATGAAAATTGCAGCACACACTACAAGATCCGGCAGGAGTTGCACTACATGCCCTAGAAGATTACACTCAGCAAGAAGTAAATGACATTATGGATCTATATAAACAGCGAACTGGGGAGTCCTTATTGGCTTGGGTTGTGAGGATTTTTGAAACTGGTGTCCCTGGGCTGATGTTAGATATAGGAGACTCTCGCAAGTTCTGTACTATAAGTTTTGACCCAGTAGTACAGGAACAGTTTAGGGGGTTTCAAGGACAACACCAGACCACTTTGTTGCATCTAGTGGTTGAGGGATGTAATCAGAAATATCCAACAGATTCAAAGTGCCCCCCCAATGAAAAACCTGGTATACTTTACGAGATGCAATGCAGAGAATTAAAGAGGAGGCAATGAAATCTGCCATTTTCTTGGGTAATGCACACCAATTGTTAGATGGACCACTCACTGTACCAATAAGAAACAAAATAATTCACCTTGCTCCACCTGCTTATAAGCAAGCAAGTATGACTCTACTCATTAATCAGACAGGACAGGCTATGAAAGATGAACTAGAGGCAGTCAAGAGAGTTGGGTGAATTCGGTATTTGGGAGAAACCTGAGACATCTTCAAGATCTGAGGGTCACACAGATAATAACAGTGTCTAGGAGTGACATGTTTATGGCATTACTAAAAGATGGTGTCAGCAAAGAACAGATGGATGGGATATATACCAAAAGCTTGTGGGAGATGTCGCGTAAAAGGGGTTTGGATCGTAAGGAAGGTAGCAGAAAGATAAACAAGCAAGATAAAAAACATGGAACACAGAGCCAGATACCATTACCGGAGGAAAGCAAAGAAAGGGAGAGAAATGTTTCCTCATGAGAGAGAGAGAGGAAAATCTGGACAGTGACTGGTTAACATTTGAGAAGAGGGACGGAGGCGAGCCTGCTCGCAAATATGAAAGCATATATCCACACCTCACTTGAGCAAAAGTTGACAGGTTTAAATCAGATTAGGAAACTGGCCAAGCTCTGGTACAAAGTTGGGCTTGTCGAGATAAAAGACCTCAAGTTGATTTAGAAATGCATTGGAAACGTAAAAATGTGCAAAACGTTCGAGCTTTAGTTGACACCGGGGCGAGGCCTCTTTGATTTATGGAAACCCTAGGAAGTTTAATGGACCGCATTACACCATTACAGGGTTGGGGGGAAGGCAGACCCCCACTGTGCAAACTACAGTACAAATGAAAATAGGAAGAACACCAAAAACAGAATATACTGTGTTGATTGTGCCTCTTTTAGCGTACATACTGGGAATTGACATTTTGAAAGAAATGACTTTGTATCTGGATGATGGTTATCATTAATTTGGAACGAAGAGATATATTTCAGTGGCAGCCATGACAGTAGGTCATTTGACGATACCCCCAGTGAAGGTGCCCCTGGCAACCAAGGTAATTCATTTGAAACAGTATTGCATTCCTGGAGGGCATGATGAAATAAGTGAAACCAAAAAAGACATGATTGACGCTGGTGTGATAGGTCCAACTACTACTGAATGGAACAATACCCTCTGGCCAGTTAAACGACCTGACGGGCAGTACAGAATGCCGACTGATTACTGTGAGCTGAATAAATATACACCCCCATTTAACAGCCCCAGTCCCAGAAACCATCACTTATGATTGAACGAATACAGAAACATAAAGGGACATGGTATGCCACCACTGATATTACCAATGCGTTCTTCTCTATACCCTTGACGCCAGAATGTCAGTAACAATTCTCATTCTCACACGGTGGTAGACCATTCCGGATGCAAAGGCTCCCACAAGGGTATTTACATAGCCCCACCATCTGTCACAGGCTGGCGGCACAGCACCTGGATGAAGTATCTGCCATTCCAGGTGTGCAACTGACCCATTCCATTGATGATGTGATGAGACAGAACAGGTGCAGACTCAGTTGGCGCAGGTGGTGGAACTCTTGCAGAGTAAGGGGTGGATCATTAACACAGATAAGACACAAGGACCCTCTCAAAATGTGAAGTTTCTAGGGATTCAGTTAAAGCAGGGGCATAGAGAGGTGTTGCCACAAGCGAAGCAGAAGATTCTCGAGTTTGCCACTCCCCGCACTAAGCAGGAGAGACAGAGATTTATTGGATAGTTTGTTTTTTGGCGAAAGCACATCCCTCATTTGACTCCGATTTTGGCCCCTCTGTACAAAGTGACAAGGAAGAAATATGAGTTTTAACGGGGTGATGAGCAGCAGTGTGCTTTTGATTTGGCAAAGGAAGGAATTCAACAGGCTTTTGACTTGTGGCCAGTGCATGATGGAGACATTGAGTTACATGTAACTGTTCAGGGACAATATGCAAATTGGAGTATGTGGCGAAAACGGACGAGCGTGCCCCTGGGGTTCTGGACTATGGAACTACCTGACTCTGAGGAGTGCTATACTCCTTTTGAAAAACAGCTTTTGGCCTGTTACTGGGCTGTAGTGGATACTGAGCAAATAACACTAGGTCATAATGTAATTCTGAGACCTGAAATACCAATCATGCAGTGGTTGATGAGTTCATGTAAATCTCACTGTACAGGACATGCACAGGAGGCTAGTATCATACGCTGGAAATGGTACATAGAAGATAGGGCTCGAGTAGGACTGGCAGGCACTGCAGCCCAACATGAACAGGTGTCACAAGCCCCTGTACAGGATGAGGAGAGGGTGCAAGAGGTACCACAGGTAAGAGAGTCACCAGTGAGATGAGGTACACCATTTGACTTCTTGTCACAGTCACATGAGGATAGGAATCATGTATGGTTTACTGATGGTTCAAGAGAGATACAATAATAGAGAAGGTGTTGTCCTTTCTCCGGCCAGGTGTTATTTTAATGACCTATTTTGTATAATTATTTTGTGAACTCCTACCTCTTCTGGAGCTAACTGAGGAAACCTCTGTGCCCAGACATTAGCAGTAATAATCCCCTTACACACAAAACATGTGAATGGGAATTCTTCCTTCAAATGACAATTGACAATGTTGACTCATCTATGTATTCATCTTTTACATGATTTTCTATTTCACAGACTAACAGAAGATATTGCTAAAGACACAAGTTCAATCAACTAGCTGTAGGGTTCACAACAACCTTAAAAATGTAGTTTACAAACATCTGGCTAACAGTTAGAGCTCAGGTGATCGCTGTAAGTACAAGACATTCTTGGAGAACTCTGGATGTTCATACTTCAGGATTGAGAGGGGAAGAGGACATGCAATTACAATTTCAGGCCTAAGCAATTAAAAATTTAAAATAAAAACATTTTTGTTCCTTATTACACTTTTCAATTCAGACTAACCCCATATTTAAGGGAAGAATTCTAAATGTTGTGACTGAAAATATTCAGGATGGCATTTTCAAGGGTAATAAAATGCAGTCAATCATTCACGTTTGCCTTTTCAATTTACAAGTAACTATTCAATACATTTCAATGCGAACCCAACTACATAAGAGATGGTTGAGATGAGCTTCTCAGAATTCTGTAGGAGAAGCTCCAAAATGGTACACAGTTAGACCTGTCCTTTTCATCTTGTGCTCCTTTGAAGGAGAGGTGCCAGGTGAGAAACTATATCTGAGTCTAGGAGACCAATATGTGTATAAAAAGGACAGGAGAACCTCATTATGTAAAGCAGTTTAAAATGGTTGAGCTTTTTCTTTCACCATACAAATGAACACTCACATCTGGTGAAGTGTACTATATGCAATGCTGCTTAAGTAACACTATAGTGTGACACAGATACATACACAACCTTCACGTGCCCTAAGCCAAACTCTAAATGATGAGCATCCACTGAAATCCACCTCTCTCTGATGCAATCTAAATGCTGTAAAAATGTTTATGTACAATTCTAAACATGGAATAAACAAGTTTTGCACACATAATTGCACACACTCACTTAAAATGTGGCATAGCCGCAATAATTTTGACTCAATCAGGGAGGTTTATTTGTGGTGAGAAATTTGAAGCTGCTTAGCGACAATGTACAGGTTTATCAACAGTTACAAAATAACTTAAGACTGTAGAATGACGTTCTTTACATGGTACAACCACCTCCATCCCCCTCTATTTCCCCACAAAACCAATCCCCCATAAATAAAAACATTCATACTTCTGAAAAGTTGTTTCCAAGGTGATTAAAAATATCGCAAGGGGGTAACACGAAGGCACTGAGGCAATAGCGGGCAGTGTTAAAGGAATACACGGCACAGGCACAAGAGAAAACTAAGGATTCCTAAGAAATATAAAAAAAATCCCTCCTCCCCTAGACTGCAAGCTCCTCACTGTTCACAGACAAATTAGTATAGTGTAGGAAATTGCATTTTCTTGGAGGGCTTGAAGCCAGCTTTGTGTACTGAACATATAATATAATGAATACCTATTCTTCCATGACAAGAGGAATGAGCATCTATGTTGGACAGTATGTTTGCATTTTGGCCAGGCACCGGCTCAACTGGCAAAATTACATCTCTTAGGCACAGTTAATGACGGATATTAGCCTTCTGTGGCTCTGCCACCGCACTCAATGAAAATTTCCAAGGACTGTCAAAGTCTGAACCTTGAGTGAGTGTACGTGCACTGGACGGCCGAGTGTCACCAATTTGTGATTTGTATGATCCAGACTCAGTTGAATAACACCCTCCCGCTAAGTGGTTATACCTAACATGTATCATAAACAGTCTCAGAGATAACGTGGTAGAGTACCCTTGATAGAGATGGAATTAATTTCTGTTGAGAGATGGAGGCACACCTCTGTGTGCTGGTGAATTTTGCATTCTTCAATGACAAGAGGAGTACGTATCTATGTTTGAAAGATTGCTTCCATTTTTTCTAGGCACTGGCTCTATCAGCGGCACCATCTCATGTTCCTATACATATATATATTTATTTATATATAGGGTCTATTGTATTTGCAAGGCACTTGCCCCGATGCAGAGGTGCATGGCCTATGACTCTTAGGATCTATAATCTAAAACAGTCATGTTGAGACATATCTAAGAAATAGGCATCTCCTGAGTGGTAGGCCTACGTGATACACACAGGCTGCATTATGTGCTTCAAGCAGGGCTCCAGCTAATCCTGCACTTTACTGGAAAGCTTCACAATGTGCATTTACTCAAACTGCCCCTCGCAAGATCAACATCGAGCATAGCTGCAGCAGAACCTACAAGTGAGGCCAAGTGTCAATCACAAGACATTTCAAATAGTAGTTAAATATGGGAGCTAATAGAATTTTCAGAGAAAGTAAAGCAAACAAAAGCTCAGAGGCCCATAACATTGTGTGAAAAACAATGCTCCCTCCGTCTAGCTCTTTGACAAACGTTTTTCACTGAAAAGAGAGGTAGTCATTCTAAATGACAGACTGAAGGCCTCAGCTGAGGAGAAGGTACCAGGCTCAGATGGATGCATCACCATAGGTGCAATGGAGTGTGCGACACTATTATCAGTATATAAACATCATGACACTAACCACCATATACAGAGTTTGTGACAATAATGGCCCTATATTCAGCTTGTAACACAGGCTACCTCGATAAAGAGATTGTGGTTGTAGCATCCCATACAGTCTCTGATGTTACCAGCTGTATATTCACTATGTGATACCAATTGCCAAACATACATGTGGAGGTTGGTACACTAGCAGTCCTACAGGCCATTTGTAGAAGCTGTTCTAGAAAACTAGCAAAGCCAATAAACACGTTGACTTTACAATACTAACAGCCCTATCAGGCTAAGAATATCAGTCACTTTGTGCAGCTTTAAATACCACTGGTTTAAGTAACCTCTGAAGCAAGCTGCCATATAGAGCCCATGGTACCAGTGTCACTAAATAATATATCAAAACAGTGGCCCTGCAAAGTCTCTGACCTCAATGGCTGAACACAAATTGGTAATCAGTGGGCCTTCAAGGTTTGTAAAATCAATAGACCCACACAGCCTATAGCACCTGTTGCACCACACAGGTGGCCAGATTCAACCAATAGTAGTAATGATTTACAGTGATTACACAATCAGCGGCCTTACATGGCCAGCCTCACAAGCAGTGAAATACAGCCTGATACACCAGAGGCCCTCTCCACAGCCTGCAACACTACGCACCTTACACAGACAGTGATACAAAGGGAGTTACACAGCATACAATAGAAGTGATCTTATACAACTAGATATATGAGCAGTCGTACAAATCTGGGATACAGTCTGAGAAGACAATGGTCCTGCAAACCCTAATACCATCTCCTGGTATGCAACCACCAACACTAGCATGGCTTCAGCATCCCAAAGTGACCTTACTTCTTCCTCATCATCCAACCATAGAAGACCAATCTACTGAACAGGCCATGTGTTACGTCAGTGAAGTCCGGAGACGCAGAGAGGAGACCAGCAGATTAAATCCACTGATGGACATTGCAATATCACAGGTTTCATACAAAATCCAGTTCATTCTTTGTAATCCTCCTGGAAAATTGAAGTGTTTGGAACAAAGAGAACATGGGGCAGAAATGAAGGTGGAGGACCAAGGGGGGAGCCTTTTAGCCTGCCGCCTTCACTGCAGCACCAAGGTCCCCGAAGAATCCAGCATCAAACTCTACACTTTCAAGAGGTGGTTGGAGTTATCCACTTTTTACTGTAAAATACCTTTAAATGGGCCAAAAAATTTAAGGCACGTGCAAAAAATCCTTCCAAAGCCTGAGCTGCAGTCTCCTGTATTTCCTTTTATAAAAATACTTTCCTTTATTTTAATATATTTATATATTTAAGTGGAAAAAATAAAATAAAACTCTTAGGATAGAGTTTTTTAAATTTCATAAAATCTTCTGTTTTCCTTCGTGATTTTTGCCAAAGGTTGTACAGCGCCTCAAATATCCACAGTATGGCTGTCCAGTTTAGTCTGTCTTCACATGGGAGGCAGTGCTGCTAGGCCCATTAACCATAGGTCCATTGATGCAGGTACCATTTTCAGGGACAAGAGTCAGTTTTTCTTCTGTCTGCTGACGCCTCTTGTGAGTCATAGGAGGTCTCAGGTAGATGAGGAACAGTTGGCTGTAATCTGGGTGTGAAAGGGCAAACTCCTGGAACACATCTGTGTGGGTGACGAAGAAAAATGGTTTAACGGGAGATAGGAAAATGGTATGGAGGAGAAAATTAAAATTACAAGTAACATAGCTATAACACTGCATCAAACTCCTCCACTCTGAAATGAGTCATAACTGCCTTCCTTTCTAGCATGTTTCACGTCACCTTGCTTTTTGTTACACCTACTTTTTCCCAAATGTCTGTCACCTCTTTTCACATACTTTGTGTAGCTTTGCTCTCGCTGTTCATCTATGCAGTAAACAGAAAAATAATGTTGCACTTATACCAAATTTCACCATCCATGCCGTTGGTGACATGCTGAGAGAATAATCAGCAAATCTATAGTACAATAGAATCACTGGCATTCTAAAAACATTTTAAAAATCTATTTCCCTTTCTAGCATTCTGGAAAACGTCACAGCAAATATTAAAGAATTTTCGATGTGGTCAAGTTTGAAAACCTAATGTAAATACTCTGATGAACTGAATTGTTTTGTCACAGACTTTAAACCAAGCCACTGCACGTTTATAAGAGAATAGCAATTCTAATTGCACTTGAATGAAAACTGTAAGATATCACAACATGTTTTTTTGAGACTGTACAGGACATTTCTCTTTGTATTTGTTCTTACTTTAAAGAAAAAGCTACTTACCTTCGGTAACAATATTTTTCACGGATATTTTATTTTCCTTACGTCTTTCTCACCTTATAAAACTCCTCCATACGCCAGACTGAATCTGGAAACATTTTGCTCAGAAATAGCTCCCCACAGCCACCCAGATGGAGTCATGCTGCTTTGTCCACCCAGGATATGATGACAGGAACATACCAGATACCAACTACCAGCAGTTAATGGTACTTTTCCACCCCTCAGTGAGGTACTCACACACATGAAAGAAAATACTACTACTAATACTAGAACTCACCCCAGAGCACAGGAAAGCAGGAGTAAATCACAGTAACTTTCCTAGAACACGAGAAAGAAGATTATGCAAGAACCAGAAGAGACTGCAAGACACCAATAATGGATTCCTGGACCTGAAGACCTGTGGAAGAAGGGGACCAGGCCCAAGAAGCACAGAAGAGTCCAGGGAGAACAGGAACCCCTGCTAACCAGGATGAAGGTGCAAAAGAAGAACCACTGGTGAAGAACAGTTAGTACTGCACCTGAGAAGATGGATGCGGGTTCATGGTTGGTACAGATGATGTCCCTCGTCAGGAAAGGGGTCCCACACAACTGGTCATAGTTGCAGAGAGGTGCCTGTTGAAGCAGGGGTGTGACTCCTTCACTCCAAGGGAGATTCCTTCATTCTTCTTGTGCAGGCTGAAGACAGGCTGTCCTTAAAATGATATCTGTGTTTGGACCACTGACTCCATGTTGCACCACTTTGCACTTGGTTTAGTTGTCTGCCGTTACATTAGCGGTCACAAGTTACAGACTCCATTTTGAATTCAGCTTAGCCTTGGCTTCACCGCTACGTTAAAGGTGCAAGTATTTTCCCGTGCAATGTGTTTTCTCGTTCATGTTTTTATTCTGCTTGTTCTCTCTCATCAAGGGCTAGGACATAACATGGAGGAGTCAGTCAGCAAGTTAAGGATGTACTAGGGTGATGTTTATGGTACGCAGGGATTGGTTTAGTTTTGGGAGGGACACCTTGGGAACCTGGCCAGTTCCAACGTGTTTCTTTCAAAGCTGACCTGAAGTAGCTTTGAATAACAGAGAGCTGGGAGGGGGTGGGGAGGTTCTAGAAATATCCTCTCTAACTAGTTTAAGGTATATAAGAGACCCAGGATTGACTGGGCGATTCAGAGACTTCGGTCAGGATTGAGATGTCAAATGCCTGACATCCCGTGAGGGTAGATCTTTCTCTTCCACCGCTGATCTTGGAGTCTACTGCTTGAAGCTACTGAGAGAAAGATGAACAAGCAGCTGTGCCCTATGGTGATTAATTTTTACTAATTATTTGGTTTGCATTGTGCATGAATATATATATATATATATATATATATATATATATATATATATATATATACATATATACAGGTATCTGTATCTTTGCACGTACATATTTGCTGTTTATAGATTGAAGATTCTTTGTACATGTTCTCACTTTATTGTTGCACACATTTTAAAGGTGCACTTTCAGTTGTACTGACCTTCCTTTACGAGGCTTGCAGAGTGATTTAATACATTTCTTCTTTAGACTAAGAGGTGCATTCCAGAGATTCTTTTCAGTGTATTTTAGCTCGGTCAGCAGTAAAGCAAAACAGTCCTCTGAGGCTGGACGACCGGGAAACAGTTGCAGTTACTGGCAGGAGCTAAAGATACAATGTTGCAGAAGTCATCTTTTCTTCTTTGTTGCAGTTTGTAGAGTTCTTGGAGGGTCCAGATGCAGTTTCTTCGGTAATAATGTGAAGTAAAGGATGCAGAGGATTCCTGCCGGAGTCCTGCAAACCGAATCTGGAGGATCACACAAGAGAGAGACCCAAAATAGCCCTGAAAGGGGGATTGGTAAGCTAAATAGGTAAGCATCTATCAGGGGATGGCTCTGACATCACCTGCTGGCACTGGCCACTCAGATGCTCCCAGAGTGCCCTGCCAACTTGGAATCCAAGATGGCAAAACCCAGGGACTCTCTGGAGGAGCTCCGAGCACCACCCCTGCGGTGGTGATGGACAGGGGAGTGGTCTCCCTTTTCCTTTGTCTAGTCGCGCCAGAGCAGGGACTGGTGGTCCCTGAACTGGTGTAGACTGGATTATGCAAGCAGGGCACCATCTGTGCCCTTCAAAGCATTTCCAGAGGCTTGGGGATGCTACCTCTCCCAAGCCTGTAACATGTATTTCCAAAGGGAGAGGGTGTAACACCCCTCTCCCAAACGAAATCCTTTGTTCTGCCTTCCTGGGCTTGAATTGCTCAAGCAACAGGAGGGCAGAAACCTGTCAGAGGTGGCAGCAGCTGGGGCTGCCTGGAAAACCTTAGAAGGCTGGAATGGCAATACTGGGGGTCCTCTAAGGAGCCCCCAGTGTGCACGGAATCATACAACCAATGCTTGATACCAAACATGCCTATGTTCGGAGTTACCACTATGTAGCTGGAAAAGATAGTGACCTATGTCCAGTACACGCATAAAATGGTGAACCTGCACTCACGAAATCTGTGAAAATGGTCCTGGAGGTCGTGGGGGCACCTCTGCTAGTGCGGGGGTGCCCTCACACACAGGTACTCTGCACCCTGCCCTCAGGGTTGGAGGGCCTGCTATAGGGGTGACTTATAAGTGACCTGGTGCAGTGTAAATGGCAGTGAAAGGGCACATACACCTTTTCACACAGGCTGCAATGGCAGTCCTGTAGAAGCCTTTGAATGGGCTCCCTATGGGTGGCAAAAGAAATGCACAGCCCATAGGGATCCCCCGAAACCCAATGCCCTGGGTACCTAGGTACCATATACTAGGGACTTACAAGGGGGCACCAGTATGCCAATTGTGGGTGAAATAATGGAGTACCAGTATCTTACAACCATAAGTTAAGGGAAAGAGCATAACTACTGGGGTCCTGATTAACAGGATCCCAGTAGACACGGTCAAAACACTGACAAACAGGCCAAAAGTGGGGCTAACCATGCTAGAAAGAGGCCACTTTCCTACATGGTGTCCCCCGTTTCCAGTTATGATTCATTAGGGGGTCCCCGGTTTCCAATATTGATTCAGTGGGGGGGTTTCGGGTTCCAGTAATGATTAAGTGGGGGTCCACCGAAGTCTAAGGGTTAAGAACCACTCGAGTAGATGATATGAGACCTTTTTGTGCCTGCTGCTTGTGGCAGGCAGACCTAGGTGTTTCGATCTGCAGAGCACCAATGGCCTTAACAATCCTTGTGTGTCTGATTTTTTTCCAAGCATTCAGCCGACCTTAGTGCTGAACAGATGCTCACTATCAAACAGAAAACTAATAAGGTGCTGTTGAACCACTGGTCTAAAGCTGGACACCTTTAGCCAGGTGTAGCATTGCAGCAGGATGGTATTGTTTATCTCCCTGAGCCTGTGTCAGAGTCCAGGGCACAGTGAATAGTAGCATTCAAAATTACTTTCAGCTCCACAACAAGGTTCTTGTCCCCTCTTGCAATAAGGCTCAGGAAGGTGCTACACCAACTTCACCATTTCCACCAAGTGATAATGAGTGTCTCTGGAAAGACTAGCAACTGAACTGGTGATCTCCACTGAGTAGCTGCCCAAATAGCAATTTGCTTCCCAATCAAGGATTCTTGATTTTCTACTGATGTGTGCCACTAACGAGTCAGGTGGACATGGCCCCTGATGAAACCAGGTCATGCGAGGCTGGCATGTACTTCATCTCAACCGTTTGGTTGTCTGTACGACACTTGACCATGCCTTTTTCTAAGGGCAGACTTCTCAGGTTTGGATAGGTTTGACTAATAAGCTGTCGGCCTCAACCACGTGGACCTGGCATGGTGATATCTGGTGGGAAGATTCACAGGAAAGGGTTCTAGGCCAGCATTCCCCTAGCGCTCAACAAGATAATCCTCAAAAGAATCATCCCTATCCCTGGATGTCACAGGATCAGGTCCACCATAGGGGCTACTCTGGTCTAAATCAGTGTGGTCTGAAGCTATAGACAGCTGTGATGACTTGTGGTGGTTATGTGAGAGGCCAATGTTTTTTTTTTTTGTGCTATGCAGAGGAGCTGGCGGCTGAAGTCAAGACAAAGGGGTGGGAGCTGTGATGGCCATGGTTGAGCTCAGCTCAGTTTATGGCGAGCTATCCAACTCACTTGCATTTCTAGGTCTAGGTACAGGTCAGCATCAGTGTAATGAGAGGGGAACAAGCTGTCCACCTCCTCATCGAATGTTTGTGAAACCCCTGTGCTGCAGCTGAACAAAGAAGCCTCCAGACTCCTATAGTGCTAGCGTAGTGCAGCGTGCATCTTAAAGTTGATGGCTGGGACTTGGTTATTTCAAGAATGACAAACGTATGGTGGGAGCTAGAGGGTGGTCCAGCCCTATGGAGCACCCACCAGCAAAAGTGCAATTGGTGGCCCTCTAGGGCCATAACCCTGAAGGTGCTCCAGAGGGAGCCAACATCGCCTTAAAGATCTGCAGCACAGCCTTGCTAAAGGCTTCATTTTGCAGAGTTAACGAGGCCAAGGTAATTTGGATGACGCTGCAACCAGTCTTGGCATAGGCCCTAAGAATCCTGACTAAGTGACTTCTAGCACAATTTAGAGTGGAAAGAGGAGGCGAATCACATTTGGCCTTCTTGCTCTTATGGCAAACATTGGACTTCAACTCACCAGACGACTTTGAAAAGGATGATTTGATGGAAGAGCAGCACCATGACTCGAAGCAGAACTGCTGCTTTGTATGAAACCTTTTCTAATATTCCTCAACATATAACTTGACTTACTGCTCGCTGACCACCTTGGGATATATCACAGTGCAGTTATCGTACAACCTCAAATTGTGGCCAAACCAGACACAACAGAGGAACACGTCAGTAGATCCATGACCAACATCTGCTTTCTGCAGTTGCAGAAAAGCTTAAAACTGGTCATCTTGGGATAAGACATAATTTCCACTCTGGCACACTGTAGTTCCTTAGTTTGATAATGCGTTGGTAGGCTGATAAAGCTGGGAGTGGAGCACCTGATCTGCGTGGAATGGTGCGGAAAGATGGAAACTGACATCACTTTGCAAGGGTTACGTCTTTATGTAGCTCCACTCTGTCACTTCCAGGGGGGCACAAGGTTGTTGCAGACTCTGATGGCATCACCTGGTGGCATGCAAGATCAATTGCTTTAAACGATTCCAGATCCAGGCTGTTGTCTGGGAATATTCTATAGGTGAGACATCTGTGGTTAGAAGTATCCATTGGTGTTTAATTTTGTAGACACTAGTTAACAGGGTACACAGTACTGCATTAATTTTCTAGTGCTCACATATATCCTTTCTCACATTTATCACATAGCCTTTATTAAGCTATTGTAGGAGTTTCTTTCCAATGTGTTATACCATGATCCAGTAGTATGGTGTAATCCTTTGCCTGTGTCCTACCATTGTTTATGCTAGTCTTAGCTTTAAAACCAATAAAATGCAGTCGCAGCACCTTGCTCTTCCAGGGACAGCTCTTCATTAATAAAGCCTCTACTCACCACAGATAGACTCTAGACTTACTTCAAATTGGGTACAAGTTGTCTCTTCACTCTTTACTAGTTTCCTACCTCAGGGGCCACAGAACAAAAAGTTTTGAAAGAGTGTGGAGGAGAGCTGAGTTTCTCAGCTACCGGCAACACACCTCATGGTATGTAGACAAGGCACAGCAGTGGAAACCAGCTGTGAGGCTCTGAGCTGAATTTGCATTGAGTCCCATGGTAGCAGGCCTCAGAGTCGCTCCAATATCTGTGGCCCAATAGTTGCTGATAACTATTATGCAACTATTACTATTATGCTGCTGTAACCAACATGCAGTCATCATGGATATGTTGCATCAAAGGTAGAGAGGTGGTGCCTATACAGGTATTAACTACATCTGCATCTATTTCTTTGTATACCACTGTTTTGAGTAAAAAAAAAAAAAAGGGGGTATCATAATTCCCAGCCAGAGTACATGTGCCACAAAATATTTTCAGGCTGCCTAGTGTTACGCCACTAAATCTTCTAGCAGTTAACTAAGTACCGGTAGGTAATGTGGCATCTTCATATTCATCATCATCATCATGTGCTCTTCCATCTCCTTTTTCAAAAGTATTTTACTCTGCTACCAATCCCAGTCATGCAGCATTGTTGCAACACACCGCCATCACTATTACAAACTCTAAGTGAAGAAGCAATATGATGGAACAGGTGGTTTGGTCTATATAGAAATTATAAGGTATCTACTGACAGAAATCCTTTACACTATTTAGAAAAAAGGGATTTTATTGAATTTGATAGGGTCCGAGGCAAAAACGATTTTTGATCATTTACCACACATTAGCCCTCGAGGTGCAGCATATAATAAAAACACTGACATACTTGACAGACCTAAATTACAGAAGAACCATGTGTGATCATGGAGAGATTTAATTTTTATTCTAGACATCAACTAGCTAATGTGCTGCAATGTTAGTTATGTTGGCTACTAACTGTTGAGTTTGCAACAATGTTGATCTGTATATACTTGACCAGATCACTATGCACCGTTTCAGCAAGAAGATACAGGAGAGTTTTTGAAGCCTAACAATCTAACTTTAGGAGAAGTTACAGATAATGTCAACAGAACTGACAGATCAAAACAGATCACTTAAAGTTCTAAATGAAGCCACAGAAGGACAAGAAGCATTAGCCTTATTTAGAAACACAGTATACTGAGAGTGAAACCAATGGAAATAAAAAATCAGTGTGTAACCTCATAAAGGAAAGTGCACAAGAAGTGGACCAAAAATACATAAAGCTGCATGACTAGCCTTTAAGAGGGACTTCAAGTGTGGGAAGGCAGGTCATTTTTTGAGCACATGCAGATCATAGCATTACATTAATTCAGTGAAAGAATACAATCTCAAGATGTTAGTGCAGTCAAGGATAACCTAATCCTAGTTGTTAAGGAACACTATAAAGCACAGCCATTTGTTTACTCACCAAAGACAAGTAAAATGCTGTATATGCAGTATTGGAAGTGCTAGTCAACTCCTGATCATTTTGATACCACAACTCTTCTTTTGATAATAAAAAAAGAACAGACTTTATAAATGTTTGGTCCTCCATTACTTTTCCGTCAAGCTCCATCTTAGGAAAAGTATGTGTGGCCAGACATGGGCAACCTATGTTAGGGTCCCAAAATCAGATTTACGTAGTAACAGCATAACTTCTGAAAATGCTACTAACCCTTTAAATGTGAAGAACGACTCACTGACGTCCTCCACACTACCTCTGCAGTGCAGAGGATGTCAACAGGTCATCCTCCTGGGGATCGTGGGGGAAGCTCCAGTTCTCTGACCAGAGGCTTCCCCTCATGGTGATTGTAGTGAGGGCTGGTGTGGTATCACTTCTGCGTCAGCTCCTGCCCATCAGTGACATCAGCGCACTACACTGCACGCTGACGTCACAGATCCAACCAGACAGCAGAAAGAGGAGCAGGTAAGACAGCTCCCTGCGCGTCCCGTGGGTTTTTGCCCCTCCAGCCTTCCTTTCCAAATATGAGAAAGGTATCTTTGGAGAAGAAAGAGTCTTCTCTTTCCAGTGATGCCTTTCTCAAATTGATCCCTGCTTGTGGATCGCGAATGCAACACAATCTATGAGCAGGGATCACGAGACACTAGGGATGTTAGTTTATATATTCGTGGGAGTTTGGCCCCCTGCCTATGGACGACCACCCTCCAGGAGGCATATTCATTATATTTGTGTTTTCCCTTCCCTGGGGGTGCCGATTGGCCTCGTTAGAGAGTGGGGTGCGCCTAGGGAAGCGTACATTTGGCAGTCTTTTTTGTTTTTATTTTTGTGCTGCCTGGGGCCTTTCCAGCTTTTCAAGAGCATAAAAGGTATAAAGACATTGCTGGAAAGGGGACACATTCCCATTTCCAGCAATGCCTTTTTCAAACTGATCCATACTCCTGAATCACTGACACACAGTGATCCATGAGCAGTGACCACTTGACACCAGGCATGTAGTTACATACATTAAAGATTAATGTTTTACATATTTGTTTTTAATTTTGTGCTGCCTGGGGTCTTTCCAATTTTCTCAGGCAACACAAAAAGGTGTAAAGGTATAGTTGGGAAAGGAAGAGTTACCTTCTATCGGTGATGTTTTGGTGGAACAGATCCCTGCTTGTGGATCGCGACTGCACTGCAATCCACGAGCAGGGCTTCCACTGTACACCAGGGATGTCTTAATTTGCATAGTGGGTCAGCCCCATGGGCATGGTCCACCCTTATTTATGTTTCACCTTCTCTGGAGGGGCACCATACTGGCCCGAGGTGGTGCCCAAATGGACGTCCAGAGAAGAGAAAATTTGGTAACCATTTTTTTTTAGGTCGAGCATTGCAGCATGCAAGTGCTGCTCTTCTTGACATGTTGTAATTTATTCTGTGGGCTTCAACCACGCCCATCACTTTTATTGGTTCCTGGGCCTCCCTTTCAAAAATCCCTTGATGTAGCTGGTAAATGCTTTACATTTGTCCCACCTTGAGGCTGACTGGTTACTGCCTTGGAGACTGACCCTGTCACATGGATTATTGCACGATCTGCCATGTAACTTAGTGTAGCCCACTATTTTTCTCTTTTGCCTCACCGCTTTGCGCTGTGTGGCCATATGTTGTTTATTCCTCTTCCTTGCTTTCGGGTATCTTGCTGTTTCTTTGCGATGTCTGTGGGGTCTTTTTTTATTATTTTATTTTTGCAGTTTTATCTACACAAAGGTATTAGAGCACTTTATTTTTTGCAGTTATATGTAACACGCACGCTACATGAAGGTATTGGAGCGCTTTTTTTATTTTGCAGTTTTATATAGAACAAACTTTATAAAAAAGGTATTACAGCACTTTACATGAGCACCGGTTACATTACACAAGAACACATTCATTTTTGGTAGCAAGGGGAGATTAATTGATTTGCTCAGAATCACAGGATGTTGAGCCAGCAACAAGACTCAAACCGTGTTACCCAGCTCCAAAGTCTGGTCCTTTCTCTCCCCTAGGGCTCTTTGTCTGGTACCTGTTGGGGTAGACTGTGAATATGAATATATATATATACATATATATATATATATATATATATGGAAAATGTCACTTACCCAGTGTACATCTGTTCGTGGCATGTTGCGCTGCAGATTCACATGCTGTGCATTATCCTGCCATCTAGTGTTGGGCTCGGAGTGTTACAAGTTGTTTTTCTTCGAAGAAGTCTTTTCGAGTCACGGGACCGAGTGGCTCCTCCCTTTCGGCTCCATTGCGCACGGGCGTCGACTCCATCTTAGATTATTTTCCCCGCAAAGGGTGAGGTAGGAGTTGGTAAAGTAAGAATACTAGAGGTGCCCATGCAATGGAGTAGGAATGTATGTACATATTGTGTATCAAAGGAATGTTTATTTACAGATTTACAAGCAACTAAAACGGCTACAGGCTACCGGGGAGGTGGGAGGGCACATGTGAATCTGCAGCGCAACATGCCACGAACAGATGTACAATGGGTAAGTGACATTTTCCGTTCAATGGCATGTGTAGCTGCAGATACACATGCTGTGCATAGACTACAAAGCAGTAATCTCCCCAAAAGCGGTGGTCAGCCTGTAGGAGTTGAAGTTGTCTGAAATAATGTTCTCAGTACAGCCTGTCCTACTGTGGCTTGTTGTGTTGCTAACACATCTACACAGTAATGCTTAGTGAATGTATGGGGCCTAGACCAGGTGGCTGCCTTACAAATCTCTGTCATTGGTATATTTCCAAGAAAAGCCATTGTGGCGCCTTTTTTCCTAGTGGAATGTGCCCTTGGAGTAATGGGTAATTCTCTCTTAGCTTTTAGGTAACAGGTCTGAATACATTTGACTATCCATCTGGCAATGCCTTGTTTGGATATAGGGTTACCTGCGTGAGGTTTTTGGAAAGCTACGAATAATTTTCGTTTTCCTAAATTATTTTGTTCTGTCAATGTAATACATTAGCGCTCTTTTAATGTCTAATGTATGCAGTGCCCTTTCTGCTATTGATTCTGGTTGTGGAAAGAAGACTGGAAGTTCCACAGTTTGGTTTAGATGAAACAGTGATATGACTTTTGGTAAAAAAATTGGATTTGTACGGAGAACCACTTTATGTTTATGTATCTGTATAAAGGGTTCTTGGATAGCAAATGCCTGTATTTCGCTAACTCTTCGTAGAGAAGTGATGGCTATTAGAAAGGCTACTTTCCAAGTCAAGAATTGGATTTGACAAGAATGCATGGGTTCAAATGGTGGACCCATGAGTCGTGTTAGTACAATATTAAGATTCCACGAAGGTACTGGAGGTGTTCTTGGGGGTATGATTCTTTTTAGTCCCCCCATAAAGGCTTTGATAACTGGGATTCTAAAAAGCAGTTGTGTATGTGTAATCTGCAAATAAGCAGATATTGCTGTGAGATGGATTTTAATGGAAGAAAAAGCAAGATTTTCTTTTTGTAAGTGTAGTAAATAACTTACAATGTTTTGTATGGAGGCATTTAGCGGCGTAATTTGATTAGCCTGGCAGTAGAAAACAAACCTTTTCCATTGATTAGCATAACAATGCCTTGTTGTGGGTTTTCTTGCTTGTTTAATGACCTCCATACACTCTTTTGAGAGGTTTAGATATCCGAATTCTAAGATTTCAGGAGCCAGATTGCTAGGTTGAGCGATGATGGATTCGGGTGTCTGATCTGTTGTTTGTGTTGCGTTAACAGATCTGGTCTGTTTGGTAGTTTGATGTGTGGTACTACCGAGAAGTCCAACAGTGTGGTGTACCACGGTTGGCGAGCCCACGTTGGTGCTATGAGTATTAGTTTGAGTTTGTTTTGACTCATTTTGTTGACTAGAAAAGGAATGAGCGGGAGAGGGGGGAAAAGCGTAAGCAAATATCCCTGACCAGCTGATCCATAGAGCATTGCCCTTGGACTGAGGGTGTGGGTATCTGGATGCAAGGTTTTGGCATTTTGCGTTTTGTTGCAAACAGATCTATGTTTGGTGTCCCCCAGTGGTAGAAGTGATCTTTTAGAATTTGGGGATGTATTTCCCATTCGTGAGACTTTTGGTGATCTCGACTGAGATTTTAGGCTAGCTGATTGTGAATGCCTGGTATATATTGTGCTATCAGGCGAATGTTGTTGTGAATTGCCCAGTGCCAATTGTTTTGCGCTAGGATACACAGTTGTGATGAGTGCGTCCCCCCTTGTTTGTTTAAATAATACATTGTTGTCATATTGTCTATCTTGACAAGGATATGTTTGTGGGCTATAAGGGGTTGAAAGGCTTTTAGTGCTAGAAAGACTGCTAGTAGTTCTAAATGATTTATGTGAATTTGTTTTTGCTGATTGTCCCATTGACCTTGTATGCTGTGATTGTTGAGGTGTGGTCCCCACCCAATCATGGAGGCGTCTGTTGTGATAATGGAGTGAGGTACTGGGTCTTGAAAAGGCCGCCCTTTGTTTAAATTTACAGGGTTCCACCATTGAAGCAAAGAGTGTGTTTGGCGGTCTATCAACACTAGATCTTGGAGTTGACCCTGTGCCTGCGTCCATTGTTTTGCTAGGCACTGTTGTAAGGGCCGCATGTGTAGTCTTGCATTTGGGACAATAGCTATGCATGAGGACATCATGCCCAGTAGTTTCATCACAAACCTGACCGTGTATTGTTGGTTTGATTGCATGCTTGATTTAATATTTTGAAACGACTGGACTCTTTGTGGACTTGGAGTGGCAACTGCTCTTTGCGTGTTGTGTTGCTCCCAAGTATTGTTGTATTTGGGATGGTTGTAAATGTGATTTTTGGTAATTTATAGAAAACCCTAGTTTGTACAGAGTATCTATTACATATTGCGTGCGATTTTGACATTGTTGTTGATTGTTGGCTTTTATTAGCCAATAGTCTAGATACGGGAATACGTGCATGTGATTTCTCCTTATATGAGCTGCTACTACGGCTAGGCATTTTGTAAATACTCTGGGGGCCGTTGTTATTCCGAATGGCAACACTTTGAATTGTTAATGTTTGCCTTGTATTACAAACCTGAGGTATTTCCTGTGAGATGGATGGATGGGTATGTGAAAATACGCGTCCTTTAGATCCAGTGTTGTCATGTATTCCCCTTGTTTTAGTAAAGGGACTACATCCTGTAGTGTTACCATGTGGAAATGATCTGATTTGATGAAGAGATTCAGTGTTCTGAGATCTAAAATAGGCCTTAACGTTTTGTCTTTCTCTGGGATGAGGAAATACAGGGAGTAAACCCATGTTCCTCTCTGGTGATAAGGTACCAGTTCTATGGCTTCTTTTGCTAGTAGTGCTTGGACTTCTATTTGTAATAGGTCTAAGTGTTGTATTGACATTTTGTGTGTTCTTGGGGGAACATCTGGAGGGAATCTTGTGAACTCTATGCAGTAACCATGTTGGATAATTGATAGAACCCACGTGTCCGTGGTAATGTGTGTCCAATTGTGGTGGTATTTCGTTAATCTCCCCCCCACTGGTGATGTGTGTTGGGGAAGTGTGACATTGAAGTCACTGCTTGCTACCAGGGGTCTGCTTGGTAGGCTGGAATTTCCCTCTTCCTCTTGGGAACTGTCCTCTGTAGGAACCACTAAACCCCCCTCTCTGGTACTGAGATTGGTAAGTGGGTTTTGTTTGGGAGGTAGATGGTTCTGATGGTTGCTGTCTAAACCCTCCCCTAAATTGTGGTTTCCTAAATGTTTCCCAGTATTGAGAGGAGTAGAGCGCGCCCATGGCTTTGGCCGTGTCCGTGTCCTTCTTCATTTTTTCTATTGCGGTATCCACTTCTGGGCCGAATAGTTGCTGTTGATTAAACAGCATATTCAATACCGCTTGCTGTATCTCTGTTTTAAACCCAGAACTTCGCAGCCATGCATGCCTCCTAATTGTTACTGTTGTATTTACAGTTTGTGCTGTTGTATCAGCAGGGTCTACTGCAGAGCGGATCTGGGTATTTGATATGGCCTGTCCCTCTTCAACCACTTGTTGGGCACGTTTTTGATGCTCTTTAGGGAGGTGCTGGATGATGTCTTGCATCTCATCCCAATGTGCTCGGTCGTATCGGGCAAGGAGGGCTTGTGAGTTGGCGATTCGCCACTGATTGGCTGCCTGCGATGCCACTCTTCTCCCAGCCGCGTCAAATTTATGACTTTCCTTATCAGGGGGTGGCGCATCCCCTGATGACTGCAAGTTAGCCCGTTTTCTTGCAGCCCCCACAACCACTGAGCCCGGAGGGAGCTGTTGTGTAATAAACACAGGGTCTGACGGGGGCGGTTTATATTTTTCCTCGACCCTTGGCGTGATTGCTCTCCCTTTCACTGGTTCTTAGAAAACCTGTTGTGCATGTTTAAGCATGCCCGGTAACATTGGCAGGCTTTGATAAGATGCATGCGTGGATGCCAGAGTGTTAAACAGAAAGTCGTCTTCCACTGGTTCTGAGTGCATTGTTACATTGTGAAATGTTGCTGCTCTAGCCAGTACCTGCGTGTAGGATGTACTGTCGTCTGGTGGCGAAGGTTTTGTCGGATAACACTCTGGACTATTGTCCGAAACTGGTGGGTCGTATAGATCCCAGGGGTCCGCTTCGTCTTGAGTCATCCCAGTATGTGTGGGTGACTGTGCCATTGGTGTACTCACTGGTGACAACTGTGGAGATTGAAGTGGGGACGTTTGTGGTGAGAACTGTGGTGGTGGTGATCTTTGGCTAACCACTTTGGCCTTTGGTTGCATCTCAGTCTTGTGAAAAGTCCGTTTTCTTTTGGACTTGAGCGGAGGGATAGTTTGTCTCTTCCCTGTATGTTTCTGGATTTCTAGCCTTTGCTGAGTTTGATCATACTCTTCTAGATCCAGTTCCTGCTCAAATCTGTGCTTTTCTTTGAGCTGTAGAGAGAGCCCCTGCTCTTCTGTGTAGGACGTCTTTTTTGGCTCCAAAGCCGCTTTTTTCGGTATCGAAACCCCGATGGAGATTGTTGGTTTCGGCTCCGAGTGGCTTTTTCGAGGTTTACTCAATTCGATGCCGACTCTTTTCGGTGCCAGTTTCTCGACCGGAGTCGGAAGTCTTTGGCACTGATTTGGCCTTTTTCGGTGCCGATGTTACTTGGTCACCGTCCTTTCTGTGGGTTGAGCCATGGCCTTCCGGCAGTGGCGTCCCCGAGGCCTTTTGTTTCTTGACCTGACCTTCGGTGTGGGACGAGGCGGGTGTACTCACTTTTTGTGCCGCCGTCGGTGGTCGATCCCGTCAGATTCATCCGAGTCCGAAACTTGGATGGATATCCGCATCTCTTCTTCCTTGACGTCGAGATGCTGCGACTGTTTCAACGCCATCTGTAACCGTCTTGCGCGTCGATCTCTTAAGGTCTTCTTGGATCGAAACGCTCTGCAGGCCTCGCAAGTATCCTCTCTGTGTTCGGGCGATAAACACAGGTTACAGACCCGATGCTGGTCTGTGTAAGGATACTTGGCGTGGCACTTCGGACAGAAACGGAAAGGGGTCTTGTCCATTAGTTCTTTGTCGACGGGTGTGGTCAGCCCGCCAGGCCTCGATTAAGTGCAGAAGCCCCGAAGGGCCGCCGAAGCGGTCTAGTCGTCGGTGCCGATGTGATGATACTAAACCGGTCCCGAACGCAAACAATCCCGACGAATTTCGATGATTTTCTAAGTTTCCCCGATTCGAATTACGGAGCGAAGAGGAACACGTCCGAACCCGATGTCGGAAAGAAAACAATCTAAGATGGAGTCGACGCCCATGCGCAATGGAGCCGAAAGGGAGGAGCCACTCGGTCCCGTGACTCGAAAAGACTTCTTAGAAGAAAAACAACTTGTAACACTCCGAGCCCAACACTAGATGGCAGGATAATGCACAGCATGTGTATCTGCAGCTACACATGCCATCAAAAATATATGTATAAATAATACACGTTCTTCCATTTCACAGTGTTGCAAAGCCAAAGCAGGTGCCATTCTTAACAAAATAGCTATAATTCATTTGCATCTACCTTGCAGAGATGAAGAGGAGAAAAAGCTATGTCAGGATCATCAGGATTGTAATCTGTGCCATTCTAGTTGTCAAGACATCTGCAGTGAGGAGGGGAGTCTGATTTTGCCCACATAGTGAGTTGTTGAAGTGAAAGGGTAGATAAAGTTCCAGTGTTGTGTTACAAGATTATGGTACGTGTTTTGAGTGGGGTTTTGCGTTTGCAAGGCTTTTTGCTAAATCGTGGTCAAGTGTAATGTGTGACGTGAGTAGGGAGTTTGCATACCCTAAGTAAATGAGTAGGGAGTTTGCATACTCCAAGTAAGAGTGGGGAGTTTGTGTACTCCAAGTGAATGTTGCGCTTTGTGCTCAAAATTGCCCACATGGTTGTTGTTTACAGCTCATGTGAAACCTAAGACTCTGGAGTACCACACATGTATATGGAGACACTTGGTTAATTTATTGTCTGCAGTGAAGGTGTTGGTCGTTTGAGCGCTGTCAACAATAACAGTAGACGTCTTGAGTGCGTGATTTGTTAGTTGGTATGAGGTGATTTGTGAGTGCACAGGGAGAATCCATATCAATCACAGTGAGATTTGTGGGTCAAATCTTACTTGCGCATGTGCGAAAGCCACAGTTGGAAGTGTAACCATACAACTTTCAAAGCGTTTGAGTCCTACTCGTAGTAAGCAGACAGGTTTGTATTTTGTGCTCACAATATTTGCATTTAGGTGTATACATCAGAGGTATATAAGATGGCTCTGAAGTGAATCGCAGCTGCAATGTTAAAGGCTGAGGACAGCTTGTGAAGAGGATTGTGGGATTGGAAATACTTCCTGGATTCACAGACTTTGTGCCTGGGAATTAAATCTGTATAAAAAAATGAAGTGCATTGAGAGATGTTTTTATTCCAGTTAGAGAGGGTGAACCTACTTCACCTGAGGGTACACCAGCACTCGAGATAATCGAGGAAAGAGGCGTTTCAGAATGTTGTTGGGTAAAACAGTGGTGCAAAATAACTGAAAAGGAAGGTAACTTAGCTTTTCCCAGTTACAGAACTTTTAATTTAAGGGTATTAAGAGAATCTGAGGAGGGTGATGTATGAATTGAAACCCCTTCCTAGACTTGAACAATTTGAAGGACCTGCCATTTGGGAATTATTTGAGAGGCAGAAAGAGGCTCAGAAATTCTTGAGGAGAATGAGGAAAGCAGAAAAGAAGTTGGCAGAAGCTGGATGAAGAGCAGGGAATGTGGAGAAAAGATATATTACATGGAATTAAATTATTCTCAGCCATAACACAGGAAGGTGATGGAAGTGTTAGATCTAAAACCAAGAAGAAGCCAGTAGAAGATCTGGAGCAGAATGAACACCAAAGGGTAACAGCTTTTGAAAGTGATTCATATGATAAATGTATAACTCCACTTTTTCAGAATCCCCCACGTCTAATGCATTTAAATCAGTAAATCAGAAGTAGTCCAGAGAATTGCTACAGTTGTGTAAAGCCAGATACAGGTAGCTCCAAATGTAGCTACAGTAGCAAAGGTGCCAGCGATTTATCAGCAATTCCAATTGTTAATACAGCCCAGAATGTCACACTTCCAGTTATGCCACAGCCAATTCAGGATTCAGGAATGACTCAAACAGAGTCTATGTCTAATATAAAGACACCACCACAAATTGTGAATCAGAGGCAGCTAATGCCCATCTATTCTCCAGTAACGACACCATAGAATGTTGCCCAAAATCAGTGAAATCAGACTTTTGGTACATGTAGGAAGTTGGCTCTGTATGTGCTATTTCAAAGTAAGGAATAGCATGCACAGAGTCCAAGGGTTCCCCTTAGAGGTAAAATAGTGGTAAAAATAGATAATACTAATGCTCTATTTTGTGGTAGTGTGGTCGAGCAGTAGGCTTATCCAAGGAGTAGTGTTAAGCATTTGTTGTACATACACATAGACAATAAATGAGGTACACACACTCAGAGACAAATCCAGCCAATGGGTTTTAAGAACCACAGGTTCAAATTCTACATGTAATATCTCATTCGAAAGGTATTGCAGGTAAGTACTTTAGGAACTTCAAATCATCAAAATTGCATGTATACTTTTCAAGTTATTTACAAATAGCTGTTTTAAAAGTGGACACTTAGTGCAATTTTCACAGTTCCTAGGGGAGGTAAGTATTTGTTATGTTAACCAGGTAAGTAAGACACTTACAGGGCTTAGTTCTTGGTCCAAGGTAGCCCACCGTTGGGGGTTCAGAGCAACCCCAAAGTCACCACACCAGCAGCTCAGGGCCGGTCAGGTGCAGAGTTCAAAGTGGTGCCCAAAACACATAGGCTAGAATGGAGAGAAGGGGGATCCCCGGTTCCGGTCTGCTTGCAGGTAAGTACCCGCGTCTTCGGAGGGCAGACCAGGGGGGTTTTGTAGGGCACCGGGGGGGACACAAGTCCACACAGAAATTTCACCCTCAGCAACGCGGGGGCGGCCGGGTGCAGTGTAGAAACAAGCGTCGGGTTTGTAATGGAAGTCAATGGGAGATCTAGGGATCTCTTCAGCGCTGCAGGCAGGCAAGGGGGGGGGTTCCTCGGGGAAACCTCCACTTGGTCAAGGGAGAGGGACTCCTGGGGGTCACTCCTCCAGTGAAAGTCCGGTCCTTCAGGTCCTGGGGGCTGCGGGTGCAGGGTCTCTCCCAGGTGTCGGGACTTAGGATTCAAAGAGTCGCGGTCAGGGGAAGCCTCGGGATTCCCTCTGCAGGCGGCGCTGTGGGGGCTCAGGGGGGACAGCTTTTTGTACTCACAGTCTTAGAGTAGTCCTGGGGTCCCTCCTGAGGTGTTGGATCGCCACCAGCCGAGTCGGGGTCGCCGGGTGCAGTGTTGCAAGTCTCACGCTTCTTGCGGGGAGCTTGCAGGGTTCTTTAAAGCTGCTGGAAACAAAGTTGCAGCTTTTCTTGGAGCAGGTCCGCTGTCCTCGGGAGTTTCTTGTCTTTTCGAAGCAGGGGCAGTCCTCAGAGGATGTCGAGGTCGCTGGTCCCTTTGGAAGGCGTCGCTGGAGCAGGATCTTGGGAAGGCAGGAGACAGGCCGGTGAGTTTCTGGAGCCAAGGCAGTTGTCGTCTTCTGGTCTTCCTCTGCAGGGGTTTTTCAGCTAGGCAGTCCTTCTTCTTGTAGTTGCAGGAATCTAATCTTCTAGGGTTCAGGGTAGCCCTTAAATACTAAATTTAAGGGCGTGTTTAGGTCTGGGGGGTTAGTAGCCAATGGCTACTAGCCCTGAGGGTGGGTACACCCTCTTTGTGCCTCCTCCCAAGGGGAGGGGGTCACAATCCTAACCCTATTGGGGGAATCCTCCATCTGCAAGATGGAGGATTTCTAAAAGTCAGAGTCACCTCAGCTCAGGACACCTTAGGGGCTGTCCTGACTGGCCAGTGACTCCTCCTTGTTGCTTTCTTTGTTCCCTCCAGCCTTGCCGCCAAAAGTGGGGGCCGTGGCCGGAGGGGGCGGGCAACTCCACTAAGCTGGAGTGCCCTGCTGGGCTGTGACAAAGGGGTGAGCCTTTGAGGCTCACCGCCAGGTGTCACAGCTCCTGCCTGGGGGAGGTGTTAGCATCTCCACCCAGTGCAGGCTTTGTTACTGGCCTCAGAGTGACAAAGGCACTCTCCCCATGGGGCCAGCAACATGTCTCTGGTGTGGCAGGCTGCTGGAACTAGTCAGCCTACACAGACAGTCGGTTAAGTTTCAGGGGGCACCTCTAAGGTGCCCTCTGTGGTGTATTTTACAATAAAATGTACACTGGCATCAGTGTGCATTTATTGTGCTGAGAAGTTTGATACCAAACTTCCCAGTTTTCAGTGTAGCCATTATGGTGCTGTGGAGTTCGTGTTTGACAGACTCCCAGACCATATACTCTTATGGCTACCCTGCACTTACAATGTCTAAGGTTTTGTTTAGACACTGTAGGGGTACCATGCTCATGCACTGGTACCCTCACCTATGGTATAGTGCACCCTGCCTTAGGGCTGTAAGGCCTGCTAGAGGGGTGTCTTACCTATACTGCATAGGCAGTGAGAGGCTGGCATGGCACCCTGAGGGGAGTGCCATGTCGACTTACTCGTTTTGTCCTCACTAGCACACACAAGCTGGCAAGCAGTGTGTCTGTGCTGAGTGAGAGGTCTCCAGGGTGGCATAAGACATGCTGCAGCCCTTAGAGACCTTCCTTGGCATCAGGGCCCTTGGTACTAGAAGTACCAGTTACAAGGGACTTATCTGGATGCCAGGGTCTGCCAATTGTGGATACAAAAGTACAGGTTAGGGAAAGAACACTGGTGCTGGGGCCTGGTTAGCAGGCCTCAGCACACTTTCAATTGTAAACATAGCATCAGCAAAGGCAAAAAGTCAGGGGGCAACCATGCCAAGGAGGCATTTCCTTACACAACCCCCCCCCCCAAACGAAAGAGGATGAGACTAACCTTTCCCAAGAGAGTCTTCATTTTCTAAGTGGAAGAACCTGGAAAGGCCATCTGCATTGGCATGGGCAGTCCCAGGTCTGTGTTCCACTATAAAGTCCATTCCCTGTAGGGAGATGGACCACCTCAACAGTTTAGGATTTTCACCTTTCAGTTGCATCAGCCATTTGAGAGGTCTGTGGTCAGTTTGAACTAGGAAGTGAGTCCCAAAGAGGTATGGTCTCAGCTTCTTCAGGGACCAAACCACAGCAAAGGCCTCCCTCTCAATGGCACTCCAACGCTGCTCCCTGGGGAGTAACCTCCTGCTAATGAAAGCAACAGGCTGGTCAAGGCCATCATCATTTGTTTGGGACAAAACTGCCCCTATCCCATGTTCAGAGGCATCAGTCTGCACAATGAACTGCTTAGAATAATCTGGAGCTTTTAGAACTGGTGCTGAGCACATTGCCTGTTTCAGGGTGTCAAAGGCCTGTTGGCATTCCACAGTCCAGTTCACTTTCTTGGGCATTTTCTTGGAGGTGAGTTCAGTGAGGGCTGTCACAATGGATCCATATCCCTTCACAAACCTCCTGTAATACCCAGTCAAGCCAAGGAATGCCCTGACTTGAGTCTGGGTTTTTGGAGCTACCCAGTCCAGAATAGTCTGGATATTGGGTTGGAGTGGCTGAACTTGGCCTCCACCTACAAGGTGGCCCAAGTAAACCACAGTTCCCTGCCCTATCTGGCATTTGGATGCCTTGATAGAGAGGCCTGCAGATTGCAGAGCCTTCAAAACCTTCTTCAGGTGGACCAGGTGATCCTGCCAGGTGGAGCTAAAGACAGCAATATCATCAAGATAAGCTGTGCTAAAGGACTCCAAGCCAGCAAGGACTTGATTCACCAACCTTTGGAAGGTGGCAGGGGCATTCTTTAAACCAAAGGGCATAACAGTAAACTGATAATGCCCATCAGGTGTGGAGAATGCTGTTTTCTCTTTTGCTCCAGGTGCCATTTTTATTTGCCAGTACCCTGCTGTCAAGTCAAAGGTACTTAAGAATTTGGCAGCACCTAATTTATCTATGAGCTCATCAGCTCTTGGAATTGGATGAGCATCTGTCTTGGTGACAGAATTGAGCCCTCTGTAGTCCACACAAAACCTCATCTCTTTCTTTCCATCTTTGGTGTGAGGTTTGGGGACTAAGACCACTGGGCTAGCCCAGGGGCTGTCAGAGCGCTCAATCACTCCCAATTCCAGCATCTTGTGGACTTCCACCTTGATGCTTTCCTTAACATGGTCAGACTGTCTAAAGATTTTGTTTTTGACAGGCATGCTGTCTCCTGTGTCCACATCATGGGTACACAGGTGTGTCTGACCAGGGGTTAAGGAGAAGAGTTCAGGAAACTGTTGTAGGACTCTCCTACAATCAGCTTGCTGTTGGCCAGAGAGGGTGTCCGAGTAGATCACTCCATCTACTGTGCCATCTTTTGGGTCTGATGACAGAAGATCAGGGAGAGGTTCACTCTCTGCCTCCTGATCCTCATCTGTTACCATTAACAGATTCACATCAGCCCTGTCATGGAAGAGCTTAAGGCGGTTCACATGGATCACCCTCTTGGGGCTCCTGCTTGTGCCCAGGTCCACCAGGTAGGTGACCTGACTCTTCCTTTCTAGCACTGGGTAAGGGCCACTCCATTTGTCCTGGAGTGCCCTGGGAGCCACAGGCTCCAGAACCCAGACTTTCTGCCCTGGTTGGAACTCAACCAGTGCAGCCTTTTGGTCATACCAAAACTTCTGGAGTTGTTGGCTGGCCTCAAGGTTTTTGGTTGCCTTTTCCATGTACTCTGCCATTCTAGAGCGAAGGCCAAGTACATAGTCCACTATGTCCTGTTTAGGCTCATGGAGAGGTCTCTCCCAGCCTTCTTTAACAAGGGCAAGTGGTCCCCTTACAGGATGACCAAACAGAAGTTCAAAGGGTGAGAATCCTACTCCCTTCTGTGGCACCTCTCTGTAAGCGAAAAGCAGACATGGCAAGAGGACATCCCATCTCCTTTTGAGTTTTTCTGGGAGCCCCATGATCATGCCTTTTAATGTCTTGTTGAATCTCTCAACCAAGCCATTAGTTTGTGGATGGTATGGTGTAGTGAATTTATAAGTCACTCCACACTCATTCCACATGTGCTTTAGGTATGCTGACATGAAGTTGGTACCTCTGTCAGACACCACCTCCTTAGGGAAACCCACTCTGGTAAAGATACCAATGAGGGCCTTGGCTACTGCAGGGGCAGTAGTCGACCTAAGGGGAATAGCTTCAGGATACCTGGTAGCATGATCCACTACTACCAGGATATACATATTTCCTGAGGCTGTGGGAGGTTCTAGTGGACCAACTATGTCCACACCCACTCTTTCAAAGGGAACCCCCACCACTGGAAGTGGAATGAGGGGGGCCTTTGGATGTCCACCTGTCTTACCACTGGCTTGACAGGTGGGGCAGGAGAGGCAAAACTCCTTAACCATGTTGGACATATTGGGCCAGTAGAAGTGGTTGACTAACCTCTCCCACGTCTTGGTTTGTCCCAAATGTCCAGCAAGGGGAATGTCATGGGCCAATGTTAGGATGAACTTCCTGAACAGCTGAGGCACTACCACTCTCCTAGTGGCACCAGGTTTGGGGTCTCTGGCCTCAGTGTACAGGAGTCCATCCTCCCAATAGACCCTATGTGTTCCATTTTTCTTGCCTTTGGACTCTTCAGCAGCTTGCTGCCTAAGGCCTTCAAGAGAGGGACAGGTTTCTTGTCCCTTACACAGCTCCTCCCTTGAGGGTCCCCCTGGGCCTAAGAGCTCAACCTGATAAGGTTCAAGCTCCAAAGGCTCAGTTCCCTCAGAGGGCAGAACTTCTTCCTGAGAAGAGAGGTTCCCTTTCTTTTGCTGTGTTGCAGTTGGTTTCCCAACTGACTTTCCTGTTCTCTTGGTAGGCTGGGCCATTCTTCCAGACTCCAGCTCTACTTGTTCACCCTGTGCCTTGCATTGTGCTCTTGTTTTCACACACACCAGTTCAGGGATACCCAGCATTGCTGCATGGGTTTTTAGTTCTACCTCAGCCCATGCTGAGGACTCCAGGTCATTTCCAAGCAGACAGTCCACTGGGATATTTGAGGAGACCACCACCTGTTTCAGGCCATTGACCCCTCCCCATTCTAAAGTAACCATTGCCATGGGATGTACTTTTCTCTGATTGTCAGCGTTGGTGACTGTGTAAGTTTTTCCAGTCAGGTATTGGCCAGGGGAAACCAGTTTCTCTGTCACCATGGTGACACTGGCACCTGTATCCCTCAGGCCCTCTATTCTAGTCCCATTAATTAAGAGTTGCTGTCTGTATTTTTGCATGTTAGGCGGCCAGACAGCTAGTGTGGCTAAATCCACCCCACCCTCAGAAACTAGAGTAGCTTCAGTGTGGACCCTGATTTGCTCTGGGCACACTGTTGATCCCACTTGGAGACTAGCCATACCAGTGTTACCTGGATGGGAGTTTGGAGTGGAACCTTTCTTGGGACAGGCCTGGTCTCCAGTTTGGTGTCCATGCTGTTTACAGCTATGACACCAGGCCTTTTTGGGATCAAAGTTTTTACCCTTGTACCCATTGTTTTGTGAAGAGGCTCTGGGCCCACCCTCCTGTGCAGGTTTTTGGGGGCCTGTAGAAGACTCTTTACTATTTTTAGTTTTGGTTGTCTCATCACCCTTCCCCTGGGGAGTCTTTGTGACCCCTTTCTTTTGGTCACCCCCTGTTGAAGTCTTGGACACCCTTGTCTTGACCCAATGGTCCGCCTTCTTTCCCAATTCTTGGGGAGAAATTGGTCCTAGGTCTACCAGATGCTGATGCAGTTTATCATTGAAACAATTACTCAATAGGTGTTCTTTCACAAATAAATTGTACAGCCCATCATAATTACTTACACCACTGCCTTGAATCCAACCATCTAGTGTTTTCACTGAGTAGTCAACAAAGTCAACCCAGGTCTGGCTCGAGGATTTTTGAGCCCCCCTGAACCTAATCCTGTACTCCTCAGTGGAGAATCCAAAGCCCTCAATCAGGGTACCCTTCATGAGGTCATAAGATTCTGCATCTTTTCTAGAGAGTGTGAGGAGTCTTATCCCTACACTTTCCAGTGAACATTTCCCAAAGGAGAGCACCCCAGTGAGATCTGTTCACTTTTCTGGTTACACAAGCCCTCTCAAAAGCTGTGAACCACTTGGTGATGTGATCACCATCTTCAAATTTTGTCACAATCCCTTTGGGGATTTTTAACATGTCAGGAGAATCTCTGACCCTATTTATATTGCTGCCACCATTGATGGGTCCTAGGCCCATCTCTTGTCTTTCCCTTTCTATGGCTAGGAGCTGTCTCTCTAAAGCCAATCTTTTGGCCATCCTGGCTAACAGGAGGTCATCTTCACTGAGGGCATCCTCAGTGATTTCAGAAATGTGGGACCCTCCTGTGAGGGACTCACTATTTCTGACTAACACAGTTGGAGACAGGACTTGAGGGGTCCTGTTCTCCCTATTTAGGACTGGAGGAGGGACATTGGCCTCCAAGTCACTAATTTCTTCCTCTGTGAGGTCATCATCAGAGGGGTTGGCTTTTTCAAACTCTGCCAACAGCTCCTGGAGCTGAATTTTGGTAGGTCTGGAGCCAATGGTTATTTTTTTGATATTACAGAGAGACCTTAGCTCCCTCATCTTAAGATGGAGGTAAGGTGTGGTGTCGAGTTCCACCACATTCATCTCTGTATCAGACATTATTTTGCTAAGAGTTGGAAGACTTTTTAAAGAATCTAAAACTGTTTCTAGAATCTAATTTCAAACTTTTAACAAACTTTTTAAACTCTAAAAGACAATGCTAAACAGGGACTTAACACACAAGGCCCTAGCAGGACTTTTAAGAATTTAGAAAAATTTCAAATTGCAAAAATGAATTTCTAATGATAATTTTGGAATTTGTCGTGTGATCAGGTATTGGCTGAGTAGTCCAGCAAATGCAAAGTCTTGTACCCCACCGCTGATCCACCAATGTAGGAAGTTGGCTCTGTATGTGCTATTTCAAAGTAAGGAATAGCATGCACAGAGTCCAAGGGTTCCCCTTAGAGGTAAAATAGTGGTAAAAATAGATAATACTAATGCTCTATTTTGTGGTAGTGTGGTCGAGCAGTAGGCTTATCCAAGGAGTAGTGTTAAGCATTTGTTGTACATACACATAGACAATAAATGAGGTACACACACTCAGAGACAAATCCAGCCAATAGGTTTTTATATAGAAAAATATCTTTTCTTAGTTTATTTTAAGAACCACAGGTTCAAATTCTACATGTAATATCTCATTCGAAAGGTATTGCAGGTAAGTACTTTAGGAACTTCAAATCATCAAAATTGCATGTATACTTTTCAAGTTATTTACAAATAGCTGTTTTAAAAGTGGACACAGTGCAATTTTCACAGTTCCTAGGGGAGGTAAGTATTTGTTAGGTTAACCAGGTAAGTAAGACACTTACAGGGCTTAGTTCTTGGTCCAAGGTAGCCCACCGCTGGGGGTTCAGAGCAACCCCAAAGTCACCACACCAGCAGCTCAGGGCCGGTCAGGTGCAGAGTTCAAAGTGGTGCCCAAAACACATAGGCTAGAATGGAGAGAAGGGGGTGCCCCGGTTCCGGTCTGCTTGCAGGTAAGTACCCGCGTCTTCGGAGGGCAGACCAGGGGGGTTTTGTAGGGCACCAGGGGGGGACACAAGTCCACACAGAAATTTCACCCTCAGAAACGCGGGGGCGGCCGGGTGCAGTGTAGAAACAAGCGTCGGGTTTGTAATGGAAGTCAATGGGAGATCTAGGGATCTCTTCAGCGCTGCAGGCAGGCAAGGGGGGGGTTCCTCGGGGAAACCTCCACTTGGTCAAGGGAGAGGGACTCCTGGGGGTCACTCCTCCAGTGAAAGTCCGGTCCTTCAGGTCCTGGGGGCTGCGGGTGCAGGGTCTCTCCCAGGTGTCGGGACTTAGGATTCAAAGAGTCGCGGTCAGGGGAAGCCTCGGGATTCCCTCTGCAGGCGGCGCTGTGGGGGCTCAGGGGGGACAGGTTTTTGTACTCACAGTCAGAGTAGTCCTGGGGTCCCTCCTGAGGTGTTGGATCGCCACCAGCCGAGTCGGGGTCGCCGGGTGCAGTGTTGCAAGTCTCACGCTTCTTGCGGGGAGCTTGCAGGGTTCTTTAAAGCTGCTGGAAACAAAGTTGCAGCTTTTCTTGGAGCAGGTCCGCTGTCCTCGGGAGTTTCTTGTCTTTTCGAAGCAGGGGCAGTCCTCAGAGGATGTCGAGGTCGCTGGTCCCTTTGGAAGGCGTCGCTGGAGCAGGATCTTTGGAAGGCAGGAGACAGGCCGGTGAGTTTCTGGAGCCAAGGCAGTTGTCGTCTTCTGGTCTTCCTCTGCAGGGGTTTTTCAGCTAGGCAGTCCTTCTTCTTGTAGTTGCAGGAATCTAATCTTCTAGGGTTCAGGGTAGCCCTTAAATACTAAATTTAAGGGCGTGTTTAGGTCTGGGGGGTTAGTAGCCAATGGCTACTAGCCCTGAGGGTGGGTACACCCTCTTTGTGCCTCCTCCCAAGGGGAGGGGGTCACAATCCTAACCCTATTGGGGGAATCCTCCATCTGCAAGATGGAGGATTTCTAAAAGTCAGAGTCACCTCAGCTCAGGACACCTTAGGGGCTGTCCTGACTGGCCAGTGACTCCTCCTTGTTGCTTTCTTTGTTCCCTCCAGCCTTGCCGCCAAAAGTGGGGGCCGTGGCCGGAGGGGGCGGGCAACTCCACTAAGCTGGAGTGCCCTGCTGGGCTGTGACAAAGGGGTGAGCCTTTGAGGCTCACCGCCAGGTGTCACAGCTCCTGCCTGGGGGAGGTGTTAGCATCTCCACCCAGTGCAGGCTTTGTTACTGGCCTCAGAGTGACAAAGGCACTCTCCCCATGGGGCCAGCAACATGTCTCTGGTGTGGCAGGCTGCTGGAACTAGTCAGCCTACACAGACAGTCGGTTAAGTTTCAGGGGGCACCTCTAAGGTGCCCTCTGCGGTGTATTTTACAATAAAATGTACACTGGCATCAGTGTGCATTTATTGTGCTGAGAAGTTTGATACCAAACTTCCCAGTTTTCAGTGTAGCCATTATGGTGCTGTGGAGTTCGTGTTTGACAGACTCCCAGACCATATACTCTTATGGCTACCCTGCACTTACAATGTCTAAGGTTTTGTTTAGACACTGTAGGGGTACCATGCTCATGCACTGGTACCCTCACCTATGGTATAGTGCACCCTGCCTTAGGGCTGTAAGGCCTGCTAGAGGGGTGTCTTACCTATACTGCATAGGCAGTGAGAGGCTGGCATGGCACCCTGAGGGGAGTGCCATGTCGACTTACTCGTTTTGTCCTCACTAGCACACACAAGCTGGCAAGCAGTGTGTCTGTGCTGAGTGAGAGGTCTCCAGGGTGGCATAAGACATGCTGCAGCCCTTAGAGACCTTCCTTGGCATCAGGGCCCTTGGTACTAGAAGTACCAGTTACAAGGGACTTATCTGGATGCCAGGGTCTGCCAATTGTGGATACAAAAGTACAGGTTAGGGAAAGAACACTGGTGCTGGGGCCTGGTTAGCAGGCCTCAGCACACTTTCAATTGTAAACATAGCATCAGCAAAGGCAAAAAGTCAGGGGGCAACCATGCCAAGGAGGCATTTCCTTACAGTACAGTACTAACTGATCAAAGTACAGGACTAATGTTCCCACCAAGTCAATCAAATGTGTCAGAAGCAGATGCATGGACAGTTCATTTAACAATAGGTCCAGTCGTCCCACTGTATGCCCAGGGTAATAGTGAGAGTGGTTCATAAGTTTCAAATCTGGGAGCAGCAGTACATTCCCTTTTTGGAACTAATACAGAAATGGAAAGACTGAGCCAACAATGACACCTATGAATTCTTCTGGTTCTAAACAGATATGTAATGAAGTAGGCTTGCTGATTGATATAATATGTCCCCCATGCTCTACAGGCTCATCTGTACTGGTTCAGGAGCAAGCTATAAGAGCTTCCTGTACTTATCCACAGCCCATATCTCGATGTAATAATATGAGTTTACAAGGGTTATCAGCACAACAATTAACTGAATGGTTAGACAGTCTAAGTGAAGTATCAGTGAAGTATCAGTTTTGAAAAACACACCGAGGGAGAGAAGACATTGAATATGGCTAGACTAAAATTGGAATTGAATGAAATGATCGAGGGAATACTTGAATTGAGAAGATTGGATTGGATTCTTACAATGAAAATTAGTTGCACTTTATATGCAAGGATGTCGCACATCATGCAGGACAGATCTATGGGAAATTAGCTGATTTAGACGCAAACTTTGCAACTGAGATGACTAAATCTAAGCAGTTAAAACGAAGTTACAAATTAGAATTCTATTTTAAAGACATTGCAAGCATGAGATCACATGGAATGAACATTCAAATTAACGAACTGATTCAGAGCATCCCGATATGGGAAGCACTGGATAAGTGGGAAGGCAGATGGGCAAAAAAACAGATCAGGAGTGAAGCCGACTGGACCTTTTAATGGTTTGTTAAGCTTGCAAAGTGTTTGTGGGAAGATCTGAACACTATTTGAAATTGTGGTTCCAGCAGATTTATGGGTCGAATGTAAGCAGTGTTGACTGGACAACTTGTGAGCCGCCAAGGAATACAGTAACAGGTGCACAGTCTGAAGAGGTGGAGAAAAGTTATTGTAAAGATGTTGATTGGCAGGACAGCTCAGGAATCCAAGGAGTCTGTTCATGCTTATTATGAGAGATTATTGCAAGTATTAAAACAATACAGTGGTACAGACATTACTGAACCGAGCAATATGATTCATTTAGTGTTCAGATTTGTTCAAGGATTGAAGCCCGACATTAGCAATACGATTCTGAATCATCTGATTTGCTGGCAGGGAAAATCGATTGATGAAGGACTGCAGTATGCAAAATACTAAAGTGATGAAGTTGAACTGAAGTAGAAGAGGTTAAAGGAGAAAGCGATGGTGATGCAAAATAAATATGCCCAAGCAGCAGGTATGCACGGATTGCAATTTATGGTGAACACAGGAGGAGGAAGGCAGGGAGTACAACAGCAGGGCAATATGATGCCACAGTTTAGAGATAGGGGTCGTGGACTTGTAGAAAATCAGAATGTCAATGTGGCTGATGTTCGAAACATCAATATCTTGTCATGTGTGCAGGAACGGTGGACACTGAAAACGGGGGTGTCCATATAGTAGTGTAAACAATTTAGTACAAAGTGGTGGTGTTGTGCAGATGGTTGACAACAGTCAATTTCAAAATCAAAGAATTCAAAGGCCACAAAATCAAAACATGAACGTTCCAATAGGAGCAGTACAAATGCAAGTTCCCCAACAACAAGTACAATTTCAACAGCAAATTCAGATTCCACTGCAAACGCAGACTCCACAAGCTCCGATGGCACAGCAACAGGTAATGGTTCCTCAGCGGAACGCAAGCCAAAGACCAAATTAGTTAATCACACAATACCCATTAATGGATTTCAGTGATGATGAAGTGAGTGAAGAATATATGAGTGAGAGTTCAGAAGAGGAAGAATGTGTGTTGGCTGCCTCACGGGAGGTAGATCAGCGTGGTATTATGTGAATTTACGTGTTATGGGTCATGATGTTTCATTTTTGGTTGACACTGGAGCAACCCGTTCCACTGTCAGATCTGCATAAGTCCCTAATATGCCCCTTTCTGGAAGGAGAGTTCAGGTAGAGTGGCAAACCAGCATTTGCAAACCCCCATTACGGAGTACACCTGGTTAAAATAGGAGCCTTTGAAGATTTTCACCAATTTGTAGTCTGTGATTCAAGTCCTGTGAGTCTATTAGGAAGAGATTTGCTATGCACATTAAAATACTCCATCACTTGTACTCACGAAGGGATAGAAATTCAAACAAATAGTGATGATTAGACTTCCAGGCAAATTGATGAGATGTATCCTCTCATTTTATCGTTTCCTGCCATGACAGTGAGAGACTTGCCTTATGAATTAAACACGGCAATGATGAGAGTTTGGGATTTCTCTGGAAAATGTATTGGACTCATAGGAGGTGTTGAACCAGTCGAGGTGACTATAAAGCCAAATCCAGTCTTTCCCAGAATGCCACAGTACAATATGACCCCAGAAGTATTCGAGGGAATTACTCCAATAATAACAGGCTTTGTTGAGCAGGGAGGTCTGAAAGAAGAGATGGGTAGCCTGTGAAATTCTCCTATTATGGGCTTGCGAAAGACTAGTTGGAAATACCACGTAGTCTAGGATTTGAGAAAAGTGAACGAAATTGCGGTATGTTATTGTCTAGTGGTGCCACACCCAGCATTCATTTTATTCCAGATGCCATGCGAGGCACAGTGGTTTTCTGTTATTGATTTTTCCCAAGCGTTTTTCTCAGTACCTTTGCACAAAGAAAGTCAGTTCTTATTTTTCTTCAAATCTGACAGTTGTGTGTATTCCTGGTGTCGTACTCCAAATGGATTCTCAAAATCACCATCCATTTCTAATCAGATCCTGAAAAAAAAAAAAAAACTTGGAATTCTTAAATATGCTATTCCAGTAAACTTTGGTGCCATACATGATTTGATGGTTGCATCCAATACACGTGAAGCCTGTAGACAAGATACCATAACACTGTTGAATCATTTAGGTGAAAACTGACATAAGGTTTCACTTACCAAATTACAGTATTGCCAAAAGGAAGTAAAGTATTTGGGTCATCAGACAGAGAAAGGTGCTAGGAAAGTGCCCAGAGAGAGTTGAGACTATTAAGCAGATGAGTCCCTCAGTTACACAGAGAGGTGAGTTAGAATGTTTTAAGGCATGGTGAGCTACTGTTGTCAATGAATCCCGAATTTTTCAGTGATTTCCAAACCACTGCAGAAGTTAACGCATAAGGAAGTTACTGACCCAGTCCCATTAGATGAAGAATGCATTAAAACTTTAACTGAGTTGAGGGTTTGTGCAGAGCTCTGGCTTTGGGAATGCCAAAGAACACAAAAAGTATTTTTTAACATTTTGTCATGAATGTGATGGTTATGCTCTTTCTCTTTTGACACAGTTGCATGGAGGAATGAATAAACCTGTGGCATATTTTTCCACATTGGATCCAGTTGCTGCAGCTTTGCCCGGCTGCTTAAAGAATGTGGCTGCCACTGGTGTAAGTCTTAGTCAATGCAAAGACATTGTGATAGGACACCCTTTAACTCTTTATGTCCCACATTCGGTTGAGGTCCTTTTGACCCAAACCAAAAACCATTAGTGGACAAATGCTAGTCGTACTTATGTGTTATTAATTCTAGGATCTTCCAATGTGACTATTAGAAGATGTTCAGCTTTAAATCCTGCTACATTACCAGTCAATGTTGATGATCCAAATGATGTTAATAAAATGGAACATGACTGCCTTGGTGCCACTGAACTATGCACCAAACCCAGACCTGAAATTCGGGCTACTCCTTTAGAGGAGAATGATCAAGTTGTATTTGTTAATGGCTCCTGTTTAAGAGATAATGAGGGTATTCTGAGAGCTGGGTATGCACTTTGCACCATCTCAGGAGTAATCAAAGCTTCATGGCTTCAAGGAGTCTTTTATGCCAAAGTAGCTTAATTGGTTGCTCTTACAAGAGAATGCTCTGTATCAAAACAGCTCAAAGTGACTGTATTCAAAGATAGCCAATAAGGATTTGGTGTGATGCAAGACTTTGGGCAATTATGGCACCAGCACGATGATATGACCTTTTCAGGATCACCCATTCAAAATGGTGAAAGAACACAGTTTATTAAATTCATTACAATTACCTGAGTAAATTGCGGTTGTAAAATGTATTGCACATCAGAGATTAAATGATTATATCTCATTGGGCAATGCCTATGCTGATCAAACTGCCAGATATTGTGCACTCCATTGCGTCACTTTCAGTGAAGAGTGGGGTGGTGGAAGTGACATCGTGAGACAAATCAAAGTTTCTTAATGTCAGTGGTTGATACCTGGGAAAAAATTAAAAGACTGCAGGAAGAGGCAACAGAGGAAGAACACAGAAGTTGGAGTAGAGCAGGTTGTCTACAAAGAGGAAGATAATGTCTGGATTTCAAATGAAGGGAAAGTAGTATTGCCAGATTGTTTACAGACATATATGACTAGGTATTACCGTGGTCAAGTGGATCTTGGCAGAGAAGCAATGATTTGTACATTTAAACAGCCATGGTGCAAACCCAGATTTAGGTTAATTGCACAAGCAGTATGACACAGATGTGTTACTTGTCAACAGATGAATGTAGGGAAACACACTGTGGTTAGTTTGAGCCACATAGACAGATCAGGTGGTCCATTTAACAGAATGCAACTTGATTTTGTTGAGATGCCTGCTCGTAATGGATTGAAGTATGTGCTGGTAATTGTGTGTGTTTTCCCACTGGATAGAAGCCTGTTCAACACACAAGAATGACAGTCTTACACTAGCCAAGCTTCTCGTCAGGGAACTAATACCTTCTTTGGAATCAGATCGAGGAACTTATTTTAAAAACAAGATCATAACATTGTGGTGTTCAGCACTGAACATTAAGCAAAACTTGCACTGCAGTTACAGACCAGAGGCATCTGGATCGTTGGAACAAAGTGGCCTGATGCATTACCACTTGTCCTGATGAGCATGCGTAACACCTGACAGGAAGACAGGATTGCTGCTACATGAAATCTTTAAGGGGCGTACAATGAGGTTACCAGCAGTACCTGCCAATGTACTTGTGAACATAACAGATGACTTAGTGCTGGATTACTGCAAAGGTCTGGCTGATGTGGTTTACTCTTTATCTTATCAGGTTGATGCAACAAAGGTTCAAAAGGCTCTAGAGCAATGTCACAACGTGAAGGATGGCAAGTGAGTGCTTATCAAAAAACACGTGAGGAAGACGTGCTTAGAACCAAGGTGGAACGGACCATATCAAGTCATCTTTGTGACAGCAGCTGTGAAGTGTGCTGCCACACACACACACACACAGTTCCATGTCCTCTTGAAGACACAGAGCCTGATCCCCTAAGAGTGAATGCAGAAGAAGAAGAAGGGGTTCAAATTAACCAAGATGAGGACTGGACAAGTGGCTGAAATAGAACTTGTGTGAGATGGTGAAAATGCAAGCATTCCAAATATAGATAAAGACGTAGGAAAGCAAAGTCAAAACCAACTTACTGCCAAGATAGCAAATGTTGAAAATCCAGTTGCACCCGAAAAGAGAACTGTAAAAGGAGATCAATGGTCTGCAGCCACATCTGACCTGGTTGCTGATAATCTCCCAACTATAACAAAAGCAGCTGAAGAATTGAATTAAAGTGAAGGCGAAATTTGTGCTGTGAGGAGAACAAAAAGGTAAAGTGTCAAGCCGCAAATACTGAATGGCTCTATTTTGTTGCAAATGAATGGGAGAACACGTTTTTGGCCTTTTGTTTTGAGAATTCAGTTAAACATTCTGGAACTTGAAATCCTATTTGAACTGAGTTTTGAAATAACCTTGCCAATTGATCAACAAAAACATTACACACTGGAAGTGACAATACTGATCATCAGACTGTGATCTATTAGAGACATAACATTTGAACTTTTTTTGAGAACCTTTTAGTTGAAACTTGATGAAATTTCTAGAAGATCGAGAACTGTTGTAAATAAGTGCAGAAAGACTTTTTGAAGCCGCTTTGAATTTGAATTCTGTTCGCTTTTTGCTCCTGAATTTTTCCCTTTTTCTTCTTTTTTCCTTTCTGATTTTACAGAAGCAATAAACCCAGAACAGGGTAAATGTAGTAGATGTAAATATGTGTGCATTGGTTTAATTATAGTATGTATGATTGTATGAATTTTATTGGTTGCAGGAATGAGTCTTTCAGTGAAATAAGATATACAAGGCACGATGACTCCAGTACAGAGAATAACACCATTTAAGCAGGATACGTTTTATAAGGTTGAGAGATTGCTTCATTTGGATTGCACGAAGAGAGATGTGTCTTCCAATGTTTATTACAGTCTTTTGTATGAGTACCTGGTTACAATGAATGTGCTTGACTGCTATGTGTGCACATAGATTACTTCATCAGTCCAAGAAGGGATCACCTATCATAGCTTACCACTGATTTATGGCATTAGTTGCAGGTTATTGTTAACACGTTTGTACAATCAAGAGTACATTCAATATTTTTCAAACATCAACCTTGTTTTCTCTTTTGTTCCTATTGATCAGCATTTGAGCAGCATCGCAAAGGCTAAGAATATAGATATAGTAGGTGGGTTCTTTGAACCTACACTAACGTTTGCACAGCATATGATCAAAGGAATAATCTAACATGTATTCTTACACAAGTAGAGAATGAGTTTATTAATCAAGCTGATGACAGAAGAAAAGCAATGAAAGAAAATATAGATAAAGGCATAGTTTCCAGAAACAAATCAGCTCACAACATACCGGACACACAAGGATGCTTAGCTTTAGATTGGCAACATGTAGGGAAGCTTTGTAAATAAAAGCCGCAATCAAATACTGATAATACATTTGTAGGGATGAGTAAATGCAGATGTGTGTTTGTTTAAGAATGTATGGAATTTTATGTTAAATGGACAAGACCCTGATGTGCCTGGCACATATTACATCTGTGGGAAGAATGCTCATTACAGGTGACCAAAAGGTTGGTGTGGCACATGATATTTAGGAGTATTTTTTCACAAAAATGTATAATTTCAATAATCTTGACAACCCTGCTGGGATTGAGAGATTTAGAATGAGGATTAAAAGATGAGTAAGTAGTTCAGAGATTACCAGAGATATTTTTGGAGCTTTTATTCCATCAGTGGGTGTGATCGTGAAAGACATTAAGATAAGAAAGTTATCAACCATTTTAGATAAAATGTCAACTGATTTTACAGGTTCCATGCTCCTAATGGACACGGAAATGTTTACGGTATTCTTTAAGCAAAAGAAGGCAAAGCCTGCGAGTTTTAATGATGTAACATTGTTGCACTTACATACCTGACAACAGTAAAGAGATAAGGAAATACCTCTCTAACCTGGCAAGTCAGAAAAATGATTTAAATTACCTGAAACAGACAAATATTTGGAAAACGGTAGGCGAAGGATTCACTAAATTAGGATCTTGGATTGGAGATTTAGGGAATGGTTTTGTGAAAATGATCCTGAAATATTTATTAATTGTGGCTGTATGCATAATGTGTGCACTTGGATTTTACAAGACTTACAATTTATGAAAGATGCAAGTAGCAAAGAATAAACATAGGAGGGAAGAGACTGAAATGGAGAATATGAGAAACAGATATTACAAAACCAAGAAAATGACAGCAGACCTAGACCTATGGGTTAACACACTGCAAGGCTGAGTTGTCTCATTGTAAATGAGAATGTCCTTTTGTTAAGGCATTAATTGCCATCAGAGAGGGGAGAGAGAGATCAAAGTTTACTAATATATTAGTAGTGTAGAAGTTACCAAACGAAGCTCCAACAAGACAAGCAATATCCTTTTCATGCTAAACTGGGAAACAGATGACGTTCCTCTTTCCTTAATCTCAAACAACTATTGTTGGATATTATTGAGGGCAGCGTCTGGTCTACTGTTCAAATCAACTGGTATAAAGTGAGTTCTGCAAAATCAGCGGGGTCAGAGGTCCATCCTGATGAGCTGCCAAATCCACCTCTCACAAGATAAAAATATGAATAACGCCAAGGTACAGAAATGGATCGTAAATGAGGAAGAATACTTAGTCAATCCTTTGGCACTATGATTTTCCTCTGACTTCCAATCACTCAAAACCACAGGCAAATTTCTTGAATGAGAATGAGAAAGGCACACATTATTATGAACAAGATAAAACTGTATAAAAGCTGCATTTGGCAGCATTTCAAACAATTATCTTTGAAGCCAAAAACATAGATTTGCAGAGCTACGAATTTTACAAAGGTGTTTGAGATTGCTAAAATAATTAGCAGACACTCTATGGAAAAGAAACTATGTTATAAGGGCAGTTCAAGTCACTGAGGAGTTCCATGACCATATAGAGGAATGAGGCTGAAGATAGAGTTCCTTTACAAGGTTGTGGAACTCTGAGGTGACTTGCAATTTCGTCATGTACAGCAGGGCTACTTTAATCCAGCCACACCATCATCAATTAACTGTAAAACACTTAAATCCTTGAGGGCAGATTTGCTCATATTTCCCACAAGAGAGTCCAAAAAGGCAACTTGCTGCTTTGCATGAAAGGGAGAGAACAGAAATGGGTCATATATGCTAGGATATGGTGCATTTGGCTCTCTCCTATGTGTCGGTGTAGTATGTGTTGCCTAACATAGCGCCATCGAAGACACCCTTGCGCCATCCTGCAAGGGTGTCTGGGTTACAGGCAGGATTGTTTTTGTGCATTAACGGATACATTCCTTCACAAAACAATTCTTACAGGCATATTCCTCTTTCCATGTGTGCTGCAAAATGCAACACATATGGAAAGAGGAAGTAATGAGAAGAATTGAAGATATTTCTCCTTGTTATGCCTCTGTTGTGTTTTAGTGCATCCCAAGGTTTACATACGTCTGTGAATCTGGGTTTGCATGAAAACACAAGGGTGGATGCACTGGAATTCCCATGATCCACCTACTTTCAGCTACTTGACACAAAGCCAGTGCCTTGTGTTACTTTGTAGTTACTAAACTGCTCAATGCCACATAAATCAACTTTGAGAGGCTTAGTAAATCCCAAAATGGATTTTGTGTCAGAGTTGCTCCGCAAAAGTGATCCAATGTATAAAGGCGTGGGACACAGCATTCCAGTTATTTCTTTATTAAACGCAGGTTCATCAGGACTACAGACTGCCACCTTCTTTCTCAGCAACTGGAGCGGTGACCTGAGATTTATCATATATAGCACAAATCATGCAATCCCTTACATAATGTTCGACATGTCTATCCAATACAGGCCACCAAAAACTCTCACAAATCCTTTTCATTGCGCACATTCCTATATGCCCTTCATGAGCAAAAGTCAACACTTTATTTGTGATCCTCTCTGGAACTACTAAAACACTGGACCTGTACAAAAGGTCATTTACACTTGACAACTTCACAGAATCTTGTTAATATGCTTTGCTTAATCTTTCTTTAGAATCCCATCTAGAACACCCTTGCTGAATGCCTTCCTTCACCTCTATGATTTGTTCATCTGAACTACATGCTGACTACCATTCTTCTTCTGATAAAGCTCCCTCAATATGACCGTCAGCCGTGCATACTAACTATGCATTATCCTCATTTACTTCTTCCATACTGACTTGAAGATCTTGAGTAGGAAAACGAGACAGACATTCTGCCAATATATTTTTGATACTAGGCACATACTCCACTCGATAATCCAGGTCGCCATCGCTACAACGTTTTCTAAAGTTAAATTAGGTGTGGATAACACAGCTTCTTGAACTTTTTTGTTGTTTGTTTCCTCCATTAATTGATCCCTGGTCATTTCTTCTTTAACAGATTTATATTCAAAAGATACTGCCAAATTTCCTAAAGACACCTACAAAACTACACAAACACATTGAGATTACTAACTCAAAGAGGGTTTGTACATCACGGAGTACAACTTAAAATAGGAGCACAAGGAATAGCCTGCAATTCATCCCTGCTGTGTACAATGTGCGCATAGCATTAATTCCAAATGTGAACTTAGATAGGTGTGCACATCACTGGTTTAAATTCAAAGAGAAGAGTGCTCCGAGAAAAATGCCCTCCAATTTATAATTAAAGTGTGCGCATCACTGCTGTGTACAGTGTGGGCATAGCGATAATTCCAAGTGTGATCTTTAGACAGGTGTGCACATCACTTGATTGAATTCAAAATGATGCACACTTCGAGAAAAATGCCCATGTTTTGCTGAAAGAGGGTGCTTTGGTTAATACTGCTACCAACAATCATGCGCGGTCTAGTCTTTTATTGAGAAGGGACGTGATGATGCCCCATGTAGTTACTCGCGGCCTGGAGATTTCCTTGTGAATACGCTCAAGCATTTAGATCTCGTGTAATTAGTCACGCGCTTGAACACCAGGCAGTCTAACAAGAAACGATGGATCCCAAAATGACCGTGAACGTGAATATAGGCCTTAGTGCGTAGGTCTTTCATATGAGAGAGAGAGAGGATGTCTGCAAACATAAAGAATGACAATAGAATCTCTAACGCTTTTTTGAAAGAATAAACATGGAGAAAGAATCTACCTTTTCTATAATTATCTAAGGAGTGCAACAAATAAATATGTTGCTGTAAATATCTCCAGACTGCTGGTCACTGTACAGCTAGAAACACAGAGCAGAAGAAAGAAAAGCAACATTTCGTTTTTGTTCTTTAAATTGCTGCTTCAATTATGCTCCATGACCTGACATGCCTTTCCCAGAGGCTGCTGGGACTGGCAGCAGGTATTGTGACATCAGAAGTCAACTGTAATAAGTTATTACATTTAGATTCTGATGTCATTTCTTTATAATAGGCGACTGGGTGCACACAAGTCGCCTATTAGAAGGAAGTCAGAGACAGGCCTTTATACAGAATAACATATTATAGACCATTAACAGCTTTCATGAGACAAGAAGGAAAGGTTGCAGAGCTCAGAGAAGCATTAAGAACCTGCTCAAATTCTGTGGAAGGAATCCCAACACTTTCACTCAGTTGGCTCACAGGGCAAGGGTTAAGTTGGGGAACAAGATTTAGTTGAAAAAATATCTCCAACTTCCTCACAAGTGAGAGGCTCGAAGATGATCAACATCTGCTATGGTTCTATCAACAGAAACTGGGGATAGAGTGCTAACAAAGGAACAAGCACATACAATAAAACATTTTCTCCCATGAATTAACTGGAAATATCATAGTATAAATCATGGGATTCTGCAGTCCCTGCATAAAAAAGCCGTCTATAATTTATTTGTTATGTAAGGCTCTGGTGGAGAACAGCCATCGTTTATTTCAGGTTCTGAATCTCATAACCCGCTGCTTTCTGGTTCTGAAACTCATAACCCGCTGCTTTGTCCTAACAGCAGATGTTAACAAAACTGGCTACTACCTGTTGCAATGTCTAAAGGCTTTCCAGGCCAGGATGACAGGTCTCTCTGTGCTTGTCAGCGCACAGCTGTTTGTATGCTTTGACTGGAAGCAGAAACCACAGCTGCAGAAGGGGGAGGAAGGCAGGGAAAGTGGTGGAGGCTGATTAAGGATGGCAGGTAAGTTATTATTTTTCACATTTGGGTCAGGAAGGAGAGGCCATGTTATGTATGGCTCCCCAATTACTCCTCTGCCCCTGAGGGGCAACTGAAAGCAGGGGTAGAGGATTTTGGGAGCTACAAATTACATAAAATTATAGATGGGTAATAAACGAATTACAGGGATGTTTTTCACCTCAGGGTTTTGAGTGACATCACACAAAACCTCAGCTTCACTCTCGCCTATTTGATGTCACTCTGAACCCCTCAGTGAAAAATATCCTTGTAATTCACTGCTACCTATCTATAATTCTATATATAATAATAGGCGACTTGTGACACACCCAGTTCCCTAATGACTTTAGAACTTATCTGTAATAAGTTGAGATCTGACATCACAATACTTGCTGCCAGAGCCAGCAGCAGAGGGGAAAGGCAGGTCAGATCCTTTGCTCTGTTCTAGCTGTGGAGCAACAAGCAGAAAGGCGATATTTATAGCAACATGTTTATTTCTGAACTCCTTATAGAAAAATTAGAATATATCTGCATGTTTCTACACATTCCAATTTTAATGCACCTTTTTCTAAAAAATGACTCTTATTTAACAGATTGTAATATCTTTTTGCAACAAATACCTAACAGCTTTTTTGGTATGTTTAATTTTGTAATACAGGTTCTATTTGTATTCTTCAAGTTTGCAAACATGCTGTTTTTTCATATTAAAGAGTTATGCATCAAAGATTTAAGTGATTTATGGAAAGGTATCATAAGGGATAAGTTATAGTACGCCGTACAAGGTTATTTCAAGTCACTTCAGAGCTCCCGAACTTGTTATAGGATCTTGTACTTCTGGTCATGGAACTCCTTGAGACTTGATTTATCTTTATTATTCCATATAGTCTTTTAAGAAAAACATAGCAGTGCCTGCCACTCACACCACCTTGACTTTCTGCTGCCTGCTGCCTCTTGGCAAACTTTCTTGAAACACCTGTGATTCCTCAATTGAATCATTTGAGACCCTATAGTCTCCTCCAACTGGGTTTTGTCCACAAGAGCAACCGAATTTGGTTGGTGGCAGCTGATGAGGCTTACATGATTTTGGAACTGGAGTACTATTGCCATGATCTCATTGTCGATTATGTCATTCTTTTATTACATCTCTTGTGTTGGGTCCCATTTAATCTTTTCTGACCAAAGTTCTATTAGACAGTTTCACCCTGAACTGTTGAGTAACCCCGGGTTCCTTCCTGAGCCCAATGTTGTTCAACACCTACGTATCGCTTCCCATCAACTTAATTCAATCTTTTGGCTTATCTTTTTCACCCAAGAAGAAAATATGCAGTTACTGATTCAACGCTTAGAGCATAATGCTCAATAAAGAACAACTCAAATAAAAATTATTTCCTGATTATGGTTGATCGCAGAGCTGGGATCTCCTCCCACTCCAGTGGAAGCACGTAGAAATTTAGAGGTCATGATCTATTTCAAATTGTCTTTCTTTCCCCATGCTAACAAGCTTATAGATACTGGTTTTATTGTGCTAATGGGACAACTGGAGCATTCCAGGCAGTCATTTGATCCTACTTCAACTCTGGCCGTGTCACACTTCTTGACTGTTTAAATCGCTCACCTCTAGGCTTCCCAATACTGGCCATGATAAAACTCGTTTTAAGTTTTGCGCTGCTTGCGTGCTGTACTTGCGAAATCTTTTGTGAATAAAAACATTTTTTTTAAAAGGGGCTTGGAGCCAACCCCTTAATTACCAGGACTAACCATAGGCTTGGTCCAACATCGATCTCATTTACCTGTTTCTGATTGGAGAGCACGTCATTTGCTTTCAGTTCCTGCCCTCTGCTGCTTGCCATCCTGCCATCAGGTGGATTCTGGACCAAATATTTCCAGTCACGGACACTGGTTACTAGCCAGTCTCCTTCTAAAAACCACATTGCTTCCTAAAGTACATTTTTCACAAGGCTGTGTAGTCTGATAAATGTCTGTGTGGAAAAGGGTGAGGTGCCCAAGCTTTGAACTTACTATGACATCCGCTACTAATTTCCACCCGAGAGACATCTGGTTGACCTTCACCGCCATGGTCCTGAGCCTCGGGTGATTCTGTAGTCCAAAGCGGCAGCAGCTGCATTGCTTATTTGGGTCTGACAGTCTCTCAGGTCACATGATGGATTTAACAATGGTGGCTTAGCACTCAGTGCTTGAAGACGAGGGCACAGGTTCAAAGAATGTTAATGTCTGCCTGTTATTTTCTCTCTTCTTTGTACTGTGTCAAAGGACAACAAAATCAAAGCAGCCTTATCACATATTAACCCCTTGATGGCTGGGGTGCCCTTAATTTCGGCATTTAGATCTTCCTGACTGTTTCCACTAAATAAGTGGCTCTTAACCTGCTGACGCAAAAACAACAAGTGATGGACGGAATGCTGAACATTGTCAAACACTCACCCCCAGTCACAGATCTGGGTTTAATCCATCGTTCTTTTGCTCACCATGCCACCCCAGTTTGGACCCAGCCATATGCAAATCAGTCTTGACCCTGTTCCTCATGGGAACAGTCCAGCCCGAACTGCCAAGCCAGGTCCTCCCTGGACCGGAAACAAGCATCCTGGGACCGGTTTCGGGGTTTCACCCCTCATCAGCCAGGCTAGCTTGAATCCAGTGGCATGGGAAGCACGCAGACTTCTATAGACCTTACTGAAACCTGGGGACCCCGACTGAATTGTTATTGGAATCCAGGGACCCTCACTGAGTCATTACTGGAAGGTGGGGACCCCAGCCTAAGCATTTCATCTGCACAGCGCTTGCAAAATCTTTATGTTTAAAAAGAAAAAAATCTTAAAGGGTAGGGGGGTTCGAGCCCACCCATCAATAACCTTGTCCTACCATTGGAAGGCTCTCACATGATCTCCACATCGCTCTACTTACCAGTGGCTGGATCCCACGTGGTCTACACATCCCTCTACTTACCACTAGCTGCCTCCCTCGTGGCTCTTTGCTGGTCACCTCCTCCTCCTTGCCTCAGTCATCATGCTGTGGAGAATGGCCTCAGGCCCAACTACTGCTTCCGGTACCCACCTCTTTCCACTGGCAGCTTCTGATGGTAGTTTTGGTTGTTTAAAAATACTTCTCCCCTCACATTTTTTTTTTTTTTTATTAGATGCCTAGCACTCCATACGAGTGCGTGCATGTGCAGGCCATATTCTTTTCTCCCTGGCGCTCACAGTGTATGGCTGCTCTTAGCTTACATTCTTCAAGCACTTTTAAAGCACTGGATGTAGGGCTATTATCAGAATGCAAACAGAAAAAATAGGTTTCTGTGAGCGCCTCACGATCTGATATAGTAGCACATACTGAGATAGCATGCATAGTTTGGGCCTGCCCCAAAGATCTCTAGTTGCCTCCTGCCAGGTTGCAAATAACCCATTAGTTCCCACTTATGTTTCATTAAAATCTGGATGCAGTGGGAAGGGATGGGTTGTATTGGTACCAGAATACACATAATAGGAATGGGTACACTGCACATGTATGACATTTGACTTTGAAACGTTTCCATGTGCAAGAGTAAAAGCCTGGAAAGTGTAAAAATGTAGGTGGGAGAGAGAAAGGCCATGCTTTGTGAACAGGTTGGGCAAAAGGCGGGATTTCACCCCTCTATCACTTGGGCTACTTACTTGGTATGTTCATGTGTCAGTTCTTAGACGGGAATTGATGGTTCCAATCTGTTTCTTTCATCACCGTCCTCAGTCACAATGCCTTTATATGCTTTAAGCTAACTGGCACTTGAGTATTTCATGCAGTTCAACCATTCAGATGGAGTTTAGTAGGGTTACAAATTCTAGCAGGATAAGGTAAACTTTCCCGTTAGTGAAAGTAAATGAGACTTTTAGCTGAGAAAGCCTAAGGTTATTAGCTGAGATCATCTGAGGTATGCAGAACAAAGTGTGACAGAAATGTATTAACATATAAGCGTATCATTACAGAATGCTATCTTTCTGAGCTGTTGTATACTTGAGTACTCCTGCCAATTGAGATCTACCCTATGGTCTACCAAGGTACCAATTTTATTTTTTTTAAATGAAACTCAATCCCTATGTGAATAACAAAGGTAAGTTAGTTTATCCATATGAACATGGACGTTTAGGTACGGAGTACCACACAGGGAGACAACAAACAAATTCAGGCAGTGCTTAATTTGGTAATAAAAACTTGATGGTTCCCAAAGCTCTCCTCTGAAACACATGGATGCTGCAATTAAATGTGCGAGCACAGAATACTGAGGCAGCGTAATCCTAAAGCCATCTCGGGCCTCTTTAATACATTTAAAGCCACTTTCTTCTCCTCCAGCTAACTCTTACAGCTTTCTGCTTTCTCCCTTTGTGATGTTTTTCCATATTTCTCTTCCTGCATTTTTCATGTGTCTTTTGCTTGCAGTAAATGTCTGACGCGGAAAAATAAGTGCTGGCCCCCAAAAATAAGTGCTGGTGCCCTCTACCGTCTCAAACTAAGCACTGAATTCAGGGTATGTAAATAAGGGCTGCTTTAGGCTTACGTTCTTCAAGCAGCCCTGAAATCATCTCCCACTCCCCCGCCCCCCCCCCCCCCAACACTGTGCCTTTAGCTTTAACTAAGCCATGAAGGGGCTGTAGTGTGGACATATTGCACAGTTCTTGTGAATAGTGACAGTAAATAATCATTGAAAATATAACCAGTGTGATGAGTGCAGAGTATGTAAGCAATTACACTGCGCTCGAGATTCTTTTCGGATGAGCAACCTGACTTGTGCTGGCTCGCGCTACAGCATTGTGAGAGTTGACTCACGCTGAGAATTGTTGATTTTCAAATGTAAGTGCCTGGTGGTTGTTGTCACGGTTTTTAAACAAATAGTTAAAGGTAAAAATGCTACCGCTGTCTTTAGCACTAAAACACTGTCATCAAATAAACACAAGCTCACTGGAAAATCGTCCCATTTACCAGACCGTCCCCAGCCTCCAAGCCGCCAATCACAAGTGAGTTTGAATTTCTAATGGAACTGCATTCACTTTACGGCTACAAATAACATTGACAAAAGAACCGTTCTGGCAATTGCTGTCTTGACAAGAAAGCACGGCTCCCTGCTCACCTCCTACAAAATCTAGGGCCAATTCCACAAACAAGCAATGTCAAAGCCAAAAGATTTATCTGCTGTATTCATGTTTTTTTGCATGTTATTCATCAGCACAAGCTGATGTACAGCATGTCTTAAAGTTTATAAAAAAAGCGCTGTAATGAGCCCAGTGTTGATTGCATTAATGCTTTTTATTTTTATTTGAGGCAGCCAGCACACCAGCTTGCGCTGCTGTTTAACATGTCTAAAATTACTTTGACAAAACCTGCAAAATCTCTTGCATTAAAAATATAAAGCATTGCCAAAACCGGTACCACCCGCTTATGCAAAATCTATTGGTTTTGTCATTTTTTGTTTTTTTAAAGACATGTTATACAAGAGCGTGACCTGCGCTATGATGCAATCATCGCTGAGCGCATCATAACGCTTTTTAACTGAAGGACATGCTGCACAGCAGCTTGTGCTTTTGTGTAACGTCTAAAAACAATTCACAAAAGCAAAACATTTTATTATGGGTTTCTTAAGGATGGCAGATTGGTGGGTGGTGCTTCTTCTATTTTGAAACTAATTCAACTAGATGAAACTGTCTTTATTTTTAAAATAGAATATTAATTGAATAACCTCTGTCAGAAAGTATTCCTTGTGCTCTAATGGTAATCCGCAGTTCATGCTTTCTGAGAACTAGGCTTAGGCATACTGTCTGAAGGATATGTCTTGTGCTCGGTGTCGATTAGGAAGAGCTACAAGACATGCTTAGAGGATACTGTGGGTATGGGCCTTTGCACACACCTTGGCAGAAGGCCACTCCCAATGCTTGGTATTTTCTGGGCACTACTACTTGTCACGCTTAACGCGTACTAAGGGCATGGGGGAAATAAATTAATAACCTTTCACAATGGACAATGGGCCTTGCTGAGCCACTCATCGAATGAAATCATTTTCTGTCCTATAAAAGTATTTATGAATAATAGACACAGAAAGGGTAATGCTTTTTTAACATATTGCAGTGCAGTAGAGCCGCTGTGCAATATAACTTAAAGTAAACAAAAAAAAAAAAACGCTATGACAGACGATGACAAAGCCAATAGATTTTGCATAGGCGAAACCCACTGGCTTTGCCAGTGCTTGAGCTGCTCGCCCATTAATAAACATATTTGTAGATCCCTGTGCACTGTCCACAAAGTAGTTACTGTAAAAGTCCCAATCTCTCTTAGGTGAAAATTTCCTGTTCTATGTCCTAATGTGTACTTTAACCCCTTCGCTGCCAGGCCTTTTCCCCCTCCTGTGCTGAGCCTTTTTTTTTTCTATTTGGGGCAGTTCGCGCTTAGGCCCTCATAACTTTTTGTTCACATAAGCTACCCACGCCAAATTTGCGTCCTTTTTTTCAAACATCCTAGGGATTCTAGAGGTACCCAGACTTTGTGGGTTCCCCTGAAGGAGTACAAGAAATTAGCCAAAATACAGTGAAAATTTAGTTTTTTTTTTAAAAAAATGGGAAAAAAGGGCTGCAGAAGGCAGCTCGTGTTTTTTCCCCTGAAAATGGTATCAACAAAGGGTTTGCGGTGGCAAGATCACCATCTTCCCAGCTTTCAGGAACAGACAGACTTGAATTGGAAAACCCAATTTTCAATACAATTTTGACATTTTACTGGGACATAACCCATTTTTACTATTTTTTGTGCTTTCAGCCTCCTTCCAGTTAGTGACCAAAACGGGTGAGAAACCAATGCTGGATCCCAGAAAGCTAAACATTTCTGAAAAGTAGACAAAATTCTGAATTCAGCAAGGGGTCATTTGTGTACATCTTACAAGTGTTTCCTACAGAATATAAAAGCTGAATAAAAAAAAAATTTAAATTGAGGTGAAAAAACCAGCCATTTTTCTCCACGTTTATATAGGGCTTGCAGGTTCATCAATAACTCTAGGTACCTAGAGCCAATAAATGAGCTGCACCTTGCAATGGGTTTTTATTCTATACCGGGTATACAGCAATTCATTTGCTGAAATACAAAAAAGTGAAAAATAGGTATCAAGAAAACCTCTGTATTTCCAAAACGGCCATAAGATAAGGTGTTGAGAAGCAGTGGTTATTTGCACATCTCTGAATTCTGGGATGCCCATACTAGCATGTGAATTACAGGGCATTTCTCAAATAGACGTCTTTTTTACACACTGCCTTACATTTGGAAGGAAAAAATGTAGAGAAAGAAAAGGGGCAATAACACTCGTTTTGCTATTCTGTGTTCCCCCAAGTCTCCTGATAAAAATGGTACCTCACTGGTGTGGTTAGGCCTAGCGCCCACGAAAGGAAATGTCTCAAAACACAATGTGGACACATCAAATTTTTTCACAGAAAACAGAGGTGTTTTTTGCAAAGTGCCTACCTGTGGATTTTGGCCTCTAGCTCTGCCGGCACCTGGGGGGGCAGAAATGGCCTAAAATAAATTTGCCCTCCCAACCCCCCAGGTGAGCGACCCTTGCCTACGGGGTCGCTCCCCCTACGTGACATTAGTGCAAAAAAAAAAAAAAAAGATCCCCGGTGCCTTGTTGTTTCTGCCCCCCTTGGGGGCAGATTGACCTAAAATCGGCCGATAAGCCCCCAAGGGGGGCAGAAATGGTCTAAATACAGTTTGCCCCCCAGGGGAGCGACCCTTGCCTAATGGGTCGCTCCCCATCTCTAAAAAAACAAACAAACAAACAAAAAAAAAAAAAACACAAGAAAAAATTTGCCCTGGCGCCTAGAGGTTTCTGCCCCCCTGGGGACAGATCGGCCTAATAACAATAGACTGATCTACCCCCGGGGGGGCAGAAATGGCCAAAAATAAATTTGCCTCCCCCACCCCCCTGGGGAGCGACCCTTGCCTACGGGGTCGCTCCCCTTGCGTGACGGCGCAAAAAAAAAAAAGATCCCTGGTGCCTAGTGGTTTCTGCCCCCCTTGGGGGCAGACTGACCTAAAATCGGACTATCGAAAATGGCCTAAATACAATTTGCCCCTCCAGGGGAGCGACCCTTGCCTACGGAGTCGCTCCCCACCTCAAAAAAAAAAAAAAAGACCACTGGTGCCTAGAGGTTTCTGCCCCCGGGGGGCCAGAAAAGGCCTTAAAAAAAAAAGCCCCCCCTGGGAGCGACCATTGCCCTAGGGCTCACTCCCTCATGCCAATTTCATAAAAAATAATAAAAAACCCTGGTGTCTAGTGGGCGTTTTAGCAGCGGGATTGCTTGCAACCATGTAACCATTACATCCTGGGCACAGAAGGGGTTAATTATCAGACACTTATTCAAGTTAATGTTACTTTCATACAGCTCACCAGAACAGGAAGAAACGCTTTCTCCTAGCTAAGACCCTCCCTCTAGAACCGTCTTATTAGCCATACAATGATTTCAAACGGTCACTTTACATTGTTAGCTTATTAGCACGTTGTCTAAACTTAAGAAATACCACATTCTTCATTTTTTAACTCACTCTTTAACATTTTTGCATCTAATGAATACAATTTATTTTTACTATTTGAAACTGCCTGTAAACATATGCTCATACAAGCAAATACATCCCTTCATTTCTTAGAGCTCCTTACACTGTCAATTAAGAGGCATGAAATGCCAGTTTTATGCATGTTGGCATCCCCATCCTGGATCGTGGGGGAATGCCTTTTCAATAGGATGGTCAGGGATCTTTGCATATGCTCCCCCCATACCTCTCACACTCAGGCATTTCAACAAGATAAATACAGAGCAGTATATAATTGTTTCACGGAGCTGCTCCTGGTGTCGGAAACCAACCACATTCAGCCAAAACCACTCAGGAGGGCTCTTGACGATGAACCAAGGCCATGTCCTTCATCCAGACACAACTTCTCCACACTTACAAGCATGGCTCCTGAATTCCTAAATATATCTCAAGGCTGAAGGGACATTCTAGCCAAATATAGAGCAGACACAGCTACCAAAATGTATAGATTAAAGTGGGAAAATATCGGTCTATGGTGCCAGAAGTCAGGCTTCTCCATAACAAATACTGCCTTATCTCTTGTCTCTGGCAAAATCAGGATTAGTCCATGCATCCATAAAAGTACACCTGGCTGCAATATTAAGATAGAGACCAGGGGTCTCCAACTTTGTTTTGTAGTGAGAGCTACTTCTGATGAGTAAAAATCATTGTGAGCTACTGAAGGCCAAGGCACTTGTGCAGTGTTACCAGACACCCCCACACCTAGCTATATTAACTTTAAACGTAACGTCCATAGAGCCAGAAACCATGGTTTGAACAAAGTACTTTTTGACTTGGGGCACAATGACACTGCTGCCATGTGTGCCAGTGAGGTCTTGAGCAAATATGAATGGGATAAGTGTGTATGGGTGATGAGAGCTTATGTCTTTTGTACTTGTAGCACAGGATATATCTTCCCTCATATGTGGAACTGTTACATGTATAACAAACATACAACTATTTTTTTAATCTGAGAAGTTTAAAGTTCTTAATAATCTTTTACAAAATATTTATTATAAGGAACATGTTTCCGCAATTTAAATTCCTCCCACATAAAAAATGGCTGTATGTTTCAATTATAAATATAACAGAAAGTCTACCAACCACTGGGAGCAAGATCCCAGCTATGTGTAAATGCAACTCTTTGAGACGGGAGAACATTAAACTAAAGAGTTAACTTTATATGGATGCCATAAAACTCATAATTTAAAGTTTCTCCCATTTCAAATTGCTACACTTACAAACAGCAGGCATCTTGCACCCAGTGGCCTGTAGACATGGTGTGATATTTATGACAGAAAAATACAACCATTTATTTATAAGGGAGGAATTTAAAGTGAAGAAACATGCTTCACAAAATATTAATAAAGGATCTGAGTGTTGGCACAGCATAAGACCCTGCATGGCGAATCTTTCCAGCATGCGATGTATGGCGTGGCAGCACATTAATCTTATATTTTTGACAAATAGCAATATCTAATCTATTCCTTTTTCTCTCTGGCTTAACCTTTTTTCTTATTTTCTCCTTTTTTTCTTCCCTTCCTTTTAACAAGTCTTTGTTATATAGTCAGTGACTACTTATGTGCATCTCAGGCATAATGTTTTTGTCCGGATGATGATCCTAACAATCAAATAAGGGATCGAAACATTGACATTTAGCACTTGGACACTGTACAATAATATATGTTTTGACATGAGCAAGAGTAGTGTAAAATCGCTGAGCAATTATGATTTATGGTTTCCAAGACGTTTTTGTTTTCCCACTACACTGCTTTCTTACTTTCGTTTGGAATAAACGTACTGATTTATTGCATGTTTTCCACAGACTTCATTGTGATTCTATGAGGTATTTAGATCTATAGTCCTTCTATCTAAGGGACCCTTGTTCCTTTATAAAGCACTTGCTTTCTTAATCCCTGTGGGTTGTCCCCTGTGTGTTTTAAAATTCACAAAATATTAAGACATAATTGACTCAATGTTTCATATAAATATGTTTCTTCATTTAAAATTTATCCCATTTAGAAAAAAACGATTTTATTTTTTTCACTTATATGTATGGCACAGTGTATATTGGCCACCACAAGCAAGAGACCTGCTGTTTGTAAATGTGACCCTTTGAAATGGGAGAAAATTAAACTGAAGAGTTAACTTAATCTTTACGTTAACTCGTCCTTTTAATTTTCTCCCATTTAAAAGTATTCAAAAACTTCATTTTGTTCTCACACTAGTAGACAAGGACTTATTTAAGATTTAAATACCTCAATGCTTCAGTTCTTCACAATTGTACCCTGGGTCATAAATCAGACTCCAGCACTGCTCATTATCAGGCCCGCTATCTGCAGCCTAAAGATAATATTGTAAAATAAACACAGTATACCCTGAACTTTAAAAGGAAGATGTGAATCTGTGCTTGTTTAAAAATTAAATCAAGGCTGTGGGCTACTCTGAAGGTGTCTTCGAGCTACTAGTAGCTCACGATCGACTGGCTGCAGACATCTGTTTTAGATTCTGATTTTTTTTTGTAGCCAAATAGGAACCCTCCTCACTCTATCCTTTAGGGTCTTAGATGAAAATGTGCAAAAAAATGTTGCAGTCCTTTACCTTATGTTGAGGGTAGAGGCAGCAGATACAGCCCTTATGGTGGTCTTCAGAGTGAAGTATTTTCTTACCACATGTACCACAAGGCCTGAAGTGCCCTATCTTTGATGCATCTCACACAGGAGTAGGAACATTCTTCCTAAACTGGTTGAAGAAAACTGAGCAGAGCTCAGGGAGACTCCCTTCATACGAAGTGCATTAGAAAATCTGAGGGAACCAGCCTCTGTGGGGAGTATTCTAGAGGTGGCATCACCTGATTGGCTGGGGTTCGGTGCTTTTTAAATAACATGGATAAGTTATGAAAGTGAATGCTTGATTGCCATTGTATCCTATAGTAATGTCATGTACTGCTGTATTATGATACCATGGGATTCCCACTTTGACAACAGGGAATGATTCAAGCTAGTGAATTTATGAAAGATGTAATCCTGGAGAAGCAAATATACGCACGGGAACAGGGTATGAAGGCTCCAAATTGCCATGCCTTAGATAGTTGGCTGACACTCACATTACAAGTTTGTGGGGAATGACAAACCCTTACTAAGCACATTCCCAGACTGGATTATTTTACTCCTGTCATGGGCAGGAGGAGGGTGAAGTGAAAAAAAGGTTTAATTAGCAAGTGCACTACTCAAAAGTATTTACACATGTGCAAATGTAAAATGTTACATTTACACTTTGGGAAATGCCTCAATGTGTGAGTAACCTGGAATTCAGAAAATAACTACAGAATTAGTCCTAGGAAACTTCAATTGTTGCAGCATCCCAGGAACACCTATTAATCCTTTCTGAATAAAAGAAATCGATATATAGGTAGGACTACATTTGCAAAAGTAGATTTCAGACATTTCTTTCAAGACCTGAGGCCAAAAAGATTAAGATATCCAGTGCATAGGTTAGAAACTTGTGAAAATCAAGAGGGATGCACCATTCTTAAAGGTGTCTGCAGTCCGAACTGACCACATTTCAATACTAAGTAGTTATCCTGACTATTCATAAATGGTCCCCTAGCAATTACAGAAAAGTCAGCTCACGACTGAGGCGTTTTATTCACTTATGGATCTATTAGGGCAGTTATGAAGTGTGTGTGGTGCTGGGCCACTTGGTACATGCACAATAAGCACAGATTTGTGTACCGGCCGCGGATCCCATATATAAATACAAGTATATCGGGGTCAGCTTATCAACAGGGTGGATGAACTGAATAAAGTTTGGAGGGCAAGAGTAGTTCTGGGACAAAAATTGTGCTGTGGCTGTCCAAATGTAGGGTGGAGCTCTGTATAGGCAACTAATGTTGTACTGGCTCAGAACTAGGTATGTTGTCCTGCAGTAGCTGAAGCACACTGTTTGTCAAACATAGTCTGGCAAACGTAGTACAGCTGCAGTCCAAGTCTCTAGTTTGCTTCTTCAGAATAAAATAGAGTGAAACAAGGGAAGTTAATCTGTGGCCATAAACAAAAATCACAAGACTTTTTCCATGTGAAAGGAGGAAGACAAAAAATGCAGTATTCAGAGGGTGCTCGCAGTGACTGGATAAACTGTATGAAAGGAAAATACATGTGTAATATAGGAAGTCCGGTAGATTCCACTAGCAGTTCTAAAAAACATTATTTGGTCTTGGTCACATGATGTCCACTGCGTAAGAGAGAGTACAGGATGGCAGATTTGAAACTTCAAGTTTAAAGGAACCCAGCAGCCTTACTTCCTAGCGACGGCTCCTTAGTAAGTGTAGTAGCTCCCTTGTACCATTCTGCAGTAATAGACTTAAATCTAGGTTAACTACTTAATTACAGTTGGTGAAGTTAGGTTAAATATTTACCTCCGGAAAGTCCTTCTGTTTCGTTCTCCAAGCAGATTTCAGCAAAAACTTTTGAGCAGTCGCTGGCGGAGGTTCCAAGCAGAGTGCGTAGTATGGAGGAAAAGCCAGCTTCATATAATGTAAGCTCTCCTTCCTGACACGGCTCTGAAAACAGCTGGGGAGAGGCAAAAATGACATGAGTGTGGAAAAGAGAATGTCGAAAAACAGTTTCTCAGTGCTGCAGAATGAGCATTAAAAAGGGTGCAATATGGAAAAAACAGGGAAAAACAAATACAATAAAAAACAGGCAGTGGGGAAAAGAGTAGAAAAGCACAGATGATTGAAAGGAGGATGAAAAAACAAGTCCAAAGTAATATAACTGGGCAAATCAGTAACAGGGTTGAGTTCCACTGAGGTGTTCCAAATGATGTCAAAAGGACGAGATTAACGCTTCAGTTGTTTCGGACCACCGAGGTGGAAACTGCCACATTGAGAGTAACCAAATAACATTTTATATTGTGCAAGGTTCTCCCCAACAGCATTGTCGTGTAAGCAGATACCGCGGAGAAGTCATTTACATGCCATACAGAAAACAGACTTCCTCCCCATACTTACAATTCCTTCATTCTTTCTGTCACTCGCCTCTTTTCTAGCACCCTCAGCAACGCCTTTTAAACAATTAAAAATACATACATGGATTCCTGCCATGCTTTCAATCACACTTCAACAAATTTCCAAATAAAATAAATGTGGACCAGTGTCAAAATATTCGGAACAAATGTGCCAGTAAAACAGATGCAAACAATGATATCTGCAATACAAAGGTCACATTTCATGTTATTACCACACAACAGCTTAACTGAGTTTGTAAACCAATGCTGAATGTCTCAGAGTCCCCATCCTAGAATCACTTTATAAAGGAAACCAACTGATAATAATCATAAAGGTAGTTATTGTGATTTAGTTTCACTGAACAGATTTAATACCCCGTGCCATGCTTATAAATACCATCGACAATAGACAGCTGTAGAGTGTAATATGCTACTTATTATCTTTGCTGCTAAGAAAGGAACATCCTGACACACTTGACACTTCGCCTCTCATGCTCATAAGCCATGACCGTTTTCAAACTCAACAACTGTTATTAACAGCAAAAAAGAAAGTATACGTCAACATCATACAAAGAGTGTACAGCTAAGAGGTGATATCTGCTATTATTTTTAGATGCAGTGGAGCGTACACAGCATACGCAGGCCTATTTATTTCATAGTCATTATTTTTAATAGATAGGACTGCACTGCTGTAAAGAAATGGCTCCCTGTTGCAGTTACCCCCCACTTTTTGCCTGATACTGATGCTGACTTGACTGAGAAGTGTGCTGGGACCCTGCTAACCAGGCCCCAGCACCAGTGTTCCTTCACCTAAAATGTACCATTGTATCCACAATTGGCACACCCTGGCATTCAGATAAGTCCCTTGTAACTGGTACTTCTAGTACCAAGGGCCCTGATGCCAAGGAAGGTCTCTAAGGGCTGCAGCATGTCTTATGCCACCCTAGAGACCCCTCACTCAGCACAGACACACTGCTTACAAGCCTGTGTGTGCTAGTGAGAACAAAATGAGTAAGTCGACATGGCACTCCCCTCAGGGTGCCATGCCAGCCTCTCACTGCCTATGCAGTATAGGTAAGACACCCCTCTAGCAGGCCTTACAGCCCTAAGGCAGGGTGCACTATACCATAGGTGAGGGTACCAGTGCATGAGCACTGTGCCCCTACAGTGTCTAAACAAAACCTTAGACATTGTAAGTGCAGGGTAGCCATAAGAGTATATGGTCTGGGAGTTTGTCAAACACGAACTCCACAGCACCATAATGGCTACACTGAAAACTGGGAAGTTTGGTATCAAACTTCTCAGCACAATAAATGCACACTGATGCCAGTGTACATTTTATTGTAAAATACACCACAGAGGGCACCTTAGAGGTGCCCCCTGAAACTTAACCAACTAGCTGTGTAGGCTGACTGGTTCCAGCAGCCTGCCACACTAGAGACATGTTGCTGGCCCCATGGGGAGAGTGCCTTTGTCACTCTGAGGCCAGTAACAAAGCCTGCACTGGGTGGAGATGCTAACACCTCCCCCAGGCAGGAGCTGTGACACCTGGCGGTGAGCCTCAAAGGCTCACCCCTTTGTCACAGCCCAGCAGGGCACTCCAGCTTAGTGGAGTTGCCCGCCCCCTCCGGCCACGGCCCCCACTTTTGGCGGCAAGGCTGGAGGGAACAAAGAAAGCAACAAGGAGGAGTCACTGGCCAGTCAGGACAGCCCCTAAGGTGTCCTGAGCTGAAGTGACTCTAACTTTTAGAAATCCTCCATCTTGCAGATGGAGGATTCCCCCAATAGGGTTAGGATTGTGACCCCCTCCCCTTGGGAGGAGGCACAAAGAGGGTGTACCCACCCTCAGGGCTAGTAGCCATTGGCTACTAACCCCCCAGACCTAAACACGCCCTTAAATTTAGTATTTAAGGGCTACCCTGAACCCTAGAAAATTAGATTCCTGCAACTACAAGAAGAAGGACTGCCCAGCTGAAAACCCCTGCAGCGGAAGACCAGAAGACGACAACTGCCTTGGCTCCAGAAACTCACCGGCCTGTCTCCTGCCTTCCAAAGATCCTGCTCCAGCGACGCCTTCCAAAGGGACCAGCGACCTCGACATCCTCTGAGGACTGCCCCTGCTTCGAAAAGACAAGAAACTCCCGAGGACAGCGGACCTGCTCCAAGAAAAGCTGCAACTTTGTTTCCAGCAGCTTTAAAGAACCCTGCAAGCTCCCCGCAAGAAGCGTGAGACTTGCAACACTGCACCCGGCGACCCCGACTCGGCTGGTGGAGATCCGACGCCTCAGGAGGGACCCCAGGACTACTCTGATACTGTGAGTACCAAAACCTGTCCCCCCTGAGCCCCCACAGCGCCGCCTGCAGAGGGAATCCCGAGGCTTCCCCTGACCGCGACTCTTTGAACCTAAAGTCCCGACGCCTGGGAGAGACCCTGCACCCGCAGCCCCCAGGACCTGAAGGACCGGACTTTCACTGGAGAAGTGACCCCCAGGAGTCCCTCTCCCTTGCCCAAGTGGAGGTTTCCCCGAGGAACCCCCCCCTTGCCTGCCTGCAGCGCTGAAGAGATCCCGAGATCTCTCATAGACTAACATTGCGAACCCGACGCTTGTTTCTACACTGCACCCGGCCGCCCCCGCGCCGCTGAGGGTGAAATTTCTGTGTGGACTTGTGTCCCCCCCGGTGCCCTACAAAACCCCCCTGGTCTGCCCTCCGAAGACGCGGGTACTTACCTGCAAGCAGACCGGAACCGGGGCACCCCCTTCTCTCCATTCTAGCCTATGTGTTTTGGGCACCACTTTGAACTCTGCACCTGTCCGGCCCTGAGCTGCTGGTGTGGTGACTTTGGGGTTGCTCTGAACCCCCAACGGTGGGCTACCTTGGACCAAGAACTGAACCCTGTAAGTGTCTTACTTACCTGGTAAAACTAACAAATACTTACCTCCCCTAGGAACTGTGAAAATTGCACTAAGTGTCCACTTTTAAAACAGCTATTTGTGAATAACTTGAAAAGTATACATGCAATTTTGATGATTTGAAGTTCCTAAAGTACTTACCTGCAATACCTTTCGAATGAGCTATTACATGTAGAATTTGAACCTGTGGTTCTTAAAATAAACTAAGAAAAGATATTTTTCTATATAAAAACCTATTGGCTGGATTTGTCTCTGAGTGTGTGTACCTCATTTATTGTCTATGTGTATGTACAACAAATGCTTAACACTACTCCTTGGATAAGCCTACTGCTCGACCACACTACCACAAAATAGAGCATTAGTATTATCTCTTTTTACCACTATTTTACCTCTAAGGGGAACCCTTGGACTCTGTGCATGCTATTCCTTACTTTGAAATAGCACATACAGAGCCAACTTCCTACATTGGTGGATCAGCGGTGGGGTACAAGACTTTGCATTTGCTGGACTACTCAGCCAATACCTGATCACACGACAAATTCCAAAATTGTCATTAGAAATTGATTTTTGCAATTTGAAAAGTTTTCTAAATTCTTAAAAGACCTGCTAGGGCCTTGTGTTAGATCCTGTTTAGCATTTCTTTTAGAGTTTAAAAGTTTGTAAAAGTTTGAATTAGATTCTAGAACCAGTTGTAGATTCTTAAAAAGTATTCCAACTTTTAGAAGCAAAATGTCTAGCACAGATGTGACTGTGGTGGAACTCGACACCACACCTTACCTCCATCTTAAGATGAGGGAGCTAAGGTCACTCTGTAAAATAAAGAAAATAACAATGGGCCCCAAACCTACCAAAATACAGCTCCAGGAGCTTTTGGCAGAGTTTGAAAAGGCCAACCCCTCTGAGGGTGGCAACTCAGAGGAAGAGGATAGTGACCAGGAGGAAAATTCCCCCCTACCAGTCCTATCTAGGGAGAACAGGGTCCCTCAAACCCTGACTCCAAAAATAATAGTCAGAGATGCTGGTTCCCTCACAGGAGGGACCAACACCTCTGAAATCACTGAGGATAACTCCAGTGAAGATGACCCCCTGTTAGCCAGGATGGTCAAAAGATTGGCTTTGGAAAAGCAGCTCCTAGCCATAGAAAGGGAAAGAAAAGAGATGGGCCTAGGTCCCATCGATGGTGGCAGCAACTTAAATAGGGTCAGAGATTCTCCTGACATCCTAAAAATCCCCAAAGGGATTGTAACAAAATATGAAGATGGTGATGACATCACCAAATGGTTCACAGCTTTTGAGAGGGCTTGTGTAACCAGAAAAGTAAACAGATCTCACTGGGGTGCTCTCCTTTGGGAAATGTTCACTGGAAAGTGTAGGGATAGACTCCTCACACTCTCTGGAAAAGATGCAGAATCTTATGACCTCATGAAGGGTACCCTGATTGAGGGCTTTGGATTCTCCACTGAGGAGTATAGAATTAGATTCAGGGGGGCTCAAAAATCCTCGAGCCAGACCTGGGTTGATTTTGTAGACTACTCAGTAAAAACACTAGATGGTTGGTTAACTGGAAACGAAGTGTGTGACTATGTTGGGCTTTATAATTTGTTTATGAAAGAACACATTCTAAGTAACTGCTTCAATGAAAAGTTGCATCAGTATCTGGTAGACCTAGGTCCAATTTCTCCCCAAGAATTGGGAAAGAAGGCAGACCACTGGGTCAAGACTAGGGTAACCAAAACTTCCACTGGGGGTGACCAAAAGAAAGGGGTTACAAAAACTCCCCAGGAGAAAGTGGGTGACACTAGAAACAAAGACAAAGAGTCCTCTGTAGGCCCCCAAAAACCAGAACAGGTGGGTGGGCCCCAAGACACAACCCAAAACAAAGGTGGGTACCAGGGTAAGAACTGGGATGCCACTAAGGCATGGTGCCACAACTGTAAACAGTCTGGGCACCACACCAAGGACACTTCTTGTCCCAAAAACAAACCCCAGAACAAAATTCCAGGGGTAACCAGTGTAGCCATGGGAGATGACTCCTCAGATGAGGAGGTCTTCATAGCCTTCAACTGGAAACAGGGCCCAACAGGTGAGTTGGAGATTCCAGAGGGAAGTAGACACTTCCACCACCTACTGGTGAATGGAATCCCAACCACTGCCCTGAGAGACACTTGTGCCAGTCACACTATTGTGCATGACAGGCTGGTGCTCTCAAACCAGTACATCCCAGGTGAGACTGCCAGGGTAAGAGTTAGCCTAGACAGGGTCACTAAGAGGCCTGTGGCTTTAGTGCCCATAGAAGTGGGTGGCACTCTTAGCTGGAGAAGGGTAGTAGTCAGTACAGACCTCCCCCTTGATTGTCTCCTTGGAAATGACTACCCAGAGGTTAGTCAGAGCCCAAGAGAGAAACTGGTCCAGTGCCAGTCCTCTCCCAAGGATTCTGGAAGTCCTGCCTCTGCAGTAAATGCAAGCAGGCCCCAGAAGAAGAAGAAACGAAAACAGAGTAGGAAGGGTGGACAACCTTTAGCCAAGGTTACAGCAAGCCAAGGAGATTTTGCTCCAGTAGGGGAGAACTCCAAAAATGGCCCTGATAAAGTCCAACCTGACCCACAAGAAGTCCTGGCTAGTCAGGCAACTGTTAAACCTGAGTGGGTGGCTCCTCAGCTAACAGAAGAAAGAGTGGAAGAAGGGTGTTTACTACCAGATGTGGTAACCCCCCACTCTAATACAGCAGACAGGCAACCTGAACCCAAAGAAGCCTGTAACTTAGCCCCTTCCCTTTTAGGTGAAGAGCTAAAGGTGTGGTTCTGGGCACTGACAGCTGTCAGTGGCCTCTGCTGGGTGTTAGCCTTTATGGCTGCACTATCCTTAGCATGGTGGTCTGACCCCATGCCAAATAGCAAGTTAGGCCCCCTGACCCTATTGGTCATGGTGGGGTTACTCCAGCTCTGGGTAACCTCTCTGGGTAAGCTAGGGGTAACCCTGGCCAAGATAAGGTTAGCAGAGGTGGATACCTCTAAGACCAAAATAGAAAGAATGGGTGGAGACATTGAAGAGGCAGACAAGAGGCAATTCAGACTAGGTCCTATCACTGTGGAAGTGGGTCAGTTCCCCAAAGGGAATGACCTGAACAGAAGGATGTAAGGCAGAGTAGGCCCTGCAACTAACCAGCCTATTTCTCCTACTCTTCCTCGCCTGACAGACTAGGAAGACTCTCCCAGCTTGGGCTGAGTCTCCTGGCCTGTAGGCTGGGGGGGGCTTGTGTAAAGAAATGGCTCCCTGTTGCAGTTACCCCCCACTTTTTGCCTGATACTGATGCTGACTTGACTGAGAAGTGTGCTGGGACCCTGCTAACCAGGCCCCAGCACCAGTGTTCCTTCACCTAAAATGTACCATTGTATCCACAATTGGCACACCCTGGCATTCAGATAAGTCCCTTGTAACTGGTACTTCTAGTACCAAGGGCCCTGATGCCAAGGAAGGTCTCTAAGGGCTGCAGCATGTCTTATGCCACCCTAGAGACCCCTCACTCAGCACAGACACACTGCTTACAAGCCTGTGTGTGCTAGTGAGAACAAAATGAGTAAGTCGACATGGCACTCCCCTCAGGGTGCCATGCCAGCCTCTCACTGCCTATGCAGTATAGGTAAGACACCCCTCTAGCAGGCCTTACAGCCCTAAGGCAGGGTGCACTATACCATAGGTGAGGGTACCAGTGCATGAGCACTGTGCCCCTACAGTGTCTAAACAAAACCTTAGACATTGTAAGTGCAGGGTAGCCATAAGAGTATATGGTCTGGGAGTTTGTCAAACACGAACTCCACAGCACCATAATGGCTACACTGAAAACTGGGAAGTTTGGTATCAAACTTCTCAGCACAATAAATGCACACTGATGCCAGTGTACATTTTATTGTAAAATACACCACAGAGGGCACCTTAGAGGTGCCCCCTGAAACTTAACCAACTAGCTGTGTAGGCTGACTGGTTCCAGCAGCCTGCCACACTAGAGACATGTTGCTGGCCCCATGGGGAGAGTGCCTTTGTCACTCTGAGGCCAGTAACAAAGCCTGCACTGGGTGGAGATGCTAACACCTCCCCCAGGCAGGAGCTGTGACACCTGGCGGTGAGCCTCAAAGGCTCACCCCTTTGTCACAGCCCAGCAGGGCACTCCAGCTTAGTGGAGTTGCCCGCCCCCTCCGGCCACGGCCCCCACTTTTGGCGGCAAGGCTGGAGGGAACAAAGAAAGCAACAAGGAGGAGTCACTGGCCAGTCAGGACAGCCCCTAAGGTGTCCTGAGCTGAAGTGACTCTAACTTTTAGAAATCCTCCATCTTGCAGATGGAGGATTCCCCCAATAGGGTTAGGATTGTGACCCCCTCCCCTTGGGAGGAGGCACAAAGAGGGTGTACCCACCCTCAGGGCTAGTAGCCATTGGCTACTAACCCCCCAGACCTAAACACGCCCTTAAATTTAGTATTTAAGGGCTACCCTGAACCCTAGAAAATTAGATTCCTGCAACTACAAGAAGAAGGACTGCCCAGCTGAAAACCCCTGCAGCGGAAGACCAGAAGACGACAACTGCCTTGGCTCCAGAAACTCACCGGCCTGTCTCCTGCCTTCCAAAGATCCTGCTCCAGCGACGCCTTCCAAAGGGACCAGCGACCTCGACATCCTCTGAGGACTGCCCCTGCTTCGAAAAGACAAGAAACTCCCGAGGACAGCGGACCTGCTCCAAGAAAAGCTGCAACTTTGTTTCCAGCAGCTTTAAAGAACCCTGCAAGCTCCCCGCAAGAAGCGTGAGACTTGCAACACTGCACCCGGCGACCCCGACTCGGCTGGTGGAGATCCGACGCCTCAGGAGGGACCCCAGGACTACTCTGATACTGTGAGTACCAAAACCTGTCCCCCCTGAGCCCCCACAGCGCCGCCTGCAGAGGGAATCCCGAGGCTTCCCCTGACCGCGACTCTTTGAACCTAAAGTCCCGACGCCTGGGAGAGACCCTGCACCCGCAGCCCCCAGGACCTGAAGGACCGGACTTTCACTGGAGAAGTGACCCCCAGGAGTCCCTCTCCCTTGCCCAAGTGGAGGTTTCCCCGAGGAACCCCCCCCTTGCCTGCCTGCAGCGCTGAAGAGATCCCGAGATCTCTCATAGACTAACATTGCGAACCCGACGCTTGTTTCTACACTGCACCCGGCCGCCCCCGCGCCGCTGAGGGTGAAATTTCTGTGTGGACTTGTGTCCCCCCCGGTGCCCTACAAAACCCCCCTGGTCTGCCCTCCGAAGACGCGGGTACTTACCTGCAAGCAGACCGGAACCGGGGCACCCCCTTCTCTCCATTCTAGCCTATGTGTTTTGGGCACCACTTTGAACTCTGCACCTGTCCGGCCCTGAGCTGCTGGTGTGGTGACTTTGGGGTTGCTCTGAACCCCCAACGGTGGGCTACCTTGGACCAAGAACTGAACCCTGTAAGTGTCTTACTTACCTGGTAAAACTAACAAATACTTACCTCCCCTAGGAACTGTGAAAATTGCACTAAGTGTCCACTTTTAAAACAGCTATTTGTGAATAACTTGAAAAGTATACATGCAATTTTGATGATTTGAAGTTCCTAAAGTACTTACCTGCAATACCTTTCGAATGAGCTATTACATGTAGAATTTGAACCTGTGGTTCTTAAAATAAACTAAGAAAAGATATTTTTCTATATAAAAACCTATTGGCTGGATTTGTCTCTGAGTGTGTGTACCTCATTTATTGTCTATGTGTATGTACAACAAATGCTTAACACTACTCCTTGGATAAGCCTACTGCTCGACCACACTACCACAAAATAGAGCATTAGTATTATCTCTTTTTACCACTATTTTACCTCTAAGGGGAACCCTTGGACTCTGTGCATGCTATTCCTTACTTTGAAATAGCACATACAGAGCCAACTTCCTACAACTGCAAAACAGGTTCATCAATCATTTGCACAAAGGAGCCTCTGTTCTAAAGACTAAAGTTAACCAAAGTAGAAAATGTAGCATGACAGGCTGAAAACAACATGTACTACTCATTTAAGCAACGCACAGGTTTCATATCCCAGCAGGCCTGGTACAAATGAACAAAGAAGTCCAAGCTGGAGGTGAGCGAGCCAACAATTTAACATGGAGAACTGAGCCAGAGTCGAGCCAATGGTCTAGCTTGGTTCTAGGAGCCTGTGCACGAGCAGTGCCAAGAAAAGATTTGGCATGGACATCATGCAACAGAATTATGTAACCTTCCAGTACCCTACACATAGTCTAGATTGTTATCATAGATGGAGCAACATTACAGCCTATAAAATCGAAAGCAATACTTTTTTGTACAGTGCACACCCGATCTTTCACAAGTGATGACGGAAAAGGGTTTGGTGAAATATAATACTAGGATCACACTATTTGCAAGTAGGGCAACTGGGGTCACATTTTCTTATGTCACACGGTGCAGTTAAGCGAATGGATGGGCATCTTTTACTGTCTCCCGTTGTACATCAAAAGTTAATTTCGTTGTCTTCAATTCCTGGTGCATGAAGTCAGAGAGTGGGTGGCAAGCAGAAGTCACGTGCATGCTGGGCTTTTTTGGGGCTCAAGGGTCAAAAAAGACCTTGAGCTAACCCAGACCCAGGCATCTAGTTCCAACCTGGTTAGAGCTTTTAAATGGTTAGCCAATCTCTGCTCCCCACCACTGGAGATTAGAGACCTCTAAAGAAGGGGTGTTCCTGACTTCAATGACGGTTCTTTGAAGTAAGATTACAAGTTACAAACTTTCCCTTCTGCATCGTACATTCAATGATAGTCATGCACGTAGAATAGAGTGGCAGGCTAATCCTTAAGGTAAAAGGCAGTCTTTAGTGATTAAAATGTACGGGGCAAATAATTTATCCAAAAAGATTTTTGAGCGCAGATTGACCAACTGTTGCATCCATTCTAGAATGTGAGTCTAGGCAGTAATGTTTGGAGACAGTGTAACTAGACTTTCATACTGCTGACTTACAGATGTCTGATACAGGGACATTCCTTAGCAGCAGTGACTGTTTTTCTTCTTGATTTGTCAATTATAGGTAGACAAGAGACTATCCACCTGGAGATGGACTATTTGGATGTGGCTAATATGTTTCGAAGTGGACCAGAGTTAATGAAATGCTGTAACTGTTAAGGAGAGTATGTTTTTTTAAATCTCTATAAAAAGTCTTTGGTGATGAGAATCAAAAAGAAAGATCTTTCCAAATAACCTGTTTTGTAAGTTTTAGTATCTGCCAAATGCACTTTTTTATAAAAGAATATTGTAGCTTTGATTGGACAAGATGGAGAAGCCATGGAATATTAATATCTTCTTGGCAGGAGAGTAGGTTGTACTTGTGACACCGGGACCAAATAAAGAGCTTTTTCATTTAATGCCATATGAGGACCTTGTTGGCCTTTTCCTCATAAAATGTTCATGCAGGCTTTTGATAGGTTTATTTGCCTCAAGAGGCATGCTGTAAAATTCAAGGATGTTGTGTTCTGATGCTATCTATAACTGGATTCGCATGAGGATACATTTTAATCAAAGCCTCCTGTGTGACTGTATTGATCGGTGAAGAAGATCTGGACACCCTCTGCACTAATTTGGTGACTCAGGAACTTTCCTTTAGATAATTTCACCTTTATCAAGACTGTTGAGATCAGAAGATTTGGTGGGAAAGTGCAGAGAAATTTCCCAGAAATGTATATTGAAAGGGCACTGGCCAGAAACCCAAATTCCCATATTCTGTATTTTTATGGTATTTCTAAAAGGCAAACCTAACCAAAAGGTAGTGAAGCGCTGTGCATGGTCGAAGATAAGCATAAAATCAACAAATAGGAGCGGTAGCTGGGTTGAGGATGGTTAATGTATTGTGACTCAAGGATCTTTAAAGAGGTGAGCCTTCAACAGTTTCCAAAGTAGAAGTAGCAATGGGCTGGTGGATGCTTGGGTTAAGCTGCGCAAACCTGACCCCGGATATACTTATTACTCGGCTCCACATGTGAAATTAGCACGGCTTGATTATTTTCTAATCTCCCCTGTATTCTTAAAACAAGCCAGGATTGAGTTATACTCACGGATGGTGTCAGATCATAACCCTTTAGTACTTGATGTGGAACTGGATGGGTTAGAACCAAAAGTCAGCAGATGGACATTTGAAAGGGGACTTTAAAAAAATCCAGAATATTGTGAGTATATGAGTAAGTGGATAACTGAATTTTTGGGGTTCAATCAGGGGTCAGCCCCAGTAGAGATTGTCTGGGATACTCTGAAAGCTGGTATTCGTGGAGAAACATTAAGCTTTAGTATTAAAAGACAGAAGGAGGCTCAAGGGAAAATAATAGAGTCTCAAGCAAAGCTGCGGTCTGCAGAAAGACAGTTGGCTATAGCTATAGAAACCGGAGTAGATATAAAGAAAGCACAGGAAGAGGTTGCCATAATAAAAGCAACAGCAAATGAGGTTATAGCCCAAAAAATAGCAGAGAAATATTTAACGCAGCGCGCGCAAGGGTTTGAGTTTGGAGAAAAAGTCGGACGGCTGCTAGCGATTCGGGCAACCCAGAAAACAGCGGAAGGGGTAATTAGGGAGATCACAGATCGGCAAGGAGGGGTAACATCAGAAGTGGGCGGGATCAGAAAGGTGTTCCACGGATATTATCAGGAACTTTATGATGAAACATCAGTATATTCGGATGAAGATGCTTTAGAATTCTGGTACCCCATTAAGTTGGGAAAGCTAGATAAGGAAGACAAGGCACGCCTTGGAGAACAGATAGATGTCTCAGTAATAGAAACGGCAATAAACAATCTGCCCACAGCGAAGGCTACTGGTCCTGATCTGATCCCTCTAGAATTTTATAAAGTTTTCAAACTACCTCTGCTTCCGGTTATGTTGGAGTTGTATACTCAGGTACAAAATGGAGGGAAAATCCCCCCATCTTGGGATCTAGCTAATATAGTTATATTTCATAAGAAGGGAAAACCCCCGTTAGATCCAGCCTCATATCGCCCAATCACATTAATAAATAGTGATGCCAAGATATATTCAAAGATTTTGGCAGTCCGATTGGCATTGGTGATTAAAAAACTGGTTTCTCCACGGCAACATGGGTTTATCCCAGGAAGAGATACAACCAATCATATCCAGAGAGTTCTAGCACTCTTTGATTCTACGGAAGTAGCAAAAGAGCCTATGGCGGCTGTTTTTTTGGATGCAGAGAAGGCATTCGATCGGGTGAATTGGAAGTATTTATGGCACGTTATGGAATATTATGGGCTAGGGAAGAAATTTATTACAGCAGTAAGGGCTCTATATAGATCCCCGACTGCGCAAATACAACTAATGGGAGGACAATCTGAGACTATACTAATTAGGAGAGGCACCAGGCAGGGGTGCCCTTGCTCTCCTCTTCTGTTTGCTTTGTATATAGATCCTCTGCTGAGACAATTGGAAGAAAATAGTAAGATTCCACCAATCCATAGGCAGGGATGGGATACCAAAGTCTTAGCATATGCAGATGATATAGCCATACTAACACCCTCTCCTGATTCAGCACTGAGAGAGATTGAAGTGGTGACGAAAAAATTCGGAAGGTTTTCCGGGTATCTGTTAAATGGAGCTAAGACACAGCTGTTGGCTAATCAATACACAAATATCAAAGATCCACGGAGGGTGGACCATGCAGTATATTTAGGTATTAATATTACACCAAATGTAGATGAAGTCGTAAACCTAAATTTAGATCCTATACTCGCCAAATTTAGAGATGATACATGCAGATGGAATAATCTACATTTAACCATTGTAGGGCGATGTAATATGATAAAGATGATCTTCCTCCCAAAGTTGTTGTATCTATTTCGTGCTATACCATTGAACTTTGCTAACTTAAAATTTAAAGAGATTGATAGAATAATTATGAGATTTATATGGGCGTATGGCAAGTGTAGGAGATCGAGTACATTTTTGTCTCTTCCCCGTGAAAGGGGTGGGTGGTCCCTGCCGAATGTAAAACTATATCAAATGGCAGCAGCCTTTCAGCATATGCGTCCGCTACTGGGATCTGACACAGAAGGCGCTATAAAGGCAGATAGCCCCAATATATATGAGCTGCAGATAGGAGCTGCAGCCAATGGGTGTTTGGTAACATTCCATGAGCCTGGATATTATAAGAAAACTAGGTATAAAGTCCTAGGAGCGGCTCACAAGTGCTGGCGATTATGGTATAAAAAGAAAGGATTCGGTAGATACAACTATTATACCATGATCGAGAAGAATCCATTACTTCCTGAAATATTTCATGATAGATATATGGCTAAGTGGTGTACATCAGGTATTACCAGGCTAGGAAACTTTTTCGACAACTCGGGGGTCAAGACGTTTCGAGATCTACAGGAGCAATATGGTCTACAGAAAAGGGACTTCTTCAAATATCTACCGATAAGGAACTTTTTAGCGAAAAAAACAGGGGGGGTCCAGGGATTTAAAAGTAATCAACTGTTGAACGATATTCTGGCTAAGCCCAGCATAACTATTAGGTCAATTTACCCTATTTTAATGGTAGAAGAAGCAGATGATTTAGAAAAGAACAAGGAGAGGTGGAGTAAGAAGCTGGCGGATGGTAGTAATAATTTTTTGAGATCACTGGAATTGGGATATACTATTCTATTATCATCTTCCCTACAAGCACAGCATTACAAGACTTTGTTTGATCTGTATCATACACCAGCCCATCTTGCCAAATGGGGATGTGTGTCAGGAACAAACTGTCCAAGATGTGGGATGCATGGTGCAGATATTATACATATGATGGCCACATGTGGGGAGTTAAAAGCCTCAAGGGAAGGTATTCAATCTGTGTTGAAGGAGGTAGTGGGCTATGATCTTGTCCTCACGCCTGAGATAATGGTCTTTGGGACTGATGGCGAAATCGCTGGACCTCACAGAGCGTTTATCTTTGTAGCTATGGCGGTGTTTCGAATCTGTTTATCAACAGCATGGCTGGATCTACGACCCCCGTCCTGGCAACAATGGCTGGCTAGGCTGCTGTCTGTATATCACTTGGAGATGTCATTGTATGAACGGAAGGGGAGACAAGCCAGGAGGAAAGGGAAGATAATATGGGGTCTGTTTCAGGCTTGGATACAGGCCCACAATGATCGGGCCACTCCCTTTTGAATAAATCAATGGGTACCACTTCTAGATAGAGCTTGAGGGGTGGCTAGGTTTTGTGTTTTGTAGTACGTATGATATAACTTGGTAATATATATATTTTTTTTTTTTAAGCCTTCAGTGTATAATGACATAAGAATATATGTGTTATGTGTTTCCTTCCAATAAAAAAAAAAAAAAAAAAAAAAAAAAAGAAGTAGCAATGGGGTGTTAGTGGCGGGTATAATAGTGTTGTTCTAGATCCTGGCTGCATAGATGCAAAAGGCTTGCTGTCTTATTTTTTTTAACTTTTTTTTAATTTATTTTTTTGTATACACATTTCTCAGTCCCCAGTCTGATCGTGTCCTGGTTGCAGGTGTGCTTGGAATGAGCTTGTCTGCAAGATAAGAGGGCCGATGGTCAGCCTGGCTTTGTAAATAAACAACAGGTTCTGAAGATGATGGGGCCTAGCTAGGAAAGGACATGGAGCATCATCAGAATAAGGGGCATTAGCGCAGGTATGAAAACATATGTTTTCTCCCACCTGGTGGAAGCATTTTAAATCTCCCACCAGAAAAGAGCAAACAAGCCTTCCCTGCCTGCAGCAGTGCAGGCATGTCTGCCCCCACCTAGCAGGAAATTTAAAAATGCTTCCACCAAGTGGGAGCAGATATTTGTTTCCCTGCCTGCACTCCTGTGGGCATGGAAACAGACATTGATCTCACCCAGAGGGAGTATGCAAAGAGAGCTGCTCCCTTTGGGCAGGAGCAGTGCCAGCTACCACACTATGCAGGGAGCCAGCTGGGGTGCACGGGCTCCCCCAGAGCCTCCAACTTGAGTTTTGTGGATGTCCCAGTGGGCACCAGGGCATGAAGCTGGGTAATGGAGTCCTGGGGCCCGAGATTGCGAGGTGAGTGGGTGCATGTCTCCCCTCCCTTGTTTAACTGCATTTTGCCTGAGGGGATGGGGTTCCCGAAACCTGATAAGGCTCAAGAAGGGGGGCTGCGTGGCACCCCTCCCCCTTTTTTTATTTGCTTTTGGCCTAACGGCATAGAGTTCTCGGGGGCCTAATAAGGCTCAGGGAGAAGGGTTGCACCGCCCTCTACTCTTTTTTATTGCATCTGGCCAAGGAGTTTGGGTCCCTCTCCCCTATTGTAAAAGTATTTGCCCTAAGGAGATGAGGTCTCTGGGGTCTCCTAAGGGGGCCATCTGCCTTCCTCCTCTGTAGTTAAAAAGAATGTCCCAGGGGATAGGGTCCCTGGGCCATTTGGGCTTGGGGGCCATGTGCCCCCAACTCCCCCAATGTAAAAGTATTTCGCCCTAGGGGATGGGATCCCGGAGCCCATTTGGGCTGGGGGAGGAGTCCAAAAGTCCTCCTCTCATAATGTTAATGTATTTGGCCCTGCGGACCACGTGTCCCTTTCCCCAAATAATATATTTTTGATCCCGGGGATGGGGTCCTCGGGGCAAATAGTGGCTTGGCAAGGAGAGCTGCACGCACTACTGTCCCTTCTTTAAAACCAAAGGGCCCTGGTGACAATAATGGCTTGAGGAGGGGCCTGTGCGACGTCCCTCCCTCGGTGTGGGGTAGTTTGACTACGTGGGGTTGGCCGCAAGGTCCGACTGCAGACCATGCTGTGTAACTGACCCCTCCCCCAGTAAAATCTTACTTTACATTAAAAAAATAAAATAAAAAATAAACTTGACATTCATTGAAAAAGAAAGGTTAAAGTGATGTTATAGTTCGATGTGACTAAGATCCGAATTTGTTTAAAAAAATAAATTAGAAATTCATTAAAAAAACAGGTTAAAGTGACATTATAGTTATGTGAAAATGTCAGGGCCAACGTAACTTTTTGAACTAAAAAAAAGAAAAAAGAAAAAAATCACCAGTTATAGTTAGCAGAGCTAATGATCATGCATTACTTATGAGCTCACATATTACACCACTCATGACGTTATATGACATCATTTATGACATCACTGATGACATTTCAAATGACTTCATCAATGACATCACCAAAGCATGTAAACTTTGATAAAACACCCCGGGAAGAGCTGAGGGAAGGGAGAAGCGCATGTGTTAGGGGGAGGTGGTGCATGCCTCCCTGTCCCTAAGCCTTAATTGGCCTTGGGGACCCCATCCCCTAGGGCCACAGATTATAAAGTGGAGGGGACGTGAAGATCTTTTCCTCAAGCCTAAAAATGCCCTGGGGACCCCATCTTCCGGGTTATGTTTTTAATAAAGGGGATAGGGGCAGCACAGCCTACCAACCCAAGCCATAAGAGGCCCCGGGGACCCAATCCCCCTGGGGGCCTAATTCAGTTGATGGAGAGAGGGCTGTGCAACTCCTCACTATGAGCCACACAATAGCAACGGAGACCTCATCTCTTGAGGTCGGCCCAGTGATGGTGTACCAGTGTCCCCAACACCTAGGACACTGTAGTAAGTGCAATGTTTTCCCACAGGTTGTAAGCAGAGTGCTTATTACCCAGCCCATGCTCTCGGGCAGGGAAATAGTGTGAATTGCTCCAACCACAGGGGAGCACAAGGAAACTGCTCCAGTGGAGTGGGAAGAATGGGTGCAAGCAGGAGAACCAAAAGGGCTGCAGGGACCCTAAGTCTTCCTTCCGCACCCCCCTGAAACGCCCCCCAACAAGGGAGAAGCTGTGGTGTGCTCGGGGTGAGCACTGGGGCATGCCATTTAATAAAAAAAAAAATATATATATATATGTATATATATATATATATATATATATACATATATATATATATATATATGGAAAATGTCACTTACCCAATGTACATCTGTTCGTGGCATGAGACGCTGCAGATTCACATGCTGTGCATATCCCACCATCTAGTGTTGGGCTCGGAATGTTACAAGTTGTTTTTCTTCGAAGAAGTCTTTTCGAGTCACAAGATCGAGGGACTCCTCCCCTTTCGGCTCCATTGCGCATGGTCGTCGACTCCATCTTAGATTGTTTTCCCCGCAGAGGGTCAGGTAGGAGTTGTGTATATAGTAATAGTGCCCATGCAATGGAGTAAGTATGTATGTACATAATGTGACTAATAGTGATATATTTACAAATGTACAAGTTTTATTTTTATCAACTTATAACGACTACAGGCTCCCGGGGAGGTGGGAGGGCGCATGTGAATCTGCAGCGTCTCATGCCACGAACAGATGTACACTGAGTAAGTGACATTTTCCGTTAAATGGCATGTGTAGCTGCAGATACACATGCTGTGCATAGACTAGTAAGCAGTTATCTCCCCAAAAGCGGTGGTTTAGCCTGTAGGAGTTGAAGTTGTTTGAAATAATGTTCTTAGAACTGCTTGTCCTACTGTGGCTTGTTGTGTTGTTAACACATCCACACAGTAATGTTTAGTGAATGTATGAGGTGTAGACCATGTGGCTGCCTTACAGATTTCTGTCATTGGTATATTTCCTAGAAATGCCATGGTGGCGCCTTTCTTTCTAGTGGAGTGTGCCTTTGGTGTAATAGGCAGTTCTCTTTTTGCTTTAACATAACAGGTTTGAATACATTTAACTATCCATCTGGCAATGGCTTGTTTGGATATTGGATTTCATGCATGAGGTTTTTGGAAAGCTACAAACAATTGTTTGGTTTAGCGAAACTGTTTGGTTCTATCAATCTAATACATTAGTGCTCTTTTTATGTCTAATGTATGTAATGCTCTTTCAGCTACAGAGTCTGGTTCTGGAAAAAACACTGGGAGTTCCACTGTTTGGTTTAAGTGGAACGGTGATATAACTTTTGGCAAAAATTTGGGATTGGTGCGTAAAACCACTTTATGCTTGTGAATTTGTATAAAGGGTTCCTGTATGGTAAAAGCTTGTATTTCACTTACTCTTCTGAGAGATGTGATAGCTATTAGGAAGGCTACTTTCCAGGTTAAGTATTGCATCTCACAAGAGTGCATGGGTTCGAATGGTGGACCCATGAGTCATGTTAATACAATATTGAGGTTCCACGAAGGAACTGGTGGTGTTCTTGGTGGAATGATCCTTTTTAGACCCTCCATAAATGCTTTTATGACTGCGATTCTAAATAGTGAAGTTGAATGTGTAATTTGCAGATAGGCAGAAATTGCTGTGAGATGTATTCTAATGGATGAGAAAGCTAACTTTGATTTTTGTAAGTGTAGTAAGTAGCTTACAATGTTTTTACGGACGCGTGTAATGGCTGAATTTGATTATTATGACAGTAATAAACAAATCGTTTCCATTTATTTGCGTAGCAATGTCTTGTTGTAGGTTTTCTAGCCTGTTTGATGACCTCCATACATTCTTGTGTAAGCTCTAGATGTCCGAATTTTAAGACTTCAGGAGCCAGATTGCTAGATTGAGCGATGCTGGATTCGGATGTCTGATCTGCTGTTTGTGTTGAGTTAACAGATCTGGTCTGTTTGGTAGTTTGATAAGAGGCACTACAGACAGATCTAGTAGTGTTGTGTACCAAGGTTGTCGCACCCAAGTTGGTGCTATTAGTATTAGTTTGAGTTTGTTTTGACTCAATTTGTTTACTAGATACGGAAGGAGTGGGAGAGGGGGAAAAGCGTAAGCAAATATCCCTGACCAACTCATCCATAACGCATTGCCCTTGGATTGAGGCTATGGGTACCTGGATGCGAAGTTTTGGCATTTTGCGTTTTCTTTTGTTGCGAATAGGTCTATTTGCGGTGTTCCCCAGTTTTGGAAGTAGGTTTGCAGTATCTGGGGATGAATTTCCCATTTGTGGATTTGTTGGTGATCTCGACTGAGATTGTCGGCCAACTGGTTTTGAATTCCTGGGATGTATTGAGCTATTAGGCGAATGTGATTGTGAATCGCCCAATGCCAAATCTTCTGTGCTAAGAGACACAGTTGTGATGAGTGTGTGCCTCCCTGTTTGTTTAAGTAATATATTGATGTCATATTGTCTGTTTTGACAAGAATGTGTTTGTGGGCTATTAGTGGTTGAAATGCTTTCAACGCTAGAAACACTGCTAGTAGTTCTAGCTGATTTATATGAAGTTGTTTCTGCTGAGTGTCCCATTGTCCCTGGATGCTGTGTTGGTTGAGGTGTGCTCCCCACCCTACCATGGAAGCATCTGTTGTGATCACGTATTGAGGCACTGGGTCTTGGAAAGGCCGCCCTTGGTTTAAATTTACAGGATTCCACCATTGAAGCGAGGTGTGTGTTTGGCGGTCTAGCAACACTAGATCTTGAAGTTGACCCTGTGCTTGTGTCCATTGTGTTGCTAGGCACTGTTGTAATGGCCGCATGTGTAATCTTGCGTTTGGGACAATGGCTATGCATGAGGACATCATGCCTAGTAGTTTCATCACTAATCTTACCTGATACTTTTGGTTTGGGTGCATGCTTTGTATTACGTTTTGGAATGCTTGTACCCTTTGTGGACTTGGAGTGGCAATCCCTTTTTTTGTGTTGATTGTTGCTCCTAAGTATTGTTGTATTTGACACGGCTGTAAGTGTGATTTTTGGTAGTTTAGTGAGAACCCCAGTTTGTGAAGGGTTACTATGACGTATTTTGTGTGTTGAAGACACTGTTCTTGAGTGTTGGTTTTGATTAACCAATCGTCTAGATACGGGAATACGTGTATGTGCTGTCTTCTGATATGTGCAGCTACTACTGCAAGGCATTTTGTAAATACCCTTGGTGCTGTTGTTATCCCGAATGGTAACACTTTGAACTGGTAGTGTACTCCTTGGATTACAAACCTTAAGTATTTCCGGTGGGAAGGATGTATAGGTATATGGAAGTAAGCATCCTTGAGGTCTAATGTTGACATTAAGTTTTGTTGTTTGAGCAATGGAATTACGTCTTGAAGTGTCACCATGTGAAAGTGATCTGATTTGATGTAAATATTTAATGTTCTGAAATCCAGTATGGGCCTCAGAGTTTTGTCCTTTTTTAGTATTAGAAAATACAGGGAGTAGACACCTGTTCCTTTCTGATGTTTGGCTACTAGTTCTATTGCCTCTTTTTGTAATAACGCTTGGACTTCTAGTTGTAATAGATCCAAGTGTTGTTTGGACATGTTGTGTGCCCTTGGAGGCACATCTGGTTGTAATTGTATGAATTCTATGCAATAACCATGTTGGATAATGACTAGGACCCACAAGTCTGTTGTTATTTCCTCCCAATTTTTTTAATAATCTGCGAGTCTCCCCCCCACTGGTGTTATGTGTTGGGGATTTGTGACACTGAAGTCACTGTTTAGTTTGAGGGGTCTTTAGGCTTTGGAACTTTCCTCTAGTTTTAGGGAACTGTCCACCTCTGTATTGTCCCCGAAAGCCTCCTCTTTGATACTGGCCCTGGTATGTGGGTCTGGCTTGTGAGGTTGAGGGTTCTGTGCTTTGGGCCCGAAACCCCCCTCTAAATTGTGTCTTCCTAAATGTGCCTCTGCTCTGTGGGGAGTAGAGCGCGCCCATGGCCTTGGCCATATCATTGTCCTTCTTCAGCTTCTCTATAGCTGTGTCCACTTCCGGCCCAAACATCTGCTGTCCATTAAAAGGCATATTAAGCACAGCCTGTTGGATCTCTGGCTTAAATCTGGAGGTGCGTAGCCAAGCGTGTCTCCGAATAGTGACCGCTATATTCAAAGTTCTTGCCGCTGTGTCCGCTGCATCCATTGCCGATCGTATCTGGTTGTTGGAGATACTTTGGCCCTCCTCCCCCACTTGTTGTGCAAGCTTTTGAAACTCCTTGGGAAGATGTTCTATAAAGTGATGCATTTCATCCCAATGAGCACTGTCATATCTTGACAATAAAGCCTGTGAATTGGCAATGCGCCATTGATTGGCTGCCTGTGCTGCAACTCTTTTCCCAGCTGCATCAAACTTTCGACTTTCTTTGTCGGGTGGTGGTGCATCTCCAGAGGTGTGTGAATTAGCCCTTTTACGTGCTGCGTCTACTACTACTGAGTCAGGTGTCAGTTGTTGCGTGATGTACACAGGGTCTGTAGGGGGAGGATTGTACTTTTTCTCCACCCTAGGTGTGATGGCTCTGCCTTAGACGGGCTCTTGAAATACTTGTTTTGCGTTGTAGGAAGTTGGCTCTGTATGCACTATTTCAAAGTAAGGAATAGTATGCACAGAGTCCAAGGGTTCCCCTTACAGGTAAGATAGTGGCAAAAAGAGATAATTCTAATGCTCTATTTTGTGGTAGTGTGGTTGAGCAGTAGGCTTATCAAAGGAGTAGTGTTAAGCATTTGTTGTACATACACAAGCAATAAATGAGGAACGCACACTCAAAGACAATTCCAGGCCAATAGGTTTTTGTGTAGAAAAATATATTTTCTTAGTTTATTTTAAGAACCACATGTTCAAGGTTTACATGTAATACTTCAAATGAAAGGTATTGCCGGTAGGTACTTTAGGAACTTTGAATTAGAAAAATAGCATATACAGTTTTCACATAAATCACATATAGCTATTTTAAAACTAGACAGTGCAATTTTCAACAGTTCCTGGGGGGAGTAAGAGTTTGTTAGTTTTTGCAGGTAAGTAAACCACCTACGGGGTTCAGGTTTGGGTCCAAGGTAGCCCACCGTTGGGGGTTCAGAGCAACCCCAAAGTTACCACACCAGCAGGTCAGGGCCCGTCAGGTGCAGAGGTCAAAAGGGTGCCCAAAACGCATAGGCTTCAATGGAGAAGGAGGGCAGACCAGGGGGGTTTTGTAAGGCACCGGGGGGGACACAAGTCCACACAGAAAGTACACCCTCAGCAGCACGGGGGCGGCCGGGTGCAGTGTGCAAACACGCTTCGGGTTTTTAATAGGTTTCAATGGAAGACCAAGGGGTCTCTTCAGCGATGCAGGCAGGCAAGGGAGGGGCTCCTCGGGGTAGCCACCACTTGGGCAAGGGAGAGGGCCACCTGGGGGTCGCTCCTGCACTGGAGGTCGGATCCTTCAGGTCCTGGGGGCTGCGGGTGCAGAGTCTTTACCAGGCGTTGGATCTTAGAAGCAGGCAGTCACGGTCAGGGGGAGCCTCGGGATTCCCTCTGCAGGCGTTGCTGTGGGGGCAACTCTGGCTACTCACGGTCTCGCAGTCGCCGGGGAGTCCTCCCTGAAGTGATTGTTCTCCACAAGTCGAGCCGGGGGCGTCGGGTGCAGAGTGTCAAGTCTCATGCTTCCGGCGGGAAACACAAGTTGTTTCAAAGTTGCTTCTTTGTTTCAAAGTTGCAGTCTTTGGTGAACAGGGCCGCTGTCCTCGGGAGTTCTTGGTCCTTCTAGATGCAGGGCAGTCCTCTGAGGATTCAGAGGTCGCTGGTCCCTGGGGAGAGCGTCGCTGGAGCAGTGTCTTTAGAAGGGGGGAGACAGGCCGGTAGAGCTGGGGCCAAAGCAGTTGGTGTCTCAGTCTTCTCTGCAGGGTTTTTCAGCTTAGCAGTCCTCTTCTTCGTAGGTTGCAGGAATCTGAGTTCCTAGGTTCTGGGGAGCCCTTTAATACTAAATTTAAGGGCATGTTTAGGTCTGGGGGGTTAGTAGCCAATGGCTACTAGCCCTGAGGGTGACTACACCCTCTTTGTGCCTCATCCCTGAGGGGAGGGGGGCACATTCCTATCCCTATTGGGGGAATCCTCCATCTGAAAGATGGAGGATTTCTAAAAGTCAGAGTCACCTCAGCTCAGGATGCCTTAGGGGCTGTCCTGACTGGCCAGTGACGACTCCTTGTTTTTCTCATCATCTCCTCCGGCCTTGCCGCCAAAAGTGGGGCCGTGGCCGGAGGGGGCGGGTAACTCCACTAGCTGGAGTGCCCTGTGGTGCTGTAACAAAGGGGGTGAGCCTTTGAGGCTCACCGCCGAGTGTTACAGTTCCTGCAGGGGGAGATGTGAAGCACCTCCACCCAGTACAGGCTTTGTTACCAGCCACAGAGTGACAAAGGCACTCTCCCCATGTGGCCAGCAACATGTCTGGTGTGTGGCAGGCTGCTAAAACTAGTCAGCCTACACGGATAGTCGGTTAAGGTTTCAGGGGGCACCTCTAAGGTGCCCTCTGGGGTGTATGTTACAATAAAATGTACCCTGGCATCAGTGTGCATTTATTGTGCGGAGAAGTTTGATACCAAACTTCACAGTTTTCAGTGTAGCCATTATGGTGCTGTGGAGTTCGTGCATGACAGACTCCCAAACCATATACTCTTATGGCTACCCTGCACTTACAATGTCTAAGGTTTTGCTTAGACACTGTAGGGGCATAGTGCTCATGCACTTATGCCCTCACTTATGGTATAGTGTACCCTGCCTTAGGGCTGTAAGGCCTGCTAAAGGGGTGACTTATCTATACCTGTAGGCAGTGTGAGGTTGGCATGGCACCCTGAGGGGAGTGCCATGTCGACTTAGTCTTTTTATCCCCACTAGCACACACAAGCTGACAAGCAGTGTGTTTGTGCTGAGTGAGGGGTCCCCAGGGTGGCATAAGATATGCTGCAGCCCTTGGAGACCTTCCCTGGCATCAGGGCCCTTGGTACCAGGGGTACCAGTAACAAGGGACTTACCTGGATGCCAGGGTGTGCCAATTGTGGAAACAAAAGTACAGGTTAGGGAAAGAACACTGGTGCTGGGGCCTGGTTAGCAGGCCTCAGCACACTTTCAAATCAAAACTTAGCATCAGCAAAGGCAAAAAGTCAGGGGGTAACCATGCCAAGGAGGCATTTCCTTACACGTGTGTTTCAACATCCCTGGTAACATTGTAAGACTTTGGTACTGACTGTGTGTTGACGACAAAGTATTAAATTAAAAGTCATCCTCAATGGGTTCAGCGTGCAGTGCCACATTGTGAAAAGCAGCTGCTCTGGACACCACCTGCGTGTAAGCAGTACTGTCTTCAGATGGTGATGGCCTTGTTGGGTAGCAGTCTGGACTATTGTCTGATACTGGTACATCATATAGATCCCATGCATCTGGGTCATCCTGGCTCATCCCCGTGTGTGTTGGAGATTGCAGCATAGGAGGGGTTGCAATTGGTGAGAGTTGTGGTGAGTGGTGTGGTGATGGTTGTGGCGAAGAACAAGGTGGAGTTACTTCTTTTGCCACTTTTGCTTTTGGTTGTTTTTCTGTGCCTTGGAAAGCAAGTTTCCTTTTCATCTTAATAGAAGGGAGAGTTCTTATTTTCCCTGTTTCCTTTTGAATATGGATCCTTCTTTGTGTATAATCTGGCTCCCCCGCTTCTAGCTCTTGTCCAAATTTATGGCCTTGTAGTTGTGCTGAAAGGCCTTGTTCTTCGGAGTAGGAGCTTGTTTTCGGCTCCGAAGCTGGGCGTTTCTGTACAGAAACTTTTTCAACCGTCTTTTTCGGCTCCTATACCACTTTTTTTTCGGTTTCGGGGTGCCGAGCTCTCTGTGCCGACTTTGGTCGAAGCCGGTAACTCGATGTCGAGTTTGGTTGGAGCCAGGTTCTCTATGTCGAGTATACTCTGTGCCGGGATCTCGACCGGAGTCGGATGACTTCGACACGTGTGTGCCCTTTTTCGGTGCCGATGGTTGGTCACCGATTTTACGGGTTAAGCCATGGACTGCCGGCGGTGGCGTCCCCTGGGCCTTCATGATTTTGGTGTGAGTTTTGGCCGGGGCTGGTTTACTCACGGTTTTCGCCAGCTGCTCCGTTTCGGGCTCGTCCGAGTCAGCAATGGAGAAAGTCTCCTCTTCTTCGACGTCGTGGTGTCCTGACGGCGCCGATGCCATTTGAAGCCTTCGTGCTCTCCGGTCCCGTAGCGTTTTCTTCGACCGAAATGCCCGACAGGCCTCGCAAGTATCCTCTTTGTGTTCGGGGGACAAACACAAATTACAGACCAGATGTTGATCTGTGTAAGGATACTTGTTGTGGCATTCGGGGCAGAAGCGGAATGGGGTCCGTTCCATGAGCCTTGAAGACGCACGCAGTTGGGCCGACAAGGCCCCGCCGGGGGATAGAAGCCCCGAAGGGCTACCGGAGCTCTTCTTTAATTCGGTGTCGATCTGTGTTAACTAACCCAATACCGAACGCAAACAATACCGTCTAATTTTCCCAGATTTAACTAACTTTCTGAACCGAAACACGGAGCGAAGAGGAACACGTCCGAACCCGATGGCGGAAAGAAAACAATCTAAGATGGAGTCGACGTCCATGCGCAATGGAGCCGAAAGGGGAGGAGTCCCTCGATCTTGTGACTCGAAAAGACTTCTTCGAAGAAAAACAACTTGTAACACTCAGAGCCCAACACTAGATGGCGGGATATGCACAGCATGTGTATCTGCAGCTACACATGCCATCGAACACACACACACACACACATATACATATATATATATATATATATATATATAAATAAAAAAGACCGGCTACCTCCCACTGCTGCCACCCACACAATGTGTGGAGCGTCCCAAGTGGGGACCTCCTTAATTGAGGAAATAATTGCCGGCTCCTGTGTGGCCCCATGGAATGGGGTTGCTTGCAGGGAGCCAGCAAGGCTGTATGGGCTCTGGGTCTTCTCCCACAGTCCCCCATTAAAAAAAAAAAAAAAAAAAAAAGTTGGTGTCCCAAGTGGGATCGGGACATCCAGAAAATTGTTGAAAAAATAAAAAATAAAAAATAATTTTTTGTTAAAAAAAGGAGCATTCCATATCCCATAATGCCCTGCAAGGGCTATTTACGTATCTTTTGATTTTGTGATGTCCCTAGAAGGGGCACCACCATTTTTTTTTTATGTTGTTGAGGGTTGTAGGGAGTTCACATACATACAGGAGAATAAGTAAGATAAGGCTTGGATTATTTGATGCATATTGTGAGAAAGTGGATTATTTGTTGGGGTGTGTAAGGAAATGCCTCCTTGGCATGGTTACCCCCTAACATTTTGCCTTTGCTGATGTTGAGTTATGACTTGAAAGTGTGCTGGGACCCTGCTAACCAGGCCCCAGCACCATTGTTCTTTCCCTAAACTGTACCTTTGTCTCCACACAATTGGCACAATCCTGGCACTCAGGTAAGTCCCTTGTAACTGGTATCCCTGGTACCCAGGGCCCTGATACCAGGGAAGGTCTCTAAGGGCTGCAGCATGTCTTATGCCACCCTCAGAGTGCCATGCCAACCTCACACTGCCTGTGGCATAGGTAAGTCACCCCTCTAGCAGGCCTTACAACCCTAAGGCAGGGTGCACTATACCACAGGTGAGGGCATATGTGCATGAGCACTATGCCCCCTACAGTGTCTAAGCAAAACCTTGCACATTGTAAGTGCAGGGTAGCCATAAGAGTATATGGTCTGGGAGTTTGTCAAACACAAACTCCACAGTTCCATAATGGCTATACTGAAAACTGGGAAGTTTGGTATCAATCTTCTCAGCACAATAAATGCACACTGATGCCAGTGTGCAATTTATTGTAACATATACCCAGAGGGCATCTTAGAGATGCCCCCTGAATACTTACCCGACTTCTAGTGTAGGCTGACCAGTTCCTGCCAGCCTGCCACACACCAGACATGTTGCTCGCCACATGTGGAGAGTGCCTTTGTCACTCTGTGGCCAGGAACAAAGCCTGTACTGGGTGGAGGGGCTTCTCACCTCCCCCTGCAGGAACTTTAACACCTGGCGGTGAGCCTCAAAGGCTCACCCCTTTTGTTACAGCACCCCAGGGCATCCCAGCTGGTGGAAATGCCCACCCCTCTGGCCACTGCCCCCACTTTTGGCAGCAAGGCTGAAGGAGATAATGAGAAAAACAAGGAGGAGTCCCCCACCAGTCAGGTCAGCCCCTAAGGTGTTCTGAGATGAGGTGACCCCTTGTAGGAAGTTGGCTCTGTATGTACTATTTCAAAGTAAGGAATAGTATGCACAGAGTCCAAGGGTTCCCCTTAGAGGTAAGATAGTGGCAAAAAGAGATAATACTAATGCTCTATTTTGTGGTAGTGTGGTCGAGCAGTAGGCTTATCCAAGGAGTAGTGTTAAGCATTTGTTGTACATACACATAGACAATAAATGAGGTACACACACTCAGAGACAAATCCAGCCAATAGGTTTTGTTATAGAAAAATATCTTTTCTTAGTTTATTTTAAGAACCACAGGTTCAAATTCTACATGTAATATCTCATTCGAAAGGTATTGCAGGTAAGTACTTTAGGAACTTCAAATCATCAAAATTGCATGTATACTTTTCAAGTTATTCACAAATAGCTGTTTTAAAAGAGGACACTTAGTGCAATTTTCACAGTTCCTAGGGGAGGTAAGTATTTGTTAGGTTAACCAGGTAAGTAAGACACTTACAGGGCTTAGTTCTTGGTCCAAGGTAGCCCACCGTTGGGGGTTCAGAGCAACCCCAAAGTCACCACACCAGCAGCTCAGGGCCGGTCAGGTGCAGAGTTCAAAGTGGTGCCCAAAACACATAGGCTAGAATGGAGAGAAGGGGGTGCCCCGGTTCCGGTCTGCTTGCAGGTAAGTACCCGCGTCTTCGGAGGGCAGACCAGGGGGGTTTTGTAGGGCACCGGGGGGGACACAAGCCCACACAGAAATTTCACCCTCAGCAGCGCGGGGGCGGCCGGGTGCAGTGTAGAAACAAGCGTCGGGTTTGTAATGGAAGTCAATGGGAGATCTAGGGATCTCTTCAGCGCTGCAGGCAGGCAAGGGGGGGGTTCCTCGGGGAAACCTCCACTTGGTCAAGGGAGAGGGACTCCTGGGGGTCACTCCTCCAGTGAAAGTCCGGTCCTTCAGGTCCTGGGGGCTGCGGGTGCAGGGTCTCTCCCAGGCGTCGGGACTTAGGATTCAAAGAGTCGCGGTCAGGGGAAGCCTCGGGATTCCCTCTGCAGGCGGCGCTGTGGGGGCTCAGGGGGGACAGGTTTTTGTACTCACAGTCTTAGAGTAGTCCTGGGGTCCCTCCTGAGGTGTTGGATCTCCACCAGCCGAGTCGGGGTCGCCGGGTGCAGTGTTGCAAGTCTCACGCTTCTTGCGGGGAGCTTGCAGGGTTCTTTCAAAGCTGCTGGAAACAAAGTTGCAGCTTTTCTTGGAGCAGGTCCGCTGTCCTCGGGAGTTTCTTGTCTTTTCGAAGCCGGGGCAGTCCTCAGAGGATGTCGAGGTCGCTGGTCCCTTTGGAAGGCGTCGCTGGAGCAGGATCTTTGGAAGGCAGGAGACAGGCCGGTGAGTTTCTGGAGCCAAGGCAGTTGTCGTCTTCTGGTCTTCCTCTGCAGGGGTTTTCAGCTAGGCAGTCCTTCTTCTTGTAGTTGCAGGAATCTGGTTTTCTAGGGTTCAGGGTAGCCCTTAAATACTAAATTTAAGGGCGTGTTTAGGTCTGGGGGGTTAGTAGCCAATGGCTACTAGCCCTGAGGGTGGGTACACCCTCTTTGTGCCTCCTCCCAAGGGGAGGGGGTCACAATCCTAACCCTATTGGGGGAATCCTCCATCTGCAAGATGGAGGATTTCTAAAAGTCAGAGTCACCTCAGCTCAGGACACCTTAGGGGCTGTCCTGACTGGCCAGTGACTCCTCCTTGTTGCTTTCTTTGTTCCCTCCAGCCTTGCCGCCAAAAGTGGGGGCCGTGGCCGGAGGGGGCGGGCAACTCCACTAAGCTGGAGTGCCCTGCTGGGCTGTGACAAAGGGGTGAGCCTTTGAGGCTCACCGCCAGGTGTTACAGCCCCTGCCTGGGGGAGGTGTTAGCATCTCCACCCAGTGCAGGCTTTGTTACTGGCCTCAGAGTGACAAAGGCACTCTCCCCATGGGGCCAGCAACATGTCTCTAGTGTGGCAGGCTGCTGGAACCAGTCAGCCTACACAGATAGTTGGTTAAGTTTCAGGGGGCACCTCTAAGGTGCCCTCTGTGGTGTATTTTACAATAAAATGTACACTGGCATCAGTGTGCATTTATTGTGCTGAGAAGTTTGATACCAAACTTCCCAGTTTTCAGTGTAGCCATTATGGTGCTGTGGAGTTCGTGTAAAACAGACTCCCAGACCATATACTCTTATGGCTACCCTGCACTTACAATGTCTAAGGTTTTGTTTAGACACTGTAGGGGCACAGTGCTCATGCACTGGTACCCTCACCTATGGTATAGTGCACCCTGCCTTAGGGCTGTAAGGCCTGCTAGAGGGGTGTCTTACCTATACTGCATAGGCAGTGAGAGGCTGGCATGGCACCCTGAGGGGAGTGCCATGTCGACTTACTCATTTTGTTCTCACTAGCACACACAGGCTTGTAAGCAGTGTGTCTGTGCTGAGTGAGGGGTCTCTAGGGTGGCATAAGACATGCTGCAGCCCTTAGAGACCTTTCTTGGCATCAGGGCCCTTGGTACTAGAAGTACCAGTTACAAGGGACTTATCTGAATGCCAGGGTGTGCCAATTGTGGACACAATGGTACATTTTAGGTGAAGGAACACTGGTGCTGGGGCCTGGTTAGCAGGGTCCCAGCACACTTCTCAGTCAAGTCAGCATCAGTATCAGGCAAAAAGTGGGGGGTAACTGCAACAGGGAGCCATTTCTTTACACAAGCCCCCCCCAGCCTACAGGCCAGGAGACTCAGCCCAAGCTGGGAGAGTCTTCCTAGTCTGTCAGGCGAGGAAGTGTAGGAGAAATAGGCTGGTTAGTTGCAGGGCCTACTCTGCCTTACATCCTTCTGTTCAGGTCATTCCCTTTGGGGAACTGACCCACTTCCACAGTGATAGGACCTAGTCTGAATTGCCTCTTGTCTGCCTCTTCAATGTCTCCACCCATTCTTTCTATTTTGGTCTTAGAGGTATCCACCTCTGCTAACCTTATCTTGGCCAGGGTTACCCCTAGCTTACCCAGAGAGGTTACCCAGAGCTGGAGTAACCCCACCATGACCAATAGGGTCAGGGGGCCTAACTTGCTATTTGGCATGGGGTCAGACCACCATGCTAAGGATAGTGCAGCCATAAAGGCTAACACCCAGCAGAGGCCACTGACAGCTGTCAGTGCCCAGAACCACACCTTTAGCTCTTCACCTAAAAGGGAAGGGGCTAAGTTACAGGCTTCTTTGGGTTCAGGTTGCCTGTCTGCTGTATTGGAGTGGGGGGTTACCAGATCTTGTAGTAAACACCCTTCTTCCACTCTTTCTTCTGTTAGCTGAGGAGCCACCCACTCAGGTTTAACAGTTGCCTGACTAGCCAGGACTTCTTGTGGGTCAGGTTGGACTTTATCCGGGCCATTTTTGGAGTTCTCCCCTACTGGAGCAGAATCTCCTTGGCTTGCTGTAACCTTGGCTAAAGGTTGTCCACCCTTCCTACTCTGTTTTCTTTTCTTCTTCTTCTGGGGCCTGCTTGCATTTACTGCAGAGGCAGGACTTCCAGAATCCTTGGGAGAGGACTGGCACTGGACCAGTTCCTCTCTTGAGCTCTGACTAACCTCTGGGTAGTCATTTCCAAGGAGACAATCAAGGGGGAGGTCTGTACTGACTACTACCCTTCTCCAGCTAAGAGTGCCACCCACTTCTATGGGCACTAAAGCCACAGGCCTCTTAGTGACCCTGTCTAGGCTAACTCTTACCCTGGCAGTCTCACCTGGGATGTACTGGTTTGAGAGCACCAGCCTGTCATGCACAATAGTGTGACTGGCACAAGTGTCTCTCAGGGCAGTGGTTGGGATTCCATTCACCAGTAGGTGGTGGAAGTGTCTACTTCCCTCTGGAATCTCCAACTCACCTGTTGGGCCCTGTTTCCAGTTGAAGGCTATGAAGACCTCCTCATCTGAGGAGTCATCTCCCATGGCTACACTGGTTACCCCAGGAATTTTGTTCTGGGGTTTGTTTTTGGGACAAGAAGTGTCCTTGGTGTGGTGCCCAGACTGTTTACAGTTGTGACACCAGGCCTTAGTGGCATCCCAGTTCTTACCCTGGTACCCACCTTTGTTTTGGGTTGTGTCTTGGGGCCCACCCACCTGTTCTGGTTTTTGGGGGCCTACAGAGGACTCTTTTTCTTTGTTTCTAGTGTCACCCACTTTTTCCTGGGGAGTTTTTGTAACCCCTTTCTTTTGGTCACCCCCAGTGGAAGTTTTGGTTACCCTAGTCTTGACCCAGTGGTCTGCCTTCTTTCCCAATTCTTGGGGAGAAATTGGACCTAGGTCTACCAGATACTGATGCAACTTTTCATTGAAGCAGTTACTTAAAATGTGTTCTTTCATAAACAAATTATAAAGCCCAACATAGTCACACACTTCATTTCCAGTTAACCAACCATCTAGTGTTTTTACTGAGTAGTCTACAAAATCAACCCAGGTCTGGCTCGAGGATTTTTGAGCCCCCCTGAATCTAATTCTATACTCCTCAGTGGAGAATCCAAAGCCCTCAATCAGGGTACCCTTCATGAGGTCATAAGATTCTGCATCTTTTCCAGAGAGTGTGAGGAGTCTATCCCTACACTTTCCAGTGAACATTTCCCAAAGGAGAGCACCCCAGTGAGATCTGTTCACTTTTCTGGTTACACAAGCCCTCTCAAAAGCTGTGAACCATTTGGTGATGTCATCACCATCTTCATATTTTGTTACAATCCCTTTGGGGATTTTTAGGATGTCAGGAGAATCTCTGACCCTATTTAAGTTGCTGCCACCATTGATGGGACCTAGGCCCATCTCTTTTCTTTCCCTTTCTATGGCTAGGAGCTGCTTTTCCAAAGCCAATCTTTTGACCATCCTGGCTAACAGGGGGTCATCTTCACTGAGAGCATCCTCAGTGATTTCAGAAATGCTGGACCCTCCTGTGAGGGACGCAACATTTCTGACTATCATTTTTGGAGACAGGGCTTGAGAGGCCCTGGTCTCCCTATTTAGGACTGGAAGGGGGGAATTGCCCTCCAAGTCACTAATTTCTTCCTCTGTGAAGTCATCCTCAGAGGGGTTGGCTTTTTCAAACTCTGCCAACAGCTCCTGGAGCTGAATTTTGGTAGGTCTGGAGCCAATGGTTATTTTCTTTATATTACAGAGAGACCTTAGCTCCCTCATCTTAAGATGGAGGTAAGGTGTGGTGTCGAGTTCCACCACATTCATCTCTGTATCAGACATTATTTTGCTAAAAGTTGGAAGACTTTTTAAAGAATCTAAAACTGTTTCTAGAATCTAATTTCAAACGTTTAACAAACTTTTTAAATTCTAAAAGACAATGCTAAACAGGGACTTAACACACAAGGCCCTAGCAGGACTTTTAAGAATTTAGAAAAATTTCAAATTGCAAAAATGAATTTCTAATGACAATTTTGGAATTTGTCGTGTGATCAGGTATTGGCTGAGTAGTCCAGCAAATGCAAAGTCTTGTACCCCACCGCTGATCCACCAATGTAGGAAGTTGGCTCTGTATGTACTATTTCAAAGTAAGGAATAGTATGCACAGAGTCCAAGGGTTCCCCTTAGAGGTAAGATAGTGGCAAAAAGAGATAATACTAATGCTCTATTTTGTGGTAGTGTGGTCGAGCAGTAGGCTTATCCAAGGAGTAGTGTTAAGCATTTGTTGTACATACACATAGACAATAAATGAGGTACACACACTCAGAGACAAATCCAGCCAATAGGTTTTGTTATAGAAAAATATCTTTTCTTAGTTTATTTTAAGAACCACAGGTTCAAATTCTACATGTAATATCTCATTCGAAAGGTATTGCAGGTAAGTACTTTAGGAACTTCAAATCATCACAATTGCATGTATACTTTTCAAGTTATTCACAAATAGCTGTTTTAAAAGAGGACACTTAGTGCAATTTTCACAGTTCCTAGGGGAGGTAAGTATTTGTTAGGTTAACCAGGTAAGTAAGACACTTACAGGGCTTAGTTCTTGGTCCAAGGTAGCCCACCGTTGGGGGTTCAGAGCAACCCCAAAGTCACCACACCAGCAGCTCAGGGCCGGTCAGGTGCAGAGTTCAAAGTGGTGCCCAAAACACATAGGCTAGAATGGAGAGAAGGGGGTGCCCCGGTTCCGGTCTGCTTGCAGGTAAGTACCCGCGTCTTCGGAGGGCAGACCAGGGGGGTTTTGTAGGGCACCGGGGGGGACACAAGCCCACACAGAAATTTCACCCTCAGCAGCGCGGGGGCGGCCGGGTGCAGTGTAGAAACAAGCGTCGAGTTTGTAATGGAAGTCAATGGGAGATCTAGGGATCTCTTCAGCGCTGCAGGCAGGCAAGGGGGGGGTTCCTCGGGGAAACCTCCACTTGGTCAAGGGAGAGGGACTCCTGGGGGTCACTCCTCCAGTGAAAGTCCGGTCCTTCAGGTCCTGGGGGCTGCGGGTGCAGGGTCTCTCCCAGGCGTCGGGACTTAGGATTCAAAGAGTCGCGGTCAGGGGAAGCCTCGGGATTCCCTCTGCAGGCGGCGCTGTGGGGGCTCAGGGGGGACAGGTTTTTGTACTCACAGTCTTAGAGTAGTCCTGGGGTCCCTCCTGAGGTGTTGGATCTCCACCAGCCGAGTCGGGGTCGCCGGGTGCAGTGTTGCAAGTCTCACGCTTCTTGCGGGGAGCTTGCAGGGTTCTTTCAAAGCTGCTGGAAACAAAGTTGCAGCTTTTCTTGGAGCAGGTCCGCTGTCCTCGGGAGTTTCTTGTCTTTTCGAAGCCGGGGCAGTCCTCAGAGGATGTCGAGGTCGCTGGTCCCTTTGGAAGGCGTCGCTGGAGCAGGATCTTTGGAAGGCAGGAGACAGGCCGGTGAGTTTCTGGAGCCAAGGCAGTTGTCGTCTTCTGGTCTTCCTCTGCAGGGGTTTTCAGCTAGGCAGTCCTTCTTCTTGTAGTTGCAGGAATCTGGTTTTCTAGGGTTCAGGGTAGCCCTTAAATACTAAATTTAAGGGCGTGTTTAGGTCTGGGGGGTTAGTAGCCAATGGCTACTAGCCCTGAGGGTGGGTACACCCTCTTTGTGCCTCCTCCCAAGGGGAGGGGGTCACAATCCTAACCCTATTGGGGGAATCCTCCATCTGCAAGATGGAGGATTTCTAAAAGTCAGAGTCACCTCAGCTCAGGACACCTTAGGGGCTGTCCTGACTGGCCAGTGACTCCTCCTTGTTGCTTTCTTTGTTCCCTCCAGCCTTGCCGCCAAAAGTGGGGGCCGTGGCCGGAGGGGGCGGGCAACTCCACTAAGCTGGAGTGCCCTGCTGGGCTGTGACAAAGGGGTGAGCCTTTGAGGCTCACCGCCAGGTGTTACAGCCCCTGCCTGGGGGAGGTGTTAGCATCTCCACCCAGTGCAGGCTTTGTTACTGGCCTCAGAGTGACAAAGGCACTCTCCCCATGGGGCCAGCAACATGTCTCTAGTGTGGCAGGCTGCTGGAACCAGTCAGCCTACACAGATAGTTGGTTAAGTTTCAGGGGGCACCTCTAAGGTGCCCTCTGTGGTGTATTTTACAATAAAATGTACACTGGCATCAGTGTGCATTTATTGTGCTGAGAAGTTTGATACCAAACTTCCCAGTTTTCAGTGTAGCCATTATGGTGCTGTGGAGTTCGTGTAAAACAGACTCCCAGACCATATACTCTTATGGCTACCCTGCACTTACAATGTCTAAGGTTTTGTTTAGACACTGTAGGGGCACAGTGCTCATGCACTGGTACCCTCACCTATGGTATAGTGCACCCTGCCTTAGGGCTGTAAGGCCTGCTAGAGGGGTGTCTTACCTATACTGCATAGGCAGTGAGAGGCTGGCATGGCACCCTGAGGGGAGTGCCATGTCGACTTACTCATTTTGTTCTCACTAGCACACACAGGCTTGTAAGCAGTGTGTCTGTGCTGAGTGAGGGGTCTCTAGGGTGGCATAAGACATGCTGCAGCCCTTAGAGACCTTTCTTGGCATCAGGGCCCTTGGTACTAGAAGTACCAGTTACAAGGGACTTATCTGAATGCCAGGGTGTGCCAATTGTGGACACAATGGTACATTTTAGGTGAAGGAACACTGGTGCTGGGGCCTGGTTAGCAGGGTCCCAGCACACTTCTCAGTCAAGTCAGCATCAGTATCAGGCAAAAAGTGGGGGGTAACTGCAACAGGGAGCCATTTCTTTACACAAGCCCCCCCCAGCCTACAGGCCAGGAGACTCAGCCCAAGCTGGGAGAGTCTTCCTAGTCTGTCAGGCGAGGAAGTGTAGGAGAAATAGGCTGGTTAGTTGCAGGGCCTACTCTGCCTTACATCCTTCTGTTCAGGTCATTCCCTTTGGGGAACTGACCCACTTCCACAGTGATAGGACCTAGTCTGAATTGCCTCTTGTCTGCCTCTTCAATGTCTCCACCCATTCTTTCTATTTTGGTCTTAGAGGTATCCACCTCTGCTAACCTTATCTTGGCCAGGGTTACCCCTAGCTTACCCAGAGAGGTTACCCAGAGCTGGAGTAACCCCACCATGACCAATAGGGTCAGGGGGCCTAACTTGCTATTTGGCATGGGGTCAGACCACCATGCTAAGGATAGTGCAGCCATAAAGGCTAACACCCAGCAGAGGCCACTGACAGCTGTCAGTGCCCAGAACCACACCTTTAGCTCTTCACCTAAAAGGGAAGGGGCTAAGTTACAGGCTTCTTTGGGTTCAGGTTGCCTGTCTGCTGTATTGGAGTGGGGGGTTACCAGATCTTGTAGTAAACACCCTTCTTCCACTCTTTCTTCTGTTAGCTGAGGAGCCACCCACTCAGGTTTAACAGTTGCCTGACTAGCCAGGACTTCTTGTGGGTCAGGTTGGACTTTATCCGGGCCATTTTTGGAGTTCTCCCCTACTGGAGCAGAATCTCCTTGGCTTGCTGTAACCTTGGCTAAAGGTTGTCCACCCTTCCTACTCTGTTTTCTTTTCTTCTTCTTCTGGGGCCTGCTTGCATTTACTGCAGAGGCAGGACTTCCAGAATCCTTGGGAGAGGACTGGCACTGGACCAGTTCCTCTCTTGAGCTCTGACTAACCTCTGGGTAGTCATTTCCAAGGAGACAATCAAGGGGGAGGTCTGTACTGACTACTACCCTTCTCCAGCTAAGAGTGCCACCCACTTCTATGGGCACTAAAGCCACAGGCCTCTTAGTGACCCTGTCTAGGCTAACTCTTACCCTGGCAGTCTCACCTGGGATGTACTGGTTTGAGAGCACCAGCCTGTCATGCACAATAGTGTGACTGGCACAAGTGTCTCTCAGGGCAGTGGTTGGGATTCCATTCACCAGTAGGTGGTGGAAGTGTCTACTTCCCTCTGGAATCTCCAACTCACCTGTTGGGCCCTGTTTCCAGTTGAAGGCTATGAAGACCTCCTCATCTGAGGAGTCATCTCCCATGGCTACACTGGTTACCCCAGGAATTTTGTTCTGGGGTTTGTTTTTGGGACAAGAAGTGTCCTTGGTGTGGTGCCCAGACTGTTTACAGTTGTGACACCAGGCCTTAGTGGCATCCCAGTTCTTACCCTGGTACCCACCTTTGTTTTGGGTTGTGTCTTGGGGCCCACCCACCTGTTCTGGTTTTTGGGGGCCTACAGAGGACTCTTTTTCTTTGTTTCTAGTGTCACCCACTTTTTCCTGGGGAGTTTTTGTAACCCCTTTCTTTTGGTCACCCCCAGTGGAAGTTTTGGTTACCCTAGTCTTGACCCAGTGGTCTGCCTTCTTTCCCAATTCTTGGGGAGAAATTGGACCTAGGTCTACCAGATACTGATGCAACTTTTCATTGAAGCAGTTACTTAAAATGTGTTCTTTCATAAACAAATTATAAAGCCCAACATAGTCACACACTTCATTTCCAGTTAACCAACCATCTAGTGTTTTTACTGAGTAGTCTACAAAATCAACCCAGGTCTGGCTCGAGGATTTTTGAGCCCCCCTGAATCTAATTCTATACTCCTCAGTGGAGAATCCAAAGCCCTCAATCAGGGTACCCTTCATGAGGTCATAAGATTCTGCATCTTTTCCAGAGAGTGTGAGGAGTCTATCCCTACACTTTCCAGTGAACATTTCCCAAAGGAGAGCACCCCAGTGAGATCTGTTCACTTTTCTGGTTACACAAGCCCTCTCAAAAGCTGTGAACCATTTGGTGATGTCATCACCATCTTCATATTTTGTTACAATCCCTTTGGGGATTTTTAGGATGTCAGGAGAATCTCTGACCCTATTTAAGTTGCTGCCACCATTGATGGGACCTAGGCCCATCTCTTTTCTTTCCCTTTCTATGGCTAGGAGCTGCTTTTCCAAAGCCAATCTTTTGACCATCCTGGCTAACAGGGGGTCATCTTCACTGAGAGCATCCTCAGTGATTTCAGAAATGCTGGACCCTCCTGTGAGGGACGCAACATTTCTGACTATCATTTTTGGAGACAGGGCTTGAGAGGCCCTGGTCTCCCTATTTAGGACTGGAAGGGGGGAATTGCCCTCCAAGTCACTAATTTCTTCCTCTGTGAAGTCATCCTCAGAGGGGTTGGCTTTTTCAAACTCTGCCAACAGCTCCTGGAGCTGAATTTTGGTAGGTCTGGAGCCAATGGTTATTTTCTTTATATTACAGAGAGACCTTAGCTCCCTCATCTTAAGATGGAGGTAAGGTGTGGTGTCGAGTTCCACCACATTCATCTCTGTATCAGACATTATTTTGCTAAAAGTTGGAAGACTTTTTAAAGAATCTAAAACTGTTTCTAGAATCTAATTTCAAACGTTTAACAAACTTTTTAAATTCTAAAAGACAATGCTAAACAGGGACTTAACACACAAGGCCCTAGCAGGACTTTTAAGAATTTAGAAAAATTTCAAATTGCAAAAATGAATTTCTAATGACAATTTTGGAATTTGTCGTGTGATCAGGTATTGGCTGAGTAGTCCAGCAAATGCAAAGTCTTGTACCCCACCGCTGATCCACCAATGTAGGAAGTTGGCTCTGTATGTACTATTTCAAAGTAAGGAATAGTATGCACAGAGTCCAAGGGTTCCCCTTAGAGGTAAGATAGTGGCAAAAAGAGATAATACTAATGCTCTATTTTGTGGTAGTGTGGTCGAGCAGTAGGCTTATCCAAGGAGTAGTGTTAAGCATTTGTTGTACATACACATAGACAATAAATGAGGTACACACACTCAGAGACAAATCCAGCCAATAGGTTTTGTTATAGAAAAATATCTTTTCTTAGTTTATTTTAAGAACCACAGGTTCAAATTCTACATGTAATATCTCATTCGAAAGGTATTGCAGGTAAGTACTTTAGGAACTTCAAATCATCACAATTGCATGTATACTTTTCAAGTTATTCACAAATAGCTGTTTTAAAAGAGGACACTTAGTGCAATTTTCACAGTTCCTAGGGGAGGTAAGTATTTGTTAGGTTAACCAGGTAAGTAAGACACTTACAGGGCTTAGTTCTTGGTCCAAGGTAGCCCACCGTTGGGGGTTCAGAGCAACCCCAAAGTCACCACACCAGCAGCTCAGGGCCGGTCAGGTGCAGAGTTCAAAGTGGTGCCCAAAACACATAGGCTAGAATGGAGAGAAGGGGGTGCCCCGGTTCCGGTCTGCTTGCAGGTAAGTACCCGCGTCTTCGGAGGGCAGACCAGGGGGGTTTTGTAGGGCACCGGGGGGGACACAAGCCCACACAGAAATTTCACCCTCAGCAGCGCGGGGGCGGCCGGGTGCAGTGTAGAAACAAGCGTCGAGTTTGTAATGGAAGTCAATGGGAGATCTAGGGATCTCTTCAGCGCTGCAGGCAGGCAAGGGGGGGGTTCCTCGGGGAAACCTCCACTTGGTCAAGGGAGAGGGACTCCTGGGGGTCACTCCTCCAGTGAAAGTCCGGTCCTTCAGGTCCTGGGGGCTGCGGGTGCAGGGTCTCTCCCAGGCGTCGGGACTTAGGATTCAAAGAGTCGCGGTCAGGGGAAGCCTCGGGATTCCCTCTGCAGGCGGCGCTGTGGGGGCTCAGGGGGGACAGGTTTTTGTACTCACAGTCTTAGAGTAGTCCTGGGGTCCCTCCTGAGGTGTTGGATCTCCACCAGCCGAGTCGGGGTCGCCGGGTGCAGTGTTGCAATTCTCACGCTTCTTGCGGGGAGCTTGCAGGGTTCTTTCAAAGCTGCTGGAAACAAAGTTGCAGCTTTTCTTGGAGCAGGTCCGCTGTCCTCGGGAGTTTCTTGTCTTTTCGAAGCCGGGGCAGTCCTCAGAGGATGTCGAGGTCGCTGGTCCCTTTGGAAGGCGTCGCTGGAGCAGGATCTTTGGAAGGCAGGAGACAGGCCGGTGAGTTTCTGGAGCCAAGGCAGTTGTCGTCTTCTGGTCTTCCTCTGCAGGGGTTTTCAGCTAGGCAGTCCTTCTTCTTGTAGTTGCAGGAATCTGGTTTTCTAGGGTTCAGGGTAGCCCTTAAATACTAAATTTAAGGGCGTGTTTAGGTCTGGGGGGTTAGTAGCCAATGGCTACTAGCCCTGAGGGTGGGTACACCCTCTTTGTGCCTCCTCCCAAGGGGAGGGGGTCACAATCCTAACCCTATTGGGGGAATCCTCCATCTGCAAGATGGAGGATTTCTAAAAGTCAGAGTCACCTCAGCTCAGGACACCTTAGGGGCTGTCCTGACTGGCCAGTGACTCCTCCTTGTTGCTTTCTTTGTTCCCTCCAGCCTTGCCGCCAAAAGTGGGGGCCGTGGCCGGAGGGGGCGGGCAACTCCACTAAGCTGGAGTGCCCTGCTGGGCTGTGACAAAGGGGTGAGCCTTTGAGGCTCACCGCCAGGTGTTACAGCCCCTGCCTGGGGGAGGTGTTAGCATCTCCACCCAGTGCAGGCTTTGTTACTGGCCTCAGAGTGACAAAGGCACTCTCCCCATGGGGCCAGCAACATGTCTCTAGTGTGGCAGGCTGCTGGAACCAGTCAGCCTACACAGATAGTTGGTTAAGTTTCAGGGGGCACCTCTAAGGTGCCCTCTGTGGTGTATTTTACAATAAAATGTACACTGGCATCAGTGTGCATTTATTGTGCTGAGAAGTTTGATACCAAACTTCCCAGTTTTCAGTGTAGCCATTATGGTGCTGTGGAGTTCGTGTAAAACAGACTCCCAGACCATATACTCTTATGGCTACCCTGCACTTACAATGTCTAAGGTTTTGTTTAGACACTGTAGGGGCACAGTGCTCATGCACTGGTACCCTCACCTATGGTATAGTGCACCCTGCCTTAGGGCTGTAAGGCCTGCTAGAGGGGTGTCTTACCTATACTGCATAGGCAGTGAGAGGCTGGCATGGCACCCTGAGGGGAGTGCCATGTCGACTTACTCATTTTGTTCTCACTAGCACACACAGGCTTGTAAGCAGTGTGTCTGTGCTGAGTGAGGGGTCTCTAGGGTGGCATAAGACATGCTGCAGCCCTTAGAGACCTTTCTTGGCATCAGGGCCCTTGGTACTAGAAGTACCAGTTACAAGGGACTTATCTGAATGCCAGGGTGTGCCAATTGTGGACACAATGGTACATTTTAGGTGAAGGAACACTGGTGCTGGGGCCTGGTTAGCAGGGTCCCAGCACACTTCTCAGTCAAGTCAGCATCAGTATCAGGCAAAAAGTGGGGGGTAACTGCAACAGGGAGCCATTTCTTTACACCCCTGCCTTGAGAAATCCTCCATCTTGAGTTTGGAGGATTCCCCGAAAAGGATTAGGGATGTGCACCCCTCCCCACAGGGAGGAGGCACAAAGAGGTTGTAGCCACCATCAAGGACAGTAGCCATTGGCTACTGCCCTCCCAGACCTAAACACACCCCTAAATACAGTATTTAGGGGCTCCCCAGATCCCAGGAAAACCGGTTCCTGCAACCTGAAGAAAGAAGAAGGACTGTTGACCTACAAGACTGCAAAGAAGGAGGAAGATGACAACTGATTTGGCCCCAGCGCTACCGACCTGTCTCCAACTTTGAAAACCTGCTCCAGCAACGCATCAGACAGGGACCAGCGACCTCTGAAGCCTCAGAGGACTGCCCTGGACTACAGGACCAAGAAACTCCTGTGAACAGCGGCCCTGTTCAAAACCAGCTTCTTCTTTGCAAAAAAGAAGCAACTTCCAAAGACTTCACGTTTCCCGCCGGAAGCGTGAGACTCTACACTTGGCACTCGATGCCCCCGGCTCGACCTGCAGAAAACCAACACCTCAGGGAGGACTCCCCGCCGACTGCGAGCCCGTGAGTAACCAGAGACGACCCCCCTGGATCCCCGCAGCGACGCCTGCAGAGAGAATCCAGAGGCTCCCCCTGACCGCGACTGCCTGTAACAAGGGACCCGACGCCTGAAACCAACACTGCACCAGCAGCCCCAGGACCTGAAGGAACCGTACTTCGACGCAGGAGTGACCCCCAGATGACCCTCTGCCTAGCCCAGGTAGTGGCTGTCCCGAGAAACCCCCGGTGCCTGCCTGCACCGCTAGAGTGACCCCCGGGTCCCTCCATTGAAACCTATACAAAACCCAACGCCTGCTTTGAACACTGCACCCGGCCACCCCTGTGCCGCTGAGGGTGTGTTTTGTGTGCCTACTTGCCCCCAGTGCTTGACAAAAAAACCCTGGTCTGCCCCCCGAGGACGCAGGTACTTACCTGCTGGCAGACTGGAACCGGAGCACCCCTGTTCTCCATAGGCGCCTATGTGTTTTGGGCACCTCTTTGACCTCTGCACCTGACTGGCCCTGAGCTGCTGGTGTGGTAACTTTGGGGTTGCCTTGAACCCCCCAACGGTGGGCTGCCTATGCCCCAGGACTGAGACTTGTAAGTGTTTTACTTACCTCCTAATCAAACCTTTACTTACCTCCCCCAGGAACTGTTGATTTTTGCACTGTGACCACTTTGAAAATAGATTATTTCCATTTTTACAAAGACTGTACATGATATTGTTTCCATTCAAAGTTCCTAAAGTATCTAGGTGAAGTACCTTACATTTAAAGTATTTACTGTAAATCTTGAACCTGTGGTTCTTAAAATAAACTAAGAAAATATATTTTTCAATATAAAAACCTATTGGCCTGGAGTAAGTCTTTGAGTGTGTGTTTCTCATTTATTGCCTGTGTGTGTTTAACAAATGCTTAACACTACCCTCTGATAAGCCTACTGCTCGACCACACTACCACAAAATAGAGCATTAGAATTATCTACTTTTGCCACTATCTTACCTCTAAGGGGAACCCTTGGACTCTGTGCACACTATTTCTTACTTTGAAATAGTATATACAGAGCCAACTTCCTACAGTTTGGATAGTAGTCTTATTGGTTGGAGTAGATAGTAGTCAATCACTAGTAATAATGGCGCTGTTCTGGTTTGGGCCAGTAAAGGTTTCAGTAATTTAAACCTGAGCTCATTCTCCTTGTAGCTATGGCACAGAGCAGACAGGCTTAGTGTATAAAGCATTTAATAGTACCATAACTCCTAGAGTCAAAAACACAAGACAATAAAATTCCCACTCCAATTTATAAAAAAGAGAATATAGAGAATATTTTACTGAACAAAATTACACAAAACCGATCCAACAAAAACAAATTAGAGGAGGAGAATATGGCGGCCGGCTAAGGAGCCGGGCGCGGAGGGCTCAGCAGGGCTTGGAGTAAAGTAATGTTAGAGTGATATTAGCCGCTTACCAGGGGTCGGAGGAGGCGGCGCAAAGGTGAAAGCATTTGAGGGGTGGTTTTTCTCCCTTCTTGAAGAAGCACCGTGGTGGCGGGAGCGCGGTGTACTCATGGGCAGAGGCTGTTGAGAGCCGGCTCGGAGGCGCTACGAGGAAGTGAGGTGGCGGCAAGGATTTTGCTCCGGGGGAGGTGTGGCAGAGTCAGCACTGGCAGCACTGGTAGAGGAAAAGGCTCAGGAGAAGCTGACAAGGCATTTCCTATACTTGTTGCTGCAAAAGTCGAGCAAGAACTCCGAAGGAGTGTTGGAGGTACCCTTTGCTCTTCAAACAGTCTACAATTAAGGGACAGCGTTCTTTCTCTCGCATCCCCAGGTCCCATGGTGGATAAGGCAGAGGGAGTGGCTCTGAGTCTGGCCAGAAGGGGAGAAGGGAAGATAGGAGTGGTAGCAGTGGGGCAGCCTATTCCCTGCGGAGTGTTAAGGCGGCTAAAAAGCAGATAGAAGTAGAAACTTGCGAGAATCTTCAGAAGCAGATCACGGGGAGGAGTAAGGAAGAGCAAATTAATAATACCTGTAATAGGAAAACTACTGTGAGTAATTTAGGTTCCGCCACTAATAGGAAAATAAGGGTCACCCCCTCATTAAGGACTTATTTCAGAGTGTTACCTGGAACCCCTAAAATGTCAATAGTGCAAGGGACAGAGACAGTATTGCCCTTGCCAGGAAGCGGGGATATAACTATTCTGACGTAACAATGGGGCCACGACACAGCAAAGTATCCCCGGAATCTGTTTTAGGAAAGCTGGATCTGCTGAAGGAGGACAGGGGGTCAGTCAATCCGATGTGCAGTCTGCAGGGGAAATAGGACTTCTGAATGGGGGTGAGCATGCAATTCCGTCTAGTGACTCCATCACAGGTATGTTAAAGGCTTTATCCATGGAATTGAAGGGCGGCTTTAAGACTTCTAAAACTAATCAGGAGGAGATCAGGAATCTTTGTGAAGATCTCGGCAAAAAAACAGACGATCTTGCAGGTCGGACAGCCGTCCTGGAGGAAGAGGTTGGTGATCTGAGGACTACTGTGGAGGAAAATAAAGAGCAGATAAGGGGTTTGAAAGCAGGAGAAACAGGGGTGCTGGCTAAGTTGGAATCCTTGGAAAATAATCAAAGGAGAAATAACCTGAGGTTTCTCAGAGTCCCCAAGGGATTGGAGGGAGATGACTTGAAGGGATTTGTGGTAAGGTTAAAAAACAAGAAATAAAATTTGAGGATGCAGAGGTCGACATTGCAAAAGATATTCAAAGGGTACATAGGGTCCCTGCAAAAATGCCTCCCAATAGGGATAGGCCAAGGAAAATTTTGGTTTACTTTCATACTTATGGGCTTAAGGAATGTATTTTGGAGATGGCACTGAAGAAGAAATCACTCTCGGTGGACGGCGCTCCATTTGAGGTTAGGTCGGATCTTGCATCTATTACCTAAAATAAACAATGGGAGCTGGGGAAAAGAATCGATATATTGAGAAGACTGGGGGCAACGGCCCAATTAAGGTTCCCGGCATCCTTAAGAGTAATGTTGAATAATAAGATGCACAATTTCAGTGATTGTAATGATGTTGATGACCTGATTAAGAAATCAGAGCAAGATTCTGGTGCAGTGTAGGCCTCCTTCTCTAGCAATGGTCGGCTGGTTATGGTGATAGGAGGCTCCGAGTCCGGCATGATGACCCTTCATAGGCGGTAACGCCGGTATATGAAGATAGGGAGGGTTCTCCTGGGGTTGGTAGGAAGGGGAGAGTTTGGGGAGGGGGGAGGGTGGTGATGGGGAGCACTGGGTGGAGAGCATTAAAGGGAAAAAGGAAAAAAGGTCCTGGTTGTTGTGTATAGAGAGGAAGGTGGCAAAACACGAGATCTAACAGGGGCTGTGGGCCCCCTTGTGGGAGGATGTCGAAAATTTATTTGAAGCTCCTGTCCTGGAATGTTAATGGCCTCCGGGTGAGGATTAGACAAAGGAGGATAGTGCAATATTTAAAGGACGCTCTATTTGAAGTGTTGATTATGCAGGAAACCCACCTCTCCAAGGAAGTGTGTGTGGAGGTTTTTCGACCATGTAGATGGGTACAGCAGATAGCTAGCTCTAATTATGCGGGGGCGATAAGGGGGTCGCCATTATAATAAAAAATCATGCTAATATATCTTTTGTTGAGGGTCCGTGGATAATTAGGGGAGAAGGGTGGTGGGGAGATTAATGGTGTATGATTTTGCTTTTACTCTAGTAGGGTACAACGGTCCTAACCGGGATGATATAGCCCCGTTGAGAGAGGTGTCACTTTTTTTGCTGCAACACTGGGATCCTTTTATATGGGTGGGGGACTTCAAAGTTGTAATGAATTATGAGCTGGATAGGTCTTCACGGAGTAGGTTGAGAAGTAACGAGAAAATGCAAGCTCAGGTCCAATTAATGATGTCCCAATTTGGCTTATATGATGTTTGGAGAGAAAAGAAGGGGCGTGAAAGAGGCTATACTTATAACAACAAAAAATACAGACATCAGTCTAGAATTTATTATTTTTTAAAAGATGAAAGTCTAAAAGAGGCTGTGGAAGAAGTTTCACACATTGGGGCTCACCTATCGGATCATTTGGCGGTGAGTTTGAAGCTTAATTGGCTTGGCCAAAAGAGAAGGAAGGTGGACTTTGGATAGAATGCTATTACTGGATGATGAGGTCGTAGCACAGTTACGGAGAGGGACAGAAGAATTTTTCAATCTTAATAAAGGGTCAGCCTACTTTCAAAGCCTTCTTGAGGGGGAAGCTGATAAGCGCAGCTGCATATAGGAGGAAAAAATTTGATTCGACAGGCTGAGCAAAGATTGGCAGCTATGGACCTTGAGGAGGAAGAAGTTAATCAGTTATACAAACAAGAACAAGAGGCTCCATTGGATTTAGCAGCAGTTATAGATAATCGAAATAGAATGTGATGTGAGGCCAACAGGGTGTCTCATTTTGAATACGGTGAGAATAGCGGTAAAGTGTTGGCCTGGAAAATAAAAACCGGTATAGTTAGAAATCGGGTGGTAGAAATTCGGGATGGAATTTCAGGGGAGGTTAGAAAGAGTAAGAAGACACCTTTTTAAACTTTTTCAAGGAATTATACACAGAGGAATTAGAAGTCTCAGCGGAGTCGGTGAAGGGATGGTTAGAGGGATTGGAACTGGCATCTCTAAGTGAGGAGGAGAACAAGGTGATTAATGAGCCAATTAATATGGTAGAACTCGAGCAGGTGATAAAATCAGGTAAATTAGGCAAGGCAGCAGGACGCGATGGGCTGCCTGCTGAAGTCTATAGAGTATTGGGTAGTAGTATTATGGTTTTTCTGAGATAACTCTTTAATAATGTTCTAGAGACTGATGGGAGACTTCCCCCCCCTCCCCTTGGAGGGAAGCTATTATTACAATAATTTTAAAACCAGGAAAGGATCCCAGGAATTGTGAATCATATCACCCGATATCTCTCTTAAACTGCGATTATAAGATTTTCGCAAAAATGTTGGCAGATAGATTAGGTTTTTTTGGGGGGAAGCTTATACATATAGATCAGAAAGGGTTTCTGAATGGAAGACATATGCAGGATTCGATACACGGGTTGGTAGCCTCGGTTGATTTGGCCACCACATGCTATTCCCCTCTAGCAGTTGTGATGGTTGATGCAACTAAAGCTTTTGATAGAGTTAACTGGAATTATTTAAATATGGTATGTGCGGGTTATAATCTTGGGGGGCACTTTATTAGGACATTACAAAAATGTTACCAGGATCCCTGTGCAAGAATCTTGGTTATTGGTGCTCTCACCTCCTCGTTCAAGATAGAAAGGGGAACGCGGCAGGGGTGTCCGTTATCCCAGTTATTGTTTGGTTTGTATATTGAGCCACTTGTTACTAGAATTAGGAATGACCAGCGAATTCCCCCCTTTGTGTGTAGGAATTTTTCTATGAAGGTGTCTTTGTATGCAGATGACCTGATGATTTATACTTCTAATTTAACCCTTACTAAATCGGTAGTGGAAGAAATGATGAGAGATTTTTGGAGTATTTCGGGTTATGTAGTTAATAATCAAAAGACAGAGGTAATGGCCTGGAACATGGACTTATGTAGCCTTGTAATTAAGAAGGAGGATGTTAAATATTTAGGGATTACTATAACACAGGATATAAGTAAATTGGCAGAAACAAATTTCAGGAAGGTAATGAGGGATGTAGATATCCAACTGAAGAGATGGTTAAATCTTCCCCTAACTATTATTGGTCGGGTTAATTTAATTAAAATGGTGATTGTCCCTAAGTTTACATGTATCTTTAATTCAATACCATTAATGTTTAGTAAGGACTCTTTAAGGAAACTTCAAGGAAAAATCAGCAGTTTTATTTGGGCATCTAAAGGTGTACGTATTTCCCAGAAAAAATTGGGAAGGAGGAAAGAAAAAGGAGGGTTGGCTGTACCTTTCTGAAGAATGCGAGGGAGACCTTTAATCACCCAGGTCGCTCAGAGCTGGGGCAGGCACTGTTTGCAATGGCAGAGGTTAATGAGTCACAGACAAGCTTTATGTATAAGTTTGGAGATCCTAAATACTTCAAGAAAGTCAGATTTAAGGTGTTACAAGATCTAGCGAGACTTTGGTATAAGGTCAGGAGGGCCACGAAATTGTCGTATTATAGCAAAAAGGCCCCTATATGGGACTCCCCAGGGTCACCGGAATGGACTAAGGATGCATTGGCAACCCCTCTGAAGGAAGCAGGTTTTTTTGCACTGGGGATAATTTTGCTCTAATGGAGAGGTTAGATCATTTGAAAACCTGAATGGAGAGGTAGGGGGTAACCTGTCTAAATTCAAGTATCTTAAGATCACTAGCTGGGTGAGGAATTTAAAAGTGGAGCTGGGAGTCAAAAATGAGTTGGAAGACCAGTGGCATTTGGAAACCCCGCGGAAGAAGGAGGTGGCAAGATGGTACTGGCTAATTATGGATATTGTGGACGGCTAATTTACCCTACCAGAGGAGTTATGGGAAGATTGCTTGCCGGAGCGCCAGCAAAAAGAGTTATGGCAAGTATCTACTACACTTTTATATAATACTGTCACACCTGCTGCGTTAAGGAGGAATCATTTGTTTTCAATTAACAGAGTTTTTTTGGACACCAGCAAAGCTTTCTAGAACGGATCAGGGTAGTACGGTCAGATGCATAAAGAGTGGGACTCTGGCGGCAGACGACATTCATGTGTTTCTGGAATGCCCCATGCTGAGTAAATTCTGGGCAGAGGTTGATGATGCTATTAGTGAAATAACCTCCATAAAACTCAAGGTAAGCACCTCGCTTGTCATTTTTGGATGTTTGACAGGATCTCAGCTGATTAGCAAGGGATAGCTCTAAACTTCTATTTTATATGATGCATGTGGCAAGAAGAGAGATCTGTAAAAAATGGATTGATGTTTTCCCTCCAACTCTTACTGATTGAAAAGATGCTTTAATGTATAACTTGAAGCTGGATACGAGTAAGAACAGTAAAAAAAAAAAAAAAAAAAAAAGATTTTGGAATCAATTGAAGCAATGGTGGAGTTTGGGAGAGGATAGGGGAGCATATTTGGTCTGACACGGTCAAATTATTAAATATGCCTGTAATATATCACCACCGGCCGTTACTGGCAAGTGGAGTGGGTATAGTGAGGTCATATTTCCGGGCAGGTAAGGTCCGGCAGAGTTGGGCAGCGGTTAATATAGTAAACTCTGCATTGAAAGACCTTCCCACCTATATCCTCTCGCGGTGAGAAAGGATGGTATGCAAATAAGGACCAAAAAAACAAAAAAAACAAATTCGAGATCATTTTTAAAACTCTGAATCAAAATATTGCTAAAAAGTGTTAGCACCAACTGCAGTCATCTCAGGGGTGTGGAATCCCTATAGCACTACGTCCAGGACATTGTTTCGGGTCAGGGGAAACACATTTTTATGTTTATTTTGTCCTTGGGACAGGTAGACCCCCAAGCCCCTGCAGAACAAACCCTTTGATTGCCAGTTTAGAATATCACATTATGGATCAAGGAATAGCATTGTCTTCAGTTAAGGTAATAACTGTGTCCATATGTTAATGCTGTTTGAAGTAGTATTTAGTAGTCCTTAATGCAAAGCCTTTACTATTCGGATGAGCGCTCTAAAGAAATGTTGTAAGCTAGGACTGCACTACTGACTGTGGTTCCAGTTTAAAAATGTGTACATACGTCTACAAAGTTTTCAGGATAAGGCTACCTATAATGCTCCCACAGTATGCTCTGATGAGATGCAAAAATTTGCAGAAGCTTGAAAATAAGATTGATGATTCTTTGTATTACAAAAATGTTCACAGAAAAAATGCAACTAGGAAAAAAATGTTTTGATCAACTTCTGTGAAAGTTTAGATACAATTTCTAGCAAAATATGTTCATAGATGCTAATATTTTCAAAAACTATTTCTAATGAAAAAAAAAAAATCAGTTGAATCAGTTTTAACAAGATTTTTAGAAACGTGAAATTAAAAAGCATCGGTAAAGACAATAGGTCTGACAGTGGAGGTCATCCTTTTGGGTTTGTCAATGTGTGCCTTGTTTCAACATGGTTTTTATAAAACATTATTATGGGAGCTGCTAGACCCTCACCATTGTAGTAAAAATTGGCAAAAAGCTAAAATATTTTGGGTCTCATATAGCACACATTGCCACAGTAGTCCCTGAACAAATCTACTTTGTGTGCTGATATTCTCCTCGTGAAAGAGAAAAATGCTGCAGCTCACAGTCAAACCAGCCAATACAGAGAGTGAATTTAATAAAAACAAAACCTCTTTGTTAATGTGAGACCTAGAAAGGAACCCACTTCTTAAAGAAAGTCACAAGAGTGCACTTATGATATATGTCCTTGCATTAGTGCAGATTTATAGCTTCATGAATTGACACAAATTTACTGAAGCCGACCAGGAAATGCTACTTCAAGATAAGCATTTTAGCAGGAGCAAGTATGCATGTGTAGATTTGTTCATGCGAAAATCTGTTGAGCATTTACAAGTTCAGTTTCCCTCCGATCACTACTTTCCCCAAACCTGGAAGAAGTTTTACTTCTGCCTTTGTCAGGAGTAAATTTCCAACCTTTCCCAGTATGGTAAGCGATTAGAGAAGAGCTGGTGAAAACCCCAAAACATGTATGTTAATAGGTTTGCACAGACTCAGAAGAGCATTCTAACCCCAGAACTACTGCATACCACTATTTCCAACCTCAGTATCTAGATCTGCAGAAAGGTGGCAAAATAAGGGAATTGATAGTATTCAAATCATACTACAGTATGAGCCCTGGCATAATCAGAGAGGGTATTATCTGAGCTCTTAAACAGTGAGATTGCGGTCATAATGTGTCATCGCTCTATGTGGCACCAATGGTGCAAATGGATTTTCTTTTTTTTTTACACAACACGCAGATTTATAAAGGAACCTGTCCCATAGACAAGTAGCTATTTTATTAAATTCCACACCCCTGTCTCTGTTGCCCCTTACTGAAACATATGCAAAAGCAACAGATGATGGACGGAATGCAGAACAAATCAAACATTCACCCCCAGTCATAGATCTGGGTTTAATCCATCAGTTTTTTTTTTGCTTGCCATGCTATTCGAGTTTGGACCCAGCCATATGCAAATCAGTCTTGACCCTGTTCCCCCTGGGAACCTTCCAGCCCGAACTGCCAGGCCAGGTCCTCCCTGAACCAGAAAGCATCCTGGGACCAGTTTCAGGGTATCACCCTTCAACAGCCAGGCTATCTTGAATCTGGTGGCATAGTAAGCAAGGGACCAACGTCTGGGCATACCCTTCCCACTTGGGGCGACAAATGCAAAAACAACAGATGATGGACGGAATGCAGAGCAAATCAAACATTCACCCCCCAGTCACAGATCTTGGTTTAACACATCAGTTTTTTTTGCTTGCAATGCCATTCCAATTTTGAACCCAGCCATATGCAAATCAGTCTTGACCCTGTTCCCCATGGGAACCTTCCAGCCCGATCTGCCAGGCCAGGTCCTCCCTGAACCAGAAAGCATCCTGGGACCAGTTTCAGGGTTTCACCCTTCATCAGCCAGGCTTGCTTGAATCTGGTGGCATAGAAGCACGGGACTCACATCTGGGCATACCCTTCCCACTTTGGGCAACACTGAAACATAGGCATGATATAAGGCCGGCCACAATGGAGAGTAGGCAGTGGAGTCCGGTAATTTTAGGAAGGAGGGGAGCGGATGCGAAATACACATGCATACTCATTCATTTATACACATGCACACACATATCCATTCACAACACTCATTACCAGTTATTCAAACATACATGCACGCACAATTTTAAACCACCCCCCACACACACACAGCTCAGACTCAGAAGCCCCAGGAGGATTGCGACTGCCGCCTTCCCGCATTGGTTGACATTTGGTCAGCCAGTGAGGGAAGGAAGCAGTCCCAACCTCGTCAGTGAGTGGGATGGGGGTCAATGAGACTGCTGTCCCACCCCACTCTGTGACGAGGTGTCACTGATTGACACTCGCCTTGGGCGCTTCAAAGCTTAAAACTGAAGCACCCCGGTTCGGCGGCAATGAGTGAAACTACCCCTTGTCACCGAGAGGGGAGGGTCTCGAAGACCTCTGCTGAGCTGAGGAGGTCAAGCCTACAGGGGAGTCACTCAAAGGGACAGTTGGCTGATCTACTGTCTGAGTTACTGGGGCACATTAAACTTCAGAGGCCTCCCTGCAACTACTCAGCTGACCTGCTGCACTGGAGCTGCCCGAGTCCTGCTCGTCTCTGCTAGATCAAGTTCATGATCCCCAGGAGGTGCCTCCCCAAGTCCTAGGCCCTTGGCTAGCCTCAAGCTACGACTGGCAGTGGCAGATCTACTACTTAAGCGACTGCAATGACCATCCGCTCTCCCAGCAGCCTCCACCACAGTGAACAAGCCTTTGAGAAGGTAACTTATTTAGTGGGACTAACCTGGTCTCTGTATCCGGCATGGTGGGATTGAACGGGTGACTGTCGCCGGGTCTAGCAGGACCAGATGACCGCAAGTGGCACGTTGTGCTTTAAGCCCCTATATTTACCTACCTAAAACTTTAAAATTACATATCTCCGATTTTACAGATTAGATTTTTGTTGTTCTGGTCTCATTTCACTTATGAACATTTACTCTATGTAACTAATATGGCGTGGGATTTTTCTTGTGTTGTGTTTACACTTTATTACTGTTTGTGTGCCGCATAAATAATTTACGCATTGCCTTCCAGTTAAGCCTGACTGCTTAGTGCTACCAGAGGATTAAGCACAGGTTAATGTAGGGACTTTTGTGGTGTACCCTGACAGGGATTGTGGTCATTGCCTGAGTAGGGTTTCCACCACCCTCCACCAATAACCCAGCTTCTTACAACCCGCTTCTGAAAGAACGTTACGTTGCGTTTGCCTCCTTAACAAGGACATGTTAAAAAAATAGATGTTGTTAGAAACTGCCTGGCACATATGGCGATGTTTGGGTACTCTCCCTCACACCAGGGTGATGTAAGTAAGCGAGGAAGAAAGGCAGTTATGGTGAGGCATGAGATGGAGCTTTGCCTGTCAAGGAGGACTTCTTCTGACTAATTGCGGGTCCGATAAGGCTACTAGGGTGACTAAACCCTCTGCCTTGAGTAATACTGGTGGTCTTGATGCTTGTATTGTGACCTGACATTACTTGATTACTTTTCTTCAGGCCAATAGCATTTAGGGTTTTAGGTTAGATCTAGTTTTAACGGTGCGCCTATAAGCTGTTGACACAATCAATGTTAAAGCCACTGGAAACCTGTATTATCATCCAGATCGCCATGATGGTCACTAGTGAAAATCAGTCTTGCTGTAGACGTAGTGATATAATCACATGATTTGCTCTCAGGACAGATGTCAACACACATGTGCTTACTTTCAACAGACTAATTTTATTATTTTGTTTTACAATTTATTTTCGTTGCACAATGGTTTTAAAACCTCCTTGTTAAACGTTTCATGGGATCCCACACATGGGGGAGTGTTTGGCGATAATGAGGAAGATACCAAATGAAAACATAATTGACATAAAATGTAGTATAGGATTTTCATAAACATGGGTAATATGTTTGAAAAGGCACGAGTTCCATGTGCACAGAAAAGATAAATGTGTTGAAAACCAGTACACAAACAGTTTAAGAAGAAAAATAAAAAACGAAATCGGTCACAAATCACAGGTGAGAGTGGCAAGTGAAAGAAACATTATACACACTACAGGATGCACAACTCGTTTAATTTTAAACATGCGTATAACTGTAAATTTGGAAAAATGTTTAAGATTAGTTGAAAGTTTAACAGTCTAACCATGAATTACAGACAAAGTTTTCATAGGTCACAGGCAGACACGCTTAGTAGTCTCAATATTTTAAGAAATATTTTAGTTTGACATCCCTGGGAAAGGCATGAAAATTGAACAAAATAATGCAGTGGCTCTTAAAACCATCTATGAATGCCCCGAGAGATTTTGGTGATTGTAGAGGGACCAAGAAGGGGGTTTCTTCTATTAATTCTTTTGAGTTCATGTCGACTATCAATCTGACAGTGGAGAGAATTCAAGGTCATGCTGGAGAAGCACATTAAACGCTCTCTCTCTTCCTATGATACACTTTCCTCATGAGTATTCATGATATGTTTTCAATAGGCTTAGACATGCACTGACGTTTACACTACTTACCTGAGAGAAAAGTAAAGTAACAATTCATTGACAGTGCCAATGTATTTAATGGCTTAACATTCCATCCACCATACCTGAAATGCGAGCTGAGCTATGTCTGCTGCCTTATTGGAGCCATCTTGTGCAGCCAGTGCCAGGATAACTTCATGAAAGTCCACTGCACCATTGCAATCCTGAGGTAGAAGAAAGACAAGAAAAAAGAGGTCCGTTTTGCCACAGGCCATTTTAAATGCTATTTTAAATCGAAAAGGTTGTAAGCTGCCCTCAGCCAGAATTGCGATCATGAAGTTCAAAAGCTCTGGTTATCGGAATCGGTTTCCATACACAATGATACATAAAGATTAAAAAAGAGCATACCAAACAACCAACATTTTTTTTGTTTTCAAGATCAAACAAGGAAGCCTCTCTATACATAAGCGGCAGCAAAAGGCTTACACATTAAAGCTCCGCTAAGCTGACAAAAATCGATCTTCCCCCAGTGTTTATTCCAACCCCACTCACCTATGTTACCCAGCTTCTTATCCCTGACCCCCAAACATCCCTTCTCTGCCCATACCCACCATTACAGACCAAAACTTGTGCCATTCTGAGTGAGTCACAAATGTTGAAAATAGTTAATCAAATAATGTTATGGACCCGACATACAGGAATGTATCCTTTCAGTCAGACATGTAGAGACTACTTCTTCATTGTCATTGTGTCTCAAAAGTGTCGGGTAGCACAAGGCTCCTGCTGGTACCTGTACCTTTTTCCAGTTCCTAGCAATGACAAATTTAGTAGTAACAAAGCTGGTAGAATTGCTTCCATCTTTTCTAGTTAATTTCAACCCGGGACACTGTCTTCAGTTCTGACAGCCAGGGCGGCTTCTCCTGGAATTCAAATAAACATTTTATGACCGATTGTGGCAGGAACTTCCTTCCAGAATATTTGCAGGTGAAAGCATGCCCGCCATGTATGTTAAACTTTTACCCTCCTTCTCACACCACCTCATTCGCTATAATCTGGGCACATCACTTTTAAACTTTTTCTTGTCAGATATCAACCTGGCATGTTGTCAGGTGACAACTTGTGTATTGCCTGTGTTGCACTTCTAAGCTCTTCTTGATAATATCCACCTCTAATTGTAAACTTTTCTCTACAGCAATTTCCCTGTGCAGATCACTCTCAAACCTCTGCATAATGGGGCTATTTAGAATCTTCTTTGGGGGACAATCTCACATCTTTTGTGGCACCTCTCTCAGCCACCTACGTCGCAAAGGAGAACATTTTCCTCTCCTCTTTTTTCCTGATAATCAAGAGTGTTATCCTGTGGCAAAGCTTATAATAACTAGGAGCATTCCCCCTCCATGAGATTAGATTGAGACTTACCCTTTTCGACAGATTTCACATTTGGGGTCTCAAACAGATCAACAAGGTGGTCCTACTGTCCCCCTCTGACCAACATCAATATGAATAACCTGTCTTTAAGGGGTACTGGTGTGATAGAGAAGGGGATAAAGTAGTTGTCCTCTTCACTCTAATGTACTTTCAGATCTCCAAGATTGTTTTGTTCATTTAACTGTGGTATGTGTGGGGTATTGACTGTGGTGTCGTAAGCTCCTACCCACTGGATAGAGGTTGAATTACATTAAGTTGTCTGATTTGGAAGCAATCCACAGTGAGATGGCACTGGAAGTTTGAGAACTAAACTTCATGTGGCTTCAGATATTTGATGAGGGTATCGTTTCATCCCAAGTAAAGCCTGCCAAGACTGCAAAAGCCTGACAAGGCAGACTTGCCAAACAGAGTCAATCCTAGCAATGTAAGCTCGTGGATGGAATAAGCATGCATGATAAATTCTTTGCACATTTGAAGAATTAATACTTTCAGAAAGAGTTCATGCACGGTACAAACATGGCCACCAAACTTTTACATCTTCAAGAATGAGGCCAAAGATGGAACAAGCAACAGTACTGAACTGTCCTTCCAACCAAGGTTTTGCGAAATAATGACAAAATGAACATGCAAGAGAAATTGAGTTGTTGGTTGACTGGGGTGTGAGCCCTGGACAAGCAACAGCCACAATCCCTTACAGGGTAAACCAGGAACAGTCACTAAATTAACCAGTGCTTAACGTTCGGTGGGTTGGCACAAAAAGCAGTCAGGCTTAACTTAGAGGCAAAGTGTAAAGTATTTATGCAGCACATAGACAGTAATAAAGTGAAAACACAACACAAGAAAAAGCACAAACCACTTTGAAAAATAGAGAACATTTTAATAAATTATTTCACACCAGAGAAACACAAATCCGATCAGTAGAACCAGAGATATGAATTTTTAAACGTTTAAGTGAAATCTGGCACCTGAAAGATCAATGCACCAACCTCAGACATCTAATCGCATGAGACCGGTTCAACGTCAAAAGTTAAGGACGATCGCTCTGGAACAAGGTTTGAATACCAAGAAGTGAAATGGGCCCAGTCTGTGCTTACTTAGAAAAATGTCTGAGAAGGTAAAGTTCAGCGAGGCAGGACTGCAGAGGTGTCATAGGAGGAAGAGTCGCAATCGGATGGTCTTGGGTCAAAGCCACGGTGAAGATTTCTACATCCGGATATAGTTGCCGAAATGGAAGTAAAAAAACTATAGAGGGCTGAAGCAGAGGGCTATCGCCAAAGAGAGCTCCATGAGGTCAGATACTTCCCTTTGGCAAAGCACCGCTGAAACGGACTTGCTGCTGTGAAGAAAATGTAGTGCAAGAAGCCACATATTCAATCCGACCGACAGTGCACCCCGGGGGGATACGAAAGCAGGTTGGTCTCCTACTGGTTCTGAGAGCACTTTTTGGCCAAATTTTGTCTAAGTCCTCAGTGTTGGGAACTGTTTTCATTAGTTTTCAGTATTACAGCACATGCAATTATGGTATACACATCATAAGGCCCTTAACCCAAATCAGGCTAATTGCAGACACGGTTTCACAATTATAAACAGGCCATTAAAGTATACATATATCAAACTGGAATGTAAGGAAAGGAACCTTCCATGACTTTGCTAGATTGTGTATTTCTAGTTAAACATATAGGGGAGAACCAATATAACTTGCATGGTTAGAATTTAATCAGGTAGGCCAGTGGTTCCCAACATTTTGACTTCTGTGGACCCCCACTTTATCAATACTCGAACCCGGGGACCCCCACTGAATCATTATTGGAATGCGAGGAGCCCCCACTAAGTTATTATGCAAAGCAGGGGACCTAATCTGTTGAAATTATAAAATTTTCTAAGCAGTCGCGGACCCTGAGGAGGCTTTGCGGACTCCCAGGGGTCCCCGGACCACAGGTTGGGAACCACTGAGGTAGGCAACAGACAGAGGGGATTTCTGGGCATTATGGGAGGTGTATTTCAGTGGGGTTATCTGGGTGCAGTACAACAGCGCTGCGGGAGGCTCCTATATTTAGAAGAGATGGAGGGTTCTAGTTTGGGTGGGGCACGAGAAGAGAGGGAGTCCCTTCAAAAGGTAGTACACTAAGGCAGTGTAGGGATTTCGAACCCTGCCTCATACATAGTTAATCCCTAGAATTCAAGGTTCTCCAACTTTTGACTTCATTTTTCAAATAGGGTAAGACTGACATTATTCTTTATTCCCCTTCTTTGTTTTTAATCTTGACAGAGGCTCATATATCTATTAAACACTTCACTACATGGTAATTTAAGCCAATTCTAACAGTCCTCTCACCAAACCCACATTCTTGCATTTATTCATGGCATTTTTCTACAAAAGATGTCCGGCAAAGAGCCCCCACGAGGGGCCCGTCAGACATTGTAGTGCTGGTCTGACAAGGAGCAAAGCCCAATGATGAAGCTTGTCACCTATTGGTGAGTGAGGGCTCTTTTTCCTGACCTAGGTCACCCACAGGAACTGTAACTTTTTCTCTCTTAGGTGAAATCATTATTTGTATGCTCTTTTTGGAACTGTGCATTCATAGTTTTTTTTGAACTTCATCAGTGCCAACTTCGGAGTTCTCCACTACTGGAGCAGCATCTCCTTGGCTTACTGGATCCTTGTCTAAAGGCTGTCCACCTTTCCTGCACTACATTTTTTTATTTTTCATCTAGGGCCTACCTGTAGACATTGAGGGGCAGCACCTCCAGAATCCTTGGGAGAGGACTGGTACTGGATCAGCTCCTCTTTTGGGCTCCGACCAACCTCTGGGTAGTCATTTCCAAGGAGACATTAAAGGGAGAGAGGTCTGTACTGATTACCACCCTTCTCCAGCTAAAAGTCCCACCCACTTCTAGGGGCACTAAAGCTATAGACCTCTTCGTGACATCCCCTGGGCTAACACTTACCCTGGCAATCTCGCCTGGAATGTATTGGTTTGAGAGCACCAGCCTGTCATGCACAATTGTGTAACTGGCACAAGTGTCTCTTAGGGCAGTGGCTGGGATTCCATTCACCAGTAAGTGGTGGAAGTGTCTACTTCCCTTTGGAATCTCCAACTCACCTGTGGGACCCATTTTCAAGTTAAAGGCTATGAGGACCTCCTTGTCTGAGGAGTCATCCCCAATGGCTATACTGGCTACCCCTGTGGGTTTGCTAGTGGGTTTATTTTTGTGATACAAAAATTGTTGTTTGTGTGGTGCCCGATCTTTCTACAGTTGTGGCACCATGCCTTAGTGGCATCCCAGTTTTTACACTGGTACCCACTTTTGTTTTGGGATGTGTCTGGGAGCTCACCCACCTGGACAGGTGTTTGGGGGCCTGCAGAGGAATCATTTTCTTTATTCCTAGCAGTGTCACCCACTTTCTCCTGGGGAGGCTTTGTAACCCCTTTCTTTTGGTCACCCACAGTGGAGGTTCGGATCACCCTAGTCTTGACCCAGTGGTCGGACTTCTTTCCCAATTCTTGGGGAGAAACTGGACCTAGGTCTACCAGATATTGATGCACTTGTCATTGAAGCAGTTACTTAAAATGTGTTCTTTCTTATGTAAGTTATAAAGCCCATTATAGTCATGCATTTCTTTACCAATTACGCAACCATCCAGTGTTTTCACTGAGTAGTCTACAAAAATCAACCCAGTACTAGCTTGAGGTTTTGTGAGCCCCCCTGAACCTAATTCTATACTCCTCAGTGGTGAATCCAAAGCCCTCAATCAGGGTAGCTTTCACGTGGTCACAGGATTCAGCATCTGCACCAGTGAGTGTGAGGAGCCTATCCCTACACTTACTAGTAAACAGTTCCCACATGAGAGCTCCCAAATGAGACTTTTTAAATCTTCCAGTTCCACAGGCCCTCTCAAAGGTTGTTAATCATTTGGTGAGGTCATCACCATCCTCATATTTGGGGACAATCCCTCTAGAGATTTTTGGTGTGGCAGAATACTCTCTGTCCCTAGTTCTTATGTTGCTGCCACTATTAACGGGTGCTAAACCCATTTCTGTTCTCTTCCTCTCTATAGCCAGGAGCTGTTTCTCCAAAGCTAATCTTTTGGCTACCCTTGCTAAAAGTAGGTCCCCTTCTTTGAGACTGCAACAAGGGCCAATTTCCTACATTTGGTTTTTTCCAGGGTGAAGCTAGGGTCATCTTAGCAAGGCCCAGGCACAGCCAGAGGATCGATCGACCCCCCCCTGCGTTGATATTCAAGGGATTGGTCCCTGAGACCCAAAAGAACATTTTCTGGATCTGAAGAGACAGGATAGCTCAATATATCAGTTTTCTGTGCTACAATCTCCTCCCAACAAGGACGAATAGTCAGGCAGTCCCAGCCGATATGGTAGAAGTCACCTAGTAAACACATCTCCAACATCGGTCGTGTTTGGGAATATTTTCTGTAGTTTCTTGGGATACAAATACCAGTCATGGATGACTTTGTAATGGGCTTCACGTAATACCACTGAGTATCTAAATCTGTGGATATCACGCCATAGATTACACCATTGCCGCGTCTCAATTGTGATCCACAGCGTTTGTTCCCAGAATGTGACATGTCATGAGGTGGGGGAGAGTATGGTGGATCTCAAGACAGAGTAGAGAAAGGAAATGCATTCTCTGGTAGTTCCCGCATTCTGCACAAATTCCTCAATGGATAGGGTGTCTCTAGTGGCAGCCTGTCTTATATCAGTCTGGAGAACCCAGTGTTTTAATTGGGAGCAATGATATGCTTCGGAGACAGGTAAATTAAACTCTTGGCAGCAGATCTCAAATGTTGAAATGTCCCATGCATGGGACAGGTTCTATATGGTAAGGCACCCCCCCTCCACTTATCAAAGGGGCTTGGTAGCAAAGTGGGAGGTGAAGTTGCGTTGAAATGAACAGGTGTGTAAAGGGAGGGCAAGATCCTAAGCTTGCTGGTTTTGTTGATCATGTTCCAGATCCTCAATGTGGTGGCTGTGGGGGTGCTTAGGTAGGCATTGCGTGGATGGTCAGCTTTAGGCTTTCAAAGGATGTCCCAAATGGTCTTACCCACTATGGTCCGGTCCATGTGCAGCCAGTCTTAGTCCGATTCTTTTACGGTCGATTCAGATAAGACTGGGAGTTGGGCTGCTTTGTAACTAGAGCACAATATCTGATAATCCCAGGACCCCCTCTTCTTTTTGAAGTGTCAAGAGGCGATATGCGGGCCTGGCCCTCCGGTTCAGCCATATAAATTTAATAATCAAGGACTGTATGTTAGTGAAAAACTCCCTATCTACCTCAATCGGGAGTCCTTGGAACAAGTACAAAATATGGGGATGCACTGACATTTTAATGATGTTGATACAACCTAGCCAGGTTAAATATAGTGGGGCCCATTGTTTCAAGTACAGTTTAAGCTGTCATACAATGGGGGGTAGTTGGCTTTACACATATTGGTCACCCTGGACATGAGTCTTATTCCTACATACGTAATGTCCTTCTTTGCTAACTGGAAGGGGAAGATAAAAGCCAAGTCTTCAGTTTCTGCAGGGGAGACTGTCCAATTAAGGATGAAAGATTTATGTAAGTAATACAGAAGCCGGCTATGAGATTATAGCACTGGAGTTCAACTTGTAGAGCCTGCAGAGAAGATCGGGGGAGGAAGGGGAAAGCAAGATGGTATTGGCAAATAATAAAAAAAAAATGTTTGTCAGTTCCAAAGGGAATCCCCTGAATAGAAGGAGTAGCCCTTCTTTTTGCCACCAGGGGTTCAATACTGAGGGTGAATAGTAAAGGGGAAAGGGGGCATCCCTCTTGCATACCCCGAGTAAGAGTAAAAAAAAGTCAGATGCTGTCCCTTTCATCAGAACTCTAGATCAGGGGCAACTACAGTTAGCCTGTATCATAGCAATGAAATGGTAGTTAAATCCAAATCGCAGTGTGTGAGACAAGAATGTCCAGTCCAACTTATCGAAAGCCCTCTTGGCGTCCAACGCCATAAGATCGCTGGTATAGATTTCTTCATAAGTTTCTCTATCAAATGGATGAATCAGATCTGGCATTATGCAAGCCAGAATTTTAGGGTTCAGTTTTGCATCTAAATTTAGAAGGGCTATTGGGCGGTATGAAGCACAGAAATCTGGGTTTTTACCCAGTTTCGGGATAACTAATTTTAGGGCTTCTCCTATTGTGGGAGTAACTGCCTGGGAATCTGCTATATGGTTGAAAAGTTCTTTCAGGTGAGAAACTAGATCTGTCCTAGATCTATGCCCGCGCATTACCAGATTTCTGTCAAAAACATAATACATCAGACTCCAGAGACGACAGAGAAGAGCTAGTCTACCTAGCTGGCTTCAGTCTTCTGCAAGACTAACTGATTATCTGAACCCTGCATCCGCTAGGGGGAAAGGGGAATGGGAATAGAAAAAGAGAGACCGCCTCCAGATCTAGTTCCAGCTGTGTTTCCCACTTGAAGATAGGATATTCAGTGTATGTCTCTGAAAACCTGCAACTTTCTTCTAATTGGGATTGATTTAAAGGAAGGACCTGCAGTCGGGAGATAAGAGCATAGATAAGTACATTCCTACTGTGCATTCACTGTGCAGCCATTCACATTCACCCAATTCTATCGGTCTCCTAACCTGGATCTTTTGAGAAACTAGCCTCTCTTTAAGAGAACAATGCTAACTTAATATCATTTTTTCTCCAGGAGACACATGTTTCCAAGGTTCTCTGGAGAACAGTTCACAAATATACAAACTACTAATGTCTTTAACAGGAAACAAAAACTCCTTCTCAAGGTTCAGTTTTCTCAATCACAGTCTCTAGGGGTTGTCTGAGCACTGAGGTTTGTCTCTAAGATTGACAAGTCTGCAAAGCAAAGAGTTCTTGAATATATATGTACATGTATATATTGGCAAGTCTGGAAGTCATACAAAAGGATCCCTTACTGCAGTTGCTGGAAGTTCTGTTGAGCAAAAACAAATTCTCCTCATAAAGCCGACACCCAGTTGTTGAAAGAAGGAAAGAATTCAGCTTCTTCAAAAAGGAAAAAGTAGCTGGTGTGCACACCGTAACAAGAAAAATAATTAATTACTCAAAACTGGGAGAATTCTCTATGAAACGAAGCGCCTCAGGAACACCGCTCATTATCCTCAGGATGACAGTTGAAGTGCAGGGCTCCAAGAGAAAAACAGCTGGCGGTAAGCATCAGCACGAGACTAAGGTAGAAACACTAGAGGGCTGACCTCACAAGGATTTACGGCCACCATCTTGAGTGGAAGTTAAACCTGAAGAAGGTAGTTCTATGTGCAGACTCTGCAAGAGCCACCGGGAGTGAGGACGCCACTGCAAACAACGTGGGAACAAGGAAAAGGGGAATCGTTTTTGCTGAGGGAAGAACTTAACAACGCTGGCAATAGTTTTCCTGGCCCCGTAACTTTCCTCTGAAGGGTGGGTGCTGCTTTAAGGGCCTTTTCAGCTTTCAAGAGTTCAGTTTCAAGCATCTCTCCCCCATCCTCTGCTGGGTTAGGGTAGTCATCAGAGATACACATTTTCTCTGAATGACACCTTAAAGGCATCCCAGGTCAGGGAAGGATCAGTGCCTCCATTCTTATATAGCTGAAAAAATTCTCTAATTGCCTGACGAAGTTCTGTTCGAAGCAAGGGGTGCCTTGAAGATAAATTAGGGAAGTGCCATCTGCGATAAGATGACCGTGGACTGTGCCAATCAAGGACAAGGCCTAGGGGAGAATGATGTGAGATAGTAATAGCGTGAATGGTAACAGTCAAAATGAGGTGTTGGCTTATGAACGTGTGGTCTAATCTAGAGTGGGTTCTATGAAAGAAGAATATATAGTCCCGTACATTGGGGTTCATTACTCTCCAGGCATCTACCAGGCCCAACTGACATCAAATCATTTAAATAGTTTTAGGGAACAGTCCAGTTGGGGATCTGTGTGAGTGTGTACTGTCCAGGTTTGGATCCCATATTAAGTTGAAGTCTCCCAACAATGTGATCGCACCCTCCACAAAGCCGCCTGTAGGAATCTGGCTTGGTGTGTAGTGGACACCGATGGTGTTGGCACCTTATACCAAGTCAAGGCAACCCCTATTAGTGAAGTGTACGTGGTGCCTAGGAAGCCAGGGCTCTAGAGGTAGCTGTGGATGAGCAGCCAAGACTTATCTAAGAGACATGCAAAGCTTGTACAATACCACAAAAGTCACCCGGCAACTTATCACACATGAACAAATCACAGTGTTACAAAAATAAAGGTTCTTTATTATAGCAACAGAACACTAGATTACTTATAGGCAGTCCCCCCACAACTGGGGGTAAGCACACACTAGTTATATACACAAGAGCAATCAGGAATTAGCATAGAAACAAGCATTGGCAATAATTAGTGAAAATAATAAGGGCCCTAGGGTAGAGCCAAACAATATACTAAGAAAGTGTAATGCGAAATGTATTCGTCCACCCAAGGATGTGGAGTTGTTAGAGGGGAGCTGGGAGATCTAGGGACCCCCAGAAGTGTGTTACTGAGTGACCCCACCCCAACCAGGAGAGCGGAGGTAAGTACCTGGTCTTCCCAAGGACTAACAGGAGAAATTAGAAAAGGGATTGTGAAAGGACAGGACTAGTCTAGAAGAAACCAACAATGGCTTCTTACAGAAGATGACCTGCAAAAGAAGAGGACAGAGTCTAGTGGGGACAGGAGCTACTAACCACCCTTTTGTGGATGAAGAACCAGGTCGATGGGGGAGGAAGACCACCAGCTGTGGAGCCCAGGTGCTGAAGAGGAGCCCTTGGAGCAGTGCAGATTGTTTCCCACGTCGGTTGTTGGGTTGCAGGTGGTTAGTGGTGTAGGAGAACCAGCAACAAGCCTTTGCAAATGCAGGAGGAGAAAAATAGGAGTTGCAAGGCTGAAGAGGACCAGCAAGGCCCAGGGCACTTGACCCTTGCAGGGGAGTCCGAGGTGACCCTCAACAGTCGTGACAGCCAATAGAAGCAGTTGCAGCCCCCATAGGCAACTCACTGGCAGCAGGCACAGTAAGTCACAGTGAGGTCCAGTTTGCATACCTGAAGAGTAGTTCCACTTCTTGTTGAAGTAGCAGAGAGGAGACTGTGCATGACAGGCTGGGACCTGGGGCTACTCAGAGCCTGAAGATCCCTTGGAGTATGAGACAACAAGCCTTGGTAGCTGCAAGAGTTGCAGTGAAAGGAGTACTGTCCTTCATGGAGAGGCAAGGGCTCACCTTCTCCCAAGTTGAAGAGCTGGCAGACAGGATCAAAGGGACCACTCCAGACCACCACCTGTGATGCAGGATCCATGTAGTTCCAGAGGAGAGCAGATCCATGCAGCCGGATGTCGATGCTGTAGTCGCCTGCAGATGTAGGGGAGTGACTCCTTCACTCCAAGGGAGATTCCTTCTTGCTTCCTGGTGCAGAATGAATTCTCACCGACTCCAGAGGATGCACAGCAGGGGAAATGTTACAATTGCTGGAAGGAGCCAGAGAATGAAAATGTCACTTACCCAGTGTACATCTGTTCGTGGCATCAGTCGCTGTAGATTCGCATGTTTTGCATAGCTCGCCATCTGGTGTTGGGCCGGAGTGTTACAAGTTGTTTTTCTTCGAAGAAGTCTTTCGAGTCACGGGACCGAGTGACTCCTCCTTTTGTCTCCATTGCGCATGGGCGTCGACTCCATCTTCGATTGTTTTTCCCCCGCAGAGGGTGAGGTAGGAGTTGAATTGTAGTAATAGTGCCCATGCAATGGAGTGACTAAGTATGTACCTATTTAAGGTTGAGATGATACATATACAAATAGTTGAAGGTAACTTCCAAACTGCTACAGGCTCCCGGGGAGGCGGGTGGGCACATGCGAATCTACAGCGACTGATGCCACGAACAGATGTACACTGGGTAAGTGACATTTTCAGTTCGATGGCATCTGTCGCTGTAGATACGCATGTTTTGCATAGACTAGTAAGCAGTTATCTCCCCAAAAGCGGTGGCTCAGCCTGTAGGAGTGGAAGTAGTTTGAAATAATGTTCTTAATACGGATTGACCTACTGTGGCTTGTTGTGCGGATAACACGTCTACACAGTAGTGCTTGGTGAATGTGTGAGGCGTAGACCATGTGGCTGCCTTACATATTTCTTGCATTGGGATGTTTCTTAGAAAGGCCATGGTAGCACCTTTCTTTCTGGTTGAGTGTGCCCTTGGTGTAATGGGCAGCTGTCGTTTAGCTTTAAGGTAGCAGATTTGGATGCATTTAACTATCCATCTGGCTATACCTTGTTTTGATATTGGGTTTCCTGCATGAGGTTTTTGAAATGCAATAAATAGTTGTTTAGTCTTTCTGATGTTCTTTGTTCTGTCAATGTAATACATTAATGCTCTTTTGACATCTAATGTATGTAGTGCCTTTTCAGCTACGGTATCTGGCTGTGGAAAGAACACTGGAAGTTCCACTGTTTGATTTAGATGGAACGGTGAAATAACCTTTGGCAAAAATTTAGGATTAGTCCTTAGGACGACCTTATTCTTGTGTAGTTGTATAAAAGGTTCTTGTATTGTAAACGCCTGAATCTCGCTTACTCTTCTTAGGGAAGTAATGGCGATGAGAAATGCAACCTTCCAGGTTAGGAACTGTATTTCGCAGGAGTGCATGGGTTCAAAAGGTGGACCCATAAGTCTAGTTAGGACAACATTTAGGTTCCATGAAGGAACAGGTGGTGTTCTTGGTGGTATAATTCTCCTAAGGCCCTCCATGAATGCTTTAATGACTGGTATCTTATATAGGGAAGTTGAATAGGTAGTCTGCAGGTATGCAGATATTGCTGCAAGGTGTATTTTAATGGAAGAGAAAGCCAGGTTAGATTTTTGTAAGTGAAGCAAGTAACCCACTACATGTTCTGGAGTTGTGTGTAATGGTTGTATTTGATTAATATGGCAGTAGCAAACAAACCTCTTCCATTTACTTGCATAGCAGTGCCTGGTGGATGGCCTTCTGGCTTGCTTTATGACTTCCATACATTCTTGGGTAAGTTGTAAGTGCCCGAATTCTAGGATTTCAGGAGCCAGATTGCTAGATTCAGCGATGCTGGATCTGGGTGTCTGATCTTTTGGTTGTGTTGTGTCAACAGATCTGGCCTGTTGGGCAATTTGATGTAGGGTACTACTGATAGGTCTAGCAGCGTTGTGTACCAGGGTTGCCTTGCCCAAGTTGGTGCTATTAATATGAGTTTGAGTTTGTTTACCAGGTAAGGAAGGAGAGGGAGAGGAGGAAAAGCGTAAGCAAATATCCCTGACCAGTTCATCCATAGGGCATTGCCTTGGGACTGTTTGTGTGGGTATCTGGATGCGAAGTTTTGGCATTTTGCGTTCTCCTTCGTCGCAAACAAGTCTATTTGAGGTGTTCCCCAGAGTTTGAAATAGGTGTTCAGAATTTGGGGGTGAATTTCCCATTCATGGACCTGTTGGTGATCTCGAGAGAGATTGTCTGCGAGTTGATTTTGGATCCCTGGTATAAATTGTGCTATTAGGCGAATTTGGTTGTGAATTGCCCAACGCCAAATTTTTTGTGCTAGCAGGCTTAACTGCGTGGAGTGCGTCCCCCCTTGCTTGTTTAGATAATACAATGTTGTCTGTCTTGACGAGAATGTATTTGTGAACTATTATTGGTTGGAAAGCTTTTAGTGCTTGAAAAACTGCTAGAAGTTCTAGGTGATTTATATGCAGTTTTGTTTGATGTACGTTCCATTGTCCATGTATGCTGTGTTGATCGAGGTGTGCTCCCCACCCTGTCATGGAAGCATCTGTTATTACGTATTGTGGCACTGGGTCTTGGAAAGGCCGCCCTTTGTCTAAATTTATGTTGTTCCACCACAGAAGCGAGAGGTAAGTTTGGCGGTCTATTAACACCAGATCTAGAAGATAACCCTGTGCTTGAGACCACTGTGATGCTAGGCACTGTTGTAAGGGCCTCATGTGCAGTCTTGCGTTTGGGACAATGGCTATGCATGAAGACATCGTGCCTAGGAGTTGTAATATCATCTTTGCTTGTATCTTTTGTGTTGGATACATGCGTTGTATGATGGTGTTGAAATTTTGAATTCTTTGGGGACTTGGAGTGGCTACTCCTTTTGTTGTGTCTATTATGGCTCCTAGGTATTGTTGTACCTTGCACGGCAGAATGTTGGATTTCGTGAAGTTGACGGTGAACCCTAGTTTGAAGAGGGTTTGTATGATCTGATTTGTGTGATTTGAGCACTCTATTAACGAATGGGCCTTGATTAGCCAGTCGTCTAGATATGGGAACACATGTATTTGCTGCCTTCTGATGTGTGCAGCGACTACCGCTAGACATTTGGTAAAGACTCTTGGTGCGATTGTTAATCCGAAAGGCAGTACCTTGAATTGGTAATGTATTCCTTTGAATACAAACCTTAGGTATTTCCTGTGCGATGGGTGTATTGGTATATGGAAATACGCGTCCTTGAGGTCTAAAGTTGTCATGTAGTCGTGTAGTTTTAGCAATGGTAATACTTCTTGTAGTGTGACCATGTGAAAGTGGTCTGATTTGATGAATGTGTTCACTATTCTGAGGTCTAGGATTGGTCTCAGCGTTTTGTCCTTCTTTGGTATCAGAAAGTACAGTGAGTAAACTCCTGTGTTTATTTGTGTGTTTGGCACTAATTCGATTGCATTCTTTTGCAATAGTGCCTGCACTTCTATCTCCAGGAGATTGGAATGATGTTTTGTCAAATTTTGTGCTTTTGGTGGTATGTTTGGAGGGAATTGTAGAAATTCTATGCAATAACCATGTTGGATAATTGCTAGAACCCAAGTGTCTGTAGTGATTTCCTCCCATGCTTTGTAATAATGACTTATTCTTCCCCCCACTGGTGTTGTGTGGAGGGGGTGAGTGACATGTGAGTCACTGCTTAGTAGTAGGGGTTTTGGGGCTTTGAAATTTTCCTCTATTCCTAAGGAATTGCCCTCCTCTATATTGTCCCCGAAAACCTCCTCTGTACTGTCCCTGGTAACTGGACGGTGTTGCCTGTGAGGTGCTGGCTTGTGTGCTCTGACCCCGAAACCCCCCTCTAAAGGGTGTTTTACGGAATGTGCTGTAATTCCCTCTGCTCTGCGGGGAGTAGAGTGCGCCCATGGCTTTAGCAGTGTCCGTGTCTTTTTTGAGTTTCTCAATCGCTGTGTCCACTTCTGGACCGAACAGTTCTTTTTCGTTAAAAGGCATATTGAGAACTGCTTGCTGAATCTCTGGTTTAAATCCAGACGTTCGGAGCCATGCATGCCTTCTGATAGTTACAGATGTATTAATTGTCCGTGCAGCTGTATCTGCAGCGTCCATGGAGGAGCGGATTTGGTTGTTGGAAATGGTCTGTCCCTCCTCAACCACTTGTTTTGCCCTATTTTGTAGGTCCTTGGGCAGATGGTCAATGAGATGTTGCATCTCATCCCAATGGGCTCTGTCATAGCGCGCAAGTAGTGCCTGGGAGTTAGCGATGCGCCACTGGTTTGCAGCTTGTGCTGCGACTCTCTTACCAGCTGCATCGAACTTGCGGCTTTCTTTATCTGGGGGTGGTGCATCTCCAGATGTGTGGGAGTTGGCCCTTTTCCTAGCTGCTCCTACGACGACAGAGTCTGGTGGCAGCTGTGTAGTGATGAAAACCGGGTCTGTAGGAGGCGCCTTATACTTTTTTTCCACTCTTGGTGTGATTGCCCTACTTTTGACCAGCTCCTTAAAGATTTCTTTTGCGTGCCGGAGCATACCAGGGAGCATAGGCAGGCTTTGGTAGGAGCTGTGGGTGGAGGAGAGTGTGTTGAATAAAAAGTCATCCTCGACCTGTTCTGAGTGGAGGCTTACATTGTGAAATTGTGCTGCTCTAGCCACCACTTGAGAATACGCAGTGCTGTCCTCTGGTGGAGATGGCTTCGTAGGGTATGCCTCCGGACTGTTATCTGACACTGGGGCGTCGTATAAGTCCCATACGTCTTGATCTTGGTCACCCTGGCTCATGGTGGTGTGAGCTGGGGAATGTGATGGAGTTTGTGCTGATGAGACGTTAATCACAGGTGGAGGAGAGGGTGGTGGGGTAACTTTTTTCACCACTTTTGTTTGTGGTGTTTGTTCAGTTTGGAACTCCAATCTTCTGTTTCTTCTAATAGGGGGGAAGGGTGCTTATTTTTCCTGTCCCCTGCTGTATGAAAATACGCTTTTGCGTATGGTCTACATCAGTTGAGTGTAGCTCTTCCTCAAACCTATGCTTTTGCATTTGGGAGGTTAGCGAGTGCTCTTCTGTATAAGAGCCTGAAACTGGGTCGGTTGCAGTTTGTTTTGGCACCGAAACCCTGTCTGCATCTTTTTTCGGCTCCGAGGTGACTTTTTTCTTTTTCGGGGCCGAAACCTCTCGGCGTCGTTCTTCTTCGGTGCCGCTGTCTCGGCGTCGAGCCGTGTCTACACCGGCATCTCGGTGTCGATGCTTGTCTCCAGCACTTTCTCGGTCCCGAGAAGGCTGCGTGCCGGTGTCTCGACCGGAGTCGGACGATCTCGGCACTGTTTGGGCCTTTTTCGGTGCCGACGGTCGGTCACCGAATTTATGGGTCGAGCCATGGCCTGGTGGCAGTGGCGTCCCCTGGGCCTTGTAAATCTTCTTCTGAGTGGTTTTCGACGTCTTACTCACGGTTTGTGTATCGTCGAATCCTTCGGAGTCCGATTCTTGGATCGAAAAGGTTCCGTCCTCTTCTTGTTCCTCGAACTCCCGGTGGGCTGTCGGCGCGGACGCCATCTGAAGTCTTCTGGCTCGACGGTCTCGGAGTGTTTTTCGGGACCGGAACGCACGACAGGCCTCGCAGGTGTCTTCACTGTGCTCAGGTGACAGGCACAGGTTGCAGACCAAGTGTTGGTCTGTATAGGGGTATTTATTGTGGCATTTGGGACAGAAACGGAACGGGGTCCGTTCCATCGGCGTTCTTCTGCACGCGGTCGGGCCGACCAGGCCCCGACGGGGGATCGAAAAAATTACCCCGAAGGGCACCGGAGCTCTTCGATCTTAGACGCGGTGTTGAATCTAACTACGCCGATCCCGAACGCAACAATACCGACGAAAATCTTCCGAAATTAGCTATCTTTCCGTTCCGAAACTCGGAGCGACAGGAACACGTCCGAACCCAATGGCGGAAAAAAAACAATCGAAGATGGAGTCGACGCCCATGCGCAATGGAGACAAAAGGAGGAGTCACTCGGTCCCGTGACTCGAAAGACTTCTTCGAAGAAAAACAACTTGTAACACTCCGGCCCAACACCAGATGGCGAGCTATGCAAAACATGCATATCTACAGCGACAGATGCCATCGAACACAATGTTACAAAGCAAAGTCGTCGTCGGAGTGGCAGTCTTGTCGGTTCCTGAGGAGTCCAGTTGCAGTTCCAGGGGCCAGAAGTTGAAGTAAACGATTCAGAGGAGCCCTGGTGGAGTCTTGCACATTGAATCTGGGGACCCCACCCGCCAGGGAGTCCCTAAATAGCCTCAAAAGGGGGATTGGTCACTGAGCAAGGTGATCACCTATCAGGAGGGGTCTGTGACATCACCTGCCTGACCTGACCACTCAGATGCTCCCAGGGGCCTCTGCACATTTTGGTTTCAAGATGGCAGAATCGAGTGGCCACCTGGAGGAGCTCTGGGCACGACCCTTAGGGTGGTGATGGACAGGGGAGTGGTCACTCCCCTTTCCTTTGTCCAGTTTCACGTGAGAGCAGGGACCCGAGGTCCCTTGACTGGTGCAAACCGGTTTATTCAAGGAGGGCCCCAAATCTGCCCTTCAAAGCAAACCGGTGTCTTGGGGAGGATACCTCTCCCAAGCCTTGTAACACCTATTTCCAAGGGAGAGGATGTTGCCTCCCTCTCCCACAGAACATTCTTTGTTCTGCCTTCCTCTGCTTGAGCTGCTCAAGCAGCAGGAGGGCAGAAACTTGTTTGTTTTTGTGGGGGTGGGGGGGAATACAACAGTGTGGGCTGCCTGGAAAACCCTAGAAGACTGGTAGGAGCAATACTGGAGGGTCCTCTAAGGAGCCCCCAGTGGGCATGGAATCATACAACCAATACTGGCAACAGCATTGGGGTATGATTCCGACATGTTTGATACCAAACATGTCCAGTACATGGATAAAATAGCTTCCCTGCACTTACGAAGTCCAGTGCAATGGAAATTAAGTTCACAGGGGCACCTCTGCTCATGCAGGGGTGCCCTCACTCACAGGGACTTGCACCCTGTCCTCTGGGCTAGGAAGGCCTACCATAGAGATGACTTGGAGTGATCTGGTACAGTGTCCTGTGGTGAAAAGATGCATGCACTTTTTCGCGCAGGCTGCAATGGCAGGCCTGCAGACACATTTTGCATGGGCTCCCATGGGTGGCACAACACATGCTGCAGCCCATGGAGAACCCCTGGTGCCCCAACACCCTGGATACCTAAGTACCATATACTAGGGACTTTTAAAGGGGCACCAGTATGCCAATAGTGGAGTGTACAAAATCCTAGGTGACTACATTTAGAGGGAGAGAGCACAATCACTGGGGTCCTGGTTAGCAGGATCACAGTGAAAACAGTCTAAAGAACACTGATAGCAGGCAAAAAGTGGGGGTGACCATGCCAAAAAGGACTTTCCTACAATGCCCAGTAAGAAAAGAGAGCAGCGGAGGAACTCTGCTTGGCCAGTATTGGGGGCATAAACTGTGACAATGGTGCAGGGGCAGCCATCCATAAGCCCTTTAACCATGAATAGCCTCCCTATTTTATCTGACTTGGTATTGATAAAGTGGGAGTAGACCGTGGAGTGGAAAACAAGTGTGATTCTGTTGTGTTTTGTGTTGGCAGATGAGGTATAGATAAGGGGGTATGATCTATAGCATAGTCTCTGTGCTTTCGTCCATTTATGATGGGTTTCCTGGAGCACCACAATGTCAGTATGCCTATCAAGCACATATTTCCAGACCTGGGATCGCGGGGTGTGGGGTTTAGGGGGGGGGGGGAAGGGGTTGAGAAGAGAGGTTGAGCCCTTTAACGTTCCATGTTACAGTATTTAATACCATCTGGGCATATAATTAAAAAAAATGCTTAACTGCTCTCCCTACGAACGGTGCAAAAGAGTCTAGTCCATTTCTTCCCCTCCCTCCAGCCCTGTATTTAATCAAGCTCCTCCCGCTCAGACTCCCCTCCTTCCAAAAGAATATGTTTCACCATGCAGATTAACAACGATCAAACAAATTCACAAGAAAACAAGAACCAGGGAGCATACACTCCCTCCTAATCTCTAATTCCATCTACTTCTAAATGATAAGGGTATAATGGACAATAATCCTCCAAGCACCCCCGCAGTTTGCAAATGCAGAGTGTATCGAGCATAGTACCCAGTCTCCTACTGGTCGTCTGTCTTAGCCTGCATAGACTGCATAAGACCCAGTGGGTTCCGAAGCTGCAGAGCCAAGTAATCCAGTACATGCTCCTCGACAAAGCCGGGGAGATCACCAGTCATACCAACCACTCCTTAGGGCTGTCGACGATCAAGACAAGCATGGCTGCTTCATAGTTACATATAATCGTGTCAGGAACCACTTCTTGCCACCTTGTTTTCCCTTTCGTTGGTAGTGCCAGTCTGCAGTGGTAGGGCCTCCAGTGCTTTCAGTCACACATTCCACCCAGACTCCCCAAGGTCACTGGATAAGTGACATTGAGACACAGGAGAGAGGCCGCACCATCTAATTCCGTGAAATGGTGTTGTATATTGTCAAATTCAAAGGCAATGCCAAAGGGATGGGTCCACTGGTATTTCACTTTGGCATGGAGGAGGGCATCCGTTATGGGTTTAAATTGTAGCCTCTGTGCCAATGTCGCTGGAGCAACATCTGAGAACAGTGAGTAGATACCGTCCTGGTAGGTAGCAGTGTCTTTCTGACACGCTGAGCAAAGAATCAGTTCTTTTGTTTTGTAAGAGCTTAACTTGGTCAGCATATTTCTAGGCCATCTTCCCCGCAGCCGTGGCCCGCAGACCCACCCTATGCACTCGTTCCATCTTCACCTCAGGTTGGTCAGCTCCCTCCTTCTTCCAGACCCCTCATTCGGATATTGTTCTATTGGAATTGGTTCTCCAAGTCTTAATATTTTAGAAGAGAGAGATGTATTTGGGAATTGAGGTGGTCCACTTCCTGTGCCAGCAGGAGCACACACTGCTCAAGATCCTGCACCTTCGCTTCCAGATCTAGAGTGTGAGTTTCAATGGAGTCGACATCTGTTTGTAAGTCAATCATCCGTGAATTGATGTCCCCATCAAAGGAAGAGGCTATGTCGGCCTCGAGTTCCTTGCAAAGCTCCATTTTAAATTTGCGGAGGTAAGAAAGGTGTTCCTCTTTCGTGACATCCATATTGCGTTCTGGGGAGTAGTCTGAGGCCGGTAATTTCATCCCCTGTGGACTGAAGTAACTGGACACCCTATTGTTTTAAACTTTTTTAGGTGGCATAGGGACTGCCCCACTGTGTACCAGCCAAAATCATAGGTGGTGGCCAATGTGTCTATATAACTAGAGGTAAGGAAGGATTCTTATGTGTAGTAAGTTAGGCCAAGAGCTATTTTAAGTCCTGCTTCTGTGTATTGTATTAACAATATGATCAAAGTCCTCCTGGCCCAGGCTCTGAGGGTTCAAAGCGGGCTCCAGGCAGCAAGGCAGTCCTTCCAGGTACAGCAACAGTCTGGCAGAGTGCAGAGAAGCTCACAGCAGCAGGCAGTCCTCCGAGAGTCCTTCCGCAGGCCCATTAGTAACTCAAGAGTGGGTCTGAAGGTCCTAGAATTATACTCTGGTGCCCTTCTTCTGGAAGCTGGGAGAAGCTTCTGAAAAGGTTCTTTGAAGTGCATGGAATTTCCTGACTCCAAGCTGGCTGCAGTGACAATACAGGGTTGTTAGACCCTTTGTGTGAAGGCAGAGCACATGCTATTCAGTTTACAGAAAGGATGTGCTCAGCTCTGTCACCCCGCACACCCCCCAATCTTGCCAGCAGATGGACCACTGAGGCACACCTAATTCCTCTATTGTGCGACTGTCTGGGAGGAATTTACAAAGTCTGTCAGTTACATCCAGTCATGTGACCCAAGACATGCTGAAGGCAATAACAGCAGGAATATGCCAACTTTCTGAAAGTTGCATTTCTGAATTTGAAATGAAAAATTTGACTTTACCATTAAAGAGGGTTTACCATTACAAGGGATTAGATACACATTTGTGGAGTGGAGTGAGAACTCCCCCTTATTTACAGACGTGATTTCTCCAAAACAAATGAGTGTCTAACCACTCCAAGGTGGGACCGGTTGACTAAGTGGCTGAGAAAACCTATAATGATGCTGTATGCTAGCAATACTAAGGAAATGAGACATCAATTTGGATAGTATTGGCAAGCACTCAGTTGAGATATTTGCTCTTCCTTACCTGCTGGAAGTAGCTAATAATCTTGGAAATAGTGCTGGAATCCCTCACGTTCAGCCGTGTCGCCAGCTCCTCTGGTTGGACCTTCCGAGGTGACTCCGACTTACTTATGTCTAGTAGGCTGGGTAACGCAGCTGGAGTGACCCTTCAATTAGAAGGTAAGAGCAGGAAAAAGGAATACATTCAGAATGCTTGGATAAACTAAACATACAACCTTCTCAGAATCATGTTTTTCTCAAAATCATACAACAATTCAATTCATTATCCTCCTTTCATGCACTTCTACATTACAGCTCTCATAATGTATATCTGCCAACAATACTACACTTATCCTTCAAGTGTGTGGAATTAAACATGTGTAACAAGATGAACATAGGAAATAGTACAAAAGAGAAAATTGACAGAGCATGTCAGATACAAAAAATACAAACAATTACCCAAGTTTCTTCAAGTCTTTACCCAGCTTCCAGATGCCTGGGTCCAAGGCAACTCGGAGCTGACCAATCGGTGTCACTGGGACATCACCTACTATCTCATACTCTGTAGCACGAATTCCGAGTTCACTAGAAAGAAGAATACATCATTCAAAGTCAATGAGAACACCCTCAGCTAACACAAAAAAACATGAAAAGGTTATTTACCTCCGACTACACAGCTTTATAAACGTATATGCTTGAATTATAGCCTATTGTCAGTCTTGGAATCCTGGGTAAACAATATTAAAACAGCAATGCGTATACAATCCTTATGCGGCCTATTGACCTCAATGATGTAACCTATACCTAGGGCAATGACGTGCAAAGGCAGCAAGCGGAACTCCCACCCAAGTCATCAACTGTCAGATTTTCATAATTTACCTCAATTCATGAGCACTTCATGACAGGTGAGGAAGGCATGTAAATCTATGTAATGTACCAGGGCTGGAGAACTGTACCTATAAGTAAATGCTATCTTCTCCATAGTTGAGCATGCTGGAATTAAAATGAACACTGTATTATAAGCATCTTTAATGTTAGGCAGCAACAAAGCTCAACTGAAGAAAACAGATTTCAAAGCACCAACTGTTGACTCCGCTCTGCAATCGTCATTAAGGCTGAAGAACTTAGCTGGTAATGCATGACCCTGCAAGCTGCTGCTGTCAAATCCCCATGCAAAGAGAGATGCTGTCATGTTTCTAGAGTGAGCTGTGACCTTCCTAGGCTATAGCATAGCTATGTAAGACATAATTTTCATTTCATTTTCATAAGGCATATGCTTTATCTTGTATAAGGCCTTGCTTTATTGGGCTGATAGTCTAAAGTTCTTGGTTTTACCCACATGCAATTACAGGCATCTTTGAGTCAAGGGAAAACAATATCCTTTATGTTGCTGAAGTTGAATGTGGAAACAGAATATTGATGGTACTTTGCAATGAATACTAGATTGCCACTGAAAATCTTGTATTGAAAAAGCTTTCATTTTTCTCACTTTTCTGTTTCATGTGATTGGTAGCAAGCAAAATAGCAATTGGTAGCAATTCTTCCAAGAAAAAGAATGGACTCATGCCTTATACATAGGCTCAAATGTGGCCTTCATGAAAGCCACCAAGACATACTATGCTTACACAGGTCAGGAAGCTGAGCAGACCGGTGCTGCCCCGCCTCCCCCTCCTTGGCCTGGCCCTTTCTCGTCCCTAGCTCCTGGAGACACTGCTGGCTTATGTGGGTACCAGACTCTGACCCTCCATATCCTCATAAGCCCCCTTGCACCAGGTAGACATCTCTCCAGACTCCCGTCAAGCCGCATCCTATGCTCCTTGTGTTCTTGATGTAATGAGATTGTCAGACATTGTTTGCTCCCCTTTTTATCATGCTGTACCTGCAAGGGTTAAAAAATGTAAAACCTCAATAAAATTTGTTTTTAAGATGAAAGCCACCAAGACAGTGTTACAATCCCATAAGGAAGCTGATCTTTGAATAAAGGAAAGTTATAAAACGATTCCTTTAAAATCCCTTGATAATCCTGGGTGAGAATAAAGATAGTTGATATAGCGTTTGCAGGTTTCGGAAAATACCCGATAAATGAACTCCCACAGAAGAGTATTTAAGTCCCAATCTGACTAGGGGGAGCAGATAAGGAAGGGGTGGGCATCGAAAGCAAATTGTGTTTACAGAGTGTCCATAATGTCAATATCATTCACAAAGGTTTCAAAAGTAAATGGTACTTTAGCTACTTGTAAAGTCGACTAGCAAACATCCCAAAGTTGAACAGACAGAAATTTCAGTCCTTCAGTAGCCAGTCCATCAGGTGAACTTATTTTGGGTTGTGGTATACTACTTTACATTTACTCCTGGAATTAATCTGCCAATGTTCTACAAAGCAATGCTGTCTGAGCTATGCCTGCTATTGGAGTGGGTGGGATGGATAAGGATCATGTCTCTATCAATTTTCAAAAGACAAGGAAACTTCAAGTGATGGGAGTGTATCTGGTGTCCATGTTTGAATGTCTCTCCATTATCATCATCAATATTATCATGAACAAGGTATTTAAGATGTTGTGGGGTAGTGTGTTTTTACCTTCATATTTGTTACTGGGAATAAAGAAGGCTTCTTTATGTCCATCATCTTTTAAAATATCCTGATCGTAATCATTAATGGCAACTGATCCCTATAATGAGGACATATCGCAGTTGTGAAGATAGTTTGATGGGGGATAGACTTAATGGGTAGAATGCAGGAGTAAGTGTGTGGGAATAAGTGTGGAAGCCAGCAGCCTGGTAGGTGCTAAGAAAGTGTTGTAAAGATCTGGAGCTAGCTGGGCAGGTAGAGCCACTGCAAACAAGAGAATGGTTAAATTCAACACTTATGCGGAAATGCGTGTGACACTGCTGATGAAGCTGTAGCAGGCACTGACAACCCAGAGGTTGTCTGTTGGAAATGCTTTTGCAGACTAGTACTCAACAACAGCTGTAATGCTGAAAGGTGTGACCAGAGAAAGTGCAAACTCTGCTTTTTGAAAAACTGGCAGGGTTTTTGGTCAGAAGAAGGGAATGTAATCTCTTATTGATTTATTGTGTGTTCATACTGGATTTCTGCCACCTTAACAGGGGTAGTTTGTGCCAACACAACTTTCCTTCTTTTACCGTGCATAGCCAGTTGACTATGGCTTAACAACAAGTTCAGTGGGCCTTTTGGCCACCTAAAAAGTTGGTACTGTAGACTTCGGCTTGTAGGCCATGAGCTCAAACATATTTTTCTTTTTTGGTGCAGGACTGGCAGAGGAACAAGTTACTAATCTTTAGTAATGCTCTTTCTTGTGAATACTCTAACCACATATTCCTCAGCTTTAGAATATTCCCTGGATGCCAGTTGGTGCTGAAATGAAATTGAGCTGCATTGCCAAATATATCCAGCTCCTTCATAATACTAAGGCTTCAGCTGTTTTGCCATCCCTGTTGTCTTTTGTTTGAGCAGTGCTGTTACCTCATGTTTATCCTCCTGGTACGATGGAGGCATGCATTACTGCAGTAGCCTAATATTTTCATGTTAATGATCATGTTCCTCATAGCTGTCAGCTGCCCCTATGTCATGAGGGTGACTGTTATCTAGTCTTTTTCCCCAGCCATCATGCCATTTTTGAACTTACATTGGTGTTTAGAGACTTAGTATAATAACCCATTCTACAATGGCCATTACATATGCACTTACATTCACAGCAGCTATCTAAGATTCGAAAAAATGCATTTACAAAAACAGTGGGTTGTGCAGGTGGGACAATGGCTTTTCCAATGATTGTTCTAGACAAAGCAGTGTCTAAGTACTTGTTATTCTGGAGCGGTATCTACAATCAGGAGTCACTGTTATCCATGGCTAAAAAATAAGAAGAAATCTCTCTAAGTACAACTTGTGGAAAAAGCAAGACAAACATGGAAGACTAACACAGGATGTGGATTTCTTGCCTGCATGTGTGACTGGTTCCAAATACTTGACATTAGTGTAATTTCTTTAAAGAAATCCACACAAAAGACAGACACTGACATTTGGCTCTGATTGCACCTAAGAAAGAAATATCTGTTTTGATTTATACTTCTAACTGTAGATTTCACAACTTTAAAATACTACCCCGGCGCTAGACTGGATCCGGAAACCTTTTAGCAATGTTTTTGCATGCTGCTAGGTGGTGGAGCAGTGCTGCATAGAAGTGTCACCCATGCCCGATTACAACAGTTCCTTTCTTCCTACATCTTATTAAGTCTATGTCAACAGTTTCTTCAAATGTCTTTGCAAGCAGTATTCTCAATGAATATGTACAGTCTGCAACGATCAACAACATCCTACGAGACGTGATTGGAGACTGTAAATTATAATAAATTACCTACGAAAACTGCTAATTTAGCGTGCAAGGTCCTAAACTTAAAGAACAAATCAATGGAATCAAATCTGTTCTAAAAAGCAGCTAGCAACACACAATGAGGAAAATAATGAATTCTTTGATAATGAAACTATAACACTGTGTGATTCATGCCCGTCATGGAATGTTTGCAAGCTGTGGTTGCGCACACTGGATTAGTAATGCATAATATCGAAAAGGCACTGTAGCCACTGAACCTTAAAAGTACCTGCTTCACCTCTTGGCCAACATAAATTAGCACAATTTTAAAGGAAGCAACAGCAGAAGTGCGCCAACAGCAGCTGTCTGGCCACAGATGTAGGAAAGTCTCAGCAATGCAAAATTACATTTCAGATGCTGATGGCTGCCAGTAACAGTTAGTCACTGAACAGAAGCTATGCCCATTCATAGAAAGTAAAATGCAGGTCATGTTTTAAAGTTATGCACGGCTGCTCTCATCGTCCATTCACTTCTGCTCCTCTCAGCTAAGATTGCAGCTCCGGTCCCTGCTCTGGCGCAAAACTAGACAATGGAAAGGGAAGTGACCACTTCCCTGTCCATCACCACCTCTGGGGTGGTGCCCAGAGCTCCTCCAGGTGACCACTTGATTCTGCCATCTTGAATCCAAGGTAGGCAGAGGCCCCTGGCAGCATCTGAGTGGCCAGGTCAGGCAGGTGACGTCACAGCCCCCAGTCAGTGAGAATTCATTCTGCACCAGGAAGAAAGAAGGAATCTCCCTTGGAGTGAAGAAGTCACTCTCCTCCATCCGCAGGCACCAACTGCAACGACGACCGGCAGTGTGTATCTTCTCTCCTCTGGAGCTGCGTAGATCATGCATCACAAGCGGTGATCTAGAGTGGTTCCCTTGGTCCTCTCTACCAGCTGTCCAACTTGGGAGACGGTAAGCCTTTGCCTCTCCTTGCAGGCCAGTACCCCTGTGTACAGCGACTCTTGCAGCTACCAAGGCTTGTTTGTTCCTCCTCCAAGGGATCTTCAGGCTCCGTGTAGCCAGGGCCCCCAGCACTTCTTCCTGCAATGCACAGTCTCCTGCCTGATGCTCAGGCGACGTGGGACACTCCTTCAGGTGTGCAGAGTGGGCCTCACTGCGACTCTTGTGCCTGCTGCCCATGGATCATCTGTGGGGGGTTGCCTCCTCTTTTTGTGACTCACCCAGCTGCCGAGGGTCACAGCGGACTTGCAAAACCTTCTTCAACAACTCTTGCATTTGCCAAAGCTGTTTGGTTGTTTTCCAGCACCACTGACCAACTATATCATGACCGCCGACATGGGACATCACTTGCAACACTTCTGGGACTTCTCTTCTGCTCCTGTGCTGCACTGCTGACCTTCTTTGTTCACTGTCGACCTGGTCCTGCATCCAGAGAAGGGTGGGTAGTGGCTCCTGCCACAACCAGACACTGCATCACGATCTGGATTTGGTACCCTTCCTTTGCACTTCCTCTTCTATCAGGATCCACCTTTGGGTTCTTCCAGTCTTGTCTGGGTCTTGCAAAATCCTCTTCCAAAATCCTCCAGTTGGTTTTGGTGAATGCCAGGTACTTACCTCTGTTCTCTTGGTCTCTGGGGGTCACTCTGGTACTCACCTCTTGGGGTTCCTAGTTCCTCCAGCTCCCTCTACTGACTCCACTTCCTTGGGTGGGGGACTGCCTTTCACATTGTATATTGTTTGTCCCTCCCCTATGGCCCTCACTATTTGGTATTGCTTTTACCAATGCCTATTGCTTTCTATGCTAATTACTGATTGCTAATGTGTATATAATAGTGTGTTTATCTACCTCCAGTTGGGTGATGCCTATAAGGTATTTGTGTTTCTATAATAAAGTACCTTTATTTTTGTAACTGTGTGGTTCTTTCATGTGTGTGAGTGCTATGTGACTATAGTGGTATGGCAAAAGCTTTGCATGTCTCCTAGGTAAGTATTAGCTGCTCATTCAGAGCTACCGCTAGAGAGCCCTGCCCACTCTGCACCCGACACCCACGGCCAGAGTCCAGCTGGCCCACCAGTCCAGAGAAGGTCTCCAGGCGATTCCGACCTAGAGTCCAACCTGGGTTTACCCTTCCTGGCCAACACGACAACACCTGCAGGCTAAATACGGAGGACCCCTGACTGCGATCAGACCCGACAAAGATTCCAGATGCCCAAAGCTACCCCTGCACCCACAGCCCCCTGGCCTTGGGGAATCCGGCTGGCAGTCCAGCAGTATCCAGCCGGTGCCTCTCCTACTTGTTCAGCCTTTGGTTTTCCGCAACCAACTCCCTGGACCGGGCCTGCAGCATCTTTGTGACCCCCGGGGTTCCCGCATTGAAAACAATTGGGCACCCGATGTTGTGTTTGCACCTTGCACTCAACCGCCCGTGTGCTGCTGGAGGTGTTTGTCTGGTGCTTACCTAAGGTCCCCCCGGTGCTCATCTAGACTCCCCAGGTCTGTGTGCTGAAGTCACGGGTACTTACCTGCAAGCTGTTTGTTTCTAAGTGCACCCTGTCTCCATAGAATTCCACTGGGCACCCGACACCAACTTTGAACTCTGCACCTGGCTGGCCCTTTGTTGCTGGTGCACTCTTGGTGTTGCCCTAATGTTTGCCTTGTGCACACTCTAACCCCTGAAGACTGGTATTGTAAGACAAGTACTTACCTGCAAATTATTTTGTTACTTTTCTTTCTCTAGGACTGCATTGCTTTCTACTTTTGAAACTGAAAAGTATGGCTTACCTGCAAACTGTTTTACCTGTGAATTCTACGCAAAGTGCATTCGATACTTGAAAGTGATGCATTCTTGAGGCTGTACTTACCTGCAACAAAGATTGTTTTGGTTCTAGAAATAAACTGAAAAGTATGGCTTACCTGCAAACTGTTTTACCTGTGAATTCTAAGCAAAGTGCATTCGATACTTGAAAGTGATGCATTCTTGAGGCTGTACTTACCTGCAACAAAGCTTGTTTTGGTTCTAGAAATAAAGCAACAAAGTATATTTTTGATACATAAAACATTGGCCTGGAGTTAGTCATTGAGTGTGTGCCTCATTTTGTTGCCTTTATGTGTACAACAAATGCTTAGTACTACTCTCTGATAAGCCTAACTGCTCGACCTCACTACCACAAAAGAAAACATCAGCATTATTTACTTCAGTCTCTGTAAAGCCTCTGGGGATCCACTGGACTCAGTGCACACTGTAGCTTACTTTGGTATAGTACCTACAGAGCCAAATTCCCACCGGTGGTGTTCCACCATAGCAGAGACCGGTGAGTATGGCGGTCTAACAACACTGTCTCTTACCAACGAGCCTGTGATTTAGCCCCCTGACTAGACAAGAAAGATGCATGTGGAGTCTGGCATGGGGAATGATGGCAATGCAAGAGGCCATCATGCCTAACAGTAGCATTATAATCCTGACTGTGTATGAGGAGTTCTCTCGAAACTGAGGGCGGAGAGACAAAGTTGTGAGCATATGCCAGATTGGAGTATGCAATCCCCAATTTTGCATTCAGTATAGCTCCTAGATAGGGCTGTATCTGGAGAGGTTGAAGATGCGATTTGAGAAAGCTGAGTGTGAAACCTAAGCTGTGCAGAAGGTCCACTGTCATATGAGTGTGGCGTTGTGACGTGCTGGCTTTGATGAACCAGTCGTCTAGGTAAGGGAAAACATGTAAGTTTGGTCTTCTGACATGTGCTGCTTCTACACTTTGTAAGAACTCTGGGAGCTGTGGTGACTCAGAAAGGAAGAACCTTGACATGATAGTGTTTTCCTGCAATCAGAAATCTGAGATATTTGCGATGTGCATGGTGGATGGGGATATGGAAGTAAGCATCCTTGAGATCTAGGGTGGTCATGAAGTTGCCCTGTTGTTAAAGAACGGCTAACGTTTTGAAGAGTGACCACGTGAAAATGTTCTGAAATAATGTAGTGATTTAAGGGCCTTAGGTCCAGAATGGGCCAAAGAGAAACGTCTTTTTGGGAATAAAGAAGTAGAGAGTATACTCCTGTCCTTGGTTTTGTAGTGGAACTGGCTCAATAGCTCCTCTAAGAAGAAAGGATTGTACTTCTTGTTTTCAGAAGAAGGTGGTGTTCCTGAGAGAACCTGGTGAGAGCGAGGGGGAATGTTTGGAGGAGTAGTAACGAGCCCACTGGTCTGAAGCAATGGTGACCCATTGTGTATGGAAATTTTGAAGTCATACCCGACAGGCAGGGAGGCATTGATAGTCAATGTTTAGCTGTTTATGCAGAGGTGCGAGGTGGCACTTTTACATCTACCTCATGTGTTGTTACCTCTATAGGTGCCTCTATAGAAGCCTCCTGAGTACGAACTGGAAGGCTGTCAGGCCTGAGATGTAGAGGCCTCTGAGATTGTTGGTTTGTTACCACCTCTGAATGTGGGGTGACGAAAGGTACCTCTTTAGGAGGGGGATTATAAAGCACCTATTGCCTTTGCGGTATCGGTGTCTTTTTTCAGCTTCTCAAGGGTGGAGTCCACTTGAAGACCGAAAAGATGCTCCTTATCGAAGAGCATGTTTAGTACTGCTTGTTGTACGTCAGGATTAAAGCCTGAGCATCTAAGCCAGGTGTGTCTCCTTACTAGGACAGCAGTACTGATACCACATGCAGAAGGGTCTGCAGCATCGAGGGCACATCTGATGGAATTATTACTGATTGCTTGCCAAACCATAGTCAACTTTTGCAATTGTCCACTTTTGCAGTGCTCATCTGGCAAATGTTGGGGGAGCTCCTCCATCTAATCCCAGTGAGCCTAATCATATATGGCAAGTAGGGCTTGTGAGTTGGCAAATCACCAGTGATTGGTTGCCTGCGCAGCCATCCTTTTACCTGTGGCATCAATCTTTTTGCTCTCTTTATCTGGGGGAGGAGAGTCCCCCGTGGCCTGACTACTGGCCCATTTACAAGTGGTAGTAACCGCAACAGAGGTCTGGCTGGACCTGCTCCCTTGCATTTTTTGGCAACTGTAGGGATGATAACCCTAGAGCAGACTGGTTCCTTAAAAATGTTGTCTGCATGACGAAGCATGCCAGGGAGCATGGAGAGGAACTGGATATCCCTATATGTGGACGTTAGGGTATCAAAAAGAAAATCTTGTTCAATGGGATCCCTGTGAAGTTAGTCATTGTGGAAGGTGGCTGCTTGAGCAATCACCTGCTGATAGGATGTAGCATCCATTGACCGTGAGGGATGTGATAGGTACAAGTCTGGATCTATCAAGATCATGGGATCAGGGTCTTATGTGTCCCATGGATGTGTCCCCAGTGAATAACAGGGAAACCTGGGGCGTTAGGTCTCCTGCAGTAGGAGAGGTAGGTGAATGAGGAGGAGAGGAAGGTGGAGACGGGGAGGTGGTGGAGGATAAGTTGGTGGAGGAGGAGGAAGAGGAAAAGGCTTGTGAATGGTGACAGCCGTTTCCTTGGTCTTCTTTTAGAGGTTGTGATATGTCTAGGGCCTACTGAAATTATTTTTGCTTGAAAGTAACGGGTGGGGTGGGGTGGAGAGGGCGCTGACGAGCATCCATGGTCTCCAAAATGGGCTCAACAGGAGATGGTGTGGCCGAAGATAGGCTAGAGTCTTTTGGCTTTGAAGAAATTAAACCCCTGTTTTTCGGGACCGAGCTTTTCGGTTGGTGCCTTTTTGTTGGGGACTGAAGCGGAGGTGGAGTTGATTAGGGTCGGTGCCGGAATGGTTGGTGCTAAGATTCGACTAGGAATTGGACTGCTAACTTGGTCTGAAGATGTTGAGGTCGATGTCAGAGACCATGTCTTTGTCTTGCCAATTTTCAGTGCTGAGCTGGAAGTCGGGGCATCCAAGCCAGTTTTTCAGAGCCAGCCATGGCCTGGTGACAGAGGCAGTCCAGCTACCACAGTAAAGGGTCTTTTGGGAGCTTTAGAGGGGGTGAGGTGGGGGGGGGGGGCCACAGTACTCACAGGTTGCACCAATGTTACCAGTGTGTGGGAATTTAGAGTGGCCCGAGGACAGAAGCAAACCAGAGTACGTTCTATTAGCACAGCATGCTGGTCGTGCCACCAGTTGATAAGCCCAAAAAGACTAGGACGTCCGGGAGGGTGTTTAGTCGATTCTCGGACTGACGGAGTGAGACAGACTGAGAAACATGTGTTAAAGAAACAATGCGGTTGGAGAAAAGGCAGAAAAGGAAGGTTCTGAAACCAGAGCGAAGAAAGATGGAGCGAAGAAACACTTCCAAGATGGAGCAAAGAAACACGTCCAAACCCTGCGGAGGAGAGAAAACAATCTAACAAAGGAGGCAATGCCCATGCGCAGTATCACAGAGGAGTCACTCGATCCCATGACTTGAAAATGCTTCTCAGAAGAAAAACATTTTAAATACTCCCAACCCAACACCAGATGGCAGGAGAATGCAGAGCATGTGTATCTACAGTCACACGTGCCACTGAACTGAGTTCTCCTTGAATTTTGTCTATGGTTGCCTCTATGAAAACAAAAAAAGGTGATGGGTGGAATGTGTGAATTGATCTTAGCCAGTGTCTACAATTATTTCTTCTTTTTTTTCCCCTTTCTTTAAGAAAACCTTTTTATTTAACTTTCAGAACTTCAGAAACAATCATCAAATCACTGTGTGGCTGTCCATTACACAAGAGAGGCATAGTAATTAATACATGCTGCTGTTTAGTTTAGCTGCCTTTGTGGAGCTGGAGCCATAGAGACCTATGTGTATATATAAGGCCACCACCAGTCTTCCCAGGGGAATTAGTGTGTCCCCCCCCCCCCCCCCCCCCAAGTCATCTGTGCCTAGAGCCCTCCATGTCTGCAATACTCGTTCCAGTTCCCCCACATCTTTTACCATTTTTGAGGGCTCTCCCTACTCTGGTAGACCAACTGCTTCGCCCGGTGAGTATCAGATTATTTCAAGCATTTTATCTATCACTTTCCTGTTTGTTCTTGTTGCTCCTAGATATGAAAAAAACGTAAACTGGACTTGTAACTGACAGTTGAAATTGATCTGTTCGCCCAGTTGATGTAAAAGGGTGATGTGAAGATCTTGTCTTACTTTCGCTGAACTGTGCCCAACGTCAAAGTACGCATATATTAATATCTTGGGCGACAAAGATGTGTTGCTCCTACCTAAATGCATTGGGAGAAGATCCAAATAACGATAAAGGACTGCCAACCACCTCCTGAGTTTTTGTAGTTTCGGTTTTCATCTAGGTAACTCACTGGGAGTTGCAACTTTCAGGCACATTAGTCTCGGAGGTCAAGGAGAAGTCTGCACTGTTCATCAGGGAATTCAACTTTTTGTAATTTTACTCTGGGAGGTTAAACCCACCCATATTAGAGACTGTAACGCTATGCAGTTTTCTAAATGCACACTAAGAAATATGATGCATGGATCACTTTAGTAGTATGTGTTACTCTTAGGCCTATATATATTAGGTCTCTTGTTTGCCAAATCTGAAGAACTGACCTTCATAAGAACCCACCAAAGAGAAAAGGCAGGGTGTATGAGAGTTCATGCTCAGGTCCAAAGTACCCCCACACTGATTAAAGTCGTTCAGCAGTTGTGCATACAGTTCACAAGTCAATAAATGCATGTTTTATTAGCAAGCAGCGACATAAAATGATTGGTGTCATCAATGTGGAGAGTTCATACACTATTATATATATTTATTTCCCTTATTTCATCATAGGCTTATAGTTGCTTTTTTCTATGGAGGTCTTCAACCTTCAAGAAGGTTTGACCTGAATGAATAAGCTGCACTTGTAGGTCAGGAATGTCCCTTGTTCAGCACCCCTGCCCAAAATTCCTGGTGGCATGTTTTATACCTTTTTCTTGATTTTTCACCCCAGAACACAGAGTATCATGCTTGTACACTCTGTGCCTGTTGCATGCTCTGAGAAACAGAATGGGGCTCTGTGGTATGGAGGGAGACTTCAAGTGCGCCCTCGCTTTGTGAACAGTAGTTGCTGCCCTCTCGCTCGGTTGAGAAATACTAGCAAAGGTGACAGAAATTGATTTCAGCAGTATGAGCAGGACTTTTCTTGTTACCTGCATGGAGAGAGTGGTTCCACTGACCTTTCCCATTAAAAAGTGTGTTGCTAATCCCTTTCACGCAGTCTGTCACCCCAACCATGAGAAGCATGGGTGCAGCAAGTATGTTTGCTGTGTGTTTGTGTGACAGTGCAACCATGTTTTCTGTGGACTGTGTGACATCAAGGACAGCGGAATCCATTTAACTTCCATTTTTTAACAGTGGATCACTAAAGAGAGAGTCTGACGTAGATGAACGTGAATTGCAGGTAGTACCAAGAACATTCGTGAAAGGCTTTTGAAGTAGGCCAGACTTCTGTGAAGGAAAGGATACAGCCCTTTTGAGGACAGTCTGACCCGGACCTGCTCCATTCTTCCCCATAGGTGTGCACAGTGGCCTCTGCACATTTATTTCTGAGCCGTGAAACCAGCTGAAAAGCTTGCTGGTGCACACAGATCAGTATGACCAAGTACCGAATGTGAAACATTAAGCCATGATCTAAACACTTGCTTGCAGTACAAACTTTTATAACTAAAAGGGACCTAGACAGGGCGACTTTTAAGATTGAAAATTAAGATGGAGGGTGCAAAGCCTGTCCCTAAGCAAAGCATAGCCCTAGGACTATGGACTCACAGGTGCAAAAAGGCAGATTATGCAACAAGCATAAAACATTGAAGGAGGTGGGATCTGCTAACCAGAGGGTGTGGCTAATAGAGAACCCAGTGGGGAATAACTGCTATCACTAGCCACCGACTTTATTTGCCCCCAAAACATTGTGTACATTCCTAAATTTGTTCATTCGATGTATAGTATATTACTTTGAATAAGTAGTTTCCATTTCTAAAGATAAAACACTGGTTAGACATTGATTTATGGTGTTCTATTATTGCTATCTTTCCTGAGTAAGCATTGGACATTCTAGTTCGCTACCCTGAGGATCAAGGACTAAACAAGTGTATACTTGATGCTAACGTTTGGGTCAATTAATTAGTTAGGCCCCAGGACACAAATGGTGTTACTAACAGCATGCCCTAGAACCCCTGCACTAGTTCCTGATTCAAGCTAGTAGAGACTTACAACACAGATCACTCAATGAGTGACCCAAATCAATAAGGAGACCACATGCCTACTTGTGCAGTTATGTAAACTTACTTTTCCATAAGAAAGACTGACCAGCCACGAGCAACAGCAATAAGTATTCATAAGGAAAGGTGTTTTAAAACAGTAGTCATGATCTCACTTTACCTTGTTAACAGGTTAACACTGCACGACCCAGATACCATTTATACCAGGATTAAGCCAACCAAGAGTGATTCCAGATCATAAGCTTTCTGCTGATCAGCCACTGAGGTCCCACTTCACGAGCCTGAGAAAGCCTGTTCAAATTTTTCTGTGTTTTTGTAGGTTTACTTACTGGCAGTATGTGTCAATGGGTGCAATCAACTACTCAATCATTTGCCTTTTTTACACTGTTCTCTTAATATCCATATCGAAGCTGGTGTAAATTGTAGTTCTGAGTTAGAGATAGATTATTTCAAAGTGGAATCCATGAGTGTTATTAGCTACTAATATATGCACTTGCACAGAGCTCTAAAACAGATTCTTTCTAAAAGGGTAAGTCTGTGAAATTTGCTGTTGGTCAAACTGAAGAATGATGGTCCACATGTAGCTACAACAACCTAGCAAAAATTATTAACTTACCAATCATTGACCATTATGTGGGGCAACAAAGAGGTCTTTTGTCAGCAATGCCATTTACTATGTGACATTACCCATCAATGCAGAGCATGTTGTGTTAGTTCTTCACTGAGGCTTATTCCAACATTTATGACAGATTGGTTGGTATCATAAGTTCTCCTAGGCTGGAAGACGAGGGCAGAGTATGGCGTTATCTTTGTACAAGGAAACTGTGGCCTAAAATCATGAGATCAGTTTTGTAACCATTTAATTTGGATAAACATTCTTCTTTCAGGTCTGTACATCTAGGGGTACTCGTTTAGCACTTTACAATTGCTAACTCTTTAGTTCTATACAGGATACCTTGTCAGAAGAAACAAAACTGAACAAGTTGGTGACACCACTACTCCACCTGCCTTCCAAGCCTGCATGACCTACAAACTAACATGCGTAATTGCTTCACACCAGTCTACACCACTGACCCTCTGTCTCCATGAGATTATGTTGCCTGCTCAGAGAGAATGAGTACACAGAGTAGGGAAGGCACTCACGTGGACATAAGTTTCTGAATGTGACACGCGTACAGCATTGGGTCGTTCTGTTCTTCCTGAGTCGGATGGTAAACCGGCAGGAACTATTCCATTAAAAAAAAAAAAAGTTATTTTAGGAGAAAGGTATACAAGAATCAGTGCTCAGACTGACAGACACAGAGGGTACTGTTGGTTAAGTCGTATGGCAGGAGAGATGTCAAACTATGGAATGCTGTAGCATTGGTCTGAGGGAAATGAAGGAGGATCAGGAAAACAAGAGTATCCAAAATATTGATAACAGAACGACTATGAACAATGTAAGGGCCATTGGTTTTTTTTTTAGACACCAATCCCAACACAGAATGCTAGTACATGATGATTTAGCTGGGACAAAACTGTGACATTATTTGATTTTTGTTGTTCCTCTCAGATATGGATTACAATATTGAACAGATAAAATTCAGTGAAATTAAACATCTGACACAATTAGCAACTGGCATAAAATACATGCTAAGACTGCCCTACTTTTAAGACATCCGTCAATAATCTTATTACATAAAAAATTAAGAAATCACTATCCTGAGAATACAAAATAACGTATTGCAGTACCTCTGTAACGTTAGCAAATTTTCCATTATCTTTATATTGCCACCAAAAGTAAATGCCACTAGACTTTTTACAAATGCATGAGCAACAAAGATTAAGCACATAGTTTTTCCAAAATGTTGACGGACAGAAGATCATGAGGGATACTATACACTGAGCTTGTAAAACATTTTTGCGATTTCAAGACACACTGGGATCCATCGCTCCAAAACAAAACTGGGTTTAAGGCCTCTATGTGGTCTTGGAATTTTAAGATGGTTTGCAGTCTCCTGCCTACAGAATAGCATGTAGCATCTTGTGGTTATCAAGGGTAAGAGGAACAATAAACATACACTGTGTAAACACAATGCACAAATTAAAAAAAATCAAATTCCACATGCAATTTAAACTGTATTTTTGGTATAACATGTGGTAAATGCTCAGGGGATAACATGCCTTACTTTGGCATCACTGCACTTCCTTTTAGTCTGGGAATCCAGGTTTCCATTACAGTCCAGAGTCTGATTCAGGTTGTTGCTATTAAGGGTTATTTAATTTGCAACTAAACTTAACCATTAAGGTAAACTGCAATCCAGCGATACTTGAAAGAGCTGGTACACAGAGTCTTAAAGCACATGGCTGATTAAATAAAACCATATTTAAGCATTTACGGAGTATATGTTGTCACACAGCTGAAAGATAATACGCAATCTAAACAAAGAGTACTTCATCCCTCGTCTGAGTTTGCCATAGGGACCAGTATGTGTGTGGGACAAGATGGTAGCTCCTCTGTGTAGCTGGCTATGTCCTTCACAAACAGAACAGTCTATGCACATGGTGAGCAAGAGCTAGGTCATCAGCCTATTCTCTTTCTAAAAATGAAACTCTCATATCCTCCATTTCTTGTGCTGCTGCCCTCTCCCATAACACGAGCAGGTGTGGGCTTGAGTTTGAACTCAATGATCACACAAAGGACCAGTTCAAAATATTTGACCAGTTCAAAATATTTGACCATTTTTTATGAGTACCGGGTGATAAAACTGCCCACGGGTCTAATGTTATTCAGTAATCTAGTTCTAGCACAAAAATCCCACTAACATTAGTGGCCACATCTCAGTCCTCAAGTACTAGCTTTTTCGGTTTTTGGTGCCCATCTTAGTTTCATCTGTTCTTTTATCTAGCTGCTAAAAATGGTCCTCTTGGACCAATTGGACAATTATATTTTAATGTGTAATACTGTATTTGTGTTTCAAAGACCCTCTACCTCATGTTAAAAGCCTTGACTACCCAATTAGATTGCACCAGTAATGGTAACATTGGACAGGAGAGGTAAGTAACAGTACCTACAAAGCATACTGCTGTTAAGGAAATGGCATCTCATCAATGCAATCACTGAAACCACAGACAGCAGCTGGGTGCTTGCTCACAGAAAGAGCTCATATTGGACTAGGAAGTTTACATTTATTTGTAAAATGTCACATGTTGTCGTGATTTGGTAGTTGTCAGTGGAAAAAAGGTTGCCATCACCAGTTCCCCCGTGATATGGGATGGGAGGTGGCAAAAACTAGTATTGGACATTATACTATTTTGTTTCAAATGTGAGTGAATATTTTACTTGAAATGAGGGCAAAGTACAGCTTTGCTGCTACTATGATCATGAATTTGTGAAAAGTTCCGATACCTACAGTGTGAACACTGGAAGTAGAACACAGAGATGTTGGAGTAAGTAGCCGTGACATTTGGATAATGTATTCTTCTCAGGAGTCACCGTTAAGTGTGTAAGAGCTCCTTGGGTACACAACTTTCCCAGTGTGAATAATCTCAGTCAGAGATCATCCTGAAATGAAGGACTATCTTGATGAATTTGACTGACAGGTGTTTCAGCTCTAACTCCTCCTTGAAAATCTATTTTTGACTTTTTAGGTGTGAACCTGGAGCAGATTTTCTAGGAAGCATTTGTATACAGCAGTTGTTTTGAAAGGGTAGAATATTTTGGATATGCACCTTGGCAGTAACTGATGTCTCCATGGCTGTTTTCATACTAGTTGGAGATTGAATACAGTGATCTTGTAGAAGATATATGCCTAAGCACCAAATTCCTGAATGGTGAATTATGCTTGTAAATTATCTGCCTTGATATGGAAGGTGTGTGGTCTAGCTTGCAAACACAGCTTACATGCCAAATTTCTGAATGGTGACATCATAAATGAAATGCACATTGAATGTGGTGTCAATCTCTACTCCGTAGATGGCAGACATTTTGCAGTTCACTTATGTGCAATACTGACGCTTTGGTGTTATTTGGAATGACATTAACAACAATGTGCGAGGAAGCTCTTTGATTTATTTCACCCAGAGGCAGTAGAACTCAGTGGGCAGAAAATGCCCGGCATAAAGCTTTGAAAATCGAGATTCTAAGCCAAAAATGACTAGAATGTCTTCAACCCTCTTTACACATCCAATTATCTGACAAATATGAGATTTCTCCATCAGGACAAAGTTAGAATAGAAAGTGCAGGGCCCAGAGATATGGCTTACAGGAGCCTGATAAAAAGAACTGAAAGCTCAAGAGCTGGGTGATATGGGCAAGTGGAACTACTGTATCTTAAAGGAGCTGTATTTCTTTCCAACTTTATATAGCTGCTATTCATTTACCACATTTACATTTGTATCTTATAAAAAAGACTTTGAAAATTATACTTCAAACCTGTGTTTCCAGTGAAAAGAAAAAATAAATTTAATTTAGTTAAACTGGCCCACAGCTAGTGAGACAGGTACATACATGCAATTTGTGATTTTACCTCGTGAAAGGTTGCTAAGTATGGTTCACGCTTTTCATAACAAAACAGTGGGGTTGGAGCTAGCCAAATAGAATGTGGTACACTTGACCTAAATATATAACTCAGTATGTTACAATGGCAAGTGGTCTTCCTGAAAGGAATGGATTGATTAACAGTCAATTTCAACTGGCCATCTCCAAAGGATATTATAATATTTCTTTTACATTTCAAGCATCTGAATTATTTTGGTTATGCATAATGTAAAGAGTTGAACTGTAGAAGTCAAGTTCTCGTTGCCTGGACAACCTTTGGCAGACTCACGTTTCTCCATTCTACACTGTCTTACCTTATACTTTATCTAAAACTGTATCTGGATAGGGCCAGGTACACAAACAACATTTCTCATAATTTTAGCTTGTTAGAATTTGAGTCAACACTATAATTATGACTAACTTGTAGTACCTCACACCCTAAGGTATACTTCCTTTCAGCATCAATCGATGAAAGTTAATTAAATGCATCACGCACTACAGCAGTCAGTGAAACATTAGGACTCTACTTATGATGAAGTTGATGGTGTAAACGTGGAGAAATATGATAATGGTAAGTCAGATTGCTGTTAATGAGAAACTGCTATATATATATATGCTTTGCACTTGCTAGAGACTTACCTTGTGTGCCACTCCACACAATTTGTCCTGTCCCGCCCTTTGCACAGCTAGAAGGGAGGAGAGAGCACCATCACCTTCAATGAAGTTGTATTATTGGCCAAAAAGGGTGAGTGCGTGACTATTGCTATCACCGAGCATTTGCTCATTCAATACGTAATAACAGAGTATATCTAAAACAAGTCAAGGGGTTTCATGGAGCGTAGTATCGATATTATAAAATTTTGAGGCCTGAGAAAATGCTCTTTACCAAAGTTTGCTTCAAAGAAGAAAGTCAGATACATTACTGTGTACTCAAATATTACAATGTAACTATCAGTATTTACTGCCATAACAGGCAAAAAATGCTTCAGCACACGTTTGTTTTTATAACAAAAGATTACCAACCACAAACCTCAGCATTCAAAACCATAACAATCTTTAGCAGCCAAACGAGTAGCATAAGTTCACTCACTTAAATAAAATCTAGCACCAACAGCAAAAGCGAGGCACACATCATAAAGTCTCAACATGCTACACAAAAAAATCAGTGCCTGCGACAAAACTGAAGTGTTTATTTTTAGTACTCAACATGAAACCTTCATGCCTACTGTATTGTATTGTAATCGTATTTATATAGCGCTTACTACCCCTGACGAGGCGTCGAAGCGCTTTTCGATGAGTAGCACGCTACTCCGGTACCCAACAAGAATTAGTGATGGATTAGTATAATTTAATAAGGAGTACAGTTTTAGTATTATTATGAGTTAATTTGAGTTGCAGATATGAGAGTTTGTTAGTTAGATTGACTGGAGTAATGGAGGGGTGGAGGAGGAAAGAAATCCAGAAGTGTTAATTGGGAGTTTATCCTTCATTTACTCAATCCAAAGGCTTGAGATGAATAATAGGGGAGCGGAGGGGAAAGAGGATGTGGAAGGGTTAGGGAGAGCATAGAAGTAGGGTGAGATGAATGCAGGAGAATTTAGTAGGGTTGTGTGGGAGGTCACAGAGGTAGAGTGAGGTTTGGTGAGTTAGATGTGGAGGTGGAGGGGAAGAGCTTAGGCAGAGATATTTAGGAGATGAAAGTGGTCGAAGGGATTTGGGATGAGTCCGAGTGAGAATGGAGGATAGTTTGATAGAGACATGACATAAGAGTGATGGGTAGATAAGTGTGATAAAAGAGAGCAGAAATTCATAGATATCAGGAGCCATGCAATGATCCACAAACATGCCAGGTACAGAAACAACATATACACATACATACACATATATATATTTATACACACACACACACACATGAATAAAACACACATATGCACATACAATACATAATTAGAATCATGGGTAAAAAATACTTAGTCAGATAGGTTTAAAAGAGTGTGTGTGTATTTTATTGTTATTGGTTTAGTTTCTGTAAAATGAGCATCGTGGCCTACCCAACCGGAGTATATTCTACGAGTATGTCAGTAAGCGTTACCTAGCATGTTTTATACTCCCCGTTTATATTGTACAGTAAGAGTACGTGATTGGCCACGGGGTAAAAACGTCTCCAGCAACCTTGTGTGCCTTTGGCAATGTGATTGTTACTAGTGCGTCTTTGTGGATATGTCCTCGTGCTTCTGAGCATCAACAACGCACCACCGGAATCGGCGGTAAACGCAGTGGGGTCGTTTGGAAAGCTGTCCATCATCGTGGTAAAAGGCGGGGAATTCCTTTACCTAATTTGAGGGTGGGCGGGGCGTGGTTCAGCGGGCGGAGCTTACAGGTGCTTTATAAAGGGAGAAACCTTCTACTCTGTGTCTCCAGCAGAGGAAGATAGAACCCGCGCGTCACAGTCAGATACAGATTACGCTCTAGTACATCATCAGTTCACCTCCAGGAGGGATACTAGATCTTTTTCTGCTATGGGATCTCTGAGCGCACAGCCTTGCTTTATCTTTGCCAAGCCCAAGAGTTAGGGTGGCTTGTCCTTTCCAGAAGCTGAGCTTCAACTGCGGCACCTGCTACGATTATATTTGTAGGTGCTTCTTTTGAGGTTCAGTCTCTGTAAAAATGAGCATCGTGGCCTACCCAACCGGAGTATTTTCTACGAGTATGTCATTAAGCGTAACCTAGCATGTTTTATACGCCCCGTTTATATTGTACACTAAGGGTACGTGATGGGCCACGGGGTAAACGTCTCCAGCAACCTTGTGTTCCTTTGGCAATATGATTGTTACTAGTGCGTCTTTGTGGAGATGTCCTCGTGCTTCTGAGCATCAACAACGCACCACCGGAATCGGCGGTAAACGCATTGGGGTCGTTTTGGAAAGCTGTCCATCATCCTGGTAAAAGGCGGGAGTTCCTTTACCTACTTCGAGGGTGGACGGGGCGTGGCTCAGCGGGCGGAGCTTACAGGTGCTTTATAAAGGGAGAACCTACTACAAAAACGATTTTGTGTTTATATTGTACACTAGGGGTACGTGATGGGCCACGGGGTAAAACGTCTCCAGCAACCTTGTGTGCCTTTGGCAATGTTATTGTTACTAGTGCGTCTTTGTGGAGATGTCCTCCTGCTTCTGCGCATCAACAACGCACCACTTGAATCGGCGGTAAAACGCAGTGGGGTCATTTTGGAAAGCTGTCCATCATCCTGGTAAAAGGCGGGAATTCCTTTACCTACTTCGAGTGTGGACGGGGAGTGGTTCAAGCGGGCGGAGCTTACAGGTGCTTTATAAAGGGCGAACTTTCTACTCTGTGTCTCCAGCAGAGGAAGATAGAAACCAGCGCGTCACAGTCAGATACAGCTTATGCTCCAGTACATCATCAGTTCACCTCCAGGAAGGATTTTAGATTGTTTTCTGCTTTGGAATCTCTGAGCGCACAGCCTTGCTTTATCTTTGCCAAGCCCAAGACTTAGGGTGGCTTGTCCTTTCCAGCAGCTGAGCTTCAACTGGGGCACCTGCTACGTTTATATTTGTAAGTGCTTCCTGTTGAGGTTTAGTGTCTGTAAAATGAGCATCGTGGCCTACCCAACCGGAGTATTTTCTACGAGTATGTCAGTAAGCGTTACCTCTCATGTTTTATATGCCCCGTTTATATTGTACACTGAGGCTACGTGATGGACCAAGGGAGAAGCGACTCCAGCAACCTTGTGTGCCTTCGGCAACGTGATTGTTACTAGTGCGTCTTTGTGGATATGTGCTCCTGCGCATCAACAACGCACCACCGGAATCGGCAGTAAACGCAGTGGGCTCGTTTTGGAAAGCTGTCCATCATCCTGGTAAAAGGCGGGAATTCTTTTACCTACTACGAGTGTAGACGGGGCGTGGCTCAGCGGGCGGAGCTTACAGGTGCTTTATAAAGGGAGAAACCTTCAACTCTGTGTCTCCAGGAGAGGAAGATAGAAACCCGCGCGTCACAGTCAGATACAGATTACGCTTCAGTACATCATCAGTTCACCTCCAGGAAGGATTCTAGATTGTTTTCTGCTTTGGAATCTCTGAGCGCACAGCCTTGCTTTATCTTTGCCAAGCCCAGGAGTTAGGGTGGCTTGTCCTTTCCAGAAGCTGAGCTTCAACTGGGGCACCTGCTACGTTTATATTTGTAAGTGCTTCCTGTTGAGGTTTAGTGTCTGTAAAATGAGTATTGTGGCCTACCCAACCGGAGTATTTTCTACGAGTATGTCAGTAAGCGTTACCTAGCATGTTTTATACGCCCCGTTTATATAGTACAATTAAGGGTACGTGATGGGCCACGGGGTAAACGTCTCCAGCAACCTTGTGTGCCTTTGGCAATGTGATTGTTACTAGTGCGTCTTTGTGGAGCTGTCCTTGTGCTTCTGAGCATCAACAACGCACCACCGGAATCGGCGGTAAACGCATTGGGGTCGTTTTGGAAAGCTGTCCATCATCCTGGTAAAAAGGCGGGAATTCCTTTACCTACTTCGAGGGTGGACAGGGCGTGACTCAGCGGGCGGAGCTTACAGGTGCTTTATAAAGGGAGAAACCTTCTATTCTGTGTCTCCAGCAGAGGAAGATAGAACCCGCGCGTCTCAGTCCGATACAGATTACGCTCCAGTACATCAACAGTTCATCTCCAGGATGGATTCTAGATCTTTTCTGCTATGGGATCTCTGAGCGCACAGCCTTGCTTTAGTTTCCAAAGAAACTATAAATGAATAGAAATATACATATAATCTGAAAAAAATAATTATCCACATAGGCATATGCAGTTCGTAGTTGCTTGAAAAAGGTGGTTATGAAGGAAAGAGCCAACTCTTGAGTAGTTTCCTGAAAACAAGAAAGTTATCTGTGGCTCTTATAGTTGGGGGTAATGAATTCCATAGTTTGGCTGCTTGGACGGAGAAGGATGTACCACCTACAGTCTTTTTCTTGTATGGTGGTGTTCTAAGGCGGGGTGGCAGTCTTGAGCGGAGGGTTCTTTGTTTGGATGTACTTGGTAATTTTTTTTCTGATGAAAAGCGATCCTGTTCCATGTATAGCTTTGTGGGTGATACAAAGCAGCTTGAAAGTGCATCTTCTGGCAACGGGTAACCAGTGTAGTGCTCTCAAGGCAGGGGAGATGTGGGCTTGCGGCTTTATATGTAGTAGTAGCCTGGCTGCGGAATTCTGGATACGTTGTAGTTTTTTCATAACAGATAGAGATGATCCATGGTAGAGGCTATTGGCATAATCCAGTTTGGATAATACAAGTGAGATAGTAGCTTGCACCTTGTGTGGAAATCCGAGGTGAGGGAAAATGCGTCGTAAAGTCTTTAAGGTGATGAAGCTTGTGCGTGCTAATTTGTCTACTTGGGCATTCATAGTTAGTTTGGAATCCATGGTGATTCCTAGGTTTTTCACTTCCTTGGATGATTGAGGAGGTGGTCCGAGATCGTCAGGCCAGACGCACAGAGGGTCATAATGTTTCCAGTCACCTACTGTAGGAAAGTCCTCCTTTTTTTGCCTGATCACCCCCACACTTTTTGGATAGGTACTGGTGGTTACTGACTCTTGGCTGTGCCCTGGGTACTGCTTACCAGTCCCAGGGCCAGTGCTCTGTGTAAAATGGATGTGCAAATTAGGCTAATTATAATTGGCTAAGTTAACCTACCTATAAGACCCTAGTATATGGTAGGGCATGTAGGTTAAGGGACCACAGCATAGGTGGTGCACACCTAGGTGCACTGCTGAAGTGCCCAGTGTCATTTTAAAAGCAAGCCTGCCTTGCTGGCTGCTTTTAAATTAAAGTTATATGCAAATTCGACTTTGGAATTAAAAGTACTTGCAAAGTCTTAAACTACCTTATTTTTACATATAAGTCACCCCTAAGGTGTGCCCTATGTGCCCCTAGGGCTGGGTGCCATGTAACTATAAGCAGGGACTTTATAAAAATAGATTTATAAGCCCTGGTGAGGTAAAAACAGCCAAATTCGTTTTTCCCTCATTGAAGTAAATGGCCTTCATAGGCTAGAATGGGGAGACTTTATTTTTAATTTTAAAGTCTCCTTAAATGTTGCATACCAAGAATTTGGTATCAAATTAATTGTTGTAATAAATCCCACAACTTCCAGTTGTTGGATTTAATATAACTTGTTCAGGTAAAAAGTTTAGACTTTACCTAAAAAGTTGCCAATTTCAGCTCTGCATTGTTTTTGCTGCTGTGCTCTGATTGGCCAGCCTGCAGCAGCTTTTGCCAAGCTGCCTTGATGAGGTGTGAAGTGGCCTGGCTTCACACAAAGGAATGTGCTTGGGGGAGAGAATCTCCCCTCAGCAGATGGTGAGGCAGGAAGGGGGAGGGCTGCCAAACTGGTCTTCAAAGGCAGCGAAGGACATCTGGAGCACCCAGCAACACCCCCACATCCTGCAACCCCAGACAACTAGGTGCCCCCTTGATTAGATTAGGAGAGGGCAGGAGAGGAGTGTGTTTATGATTTTTAGCCACACCAGTGGGTGGGCTTAGCCAGATGTAACCTCCAAAAATCAGATTCAGCCATGTTGGATTTTTAGAGACTGTTGCCTTTTGGGATGGATTTTTGCCACACTTCCCAGGAAGTGGTCATCACAGGGGGACGACCCTGTACCTGATTGGAGGACCAGGACCCCCCTGCTTTTCACCCAGGAGCAAGGATAAAACTGGCAGACCTGCCCCCACACCTCAGATCCCCGCCATATTTCAAGAAGAAAAGAACTAAAGGAGAAGAAGGACTGCCCTGCTGGACCCCTGGCCTGCACCTGGAACCTGCACTCAGAAGGACTGCACCAGCTGCACACTTGGGCTTCACCACAAGAAGGACTTTGCCTGGCTTCAACTGGTTCAAGGAGGGACTCCCTGTTTGCTACAGGTGAAAAATTGCTATCCAGAGTCCCCCTGCACCAACTCCTGAAAAGTGACCAGCTGACCACTGTCCAGTGGCCAAAAAGGAGGTTGCACCAGGTGCATTCTGGGAGTTGAAGTCCGCACCCCCCAAGGACCATCACAGAACTTCTGGACCCTTGGGGTGAGCTGTGGACCCCAAAAGAACCTTAAAAGAACATCTGGGTGAAGCCCCAGAAGTTTGGAAAAGATTTGAGAATTTTTGAAAAAAAGCTCCAGAGAGGGGAAATTCTAGCCGGCTTGCCTCTACCGCGACCCGGCCTGACTTGGTGGTTCGTCCCGGTAAAGAAAAACCTCCGAAAAAGAGACTAAGTCCGAAGGTAAAAAGTTGACCGGGACCTCCCAGCCATCGTATCCGAGAAGGGCTCCACGGACGTCGGATCAAGATCCAGGTTTACCCCGGTCGAAGGATTTTCATCTCGAAAAAACGACTAAGTCCGAAAGTAAAAATCTCCACCGAGGAAACCCACATCGCGTATCCGGACAAGGGCTCCAGGAGGTCGGATTCAACTGGCAGGTTCGTCCCGGTGAAGAAAAACTTCAAAATAAAGACTAAGTCAGAAGGTAACTTTTTAACCGAGGCCTCCCGCGACTTGTAGCCGAGCAGGGCTCCATCGCGGTCGGCCTGAAACTTTGACTTTGCCCCGGTCGAGGTGCAACCAGATGACCCGATTGCCGCTTTTTGTTTCTAAGTGCTAGAAAAATAATAATTCTTTAAAAATTCATATCTCCGGTTCCCCTGAACCAATTTTAATTGTTTTTGTGTCATTTTAAAGATAAAAATATAAACTATTTTTATAAATTGGTTTTGGATTTTTAAACTGTTTCCTGTGTTTTATTTAATTACTGTTTTGTGATATTTGAATGCTTTACACACTGTCTCCTAAGTTAAGCCTTGACGCTCGTTGCCAAGCTACCAAGGGTTGAGCTGGGATTAATTTACTGAGACCTAACTGTACCTAGGTGGAGGTTAGTGGCTTGTTGCTACGTGTAGGTACCTACCTGCCCTTACCAATAACCCATTTTCCAACATTTTTGGTGGCAGCGGTGGGATCCTGTACTTGTGTTCGGTATCACGTTACAGTTTTAAATAAAACAAATTAAAAATCCTTTAAATTGTCTTAGTGCAAAAAAAATTTTTTTTAATTTTAATTTTTTTTTAATTATTATTATTATTAATATGGATTAATTTCAATTATTGAATTTTTGTAATTTTTCTAAATTCTTGTTTCCAATTTTTGCAAAAAGTTTTTGTTCACACAAAACTAGGGAAACATGGAGCTTGATCTGGCTAGCCTACCCACACTGACAGTAGTACAGCTTAGGGGGTTGTGTATTGAAAGAGGGTTGCCTGCAACCACTGATCTCAGGAAGCAAATCCTGATTAAATCCCTGACAGCATGGGCTGAGGCCCAAGAGCTAGGCACAGAGGAAGCTCCAGAGGAGGAAGAAAAAGGGGAGGATCCTAACTCTAACCTCTCAGGGGAGGGAAGACATCTGAGCCCAAGTGAGGATGAGGAAGAACGGTCCTCAGTAGATACAGTCACTAGGGGCAGACCCAAAGCTAGTAGTAGGAAGGGGGTCCTTTCAGGAGGAGAGAACCCATCCATCAGAGAAAGAGAGCTGGAGGCCCAGCTAGCATACATAGCTTTGGAAGCAGATAAGCTGGCCCTAGAAAAGAAAAAGTGGGCAAACAAAGAAAAAAGAGATGGTGGCAGCGATAAAGAAGCTGAGGTTTCCCTGGGTGGGGGTTTTTCCCCCAGATTACCCAAAGGGGTGGTTCCTGCCTATGTAGAGGGAGATGACATAGATAAGTGGCTGGGGGCCTTTGAGAGGGCCCTCCAGATGAGGAGAGTCAAGCCTCAGTACTGGGGTTCACTTCTTTGGGAGTTAGTTCCCAACTCTGGGAGGGATAGGCTCCTAACCATGAGTGGGGAAGATGCAGACTCATACCCCAGTATGAAGAGTTGCTTGACTAAAAAGTTTGGTCTGACCCCAGAGCAGTATAGGCTCAAGTTTAGGGACACCCAAAAGACAAGCACCCAGTCCTGGGTGGACTTTGTGGACATTTCAGTAAAGGCACTGGAGGGCTGGATACAGGGCAACAGGGTAAGTACCTTTGAGGGGCTGTACAATTTGATTATGAGGGAGCACCTTCTAACTAATTGTGTCCAAGAGAAGCTCCGCCAGTATCTAGTTGACTCTAGGTTGACCAACCCCAGAGAGCTGGGGGAGGCAGCAGATGACTGGTTAAGAACTAGGGTTAACCAGAAACCCCCAGGGGGTGATCAGAAAAAGGGAGGACATGGTTCTTCTCAGGGGAAGAACCAGGGGAAAGATGATAAAAAGCCCAAAGAGTCCTCACAAGAGTCTCCAAAAACTTCTCAGGGAGGGGGAGCCCCGAGCCAATTCACTTTTAAAGGGAAAGGGTATCAGGGAAAGAATTATGATCCTGCTAAAGCAGGAAGGTTTCAGGAGCTTGCTAAGGCCAGCAAGTGTTTTGATTGTCATCAACCTGGACATAAAAGAGGAGATGCTATCTGCTCCAAGAAGCCCCCCACTGGTGGGCAATCCCAGGGGATTGCTAGTGTAGGGTTGGGGGTGGAAGTTGGCCCAGGGGTGGAATCAGGGTACACAGAGGTCACCTTAGTATCTGTGGGTGGGGTGGACATTGCAACTATGGCCACCTTACCTCCCATCATGGAGAGGTATAGGCAGAGGCCTAAAGTCAATGGGACTGAAGTGGAAGCTCTGAGAGATACAGGAGCCAGTGTGACAATGGTCACAGAAAAGCTGGTTTCTCCAGAGCAGGTCTTACCTGGTGTCTTCCACCAGGTGACTTATGCAGATAGCAGAACCAAACTCCATCCCATGGCTATGGTGAGTCTGGAATGGGGAGGTGTGACTGGCCCTAAAAAGGTAGCTGTAGCTCCTGCCCTCCCAGTAGAGTGTCTGCTGGGAAATGATCTTGAAGCATCTGAATGGTCAGAAGTGGAGAGAAGGGTCCATGCACAGATGCTGGACCTCCCTGAATGGGTGTGTGCTGTGACCAGGTCACAGGCAGCACAACAGGGAAATGCTGGACACTTGGACCCTGGAACAATGGGCCAAGCCTCCAAGAAAAAGAGAAAGGGCACTTGGTCTGGATTGCCAGCCCCAACAAGTACAGAGGGTCAGGAAGAATCCAACCCTGAGGGGGAGGATCTGAACTCTGAGGGAGGGACACTTTCCCTGCAAACTATGCCTGATTTGGCAGAACTGCAAGGGGCAGGTGGGCCCACCAGAGAAGATTTGTGCCAGGGACAAAGAGAGTGTCCCACTCTTGAGGGCCTGAGGCAGACTGCTGCCAGGCAAGAACAAGGGGATACCAGTGGGACCCACAAGGTTTACTGGGAGGATGGAGTTCTCTACACTGAGGCAAGGGCCCTCAAACCAGGGGCTACTAGGAGAGTAGTGGTCCCCCAGAAGTATAGAGAATTCCTCCTTACCTTAAGCCATGATATCCCCTTAGCTGGACATTTGGGACAGACCAAGACCTGGAACAGGCTGGTCAACCATTTTTATTGGCCCCAAATGTCAGAAAAAGTCAGGGAGTTTTGCAGCTCCTGTGTCACCTGTCAAGCCAGTGGCAAGACAGGAGGCAAACCAAAGGCTCCCCTGATACCACTGCCAGTGGTTGGGACTCCCTTTGAGCGGGTGGGGATTGACATTGTTGGTCCCCTAGACCCACCAACTGCTTCAGGTAACAGGTACATTGTGGTGGTAGTGGACCATGCCACCAGGTACCCTGAGGCAATATCCCTCCGAACAGTCACTGCTCCCACAGTGGCTAGGGCCCTACTTGGTGTGTTCACCAGAGTGGGATTCCCAAAGGAGGTGGTCTCAGATAGGGGCACAAACTTTAATCAGCCTATCTGAAAGCCATGTGGGATGAGTGTGGTGTTACTTATAAGTTCACCACCCCCTACCACCCACAGACCAATGGTCTGGTGGAAAGATTTAATAAGACCCTGAAGGGCATGATCATGGGTTTGTCTGACAAACTCAGGAGGAGATGGGATGTCCTCCTCCCTTGCCTGCTGTTTGCCTACAGAGAGGTGCCACAGAAGGGGGTTGGATTAAGCCCCTTTGAGTTACTGTTTGGGCACCCTGTAAGAGGCCCATTGTGCTTGGTGAGAGAGTCTTGGGAAAAGCCTCTCAAAGAATCCAAGGAGAATGTGCTAGATTATGTGCTAGGCCTGCGGTCACGCATGGCTGAGTATATGAAGAAGGCAAGCAGAAACCTGGAAGCCAGCCAGGAGCTCATGAAGCTCTGGCATGATCAAAAGGCTACCATGCCTGAGTATCACCCAGGACAGCTGGTGTGGGTTTTGGAGCCTATGGCTCCTAGGGCACTTCAGGCCAAATGGACTGGGCCCTATCCAATTCTAGAGAAAAAAGGTGAGGTCACCTACTTGGTGGACCTTGGCACCCCCAGGAATCCTCACAGGATCCTGCATGTAAACAGGATGAAACCCCACCAGGACAGGGCAGACATGACCATGCTAATGGTCACTGATGAAGGGAAAGAGGAGGAGGGTGAACCTCTGCCAGACCTCCTGTCCTCAAAGGCAAAAGATGGGTCAGTGGAGGGAGTGGTACTCTCTCCCAAATTGACAGATCAGCAACAAAAAGACTGTAAGCAAGTTTTGGGACAGTTTGCTCGTCTGTTCTCCCTGACCCCAGGACTCACCAATTGGTGTGTCCATGATGTTGACACTGGTGACAGCTTGCCTGTCAAGAACAAGCTGTACAGGCTGTCTGACCAGGTCAAGGCCAACATCAAAGCTGAAGTGGCTAAGATGTTGGACCTCAAGGTAATTGAGCCCTCTGATAGTCCTTGGTCCAGTCCAGTGGTACTGGTGCCCAAAGCTAATCCCCAAGGTGGGAAGAAAGAATTGAGATTCTGTGTGGACTACAGAGGTCTAAACGCAGTCACTAGGACTGATGCTCACCCCATACCTAGAGCTGATGAGCTCATTGACAGGTTGGGGTCTGCCAAATTCCTGAGCACATTTGATCTGACCTCAGGATATTGGCAGATTGCCTTAAGTCCAAGAGCTAAGGAGAGGTCAGCATTTTCCACACCAGAGGGCCACTTTCAGTTCAAGGTGATGCCCTTTGGCATGAAAAATGCTCCTGCCACCTTCCAAAGGTTGGTGAACAGAGTCCTATCTGGGTTGGAATCTTTCAGTGCAGCTTATCTGGATGATATAGCTGTATTTAGTTCCACCTGGAGGGACCACCTGGTCCACCTGAAGGAAGTGCTTCAGGCCCTGCTTCAAGCAGGCCTGACTATCAAGGCAAGCAAGTGCCAGATAGGGCAAAGCTCTGTTGTGTACCTGGGCCACCTTGTTGGTGGAGGCCATGTACAACCTCTCCAGCCCAAGATCCAGACTATTCTGGATTGGGAGGCTCCAAAAACCCAGACTCAGGTCAGGGCCTTTCTTGGCCTGACCGGGTACTACAGAAGGTTTGTTCAGAATTTTGGGACCATAGTGGCCCCTCTGACTGAGGTTACCTCCAAGAAACAGCCCAAGAAGGTCATTTGGACCCCAGAGTGTCAGAAAGCTTTTGACACCCTAAAACAGGCTAGGTGTTCAGAACCAGTGTTACTGGCCCCTGACTATAGCAAGGAGTTTGTAGTGCAAACAGATGCTTCAGAGGAAGGGATTGGGGCAGTGTTAGCACAAGTTAATGAAGAGGGCCATGATCACCCAGTTGCCTTCATCAGCAGGCGACTACTCCCCAGAGAGAAAAAATGGAGTGCCATTGAGAGGGAGGCCTTTGCTGTGGTCTGGTCCCTGAAGAAGTTGAGGCCTTACTTGTTTGGCACTCACTTCCGTGTAAAAACTGACCACAGACCTCTCAGGTGGTTGATGCAGATGAGGGGGGAGAACCCAAAACTGTTAAGGTGGTCCATTTCCCTACAGGGGATGGACTTCACAGTGGAGCACAGACCTGGGACTGCTCATGCCAATGCAGATGGCCTTTCCAGGTTTTTCCACTTAGCTGATGAGGACTACCAGGGTGTAGGTTAGTACCCATCACCTTTCATCTGGGGGGGGGGGGGGCAGTGTAGGAAAGTCCTCCTTTTTTTGCCTGATCACCCCCACACTTTTTGGATAGGTACTGGTGGTTACTGACTCTTGGCTGTGCCCTGGGTACTGCTTACCAGTCCCAGGGCCAGTGCTCTGTGTAAAATGGATATGCAAATTAGGCTAATTATAATTGGCTAAGTTAACCTACCTATAAGTCCCTAGTATATGGTAGGGCATGTAGGTTAAGGGACCACAGCATAGGTGGTGCACACCTAGGTGCACTGCTGAAGTGCCCAGTGTCATTTTAAAAGCAAGCCTGCCTTGCTGGCTGCTTTTAAATTAAAGTTATATGCAAATTCGACTTTGGAATTAAAAGTACTTCCAAAGTCTTAAACTACCTTATTTTTACATATAAGTCACCCCTAAGGTGTGCCCTATGTGCCCCTAGGGCTGGGTGCCATGTAACTATAAGCAGGGACTTTATAAAAATAGATTTATAAGCCCTGGTGAGGTAAAAACAGCCAAATTCGTTTTTCCCTCATTGAAGTAAATGGCCTTCATAGGCTAGAATGGGGAGACTTAATTTTAAATTTTAAAGTCTCCTTAATTGTTGCATACCACGAATTTGGTATCAAATTAATTGTTGTAATAAATCCCACAACTTCCAGTTGTTGGATTTAATATAACTTGTTCAGGTAAAAAGTTTAGACTTTACCTAAAAAGTTGCCAATTTCAGCTCTGCATTGTTTTTGCTGCTGTGCTCTGATTGGCCAGCCTGCAGCAGCTTTTGCCAAGCTGCCTTGATGAGGTGTGAAGTGGCCTGGCTTCACACAAAGGAATGTGCTTGGGGGAGAGAATCTCCCCTCAGCAGATGGTGAGGCAGGAAGGGGGAGGGCTGCCAAACTGGTCTTCAAAGGCAGAGAAGGACATCTGGAGCACCCAGCAACAACCCCACATCCTGCAACCCCAGACAACTAGGTGCCCCCTTGATTAGATTAGGAGAGGGCAGGAGAGGGGTGTGTTTATGATTTTTAGCCACACCAGTGGGTGGGCTTAGCCAGATGTAACCTCCAAAAATCAGATTCAGCCATGTTGGATTTGTAGAGACTGTTGCCTTTTGGGATGGATTTTTGCCACACTTCCCAGGAAGTGGTCATCACAGGGGGACGACCCTGTACCTGATTGGAGGACCAGGACCCCCCTGCTTTTCACCCAGGAGCAAGGATAAAACTGGCAGACCTGCCCCCACACCTCAGATCCCCGCCAGATTTCAAGAAGAAAAGAACTAAAGGAGAAGAAGGACTGCCCTGCTGGACCCCTGGCCTGCACCTGGAACCTGCACTCAGAAGGACTGCACCAGCTGCACACTTAGGCTTCACCACAAGAAGGACTTTGCCTGGCTTCAACTGGTTCAAGGAGGGACTCCCTGTTTGCTACAGGTGAAAAATTGCTATCCAGAGTCCCCCTGCACCAACTCCTGAAAAGTGACCAGCTGACCACTGTCCAGTGGCCAAAAAGGAGGTTGCACCAGGTGCATTCTGGGAGTTGAAGTCCGCACCCCCCAAGGACCATCACAGAACTTCTGGACCCTTGGGGTGAGCTGTGGACCCCAAAAGAACCTTAAAAGAACATCTGGGTGAAGCCCCAGAAGTTTGGAAAAGATTTGAGAATTTTTGAAAAAAAGCTCCAGAGAGGGACCGACCCGCCGCGGAAATTCTAGCCGGCTTGCCTCAAGCGCAACCCGGCCTGACTTGGTTCGTCCCGGTAAAGAAAAACCTCCGAAAAAGAGACTAAGTCCGAAGGTAAAAAGTTGACCGGGACCTCCCAGCCATCGTATCCGAGAAGGGCTCCACGGACGTCGGATCAAGATCCAGGTTTACCCCGGTCGAAGGATTTTCATCTAGAAAAAACTACTAAGTCCGAAGGTAAAAATCTCCACCGAGGAAACCCACATCGCGTATCCGGACAAGGGCTCCAGGAGGTCGGATTCAACTGGCAGGTTCGTCCCGGTGAAGAAAAACTTCAAAATAAAGACTAAGTCAGAAGGTAACTTTTTAACCGAGGCCTCCCGCGACTTGTAGCCGAGCAGGGCTCCATCGCGGTCGGCCTGAAACTTTGACTTTGCCCCGGTCGAGGTGCAACCAGATGACCCGATTGGCGCTTTTTGTTTCTAAGCACTAGAAAAATAATAATTCTTTAAAAATTTATATCTCCGGTTCCCCTGAACCAATTTTAATCGTTTTTGTGTCATTTTAAAGATAAAAATATAAACTATTTTTATAAATTGGTTTTGGATTTTTAAACTGTTTCCTGTGTTTTATTTAATTACTTTTTTGTGATATTTGAATGCTTTACACACTGTCTCCTAAGTTAAGCCTTGACGCTCGTTGCCAAGCTACCAAGGGTTGAGCTGGGATTAATTTACTGAGACCTAACTGTACCTAGGTGGGGGTTAGTGGCTTGTTGCTAGGTGTAGGTACCTACCTGCCCTTACCAATAACCCATTTTCCAACACCTACTACTAAACTTGAGCATTCAGCACTTTAGTACCCAGAGAGAAAGCCTTACTGATGAGAGAAACCTTTGAAACCAATGTAAAGCCATTGTACATTTTGTGAAATATTGGTGTCCATCAAAACCTTACTGTGCTTAAAAAAATTAAAAAAAATAAAAAAATTAAAAACAAACAAAACTTACTAGCGTCTACCATAAAGTTAAAACTCACACCAAAAAACATCCACCAAAATCCCAAACCCCTACCAGCGAACAAACACTTTGCTCTTGCCTCACAATTAAGCAACCACAAATTATCAACACCTACAAAATACTGCTATCCACCAATCACATGTAACAAACCATTTGCACACTGAACATAACTTTATCACCATCTCCATGAAAGTCCTCACACAGCAAGGAAAACTTTTCCTGACCTGCCCGCTTTTCCTCAGTGGAGTGGAACACCTAAAAGCTTACTGGGGTGATCAATGTTTTCGTTACTCAACCTATGTAGGAATCTGTCTCTTTATGCAGTATATCAAAAGGCGATATACCGTGCAAAGAGTCCAGGGGTTCCCCTACTAGTGGACAGGGGCTTGCCCTAGCAATCCCAAGGTGCTCTATTAGGGAGTAGTGTGGTTGAGCAGTCTTAGGCTTATCAGAGAGGAGTGTTAGACATTTACGACAGGCACACAATCAATTTATAAGATGCACGAGTCAATAAGGAGATCCACACCAATTTACAAAAGTAACAAGTATCTTTATATATATTTAGTCACCAGAATCAATACTATCAGGTAAGTACATTTTGCAAGAGAAATAATTTCAGGTTTTAGAAGTTGACACTGCATTTTTCAGAGGTGGAAATGGAACAACAGACACTGCATACAGGTATAGTGTAGTGACTTACAGGATCAATCTTCTGGACTTAAGATAAGTATGGGGTGAGGTCCAAGGCAGCACCAACAGGTCATTTCGGGTGGCACGGGGGCGGCCAAGTGCAGAGGTGCTATTCAGCATCAGGTGCCCAATGTTATCCTATAGGGGAAAAACATGTACTATATTCGGGCACTTCACAGCAAGTTACAGGCCACACCAACAGACCACACCAGGCAGCACTGGGGCAGCCGGGTGGAGAGGTGCAATACAGCATTGGGTGCCCAATGTTAGTCAATGGGGATTTGTCAAGTTAAAAAGAGGCTGCAGGTTTGTACTGGGTGGCCAGTCGGGCTGAACCAGCAAGTGGGCTCAGCTTGCATGATGCTTGGGACATCTTAGGTCCTCTTCTCTACAGGCCAGGGGCGACAGGTGTAGAGGTATCTTGAGGCATCAGATTTTCATCACCGGAAGCACTCGCTATTGAGGGGCCTGCAAATAGGCTGCATCGTTGAGTCCACAGTGGGCAAGTCCAAGGTGTTCTGTCCTTGGAAAGCAGAGGGGACCAAACTGGCACCATTGGCCACCTTCAGCTCGGGATAGGCGGCACAGGTGCAGTGGTGCTTTCCGGTGTCTGGTTTTAGTGGTCCGGAGTCCTCTCAGGTCTCTTGGGGTGTCTGCAGGATGCAGGGAAGCTGCTCCACGGGAGTTCCTGGTTCTTTGCTGAGGATAGGCAGTCCTCCCAGGCTTTTGGAGGCACAACAGTTTGCGTGACGAGACTTCTTTGGTGCAATTCGGCAGGTACAGGCTGGCAGAGCTGATGTCAAGTCAGTTCTTTCTTCGTCAGTCTTCGCTTTTGCAGCTCGCGTGTCCTTCTCGTAGGTCAGTAGAAATCTGATTTCCTGGTGCCAGGGGCTCCCCTAAAAACTGAATTTAGGGGCATTAGGGGATTTTATAGTGGAACTGTTCTTAGAGTGGACACGACTTCCTGACTACTCATTTTCCTGCCTAAGTGCCAAATGTACCCTGGAGATGGGGGTGGAGGGGGAGTGCGGGTAACAGGAGGGGATTAAGGCAGAGGGGGTTGTGTGTTGCTGCATCTCTCTCCTGAGGGAAGCCAGATCTGCATACCAAGGTGGGGGTGGGCTGCTTTAAAGCTCCCTGCTTTGAAATGCAGATTTGCAGGTCGTCCTGTTGTCTGTGTGTGTGTGCGTGTGTGTTGGGGGGGGGGGGTTAACACCTCTCTCAGAGAAGGCTTTGTTCCTGACTGCCAAAGAACAAAGGCTCTAACCCTTGGGGGGGTCAGAAACATGTCTGGTAGTGGCAGCCTAGCTAAAACTAGTAAGTCAGTGCACGGGTAGTTGGTAGGTTTTTCAGGAGGCACATCCAAGCTGCCCTCTGGGTGCATGTATTAATAAAACCATCACTACCATCAGTGAGGATTTATTAATACGTTATGTTTCATACCAAACATACCTAGTTTCAACGAAGCTATTGTGTAGCTGGGGAACTCGTAGTGATCAGCACTTGCACTTAAAATGGCTTTCCTGTTCACTCACTATGTCTAAGAATCAACATAGACATAGCAGTGGCACATCTGCTCTTGCAAATGTGTCCACACATGTAACATAATGCATCCAGTCTTAGGGCTGTAAGGCCTGCTGTGGGGGTGACATGCATACATTGCACGCAATGTTAGGGGATATGGCATACAGGCTGGGTGCCATGTTGCATTTTCACTTTTAGCTGCACCGAGACATGCAGCCTGCAGTGGCGGACTGTATGAGTTTGGTGATGGGTCCCTTAGAATGGCTCAAGCTGTGCTGCAGCTCCTGGGGGACTCTCTTTAGTACTCCTGCCCTAGGTACCATTTATTTGGGACTTACAGATTTGCTAAAGGCATGGCTACTTGAGGATCAGGTACCCAGGTGTCTTGTTTCGGGGAAGAAACACTGGGGACCTTGATAGCAGAAACCTCATTGCACTTCAGTCAAAGTAGCATCACAAAAAGAGGGAGAGGGGGAGAGGGGTAGAGGGAGAGGGGTAGAGGGAGAGGGGTAGAGGGAGAGGGGTAGAGGTAGAGGGAGGGGGAGAGGGAGAGGGGGAGAGGGGGAGAGGGGGAGAGGGAGAGGGAGAGGGAGAGGGAAAGAGAGATTTTTTTGGCGGGGGAAGAGGGGTGTGTGGGGTTGAAAGAACCACTGCACCCAAAACCCAGCTTTCTAGAAATGTCTTCTGGTTACAGGGTGCAACCGAAGTGTGGCATACCCAACATTCTGCCCCTTATTCAAGCACTAGACTAGGAAGACTGACATTTGAATGGCTCAGACTCAGTTTCCCTGTACCCTCAGGGAGAAGACAAGCAGCTATCTCTGTGTACATTCTGTTTAGCACTAACCTGTCCCCCATTAACAGGACTGTTTACCTATGCTTGCGTGTTTAGGGTGTGCTACATGTGGCATGTGTGTAGCAAGATTACGCTTCTCTCATTCAGTAAGGATGTCCCTGGATGGTGAGGATCATGGTGCACTGCGGCACAAGATGTAGGTTTCACTTCATGTTCTGCTGTCTTTGTTGATGACACAACAAGAGTAAAGCCTTCTGTCTGCATGACGTAGCTGAGCTACTAGCGTTTAAGAAATCCATAAACATTTTGGCAGGCTAGAGCACTGCAACACAACACAAGTCTGATTAGAACTGGTCACACTGCTTCATTACATCTGCTCTCAAACCAGACACCACATTACGAACGGACTGAAATTTCAGGCCCATTACCCCCAACGTACATAATCTACCTGTCCTGTGCTGAGGACTGCCTGGAAATAGGACAATCAGCTCCTTCTATGTGAGAATGTGTTAAAAGCCATGGCAAGCAAATGGATTGAAGGTTATGAGCTGTAAACATAGCACAGTTATTAACTCAAGGGACCCTCCATTACTGGCTTATATTTGGCTGAACCTAGAAAGAAAGCTCTGCTGCTCAAGTAGAAAGGATATCTTGTTTCCTCTTGCAAGCCAGACCCCTAACCTAGGTTCTGGGGTTGTCCAACTGACGTGCCCTTTTAGGAAGAGTCAAACTGTACTGCCAAGGAGTAGAGAGGACTGACTGAGTGCAAGCGGTAGGACCAGCTGACAAACCTATAGAGAACAAAAAACATGTGTGCAGTTCAGCAGCCCTTATCCGTGGCAAGAAGATCTGCATCTCCTGAAGGTGCTCACATCATCAAAAGAATGGTCTGGCTCTAAGCATGTACTGCACATTACTGCTCTTTTGACTTTACAGGAGACGACTCACCCTATTTCAAGACTAAGTGGAAGATCAGCGATTTTCTTCTTTGCCCCTAGGTCGTTACAGTTGGACGCTTTGGCCAGTGAAGTTCACCCTGATTACAAACATTTTAAACAATCTTCGGGGCTGGTAGGCCTGATTCTTCACAACAGAAGATTATAATGTAACCAACAGGTTCAGTGAGGGACTGACGCCCTCTAGGTGCTTAACACTATCAGGCCCCTTATAAGCACCAAATATGCGTTACAATCCTGTTCCCAGAATAATAGTACTCCTGTACAGTGACTCCGGAGATCAGTCGAAGCTTTACCTTGCCTCCCAATACACTAACGTCCTGCTCTAGATCCATTAACTGTGCACAGGAACTCAGTCTCAGAATCTGTCCTGTTAGTGGCCTGGGAATCCAAGTTCACTTGTGGTAGTAGGCTATTAGTTTTGTCAAAGGTTTATCAAGTTCTCAGCCACTAAGCTGCTTTACTTTGCACCCAGGGCGCAGAGAATCTAGGACAAAGGGCTGAAATTTCACAGTACTGATTATACATCTTGGTAAGACTTAAAAGCTCAAGCTCGTGGAATAAACTTGAACAAAGACCCAATTAATTTTTATTACAGGACCCACTACTTGAGCCAGTGGTGCCCAATGTGAATCCATGAAGGCTGAACCCATACCAGATTTTCACTTTGTCAACCCATGGAAATGTTGTTTATCCTTTATTCTTTTCTTATGAACTACATTGTTGTTTGGTTGCCCTGTTACACACATCTCACACACTATCTCTGCTCTTCAGCTCTCGCATCACTACCAAAGTGTTTACCTCTGTGGCCAGATGGAGATATCGCTTGTCGGACTTTTTCTAATAATATTGTTACTATCAATTAATAACACAATGCTTATTCTTTGTAATCTATGTTGCAATATGGATATTTAAAAACCTTTTCCGTGTAAAGAGGGATTCTTAAAAGCTTAAGGTGCTATTTGAGAACAAGCATCACACCTCAGAACGACGTGTCATACTGAGAAGGCTTTCTTTTTGTAGGTTTTCACCCTTCTCTCTTTTTTTTTTTTTTACCATCAAAGTTCCTTTGGATGATCCCGTAAACTATCCTCCACTACTACAATCACTTCAAGTTCTACTGGGATATACTGAAATTGCTACAACCATTGCATTAGGAAGATAGTAAAAAAAAAATGTAGCAATGTTTACTGTAAAGACTGCATGTAAAGATTAATACAGATATTTCAATACTCATACATTTGGATGTAACTTAATATAATACTAGTTGCAAGAATATAAATGAATAAACAAAAAGAAAAACTGAAAACAGCACATTTGAATACAGCTAGCAGAGAAATAGACAACCTTGGTAACAGATAAAACAAGGGTTGGATCATAGGTTTGTGGATAGAAAAAGAACAAAAACATGCAAATTATACAAAACACCAACACTAAATAAAATGATGTGCTTAAGGTCAACTCTTGCCCCACTCCACCAACCATTCAGTAATTTAAGCCAGGGCTTACTCTGTGTTTAAACACAGAACTCATTCCTTGGAAGCCTAATTAATTCAACATAATACCAAGCTCAAAGCACATTCACATTACCTCCAACAAAAGCTTAAGTCAGCTTAGTAAAGCAATAAATACCTCAAAGTGCTGACAGGCGATTTAGGTCCATGATGAATACAGTATAAATGTCTGTCACTTATAGCCAGCTAGAAGTATGCTCCTAAGATACAATGGTGAAACCACTTGAAAGACAGGGCGGCAGAAAAGGAAAAGCTTTATACTACTGGAAAGCCTTGATGGTTTCTAAAAGCAGTAGTGCTTGAAATGGTAAAAGCAAACATAGCCTTATTCACAATCACAGACTGCTTCAGAAGGAGAAGCTATGTTTGAGAGGACCAAATTACAAGGGCATCTAGATCTGCCAAATTGTCAAGTATAAGTACACATGTACTTTTGCATCTGACACAGGTTCCAAAAAGGTTGTAAAGTCACCAAAAACTGCTAGTTTTTATTTATTTGTGACTTGGTTGTCTGTTATAGGGGACAAGCAGGTTTCTACTTGGATGCATATGGCAAGTCTGCAATGTGGAGGCGTGCCAGAACAGAACTGAAGCTTTGTGCTACAGATCACCAACTTAAATGTCTGCAAACAACAAAAACTGAAGTGTGTCTAAAGTTGCACAGCCAGAAAAATGCCAGTTAGTAACTCTGGTAATCACTGTTGTATCAAGTCATACAAAGCAATATTTATCCATAGATTTTGTGGGTCCTTAACAGTTTTAGCATTACCTTCGGGGATCAGGCATACTTTTGAGTAACAAACTGAAGTAAACTGTTTATGTCATTTGGTCAATGATAATAAGGTGACCACCATCCAAAGCAGGGGGACTGTATGTTGGTTATCATCCTGCACCACTTTCTGCCACAACAAGGTCAAATGTTTGCTCAAGGGACACGTGATGGCAGATTCATCCAGGTGCACGGCTATAACTGTAAACTCTACACTGGTTTGACTTTGCAAAACATCTGAAAGAGCGCACACACTTTTACAAGGCACTACTGTGAGGAACAGCCTGTCCCAGAGCTGAATTGTAACCGGTTTGAGTGAAGGTGAGCCTGCTTCCTGCTTTTATTGGATTTAATGTAATTGTCATGTATTGCATACTAATCTTATTCAAGCATGTCAATATATGGAAGATCCAATGTTGGAGAAGAAACTAGTTACTTACCTGTAACATCAGTTCTCCAGCGTTGATATCACTCCCTCCTCCCCAGTCAGAGGCTTATTATACCCTTCTCACATTTGCGCCCTAAAATCAGATCTTTGGTGGAATCTGGGGCAAAGTTTTGCAAACTGTGGTTCGTGAGCAGATTTTTGGTGGGTCGTGAAAGTGCAAGCAATAAATAAAGATGCCTTTAAATTCTGCATTTATCTTGTCACATTCGATGCACTTCAAAGACAGAGATCAAATGTCAGGCTATATTTTCTGACACTGCAGATTTTTTTTTATTTTTTTAACATGGATATTGGCGTTTACAAACGAAAAAAAGTAAAGTCAATTACACATCAATCTTGCTTGGGTACTGTGACTATGAAAGAAAGGCGATAGGATCCCATTTTTGTGTAACACAACAAAAAGAAAATTGTAAATTACAGGGGTGTAGAACTCCTATAGTTAGGGGGAGGATGGCGGGGAGAGGCAGTAAAGCCCCTCCAGGAGCACCTGGCGGTAAGGGCAGAGCACAGCCGCATCTGGAGCGACGCTGGAAGTAGCGCGGTCCCGGCGGAGGAGAGCGAGCCGGGGACCGCGGGAATGAAGACATCGGCTCACGGCCCCCCATAGAAGATTTGGGGGGGGGGGGGTTCTGGATGATGTTGTCCTGGGGCATGCCTGATGCTGTTGCCTGACCCTAAAATGGAGCCCGAGGTCAGCTCACGTGGAGCTTCCCCATGGAGGCCCAAGGCCGAGGAGTAGCAAGACTGAGATCTCTCTCCCCTTCAAAGGGATTTCTATGGCGGTTTCAGCATGGGGAGTCATATCCCAGTAAGGAGCAGAAGGGGGTCAGTGGAGGAAGTGATGCATGCAGTGGCAAGAGGAGCACAAGTGAGAGAGGTGTCTGGGGGGTACCTATTCCTCGACGGAGGCCACAATCTAGCAGGTTCTCTAGTTATTTTGCACCTGCCAGATCCGGGGTGCTCGTGTCGCCGCGGTCACAGGACATTGCACTAAGGAGGACAATCTGTCGGCCCTTTGCAATTTCAAGGCGGAATTGCAAGATGAACTCACGTCTGACTTTAAGACCGCGCTGGATGCATTCCAAACGGACATTAATAGTAGCATGGCCTCTCTTCAGGCGGACGTTGATCCAGTGGGGACCCGTACGTTAGATCTCGAAACGCAGGTCCACGAGATGAAACAACAAGTAAGTCCCTTGGAGAAAGAGGTCTCACAGCTCAAGTCGCAACTCCAGCTTTCGATACTCAAATGCAAGGACTTGGAAAACCGCTCCCGCAGAGACAAAATTAGAGTGAGGGGGCTGGAGGAGGGCAGTGAGGGAGCAGATCTGGAGGCGTTTGTGGTGGGTCTCTTTTCCACCCTGTTGGGAGAAGAACACCCAGTAGTACAGGCTGAAAGAGTATATAGGGTGGGATGTCGCTCCGCCAATAACAGTAAGAGACCTAGCGACATCCTGGTGAAATTGAGCTCATTCAAGGTCAAGGAGCGCATCCTTCAAAGGGGGAGGTGACAGGACTTTGTGACTTTTCAAGGAGCTGAGTGCACACTTTACCAGGACATTGCTCCAGCCACATTGCTCCGCCGGCAGCAGTTTCGTCCGGTCACAGATGAGTTGAAATCGAAAAATGTTAGGTACAGATGGACATTCCCCTTCGGCATAGCTTTTGAACTTAACAACAACAAATCCTACCACTTCATGGGGTATGGGGCGGTGGCGTCCGCACTGGGGGTGCAGGAGAAGAGTGCAGACATCGGACTCACCGCACCGGGGAAGTCGCAGCATTGAGAGGACCCCTCTTCGTCTACTGCTGTGGATCAATGGAGGCAGACGAGGAGCGGGAGGAAAACCCCCAAGATGTAGACTTATGCACCTAAACCACATCAGATGAAGGGTCGCCAAAGGGGCGGAGGAGAGGATTTCAAATGGAGGCCGCATGGGATCTCGAGGCCCCCCGGGGGAGAGACTGGAGACTGATCTGGCCGTAGGGGCGCTAGCGGACTGAGCGCTTCCAGCGTGTTCCCTACCATCCCTCCAGTAAGTGATAAAGGAGGTCCTCACACCGGACACTGTTCGAGCTTTTGAGAGTGGTCTGACAGGAGGTGGTGGTGGATGAATACCCCTTCCCAACCATGAGGACCACACTGAGGTTTATGTATCAGCAACTTATAGTTTCTGAGTTGTTACCTGATTTGTTGTTACTTTTTATGTTTGATTATTGTTTGTTGTCCCAACTACACATGGATGAACAGCCTGGGGGGTGGAGGGGGAAGGAGACGCAGGGGGTCTTTGGACAGAGGGGAGCACTGGGGACCTGAGTGACCACTTAGGTCAGATGTACCCACAGGCGAGGCCCTCTCGGGCACACTAACATGATGCTACATTTTCTAACATGGAATGTTAAGGGGCTTAATTCCCCCAATAAGCGGTCACCGCTGTGGAAATTCTTTGACGACCACCAATATGATATTGTGTCATTGCAGAAAACACATCTCAAGAAGGGCGAAGGTCATAGACTACAGCACAAACACTATCCGCAGATATATACTGCCTCTGCGACAACAAAGCATTGTGGGGTGGCCCTGCTGTTCCATAGGTCCATGCACTTCCAACTCGGGGTCCAAACTGGATAAGGAGGGTAGATTCCTGTTGGTCAAGGGCACCCTGGGGGGGGGCGGACTTGTACGGTAGCCACACTCTATGCGCCTAATAGTGGCCAAACGCAGTTTCTATTGAGCTTCCTTGACGTGTTTTTTTTTTTTTGCGGAGGGTGAGATAGTGCTTCAGGGAGACTTTAACTTGATTTGGGATACCGCTCAGGACACAACGCACCCCCCAGAGACCACTTATAAGTGCCTTTGTGAAATCCCATAAGACAGCTCTTCACAGATTGGGGCTCCTTGATTCTTGGCGCGGGTTTCACCCCACGGTGAAAGATTACACATTCTTCTCCCACTCTCATAGATCCTACTCCAGGATTGACTATATATTTTTAAGCCAGCCACTTCGACAATCACTCCAATGTTTACCCGTTATCATATCTGATCACGCACCGGTTGAGGTGGGTTTGGAGTGGTCCCTCCAGAGTCCAAGGGGTAGACGTTAGTACTTTCCAAAATCTTAACCTGTGACCCAACGACTCGAGACGAGTTGCGGAGAGCTATCAGAGAATTTTTTCAGAATAATAAAACCGGGGACACTCCTCCCCCACCACCTGGGCTGCGTTTAAAGCGGTCCTCAGGGGCACATGCATCTCATTAGTGTCTTCACTTTACCGGTTGAAAGCCAAAGAACAACAAGATCTGGAGAGTGCATTGAAGGAGGCTGAACAGGCCCATAAACTTTCTCCTACCTGGCAGACTCAGAGGAAACTGACTTTCATTAAAGACAAACTGCAATCTATTTACAAGAACAGGGCAGAAGTTGCATTGCTAAGGTTCTAGAGATCTCATTATGTCACTGGGAACAAAATAGGCACTCTCCTGGCCAGGCAATTACGTGCCAAGCAAACTAAGGGCTATATAGTGCAAGTGCGGGATGAGTCAGGGGAGCATCATTCAGATGAGGAGAAAGCACAAACTTTTAGGAACTTCTATTCTCAACTGTATAAATCAGATAATCCGAGCACTCCTGTCCAGGAGGGCTATTTGCTCAACACTCAGCTCCCACAGGTTTCTCGCAACACTAACGAGTTTCTGGCAGCCCCATTCACCACACCAAAAATCTGTGTAACCAGTTTCAACAAGAGTACAGGAAACATTAAAATAAACAAGCATTGGCAAAGCCAGTAGGTCCAACATTGGTGGTCAGTGTATTGGCAATGTGTGTCTTGTTTTGACATGGCTTTTGTAAAACTTTATTGTTGTGGCAGCTGCCAGGCCCTCACCACTGTAACAAATATTGGCAAAAAGAAAACATACTTTTGGTCTCAAAAAGCACACATTGCCATTGTAGATTCTGGCACAGAACAAAACTATTTTGTGTGCTGATTTACTGCCTGTGAAAAAAAGACTATCACTCACAGTAAAGCCAGATGGATAGAGAGATAGAATTTTAATAAAAACAAAAGATATTGGTTAATGCCAGGCCAAGTCAGGAACACAATTCTTAAACAAAGTCACAAAAGCAAACCCAGGGTAGATATATTTACATTAGTGCAGATTTGCTTATTTCATTTATTAATAGGAATTTACAAACGTAGACTAGGAAATTGTACTCCTGCTAAATATTTGAGAACTGAATTTTAGCATGAGCAAATATACATGTGCAGATGTGTTCATGCGAAAGTATGTTGAGCGTTTACAAGTTCCTGTTCTCCAGCCACCTTTTTCCCACCCCTGGAAGAAGTTTTATGTCTGCTCTTGTCATGAGTAAATTTACAACCTTCCTCAGTTTTGCACAGACTTAAAAGGGCATTCCAACCCTGTAACTATTCCTTACTGCTACCTACAGCCCCAGTATGTAGATCTCTGGAAAGGTGATAAAAAAAGTAAATTGGAAGTATTCAAGCCTTACTATACTATTAACCCTCATTTAATCAGAGAGGCTATCATCAGAGCTCTTGTATGATGTAAATGATACCATAATGTGTTGCAGCAGTACATGGCACCAAAGAGACAAGTAGAGTTTTTTTTTACAGGACAAGTACATTGAAATGCAACTTGTCACACGGACAAGTAGATACTTAAATACATTACACACCCTGAAATTAACCTTACACATTAAGCAATTAGAAAAGCAGAAAATTAAGCACTTCTAAATTCTAAAGTGTAATGGAAACAAAGATTTTAATAGAATCAAAACAAATTAAGACACTTTACTTGATGAAGTACAAATGATTAATATTCACAGAAGCCTGATTTCCACACATTATCATTAGTGTGCAATGTAGTTCTATTAGAAAATCTGCATGTCTCTGCAAATGTATTGGGCATTTCAAAGGAAAATTAGATGTCTGTAAATGACAGTGTAGGGAAATGACTCCTTGCTGCAGTTACCCCCCACCTTTTGCCTGGTATTGATGCTTACTTGACAGAGTGTGCTAGGGCCCTGCTAACCAGGCCCCAGCACCACTGTTTTTTTCACTAACAATTGACCATTGCTTCCACAATTGGCACACAGATAAGTCCCTTGTAAAAGGTAGCAATGGTACCAAGGGCCCTGTGACCAGGGAAGGTCCCTAAGGCCTGCAGCATGTGTTGTGCTCACCTAACACATGCACACTGCCAATGCAGATTGTGTGTGTTGGTAGGGGGAAGAAGGCAAAGTCGACATGGCATCCTCCCCAGGATGCCATGCACACAAAATACTGCCTGTGGCATAGGTAAGTCACCCCCTAGCAGGCCTTAAAGCCCTAATGCAGTGTGCACTATACCACAGGTGAGGGCATTGCTGCATGAGCAATATGCCCCTACAGTGTCTAAGTTCATTCTTAGACATTGTAAGTACAGTGTGGTTGTATAAAGTATATGGTCTGGGAGTTTGTCAAAACAAACTCCACAGATTCATAATGGCTACACTGAACACTGGGAAGTTTAGTATCCAACTTCTCAGAATAATAAACCTACACTAATGCCAGTGCTGGATTTATTTAACAAAAATAAATGCACACAGAGGGCATCTTAGAGATGCCCCCTGTATTTTACCCAGTCCTTCAATGCAGGACTGCCTGCCACTGAGAGACGAGTTTCTGACCCCCTAGGGTGAGAGCCTTTTTGCTCTCTGGGGCCAGAAACAAAGCCTGCACTGGGTGGAGCTGCTTCACACCTCCCCCCAGCAGGAACTGTAAAACCTACCAGTGAGCCTCAAAGGCTCAGGCTTCGTGTTCCAAAGCCCCTGGGCACCGCAGCTAGTGGAGATACCCACCCCCAGACAAAGCCCCACTTTTGGCGACAAGACATGGGAGTTAATGAGAAAAACAAGGAGTCACCACCCCATCAGCCAGGTCCACCCCTAAGGTGACCAAAGCTGAAGTGACCCCCCCCTGCTTGGAAAATCCTCCATCTTGTTTTGGAGGATTTAGCCCGATAGGGATGTGCTCCCCTCCCGAAAGGGAGGGAGCACAAGGAGGGTGTAGCCACCCTCAAGGACAGTAGCCATTTGCTACTTCCATGTGACCCTAACACCACTAAATTCAGAATTTAGGGGCGACCCTAAACCCAGGATTTTAGATTCCTGCCTACAAAGAAGAAGGACTGCTAAGCTGAAAAACACAGCAGAGAAGGAAGACAACAACTGCTTTGGCCCCAGCCCTACCGGCCTGTCTCAGAGTACCTGCACCAGCCACGCATCCTGTGGGCCCAGCAACCCCTGCCGACTCAGAGGACTGCCCTGAAACCAAAAAGGATCAAAAACTCCCATCGACAGTGGACCTGTCCAACCAAGAAAGAAGAAACCATTTTTAAAGGTACTCTCACCTCACTCCAGAAGCGCAGGTCCCCACCACTCTGCACCAGGCACCTCCAGCCCGTGTCTAGAGAAACCAACTACTAAGAGAGGCAAATACTACAGACTCTCTTGGAATATGCTACCTCTCCTACACCAACACAGACTGAAAGCAGGTGTCCAAATCTCGGGGCCATAACATAAGGTACGCAAGCATCCCATACACAGATCTGACCTTTACAGGACGCAAAAGAGAGGATGAGGTTCTGCTAATCAACAAATTCGCTGAAAAGAACATTGTTATTAATATGAGTGACACACTGATTCACCATCTATGAGAAGCACTGCCAGCAGAACAAGAATTACATTTGCTGGAATGGCCTTCTGTTTATCTTCTATATGAAGGAAACTTTAAGACAGAAAGCTATTCTGCTTTGCTAGTATTAAATTATATTGTGTACTAAGCCCCGTGTGCCTATAAGCAACAACACATCTTTCCTTCAAGTCTGAGCTAAAGGATGCCTAAAGTTTGTTATTGGATCAGTTTGGAGCGAGCTAAAGGGGAAAGTGCCTTCTTGAGCCAAGAAATGGATTATGTTCTGGATGTAAAACGCCACATTTATAAATTAAGTCGTAAAATCACATGTCAAAATACAGGATGTGCATGTTGGAGTAAAATATGGGTGTTATTAAAAAGTGTCCTTGGTAGCTGCCCTTCATAGTTTCATCTATCACAGAGTCCTTTCAATAGATAAATAGTAAGAGTGCAAGCTCAAAGCAGCATGCAAAAGAAGTATGTTGCAGTACACCTCAGATGTTGGGTGAACTAACAGCAAACACGTCTAGCAGGTCAGAGCATCTTAGAAGAGTCAAGTATCAAGTGTTTTAGATTCTAATCCATAAGAAAGTGAACAGATACGGTAAACTATGGTAGCAAATCATGCCTGCCACCATGGGGCCTGGTTTACTAGTTCACAAATATTAATTTGTTAGGGCAAGGAATAGAGTACAATCTCAGAAGGGAATAATCACAGACAAAGACCAAATGTATAGCCTATCACATGCATCTCTGAACAGCTTGGCCCAGTTTGGATGTGTGATAACCACACAGTCTCTGTAACTCTCATCCCAAATGCAGATACTTTCTTCCATGAACAGTTTCCCTGTATTTGTAGAGCGGCACAACCACATCTAGGTACAGCACTCAATAGTTGTACTGGTCCTTGCATTCTCCTGTCAGATTACTGCAGTTCGATCTACAATGGTTTCAGTAGAAATGATCACAGTGCAAACTGGAAGGATTAGGGGAGGCAAGATGTAGAACCGGCATCCAATGCTAAAGGCACATATCCCATCCTACATGATACACCAACTGCAATGACTATCAGTTCCATATTGCACAGCAGTATTCAAATGTAAACATCTATGTATTGCCATGAAGTACTGCACACAAACAAAGCAGATTTCATAGGTAAAAATTAACAATGAACTCACAAGAAAACCATCTCAGTGGAACTGTTCGCCCACCCATCTGATCTACTGAAGAAAGTTAGGCATCACCCATTTAACTCACTCTTAAGATCCACAGATCTCCAGGCCACTGGCTCAAAATACAAGCCATCTACAGGCACAATCATTAGTCCTCCTGATATAGAGGCCACACCTTCTTAAAGTACCCAAACCAAGAAGATGAACTCCATAGCTAGATTTGAAACTGTGGATAAGTATGGTCTTGTGTTCGTACACTGTGCTTTGTATTGCAGCAACTCAATAAAACCAGAAAAATAGGCTGCCAGAGGACATTCAAAATGTATGGGAACACAGGTTGTTTATACACCGTTGACCAAAAAAAAAAATATATATATATATATCACCAAGATCAAGTACTGATAGAGCACAGATCGCATGGAGTCTAATCTCCAGCAGTAGCACTGAAGTGATGAACAGAACCGGTGTATCACAGCTAAAGGAGCCGAAAATAACAGCCACATTTACCACTAAACATTTTTTTTTCCATTAAAAGGCGTGTTGCTGAACACATACGTGTACAATACACTTCGAATGTTATCTTCTCCTGGTACAAACATTCTAACAATAAATAGGTGATCAACATACATCTATTACAAAAAAGCAGCAGGGGGAGAAATAACTGAGCCCTCTTACCTCAATCTCAAGCCTTATGAACAACTGGGACAAGCTTAGCCATAGAACTTTAAAGCTGTGGGGTGAAAAGAAGAATTAATAATCTGGTTTAAAGTCAGGTAATGAAAATGTCACTTACCCAGTGTACATCTGTTCGTGGCATCAGTCGCTGTAGATTCGCATGTTTTGCATAGCTCGCCATCTGGTGTTGGGCCGGAGTGTTACAAGTTGTTTTTCTTCGAAGAAGTCTTTCGAGTCACGGGACCGAGTGACTCCTCCTTTTGTCTCCATTGCGCATGGGCGTCGACTCCATCTTCGATTGTTTTTCCCCGCAGAGGGTGAGGTAGGAGTTGAATTGTAGTAATAGTGCCCATGCAATGGAGTGACTAAGTATGTACCTATTTAAGGTTGAGATGATACATATACAAATAGTTGAAGGTAACTTCCAAACTGCTACAGGCTCCCGGGGAGGCGGGTGGGCACATGCGAATCTACAGCGACTGATGCCACGAACAGATGTACACTGGGTAAGTGACATTTTCAGTTCGATGGCATCTGTCGCTGTAGATACGCATGTTTTGCATAGACTAGTAAGCAGTTATCTCCCCAAAAGCGGTGGCTCAGCCTGTAGGAGTGGAAGTAGTTTGAAATAATGTTCTTAATACGGCTTGACCTACTGTGGCTTGTTGTGCGGATAACACGTCTACACAGTAGTGCTTGGTGAATGTGTGAGGCGTAGACCATGTGGCTGCCTTACATATTTCTTGCATTGGGGTGTTTCCTAGAAAGGCCATGGTAGCACCTTTCTTTCTGGTTGAGTGTGCCCTTCGTGTAATGGGCAGCTGTCGTTTAGCTTTAAGGTAGCAGATTTGGATGCATTTAACTATCCATCTGGCTATACCTTGTTTTGATATTGGGTTTCCTGCATGAGGTTTTTGAAATGCAATAAATAGTTGTTTAGTCTTTCTGATGTTCTTTGTTCTGTCAATGTAATACATTAATGCTCTTTTGACATCTAATGTATGTAGTGCCCTTTCAGCTACGGTATCTGGCTGTGGAAAGAACACTGGAAGTTCCACTGTTTGATTTAGATGGAACGGTGAAATAACCTTTGGCAAAAATTTAGGATTAGTCCTTAGGACGACCTTATTCTTGTGTAGTTGCATAAAAGGTTCTTGTATTGTAAACGCCTGAATCTCGCTTACTCTTCTAAGGGAAGTAATGGCGATGAGAAATGCAACCTTCCAGGTTAGGAACTGTATTTCGCAGGAGTGCATGGGTTCAAAAGGTGGACCCATAAGTCTAGTTAGGACAACATTTAGGTTCCATGAAGGAACAGGTGGCGTTCTTGGTGGTATAATTCTCCTAAGGCCCTCCATGAATGCTTTAATGACTGGTATCTTATATAGGGAAGTTGAATAGGTAGTCTGCAGGTATGCAGATATTGCTGCAAGGTGTATTTTAATGGAAGAGAAAGCCAGGTTAGATTTTTGTAAGTGAAGCAAGTAACCCACTACATGTTCTGGAGTTGTGTGTAATGGTTGTATTTGATTAATATGGCAGTAGCAAACAAACCTCTTCCATTTACTTGCATAGCAGTGCCTGGTGGATGGCCTTCTGGCTTGCTTTATGACTTCCATACATTCTTGGGTAAGTTGTAAGTGTCCGAATTCTAGGATTTCAGGAGCCAGATTTCTAGATTCAGCGATGCTGGATCTGGGTGTCTGATCTTTTGGTTGTGTTGTGTCAACAGATCTGGCCTGTTGGGCAATTTGATGTAGGGTACTACTGATAGGTCTAGCAGCGTTGTGTACCAGGGTTGCCTTGCCCAAGTTGGTGCTATTAATATGAGTTTGAGTTTGTTTTGACTGAGTTTGTTTACCAGGTAAGGAAGGAGAGGGAGAGGAGGAAAAGCGTAAGCAAATATCCCTGACCATTTCATCCATAGGGCATTGCCTTGGGACTGTTTGTGTGGGTATCTGGATGCGAAGTTTTGGCATTTTGCGTTCTCCTTCGTCGCAAACAAGTCTATTTGAGGTGTTCCCCAGAGTTTGAAATAGGTGTTCAGAATTTGGGGGTGAATTTCCCATTCGTGGACCTGTTGGTGATCTCGAGAGAGATTGTCTGCGAGTTGATTTTGGATCCCTGGTATAAATTGTGCTATTAGGCGAATTTGGTTGTGAATTGCCCAACGCCAAATTTTTTGTGCTAGCAGGCTTAACTGCGTGGAGTGCGTCCCCCCTTGCTTGTTTAGATAATACATTGTTGTCATGTTGTCTGTCTTGACGAGAATGTATTTGTGAACTATTATTGGTTGGAAAGCTTTTAGTGCTTGAAAAACTGCTAGAAGTTCTAGGTGATTTATATGCAGTTTTGTTTGATGTACGTTCCATTGTCCTTGTATGCTGTGTTGATCGAGGTGTGCTCCCCACCCTGTCATGGAAGCATCTGTTGTTATTACGTATTGTGGCACTGGGTCTTGGAAAGGCCGCCCTTTGTTTAAATTTATGTTGTTCCACCACAGAAGCGAGAGGTAAGTTTGGCGGTCTATTAACACCAGATCTAGAAGATCACCCTGTGCTTGAGACCACTGTGATGCTAGGCACTGTTGTAAGGGCCTCATGTGCAGTCTTGCGTTTGGGACAATGGCTATGCATGAAGACATCATGCCTAGGAGTTGTAATATCATCTTTGCTTGTATCTTTTGTGTTGGATACATGCGTTGTATGATGGTGTTGAAATTTTGAATTCTTTGGGGACTTGGAGTGGCTACTCCTTTTGTTGTGTCTATTATGGCTCCTAGGTATTGTTGTACCTTGCATGGCAGAATGTTGGATTTCGTGAAGTTGACGGTGAACCCTAGTTTGAAGAGGGTTTGTATGATCTGATTTGTGTGATTTGAGCACTCTATTAACGAATGGGCCTTGATTAGCCAGCCGTCTAGATATGGGAACACATGTATTTGCTGCCTTCTGATGTGTGCAGCGACTACTGCTAGACATTTGGTAAAGACTCTTGGTGCGGTTGTTAATCCGAAAGGCAGTACCTTGAATTGGTAATGTATTCCTTTGAATACAAACCTTAGGTATTTCCTGTGCGATGGGTGTATTGGTATATGGAAATACGCGTCCTTGAGGTCTAAAGTTGTCATGTAGTCGTGTAGTTTTAGCAATGGTAATACTTCTTGTAGTGTGACCATGTGAAAGTGGTCTGATTTGATGAATGTGTTCACTATTCTGAGGTCTAGGATTGGTCTCAGCGTTTTGTCCTTCTTTGGTATCAGAAAGTACAGTGAGTAAACTCCTGTGTTTATTTGTGTGTTTGGCACTAATTCGATTGGATTCTTTTGCAATAGTGCCTGCACTTCTATCTCCAGGAGATTGGAATGATGTTTTGTCAAATTTTGTGCTTTTGGTGGTATGTTTGGAGGGAATTGTAGAAATTCTATGCAATAACCATGTTGGATAATTGCTAGAACCCAAGTGTCTGTAGTGATTTTCTCCCATGCTTTGTAATAATGACTTATTCTTCCCCCCACTGGTGTTGTGTGGAGGGGGTGAGTGACATGTGAGTCACTGCTTAGTAGTAGGGGTTTTGGGGCTTTGAAATTTTCCTCTATTCCTAGGGAATTGCCCTCCTCTATATTGTCCCCGGTAACTGGACGGTGTTGCCTGTGAGGTGCTGGCTTGTGTGCTCTGACCCCGAAACCCCCCTCTAAAGGGTGTTTTACGGAATGTGCTGTAATTCCCTCTGCTCTGCGGGGAGTAGAGTGCGCCCATGGCTTTAGCAGTGTCCGTGTCTTTTTTGAGTTTCTCAATCGCTGTGTCCACTTCTGGACCGAACAGTTCTTTTTCGTTAAAAGGCATATTGAGAACTGCTTGCTGAATCTCTGGTTTAAATCCAGACGTTCGGAGCCATGCATGCCTTCTGATAGTTACAGATGTATTAATTGTCCGTGCAGCTGTATCTGCAGCGTCCATGGAGGAGCGGATTTGGTTGTTGGAAATGGTCTGTCCCTCCTCAACCACTTGTTTTGCCCTATTTTGTAGGTCCTTGGGCAGATGGTCAATGAGATGTTGCATCTCATCCCAATGGGCTCTGTCATAGCGTGCAAGTAGTGCCTGGGAGTTAGCGATGCGCCACTGGTTTGCAGCTTGTGCTGCAACTCTCTTACCAGCTGCATCGAACTTGCGGCTTTCTTTATCTGGGGGTGGTGCATCTCCAGATGTGTGGGAGTTGGCCCTTTTCCTAGCTGCTCCTACAACGACAGAGTCTGGTGGCAGCTGTGTAGTGATGAAAGCCGGGTCTGTAGGAGGCGCCTTATACTTTTTTCCCACTCTTGGTGTGATTGCCCTACTTTTGACCGGCTCCTTAAAGATTTCTTTTGCGTGCCGGAGCATACCAGGGAGCATAGGCAGGCTTTGGTAGGAGCTGTGGGTGGAGGAGAGTGTGTTGAATAAAAAGTCATCCTCGACCTGTTCTGAGTGGAGGATTACATTGTGAAATTGTGCTGCTCTAGCCACCACTTGGGAATACGCAGTGCTGTCCTCTGGTGGAGATGGCTTCGTAGGGTATGCCTCCGGACTGTTATCTGACACTGGGGCGTCGTATAAGTCCCATGCGTCTTGATCTTGGTCACCCTGGCTCATGGTGGTGTGAGCTGGGGAATGTGATGGAGTTTGTGCTGGTGAGACGTTAATCACAGGTGGAGGAGAGGGTGGTGGGGTAACTTTTTTCACCACTTTTGTTTGTGGTGTTTGTTCAGTTTGGAACTCCAATCTTCTCTTTCTTCTAATAGGGGGAAGGGTGCTTATTTTTCCTGTCCCCTGCTGTATGAAAATACGCTTTTGCGTATGGTCTACATCAGTTGAGTGTAGCTCTTCCTCAAACCTATGCTTTTGCATTTGGGAGGTTAGCGAGTGCTCTTCTGTATAAGAGCCTGAAACTGGGTCGGTTGCAGTTTGTTTTGGCACCGAAACCCTGTCTGCATCTTTTTTCGGCTCCGAGGTGACTTTTTTCTTTTTCGGGGCCGAAACCTCTCGGCGTCGATCTTCTTCGGTGCCGCTGTCTCGGCGTCGAGCCGTGTCTACACCGGTATCTCGGTGTCGATGCTCGTCTCCAGCACTTTCTCGGTCCCGAGAAGGCTGCGTGCCGGTGTCTCGACCGGAGTCGGACGATCTCGGCACTGTTTGGGCCTTTTTCGGTGCCGACGGTCGGTCACCGAATTTATGGGTCGAGCCATGGCTTGGTGGCAGTGGCGTCCCCTGGGCCTTGTAAATCTTCTTCTGAGTGGTTTTCGACGTCTTACTCACGGTTTGTGTATCGTCGAATCCTTCGGAGTCTGATTCTTGGATCGAAAAGGTTCCCTCCTCTTCTTGTTCCTCGAACTCCCGGTGGGCTGTCGGCGCGGACGCCATCTGAAGTCTTCTGGCTCGACGGTCTCGGAGTGTTTTTCGGGACCGGAACGCACGACAGGCCTCGCAGGTGTCTTCACTGTGCTCAGGTGACAGGCACAGGTTGCAGACCAAGTGTTGGTCTGTATAGGGGTATTTATTGTGGCATTTGGGACAGAAACGGAACGGGGTCCGTTCCATTGGCGTTCTTCTGCACGCGGTCGGGCCGACCAGGCCCCGACGGGGGATCGAAAAAATTACCCCGAAGGGCACCAGAGCTCTTCGATCTTAGACGCGGTGTTGAATCTAACTACGCCGATCCCGAACGCAACAATACCGACGAAAATCTTCCGAAATTAGCTATCTTTCCGTTCCGAAACTCGGAGCGACAGGAACACGTCCGAACCCGATGGCGGAAAAAAAACAATCGAAGATGGAGTCGACGCCCATGCGCAATGGAGACAAAAGGAGGAGTCACTCGGTCCCGTGACTCGAAAGACTTCTTCGAAGAAAAACAACTTGTAACACTCTGGCCCAACACCAGATGGCGAGCTATGCAAAACATGCGTATCTACAGCCACAGATGCCATCGAACATTTAATTACTGTTTTAAACTGGAAGGAGACACTACATCAGTGTTTTGCAGGGCTCCCAGTAGACATTACATAAATCAAGCATGTTACCCAAGGAATAGGTTACTTACCCTGTAGGTATCTACACATTGCTAGAAGTGCTGTAACATACTCCATTTGTAGTACGAGTTGGCCACAGATACATATGCATAGCACCTAACATAAAGAATTGCTCCTCAAATGTGGTTGCTAGCCAAAGAATTGCTCCTCAAATGTGGTTGCTAGCCAATGGCTGACCTACGCTTGAAAAAGTGTTCATAAAACAGCTTAACCTTTTAAACTTATTACTTAGCTAGGACATCAACACAATAAAGTTTTGTTTATGTATGTGGATTATTCTATGTGGCTGTTTTACCGACATCCACTAGTGGAATGTTATCCAGGAAAGCCTTAAAGGCTCCTTGGAAAGAGCTCTTGGAACTGCAGGTAGCACACGTTCGGCTTTGTTGTACTAAGTTTGAATACATCTTGCTTTCAATCTTGCAATTCCTGCTTTCAAGACTGGAGCGCCTTTGAGCATTTGAAAATGCTACAAAAAGGTGCAGAGTTTTAGGAAATGGTTTGTGTTCTCTAGATGTAATACATTACCGCTCTTTTAGCACTGTGTGTGTGTAGAGACTGGTATTGTAAGAAAACCTGGAGCTCGATTGTTTGGTTAACATGGAAAGAAGAAACCACTTTAGGGAGGAATTTGGCGTTTGTTCGGAGTACGAATTTAGCAGGACGGACCTCAAAGAAGGATTATGCTACCTGCACTGTAAGCATCTATTTGTGGCATGTAGTGCTGTAGATTCACATTGTAGGAAAGTACCCTCTTTCCTGGCATGGTTACCCCCATTTTCTGCCTGTGTGTTTGACTGTGTTCACTGGGCTCCTCCTAGCCAGAAACCCAGTGATTATGCGCTCTCCCTTTCAAATTTGGTTACTGAACCACATACACCTCACATTTGGCATACTGGTGCCACCATTTAAGTCCCTAGTACATGGTACACAGGGCACTGGGGTACCAAGTGATCCTAATGGGCTGCAGCATGTAGTATGCCATCCATGGGAAACCCATGCAGAGTGTATCTGCAGGCCTGCCATTGCAGCCTGCATGAAAGGGTGCATGCACCATTTCGCTACAGGTCACTGTACGTCATGCCTACGGTAGGCTCTCCAGTCCAAAGGGTAGGGTGCAAGTAACTGTGTGTAAGGTGCCCCACGAACTCCAGCTGCATTTCATTGAGTGCGGGGGCGCCATTTCAATGTGTGTTGGACTTATGTCACTATCTATGTCCAGCCACATAATGGTAACTCCGAACCTGGACATGTTTGGTATCAAACATGTCGGAATCAGACCCCAATACAGTTGCCAGTATTAGAAGTATGATTCCATGCACTATGAGGTCTCCTTAGAGGACCCCCTCCTATCAGCCTTCTGGGGTTTTCTGGACAGCCCAAGCTCCTGCCACCCCTCAGACAGGTTTCTGTCCTCCTGGTGCTTGAAAAGCTCAAGTCCAGGTAGGCAGAACAAAGGATTTCCTTTGAGGGGGAAGCGGTGAGGGGGGATAACATCCTCTCCCTTTAGAAACAGGTGTTACATGGCTTGGGAGGGGTAGCCTCTCCAAGCCACTGGTATGCTTTGAAGTGCACATTTGGTGCCCTCTGTATATAAACCAGTTTACACCAGTTCAGGGACCCCACCCCACCCCACTCCCTGCTCTGGCACAAAATTGGACAATGGAAAGGGGGTGACCACTCCCCAGTCCATCACAACCCCATGGGTGGTGCCCAGAGCTCCTCCAGAGGGTCCGTGGGTTCTGCCATCTAGAATCCAAGGTGGACATGGGCTACTGTGAGCATCTGAGTGGCCAGGTCAGGCAGGTGACGTCAGAGCCCACTCTTGATAGGTGGTCACCTCGCTAGGTGACCACCCCCCTTTCAGTGCTATTAGGGTCTCTCTCGTGGGTGGGTCCTCATATACGGCTTGCAAGACTTCAGCAGGGCTCCTCTTCAACCTCTGCTTCTAGCCACTGGGACTGCAAATGGACTCTCCAGGAACTGACAATCTGCATCCACGACGAAGACTCTCTCTGCTTGCAACATTGTTTGCACGGCTCCTTCCAGCTTCTGCAACATTTCCCTGGCTTCAGTCAGCACAAGAAGGAAGAAGGAATCTCCCTTGGATCCACAGGAAACAACCTCAATAACAACTGGCTGTGTGGATCTCCTCTCATCCTGAGATGCTTGGATCCTGCATCACAGGTGGTGGTGTGGAGTAGTTCACTTGGTCCTCTCTACCAGCTCTCCAGCTTTGGTGAGGTAAGCCCTTGCCTTCCCACGCAGGGCAGTACCCCCATGCACCTCGTCTATCGCAACTACCAAGGCTCTTGGCAACTCCTCCAAGGGACCTTCAGGCTCTGTGTAGCTCCAGCCCCCAGCAGTACTTCCTGCAATGCACTTCCCTCTGCGTACATCTCCTGCAGCGTTGGACCCTTCTCCAGTTGTGCTGCATGGGCTCCTCTGCGACTCCTGGTTCCTCTTCCAGTGGGTCTCCTCTCGGGGCTGCCTTCTCTTCTGTGGACTCTCTGCCTTGTTGAGGGTCCCCCCAGGACCATGCTGGTCCCCGGCTGCTCCACTTTTGCTTCACCGTGACTTCTGCATTTGCCAAAACTTGTTGCTGGATTTTCCACGCCATTAACAGACTGCAATCTTCCATCCGGTGTGGGACGTCGACTGCATCCTCCAGGGCTGCATTGCTGACCGTCTTCGTCCTACCGTCGACCAACTCCTGCAAGAACAGACGGGTGACTAGTGGCTCCTGCCACCACCAGACACTTCTGGACTTGGTCCACTTCTTCCACAAGTTTTCCTCTTCAGGAATTCTTGCAGTCTTGTCTGGGTGTTGCATTTTCTTCCTCTTAGTCCTTTTGGGTGGTTTGGGGAAAATATAGTAAGTTACTCCTTTCTTCCCGGTCACTGGTACTTACCTTTGGGGTTTCCTAGTTTCCCCAGCTCCCCTCTACACATTCCGCTTACTTTGGTGGGGGTCCTGCATTTGCATTCAATTTTTTTTAGTATATGGTTTGGGCACCTCCTAGGGTCACTATTGCCTATTTGCACTTTTTTCTATTGCTATCTATGCCTACTTCTGATTTCTAGTGTACATATCTAGTGTGTTACTTACCTCATATTTGAGGGTTGGCCCTCTAGAACGGTTTGTTCATTTTGTCACTAAAATAAAGTACCTTTATTTTTGTAACACTGAGTATATTCTTTCATTTGTGTAAGTGCTGTGTGACTACGGTGGTATTGCATGACCTTTGCATGTCCCCAAGATAAGCCTTGGCTGCTCATCCACAGCTACCTCTAGAGAGCCTGGCTTCTAGACAATGCCTACACTACACTAAGTGGGGATACCTGGTCCTGGTATAAGGTGTAGGTACCTTAGGTACCTACCACACACCAGGCCAGCTTCTTACATTGGTGGCAGCGGTGGGATAAGCACTTGCAATTGCCTTATCACTCTGTCACTTGGTACTTTCCACAGAAAACACCACTTACTGACGAGGGGCACACACTATACTTAGGGTCAGGGAGTTAGCCTCTAAAATTTGGGTAAGCTAGGTATCTGGCATAGCCCTTGCTCCAAACTTCTGTAAGAAGACTAAGTTAAAGTAGTTGGGGATCCTACACCACTCTAGCTAGCTGACATGTCTACAGCAGAGCACAACTCTCAGGCCATGGATTCTCCCTATGAGAACCTGACCTTCCAAGAACTTAGGGAGATGTTTGCTGAGAGAAAGCTGAAGGCAGAGAGAAATCCCAGTAAGAGTCTGCTTTTGAGTCTACTCCTCCAGGATGACCAACAGCATGCTGGTGGCCAGGAGGAAGAGGCAGAGTCTGACCCTCCAGTGCTAGAAAAAGAAAACTTAGCTATTGAGATGGGTCAGGAAGAACCCACGGAGGATCAGAGAACTCTAGGCACACCCACAGTCCTGTTAGGAGCACTGTTAGCAGTGCAACAGAGGTTACACCAGTAGGTCCACCTTTGTCCCTACAGGGCTGGTTGAGAGGGTATCCAAGATTAAGAACAGATCCTCCCCTCTGCCCACTCTTACATCTACTCAGTATCCAAGGGGACCCACTGTTCAACTCCAGGGGAAGAACCTCTAGATATGGCGCTCAGGCAACTAAAGCCATAGGACGCCAGGCAGAGGCTGCATCAGCAACAACTAGTCCTAGATAGGGAGGCCTTGGCAGTGGAGAAAGAGAGAAGCAGGGGTTGGGGTTAGCACCCCATGGTGGCAGCAACTTTAGTTTCAGGGAACCTAGGGTCAGGGAGGACTCTTGATTCCAGGAATCTAAACAAGGTTGCCCCTGGAAGGGACAGAGGGTCCCTCAGAGACAGTGGGCTGCTATTGTGTGGCTCTCCTTTTCTGCCAAGGGCAGGGATAGACTTCTGACTGTTAGAGAAAAGGATGCTGACAACTACACAGTTTTAAAATCAGCACTCTTGGATGGATTTGGTCTCACCTCTGAACAGTACAAAATCAAGTTCAGGGAGAGCTGGAAAGAGTCCTCCCAAGATTGGGTAGACTTTGTGGACTGTTCTGTTAAGGCTTTAGAAGGCTGGTTACATGGCAGAAAAGTCGGTGACTATGAGGGTTTGTATAATCCAATCTTGAGAGAGCATATTTTGAACAATTGTGTGTCTGATGTGTTGCACCAATACTTGGTAGACTCAGATCTGACCTCTCCACAAGAACTGGGAAAAAAGGCAGACAAATGGGTCAGAACTAGGGTAAGCAAACAAGCTCAAAGGGGGTGACAACAAGAAAAAGGACGCAGGTAGGTCTCAGGACAAATACAAAAGTAAGGAGTCTTCATCAGGCCCACAAAACTCTTCTAGGGGTGAGTCTAAACCATCTTCCTCATCATCCAACTTTAAAAAGCTTTGGTGCTATGTTGCAAAAAACAAAGGCCATAGGCCAGGAGACCGTTCCTGTCCTTAGAAAGGCACCAAACCAACCACCACTACTACAAACCCCATATCTACTTCTAGTGCCCCTAGCAAAAGCAGAAGTGGTGGGACTACTAAAAGTAGTCAGGCCAACAGTATAGGAAGTTGGCTCTGTATATACTATTTTAAAGTAAGAAACAGTGTGCACAGAGTCCAAGGCTTCCCCTTAGAGGTAAGATAGTGGCAAAATTAGATAATTCTAATGCTCTATTTTGTGGTAGTGTGGTCGAGCAGTAGGCTTATCAGAGGGTAGTGTTAAGCATTTGTTGTACACACACAGGCAATAAATGAGGAACACACACTCAAAGACTTACTCCAGGCCAATAGGTTTTTATATAGAAAAATATATTTTCTTAGTTTATTTTAAGAACCACAGGTTCAAGATTTGAAGTAAACACATAAAATGCAAGGTACTTCTCACAGGTAAGTTAGGAAGTTTGAACAAAAGCAATATCCTATACAGTCTTTGTTAAAATGGCAATAAGCTATTTTAAAAGTGGAGGGGAAGGTAAGTAATGGTTAGTTTGTCAGGTAAGTAAAACACTTACAAGTCTCAGTTCCTAGGCATAGGGAGCCCACCGTTGGGGGTTCAAGGCAACCCAAAGTTACCACACCAGCATCTCAGGGCCGGTCAGGTGCAGAGGTCAAAGAGGAGCCCAAAACACATGGGTGTCTATAGAGAACAGGGGTGCACCAGTTCCAGTCTGCCAGCAGGTAAGTACCCGCGTCCTCGGGGGGCAGACCAGGGGGCTTTTGTAGAGCACTGGGGGGTGGGTGGGTGGGGGGGGGCACAAGTTAGCACACAAAACACACCCTCAGCGGCACAGGGGCGGCCGGGTGCAGTGTGCAAAGCAGGCGTCGGGTTTTAGATCGGATTCAATGGAGGGACCCCGGGGGTCACTGTATCGGTGCAGGCAGGCACGGGGGGCTTCTTGGGACGGCCACCACCTGGGCTAGGCAGAGGGTCACCTGGGGGTCACTCCTGCACTGAGGTTCGGTTCATTCAGGTCCTAGGGGCTGCGGGTGCAGTGCTTGTTCCAGGTGTCGGGTCCCTTGTTACAGGCAGTCGCGGTCTGGGGGAGCCTCTGGATTCTCTCTGCAGGCGTCGCTGTGGGGGATCAGGGGGGTTCGTCTTGGGCTACTCACGGGGTCGCAGTCGCCTGGGAGTCCTCACTGTGGTGTTTGTTCTCTGGATCACGAGCCGGGGGCGTTGGGTGCAGAGTGGGAAGTCTCACACTTTCGGCGGGAAACATGAAGTCTTTAAATTTGTAGAAAAGTTGCAAGTTTGTTGCAGATTGTTAAGCAGAGCCGCTGCTCACGGGAGTTTCTTGGTCCTGGGGGTCAGGGCAGCCCTCTGAGGCTTCGGAGGTCGCTGGTCCCTGTTGGATGCATTGTTAGTTGCAGGTTTTCAACTCTGGAGAAAGGCCGATAGGGCTGGAGCCAAAGCAGTTGTCGTCGTCCGTCGTCGTCGTCGTCCCTGCAGGCTTGTAGGTCAGCAGTCCTTCTTTGTAGTTCAGGTTGCAGGAATCTGATTTGCTGGGTTCTGGGGTGTTTAGGTCTGGGAGGTCAGTGGGGGAATCCTCCAAAACTAAGATAGAGGGTTTCTAAAGGCAGGGGTCACCTCAGCGCAGGACACCTTAGGGGCTGTCCTGACTGGCGGGTGACTCCTCCTTGTTTTTCTCATTATCTCCTCCAGCCTTGCCGCCAAAAGTGGGGGCAGTGGCCAGAGGGGTGGGCATCTCCACTAGCTGGGATGCCATGGGGTGCTGTAACAAAATGGATGAGCCTTTGAGGCTCACTGCCAGGTGCTACAGTTCCTGCAGGGGAAGGTGTGAACCACCTACACCCAGTACAGGCTTGGTTTCTGGCCACAGAGTGACAAAGGCACTCTCCCCATGTGGCCAGCAACTTGTCTGGTTTGTGGCAGGCTGGCAGGAACTGGTCAGCCTACACTAGAAGTTGGATTGGTATTCAGGGGGCATCTCTAAGATGCCTCTGGGTGCATGCTACAATAAATTGCACACTGGCATCAGTGTGCATTTATTGTGCTGAGAAGTTTGATACCAAGCTTCCCAGATTTCAGTGTAGCCATTATGGAACTGTAGAGTTCGTGTTTGACCAACTCCCAGACCATATACTCTTATGGCTACCCTGCACTTACAATGTCTAAGGGTATGCTTAGACACTGTAGGGGCATAGTGCTCATGCACATATGCCCTCACCTGTGGTATAGTGCACCCTGCCTAAGGGTTGTAAGGCCTGCTAGAGGGGTGACTTACCTATGCCACAGGCAGTGTGAGGATGGCATGGCACTCTGAGGGGAGTGCCATGTCGACTTAGTCTTTTTCTCCCCACCAGCACACACAAGCTGTGAGGCAGTGTGCATGTGCCGAGTGAGGGGTCCCCAGGGTGGCATAAGACATTACAGGAGGTTTATTAGGAACTATGGCTCCATTGTAGCCCCTCTTAATGATCTCATCTCAAAGGGAATACCCAAGAACGTTTAATGACAGCTAGCTGTCAAAAAGCTTTTGATGGTCTCAAACTGGCCATGTGCTCTGCACCTATTTTAAGAAGTCCTGACTACTCCAAGCAGTTCATAGTTCAGGCAGATGCTTCAGAGGTAGGGTTTGGGGCAGTGTTATCACAACTTAACACTGAGAGCCAGACCAACCAGTAGCTTTTATAAGCAGAAGGTTGACACCCAGGGAAAAGCATTGGTCAGCCATAGAAACTGAGGCATTTGCTGTGGTCTGGGCCTTGAAGAAGCTGAGGCCATACTTGCTTGCACTGCACTCACTTCCTTGTTCAGACAGACCACAAGCCCCTTCTTTGGCTTAAACAGATAAAAGGCTTTTGTGAGCCTGGGTTTGTACTTTGTGCCTAGAATGCTTTCACCACAGTAATCACGTGCCCCTTGAAACGATCTGTTGGGCTTTGAGTTCATGTTTGGAGTTGGGCCCTTCCCCACTGTTGGTGAGAATAATGGGGACATTAATTGGAGAATCTTCCACCTCTGCCTCTTGTTGGAGTCACCCTCAGCATGGAGGCTGTTTTCTCTAGGTTCTGCATTGAATCCACAAAGATATATCGGTGTGTCTTCCATTCAGTGTGTCTGCATCGTGCTATGGGCCCATGGTCACTCACTTTTGAAGCATCTCCTTCGGACAGCAGGCCAGGTACGCTTCACATGACATTTCATCGTGTTCCTGAGACAGGGAGAGGTTGCAGACTGGCTGGTGATCTTACCTTGAGTACTATAATCTGAACAAGTTATTGTAGGAAGTTGGCTCTGTATGTGCTATTTCAAAGTAAGGAATAGCATGCACAGAGTCCAAGGGTTCCCCTTAGAGGTAAAATAGTGGTAAAAAGAGATAATACTAATGCTCTATTTTGTGGTAGTGTGGTCGAGCAGTACGCTTATCCAAGGAGTAGTGTTAAGCATTTGTTGTACATACACATAGACAATAAATGAGGTACACACACTCAGAGACAAATCCAGCCAATAGGTTTTGTTATAGAAAAATATATTTTCTTAGTTTATTTTAAGAACCACAGGTTCAAATTTAACATGTAATATCTTGTTTGAAAGGTATTGCTGGTAAGTACATTAGGAACTTTGAATCATTTCAATTGCATGTATACTTTTCAAGTTATTCACAAATAGCTATTTTAAAAGTGGACACAGTGCAATTTTCACAGTTCCTGGGGGAGGTAAGTTTTTGTTAGTTTTACCAGGTAAGTAAGACACTTACAGGATTCAGTTCTTGGTCCAAGGTAGCCCACCGTTGGGGGTTCAGAGCAACCCCAAAGTTACCACACCAGCAGCTCAGGGCCGGTCCGGTGCAGAGTTCAAAGTGGTGCCCAAAACGCATAGGCTTCAATGGAGAGAAGGGGGTGCCCCGGTTCCAGTCTGCCAGCAGGTAAGTACCCGCGTCTTCGGAGGGCAGACCAGGGGGGTTTTGTAGGGCAGTCAATGAGAGATCAAGGGATCTCTTCAGCGCTGCAGGCAGGCAAGGGGGGGCTTCCTCGGGGAAACCTCCACTTGGGCAAGGGAGAGGGACTCCTGGGGGTCACTTCTGCAGTGAAAGTCCGGTCCTTCAGGTCCTGGGGGCTGCGGGTGCAGGGTCTTTTCCAGGCGTCGGGACTTAGGTTTCAGAGAGTCGCGGTCCGGGGAAGCCTCGGGATTCCCTCTGCAGGCGGCGCTGTGGGGGCTCAGGGGGGACAGGTTTTGGTACTCACAGTCGTAGAGTAGTCCGGGGGTCCTCCCTGAGGTGTTGGTTCTCCACCAGCCGAGTCGGAGTCGCCGGGTGCAGTGTTGCAAGTCTCACGCTTCTTGCGGGGAGATTGCAGGGTTCTTTAAAGCTGCTTCTTTGGATAAAGTTGCAGTCTTTTTGGAGCAGGTCCGCTGTCCTCGGGAGTTTCTTGTCGTCGTCGAAGCAGGGCAGTCCTCAGAGGATTCAGAGGTCGCTGGTCCCTTTGGAAGGCGTCGCTGGAGCAGAGTTCTTTGGAAGGCAGGAGACAGGCCGGTGAGTTTCTGGAGCCAAGGCAGTTGTTGTCTTCTGGTCTTCCTCTGCAGGGGTTTTCAGCTAGGCAGTCCTTCTTGTTGTTGCAGGAATCTAATCTTCTAGGGTTCAGGGTAGCCCTTAAATACTAAATTTAAGGGCGTGTTTAGGTCTGGGGGGTTAGTAGCCAATGGCTACTAACCCTGAGGGTGGGTACACCCTCTTTGTGCCTCCTGCCAAGGGGAGGGGGTCACAATCCTAACCCTATTGGGGGAATCCTCCATCTGCAAGATGGAGGATTTCTAAAAGTTAGAGTCACCTCAGCTCAGGACACCTTAGGGGCTGACCTGACTGGCCAGTGACTCCTCCTTGTTATTCTCATTATTTTCTCCGGCCTTGCCGCCAAAAGTGGGGGCCGGGGCCGGAGGGGGCGGGCAACTCCACTAGCTGGAGTGTCCTGCAGTGCTGTGACAAAGGGGTGAGCCTTTGAGGCTCACCGCCAGGTGTTACAGCTCCTGCCTGGGGGAGGTGTTAGCATCTCCACCCAGTGCAGGCTTTGTTACTGGCCTCAGAGTGACAAAGGCACTCTCCCCATGGGGCCAGCAACATGTCTCTAGTGTGGCAGGCTGCTGGAACTAGTCAGCCTACACAGATAGTCGGTTAAGTTTCAGGGGGCACCTCTAAGGTGCCCTCTGTGGTGTATTTTACAATAAAATGTACACTGGCATCAGTGTGCATTTATTGTGCTGAGAAGTTTGATACCAAACTTCCCAGTTTTCAGTGTAGCCATTATGGTGCTGTGGAGTTCGTGTTTGACAAACTCCCAGACCATATACTCTTATGGCTACCCTGCACTTACAATGTCTAAGGTTTTGTTTAGACACTGTAGGGGTACCATGCTCATGCACTGGTACCCTCACCTATGGTATAGTGCACCCTGCCTTAGGGCTGTAAGGCCTGCTAGAGGGGTGGCTGACCTATACTTGCATAGGCAGTGAGAGGTTGGCATGGCACCCTGAGGGGAGTGCCATGTCGACTTACTCGTTTTGTTCTCACTAGCACACACAAGCTGGCAAGCAGTGTGTCTGTGCTGAGTGAGAGGTCTCCAGGGTGGCATAAGACATGCTGCAGCCCTTAGAGACCTTCCTTGGCATCAGGGCCCTTGGTACTAGAAGTACCAGTTACAAGGGACTTATCTGGATGCCAGGGTCTGCCAATTGTGGATACAAAAGTACAGGTTAGGGAAAGAACACTGGTGCTGGGGCCTGGTTAGCAGGCCTCAGCACACTTTCAATTGTAAACATAGCATCAGCAAAGGCAAAAAGTCAGGGGGCAACCATGCCAAGGAGGCATTTCCTTACACAACCCCCCCCCCCCCAAACGAAAGAGGATGAGACTAACCTTTCCCAAGAGAGTCTTCATTTTCTAAGTGGAAGAACCTGGAAAGGCCATCTGCATTGGCATGGGCAGTCCCAGGTCTGTGTTCCACTATAAAGTCCATTCCCTGTAGGGAGATGGACCACCTCAACAGTTTTGGATTTTCACCTTTCATTTGCATCAGCCATTTGAGAGGTCTGTGGTCAGTTTGAACTAGGAAGTGAGTCCCAAAGAGGTATGGTCTCAGCTTCTTCAGTGACCAAACCACAGCAAAGGCCTCCCTCTCAATGGCACTCCAACGCTGCTCCCTGGGGAGTAACCTCCTGCTAATGAAAGCAACAGGCTGGTCAAGGCCATCATCATTTGTTTGGGACAAAACTGCCCCTATCCCATGTTCAGAGGCATCTGTCTGCACAATGAACTGCTTAGAATAATCTGGAGCTTTTAGAACTGGTGCTGAGCACATTGCTTGTTTCAGGGTGTCAAAGGCCTGTTGGCATTCTACAGTCCAGTTCACTTTCTTGGGCATTTTCTTGGAGGTGAGTTCAGTGAGGGCTGTCACAATGGATCCATATCCCTTCACAAACCTCCTGTAATACCCAGTCAAGCCAAGGAATGCCCTGACTTGAGTCTGGGTTTTTGGAGCTACCCAGTCCAGAATAGTCTGGATCTTGGGTTGGAGTGGCTGAACTTGGCCTCCACCTACAAGGTGGCCCAAGTAAACCACAGTTCCCTGCCCTATCTGGCATTTGGATGCCTTGATAGAGAGGCCTGCAGATTGCAGAGCCTTCAAAACCTTCTTCAGGTGGACCAGGTGATCCTGCCAGGTGGAGCTAAAGACAGCAATATCATCAAGATAAGCTGTGCTAAAGGACTCCAAACCAGCAAGGACTTGATTCACCAACCTTTGGAAGGTGGCAGGGGCATTCTTTAAACCAAAGGGCATAACAGTAAACTGATAATGCCCATCAGGTGTGGAGAATGCTGTTTTCTCTTTTGCTCCAGGTGCCATTTTTATTTGCCAGTACCCTGCTGTTAAGTCAAAGGTACTTAAGAATTTGGCAGCACCTAATTTGTCTATGAGCTCATCAGCTCTAGGAATTGGATGGGCGTCTGTCTTGGTGACAGAGTTGAGCCCTCTGTAGTCCACACAAAACCTCATCTCTTTCTTTCCATCTTTGGTGTGAGGTTTGGGGACTAAGACCACTGGGCTAGCCCAGGGGCTGTCAGAGCGCTCAATTACTCCCAATTCCAGCATCTTGTGGACTTCCACCTTGATGCTTTCCTTCACATGGTCAGACTGTCTAAAGATTTTGTTTTTGACAGGCATGCTGTCTCCTGTGTCCACATCATGGGTACACAGGTGTGTCTGACCAGGGGTTAGGGGGAAGAGTTCAGGAAACTGTTGTAGGACTCTCCTACAATCAGCTTGCTGTTGGCCAGAGAGGGTGTCTGAGTAGATCACTCCATCTACTGAGCCATCTTTTGGGTCTGATGACAGAAGATCAGGGAGAGGTTCACTCTCTGCCTCCTGATCCTCATCTGTTACCATCAACAGATTTACATCAGCCCTGTCATGGAAGAGCTTAAGGCGGTTCACATGGATCACCCTCTTGGGGCTCCTGCTTGTGCCCAGGTCTACCAGGTAGGTGACCTGACTCTTCCTTTCTAGCACTGGGTAAGGGCCACTCCATTTGTCCTGAAGTGCCCTGGGAGCCACAGGCTCCAGAACCCAGACTTTCTGCCCTGGTTGGAACTCAACCATTGCAGCCTTTTGGTCATACCAAAACTTCTGGAGCTGTTGGCTGGCCTCAAGGTTTTTGCTTGCCTTTTCCATGTACTCTGCCATTCTAGAGCGAAGGCCAAGTACATAGTCCACTATGTCTTGTTTAGGCTCATGAAGAAGTCTCTCCCAGCCTTCTTTAACAAGAGCAAGTGGTCCCCTTACAGGGTGACCAAACAGAAGTTCAAAGGGTGAGAATCCTACTCCCTTCTGTGGCACCTCTCTGTAAGCGAAAAGCAGACATGGCAAGAGGACATCCCATCTCCTTTTGAGCTTTTCTGGGAGCCCCATGATCATGCCTTTTAATGTCTTGTTGAATCTCTCAACTAAGCCATTAGTTTGTGGATGGTATGGTGTAGTGAATTTGTAAGTCACCCCACACTCATTCCACATGTGTTTTAGGTATGCTGACATGAAGTTGGTACCTCTGTCAGACACCACCTCCTTAGGGAAACCCACTCTGGTAAAGATACCAATGAGGGCCTTGGCTACTGCAGGGGCAGTAGTCGACCAAAGGGGAATAGCTTCAGGATACCTAGTAGCATGATCCACTACTACTAGGATATACATATTTCCTGAGGCTGTGGGAGGTTCTAGTGGACCAACTATGTCCACACCCCCTCTTTCAAAGGGGACCCCCACCACTGGAAGTGGAATGAGGGGGGCCTTTGGATGCCCACCTGTCTTACCACTGGCTTGACAGGTGGGGCAGGAGAGGCAAAACTCCTTAACCTTGTGGGACATATTGGGCCAGTAGAAGTAGTTGACTAACCTCTCCCACGTCTTGGTTTGTCCCAAATGCCCAGCAAGGGGAATATCATGGGCTAAGGTCAGAATAAACTCTCTGAACGACTGAGGCACTACCACTCTCCTAGTGGCACCAGGTTTGGGGTCTCTGGCCTCAGTGTACAGGAGTCCATCTTCCCAATAGACCCTATGTGTTCCATTTTTCTTGCCCTTGGACTCTTCAGCAGCTTGCTGCCTAAGGCCTTCAAGAGAGGGACAGGTTTCTTGTCCCTTACACAGCTCCTCCCTTGAGGGTCCCCCTGGGCCTAAGAGCTCAACCTGATAAGGTTCAAGCTCCAAAGGCTCAGTTCCCTCAGAGGGCAGAACTTCTTCCTGAGAAGAGAGGTTCTCTTTTTCTGACTGTGTTGCAGTTGGCTTCCCAACTGACTTTCCTTTTCTCTTGGTAGGCTGGGCCTTTCTTCCAGACTCCAGCTCTACTTTTTCACCCCGTGCCTTGCATTGTGCTCTTGTTTTTACACACACCAGTTCAGGGATACCCAGCATGGCTGCATGGGTTTTTAGTTCTACCTCAGCCCATGCTGAGGACTCCAGGTCATTTCCAAGCAGACAGTCTACTGGGATGTTTGAGGAGACCACCACCTGTTTCAGGCCATTGACCCCTCCCCATTCTAAAGTTACCATTGCCATGGGATGTGCTTTAGTCTGATTGTCAGCGTTGGTGACTGTATAGGTTTTTCCAGTCAGGTATTGGCCAGGGGAAACCAGTTTCTCTGTCACCATGGTGACACTGGCACCTGTATCCCTCAGGCCCTCTACACTTGTCCCATTAATAAAGAGCTGCTGCCTGTATTTTTGCATGTTAGGCGGCCAGGCAGCTAGTGTGGCTAAATCCACCCCACCCTCAGAGACTAGAGTAGCTTCAGTGTGGACCCTGATTTGCTCTGGGCACACTGTTGATCCCACTTGGAGACTAGCCATTCCAGTGTTACCTGGATTGGAGTTTGGAGTGGAACCTTTCTTGGGACAGGCCTTGTCTCCAGTTTGGTGTCCAGGCTGATTACAGCTACGACACCAGGCCTTTTTGGGATCAAAGTTTTTACCCTTGTACCCAGGATTGTTTTGTGAAGAGGCTCTGGGCCCACCCTCCTGTGCAGGTTTTTGGGGGCCTGTAGAAGACTCTTTACTATTTTTATTTTTGGCTGTCTCACCACCTTTCCCCTGGGGAGGTTTTGTGACCCCTTTCTTTTGGTCACCCCCTGTGGAAGTTTTGGACACCCTTGTCTTGACCCAATGGTCCGCCTTCTTTCCCAATTCTTGGGGAGAAATTGGTCCTAGGTCTACCAGATGCTGATGCAGTTTATCATTGAAACAATTACTTAACAGGTGTTCTTTCACAAATAAATTGTACAGCCCATCATAATTACTTACACCACTGCCTTGAATCCAACCATCTAGTGTTTTTACTGAGTAGTCTACAAAGTCAACCCAGGTCTGTCTCGAGGTTTTTTGAGCCCCCCTGAATCTAATCCTATACTCCTCAGTGGAGAATCCAAAGCCCTCAATCAGGGTACCCTTCATGAGGTCATAAGATTCTGCATCTTTTCCAGAGAGTGTGAGGAGTCTATCCCTACACTTTCCTGTGAACATTTCCCAAAGGAGAGCACCCCAGTGAGATCTGTTCACTTTTCTGGTTACACAAGCCCTCTCAAAAGCTGTGAACCATTTGGTGATGTCATCACCATCTTCATATTTAGTTACAATCCCTTTAGGGATTTTCAACATGTCAGGAGAATCTCTGACCCTATTTATGTTGCTGCCACCATTGATGGGTCCTAGGCCCATCTCTTGTCTTTCCCTTTCTATGGCTAGGATCTGTCTTTCCAAAGCCAATCTTTTGGCCATCCTGGCTAACTGGATGTCCTCTTCACTGGAGTTATCCTCAGTGATTTCAGAGTTGTTGGTCCCTCCTGTGAGGGAACCTGCATCTCTGACTATTATTTGTGGAGTCAGGGCTTGAGAAGCCCTGTTCTCCCTAAGTAGGACTGGAGGGGGGGAATTTCCCTCCAAGTCACTATCTTCATCCTCTGTGTTGCCATCCTCAGAGGGGTTGGCTCTTTCAAACTCTGCCAAAAGCTCCTGGAGCTGTACTTTGGTAGGTTTGGAGCCCATTGCTATTTTCTTTAGTTTACAGAGTGACCTTAGCTCTCTCATCTGTAGATGGAGGTAAGGTGTGGTGTCGAGTTCCACCACATTCACATCTGTGCTAGACATTTTGCTTCTAAAAGTTGGAATACTTTTTAAGAAACTAAAACTGGTTCTAGAATCTAATTCAAACTTTTACCAAACTTTTAAACTCTAAAAGAAATGCTAACAGGGACTAACACAAGGCCCTAGCAGGACTTTAAAGAATTTAGAAAACTTTTCAAATTGCAAAAATCAATTTCTAATGACAATTTTGGAATTTGTCGTGTGATCAGGTATTGGCTGAGTAGTCCAGCAAATGCAAAGTCTTGTACCCCACCGCTGATCCACCAATGTAGGAAGTTGGCTCTGTATGTGCTATTTCAAAGTAAGTAATAGCATGCACAGAGTCCAAGGGTTCCCCTTAGAGGTAAAATAGTGGTAAAAAGAGATAATACTAATGCTCTATTTTGTGGTAGTGTGGTCGAGCAGTAGGCTTATCCAAGGAGTAGTGTTAAGCATTTGTTGTACATACACATAGACAATAAATGAGGTACACACACTCAGAGACAAATCCAGCCAATAGGTTTTGTTATAGAAAAATATATTTTCTTAGTTTATTTTAAGAACCACAGGTTCAAATTTAACATGTAATATCTTGTTTGAAAGGTATTGCAGGTAAGTACATTAGGAGCTTTGAATCATTTCAATTGCATGTATACTTTTCAAGTTATTCACAAATAGCTATTTTAAAAGTGGACACAGTGCAATTTTCACAGTTCCTGGGGGAGGTAAGTTTTTGTTAGTTTTACCAGGTAAGTAAGACACTTACAGGGTTCAGTTCTTGGTCCAAGGTAGCCCACCGTTGGGGGTTCAGAGCAACCCCAAAGTTACCACACCAGCAGCTCAGGGCCGGTCAGGTGCAGAGTTCAAAGTGGTGCCCAAAACGCATAGGCTTCAATGGAGAGAAGGGGGTGCCCCGGTTCCAGTCTGCCAGCAGGTAAGTACCCGCGTCTTCGGAGGGCAGACCAGGGGGGTTTTGTAGGGCACCGGGGGGGGACACAAGCCCACACAGAAATGTCACCCTCAGCGGCGCGGGGGCGGACGGGTGCAGTGTTAGAACAAGCGTCGGGTTCGCAATGGAAGTCAATGAGAGATCAAGGGATCTCTTCAGCGCTGCAGGCAGGCAAGGGGGGGCTTCCTCGGGGAAACCTCCACTTGGGCAAGGGAGAGGGACTCCTGGGGGTCACTTCTGCAGTGAAAGTCCGGTCCTTCAGGTCCTGGGGGCTGCGGGTGCAGGGTCTTTTCCAGGCGTCGGGACTTAGGTTTCAGAGAGTCGCGGTCCGGGGAAGCCTCGGGATTCCCTCTGCAGGCGGCGCTGTGGGGGCTCAGGGGGGACAGGTTTTGGTACTCACAGTCGTAGAGTAGTCCGGGGGTCCTCCCTGAGGTGTTGGTTCTCCACCAGCCGAGTCGGAGTCGCCGGGTGCAGTGTTGCAAGTCTCACGCTTCTTGCGGGGAGATTGCAGGGTTCTTTAAAGCTGCTTCTTTGGATAAAGTTGCAGTCTTTTTGGAGCAGGTCTGCTGTCCTCGGGAGTTTCTTGTCGTCGTCGAAGCAGGGCAGTCCTCAGAGGATTCAGAGGTCGCTGGTCCCTTTGGAAGGCGTCGCTGGAGCAGAGTTCTTTGGAAGGCAGGAGACAGGCCGGTGAGTTTCTGGAGCCAAGGCAGTTGTTGTCTTCTGGTCTTCCTCTGCAGGGGTTTTCAGCTAGGCAGTCCTTCTTGTTGTTGCAGGAATCTAATCTTCTAGGGTTCAGGGTAGCCCTTAAATACTAAATTTAAGGGCGTGTTTAGGTCTGGGGGGTTAGTAGCCAATGGCTACTAGCCCGGAGGGTGGGTACACCCTCTTTGTGCCTCCTCCCAAGGGGAGGGGGTCACAATCCTAACCCTATTGGGGGAATCCTCCATCTGCAAGATGGAGGATTTCTAAAAGTTAGAGTCACCTCAGCTCAGGACACCTTAGGGGCTGACCTGACTGGCCAGTGACTCCTCCTTGTTATTCTCATTATTTTCTCCGGCCTTGCCGCCAAAAGTGGGGGCCGGGGCCGGAGGGGGCGGGCAACTCCACTAGCTGGAGTGTCCTGCGGTGCTGTGACAAAGGGGTGAGCCTTTGAGGCTCACCGCCAGGTGTTACAGCTCCTGCCTGGGGGAGGTGTTAGCATCTCCACCCAGTGCAGGCTTTGTTACTGGCCTCAGAGTGACAAAGGCACTCTCCCCATGGGGCCAGCAACATGTCTCTAGTGTGGCAGGCTGCTGGAACTAGTCAGCCTACACAGATAGTCGGTTAAGTTTCAGGGGGCACCTCTAAGGTGCCCTCTGTGGTGTATTTTACAATAAAATGTACACTGGCATCAGTGTGCATTTATTGTGCTGAGAAGTTTGATACCAAACTTCCCAGTTTTCAGTGTAGCCATTATGGTGCTGTGGAGTTCGTGTTTGACAAACTCCCAGACCATATACTCTTATGGCTACCCTGCACTTACAATGTCTAAGGTTTTGTTTAGACACTGTAGGGGTACCATGCTCATGCACTGGTACCCTCACCTATGGTATAGTGCACCCTGCCTTAGGGCTGTAAGGCCTGCTAGAGGGGTGGCTGACCTATACTTGCATAGGCAGTGAGAGGCTGGCATGGCACCCTGAGGGGAGTGCCATGTCGACTTACTCGTTTTGTTCTCACTAGCACACACAAGCTGGCAAGCAGTGTGTCTGTGCTGAGTGAGAGGTCTCCAGGGTGGCATAAGACATGCTGCAGCCCTTAGAGACCTTCCTTGGCATCAGGGCCCTTGGTACTAGAAGTACCAGTTACAAGGGACTTATCTGGATGCCAGGGTCTGCCAATTGTGGATACAAAAGTACAGGTTAGGGAAAGAACACTGGTGCTGGGACCTGGTTAGCAGGCCTCAGCACACTTTCAATTGTAAACATAGCATCAGCAAAGGCAAAAAGTCAGGGGGCAACCATGCCAAGGAGGCATTTCCTTACAGTTATTTTCCATCACTCCGAGTACATTGAGTGATGGAAGATGGTGGTGAAACGTAGAAGGCAAAGTCAAGCAGGGACAGAGCCCTGCGGGTGGAAAACCCCACAGAAATGAGTAAGTTGCCAGTATTCTTGGTAGCCTTCATTGAAAGGTGATGTACTGATCGCCGAGAGGCAAGTGAAACAGCTTTGATTCCGGAGGTCCAAGGCAGACATCCAAACCATTTGGTGGAGAAAAACAATTTAACAAAGGAGCCCATGACCATGCGCAATACAGACTATAGCAGGAGTCACTATACCTCATGACTCAAAAGACTTTTGAACAAAAACAACTTGCAACATCACAGTCAGAGTCGAACACTAGATGGTATGGTAAGTATATGCCAAATATACATAGCTAAGACCAGCACATGCTACGTATTGGCAATTATGTTTCTTAAGAACACAGAGGTAAATAAGGGCAGTCCGCCACATATGGGCACTTTGTTTGATACTCTAAGTAGATTAAATGGGGAAACAGTTCTCTTTATCACCTTTCAGAGAGTACGAGAAAAAGTGACGCGTATAATGAGCTTAAAAAATGATAACCAGCATAAAAATATTCAGATTTTGAGGAAGCAGCAATGTGTTTAAGAAAAAGTTACTCACCTAAAATGAAATGGTTACTTACCTAAAGGAAACGTTTTAAAGTTTGAAAAAAACATTCTGGATTGATATGCAGTGGATCATTCCGCCATCTAGTGGCTGGGACGAGAAATATTGATTTTAGTCCCTTCTCTTATTTTTGTTGTGGGAATTGAGTCATCAACTGTTTGGTGGTAAGTCCTTCCCTGCATGACATCAGACATACGACCCGGAAGCTTCTTGGGCGACCCTCTTGAAGGTCTGGCTTTCTTTTCTACATGTACTACTACCTACCTCTGTTGCAATTTAGCTCATTTGGGAGAGGCAGGAAAGTCATAAAAATCTAGAAAAATCTGCAACCTGTAAAATGACTTTTAAACCCACCTATGCTTCCTAGTTAGCTTGAATGTAGTAATGTTATATGATGGTGTGCATGGACAAATGAGTGGATGCCATGCAGCTGTCGTTTATTAACATGTTAGCAATGAAAGTGCATCACTCCTTTTTTTTTCTCCTAAAGTGTGTGCTTATTTTTCCCTTCCATTGCCATTCCTGGTGTCTTGCTTTGTATCATGTCTGGACTATCCATCTTGCAATAGTCCCCTCAGTTAATGGTGAAGCCTTGTGTGCTGGGGCAAAAGAAATTAAAGGAAAATGTTACTTACCTTGCAAGCATTTGTTCATGGCATGTATGCTGTAGATTCACATGCTGTGCATACTTCTGCGACCTGCTGTTGGGCTCGGATGTGTAGAACTTTTTGTTCAAAGTCAACTTCTGGAGTGACGAGGTGTGGTGACTCCACCTATTGTAGACAATGCGCATGAGCATAGCCTACACAGTCCGATTTTTCCCTCTGGAAGGCGAAGATGTAGATGGAGCATATGAGAAGAGATGACCATGCAAAGTTAAGAATTAATTGTAAGGGTATTTGCAACTAACTTTATAAAGCCGGGAGGAGGGAAGGCACAGGTGAATCTACAAGCCCTACATGCCACGAACAGATGCTTACAGGGTATTTTCTGTTCGTGGCACGTGGAGCTGCAGATACCCATGCTGTCCACAGACTGCAAAGCAGGATGTTGCAGAAGATTGAAACAGTATGTGTAATATAGCCAGGCCAACTCTAGCTTTTTGTTAGCCAGGACATCCACACAGTAATGTTTAGTAAACGTGAGAGTAGTAGCTTCCTTACAGATGTCAGCTAGTGGAATATTCCCCAAGAAAGCCATATCATTTCCTTTTTTTTGCAAGGGGGATGATGTCTTGGAGGGAAAGGTAGGGGCCTTTTAACTTTGGCACAGCAACTTTGAATACAGTTGACAAGCCAACAAGTAACATCTTTGAAAACTGCACGCCTTGTGTGGCTTGGAGTACGACACAAAATGTGTCTCATGAAAGGGTTTTGTTCCATCCACATTATATATTAACACCGCTTTGACATCTAATGTAAAGAAGTTGTGTTCTGCTAAAGACTGGCTGTGGAAAGAAAACTGGGAACTCAGTGGTTTGATTAAGATGAAAAGTGGAAACTCTCAGAGAGAAACTTGCTGTTGGTTCTGAGGACTACCCTATCTGGATGAACCTGGAAGAAAGGCTCCTCTAAGGTGACAGTGTGTTTCTCACTGACTCGCACAAAGGAAGTAATGGCTACAAGGAAGGCAACCTTCCATAAAAGAAATTGAAAAGGGCAAGTGTGCTGCCTATTTTGTAGGGAAAACAAGCAAGGTGATGGATAGAATGCTTGAATTAATCCCAGCAACTGGCAATCACTCGGGCTGCATCCCAATCCATCGTTTTTCGCCCAGCATGGCGAACTGGTCAACTGCTCCTAGGTTGCTTGTGTTCCAGTTGAGGAGCCGGCCTGGCAGTTCTGGTTGTACTATTCCCACGAGGAGGAATGTCAAAACGGTTTTGCATACGGCTGGATCCAAACTGAGGTGGCATGGTGGGTGAAAAACAATGGATTGGGATGCTGTAAGTGCAAAGTGTTTTGCGTTTGACACCCCAAGTGCACCAGGTATGTCCAGACGTGGGTCTGGCCTCACTGTGCCACTGGAACCAACACATACCAGGCCAAAGAGCCCTAACTAGGGTGAAACCAGCCCTAGGCTGCTTGTGTTCTGGTTCGAGGAGGGGCTGCCCTGACAGTTCAGACTGGACTGTTCCCATGACAACAGGGTCAAGACTGTTCTGCATATGGCTGGGTCCAAACTGACGTGGCCAAAAAACGATGGATTGGGATGCAGCCCGAATGATATGATCAATTTAAGTATTCCATCCTTCACCTTGTTGTTTTTGCATTTGACATCCTAAGTGCATTGAATATGCATAGCTGTGGGTCCTGGACTCACTGTGCCACTGGAACCAAGCTATACCTGGTTGACGGGCCATACCTAGGGCAAAACCGGTGCTAGGTTGAGACAGGAGCTGGCCTGGCAGTTCAGGCTAGACTGTTACCATGAGGAGCAGGGTCATAGCTGATTTGCATATGGGTGGGTCCAAACTGAGGTGGCATGGTGGGCAAAAAAACAATGGATTGGGATGCGGGAGTGAGTGACTGCCAGAGGGTGAGATTAATTCAAGCACTCCATCCATCACCTTGTTGTTTTTGTATTTTGTAGGTAAGCAGCCACAGTGGTCAAATGTAACCGAATGGAGGTGGAGGCAAGGCCTGACTGTTGAAGGTGAAGGAGGTAATAGACAATGTCTTGTAATGACGGTGTGAGATGATTAATATGTTTTTGAAAGCATAAGTGCACAAACGCTTCCATTTTGGCAGCTTAGCAGGCCCTGGTAGTAGGTCTCCATGCTTTGTGGGAAATTGGACATGCATTCTATACATAGTTTGAAAACTATGACCTGGCTTTGAAGTTTGGGCATTATGCATTTTAAACGGTGGCAAAAATCCCTATATGAGGGAAGCCCCACTGCTAGAAGTAAATGAGTAGGGTCTGGGGGTGGAGTTCCCACTCGTGGACTTGTTAATACATTCTGCTAAGCAGGTTGGCTAAGTCATTGTCCAGACCCAGAACATACTGTATGACCAACTGCAGCTTTTGATGTATTGTCCACCTCCAGATGGCCTGGACTAGAGCAGATAGTTGGGGCAATGCATGCCCCCTTGCTTTTGAAGGTGAAACGTAGCCATGGTGTTGTCCGTGCGGACTAACACGCCCTTGTTGCTAATGACTGGAAAGAATACATAAAGAGCAAACTGAATAGCCAGCAATTCTAGGTGGTTGATGAGGAGGTCCTGGTGCATGGGTGTCCAAAAAGCCCTAGATTGTGTGATCTTGCAGCTGCGCTCCCCTGCTGGAGAATGAGGAGTCCACAGTGATGGTCTCCTGCAGAACTGAGTCTAGAAAGGACCGTCCCTGTAACTGGTTGTTGGCATTCCACCAGGCCAGAGAGAAATGTGTACTTCCCCAAATCAATACTAGATCCTCCCATAGACCCTCCGCCTGAGACCACTATGCTGCCAGGCACAGCTAAAAGGGATGCATGTTTAACCTTGCATGTGGCACTATTGCTGTGCAGGATGCTATCATGCCTAAGAAATACATTACTGTTCTGACCAAAAAAAAAAAAAAAAAGGTTGCAGAGTTTGGAAAGGGTTGACTCTGGGCATTCTTGGGTAAGTCTTCCCCACTGTTGAGTCTAGTGTACCCGAGGAACAGTTGTACCTAGCGGGGCTGAAGGTGAGATTTAGCTATATTTAAAGTGATGCCAAGCTTGTGAAGAAGGTATATGGTTGTTTGTGTGTGCACCAGACACTGCTGCTGCATGATTCTCTTGATCAATCAGTCGTTGAGGTAAGGGAACATGTGGATGCCAAACCGCCTGAGGTGAGCAGCTACCACAGCTAGACATTTGGTGAAGACTCTGGGGATTGCTGTGACAAAAGGCAGCACCTTAAACTGATAATGTTGTCCACTCACCACAAACTGCAGAAAAATTCGATGGGCGGAGTGTTTGGGAATATTGAAGTAAGTGTCCTTCAAGTCAAGGGCAGTCAAAGTTGCATTTCCGCAACAGAGGGACGACATCCTGAAGGTGACTATGTGGAAATGCTTCGACAGGATGTTTCTGTTGTGGGGTCGGAGGATGAGTATAGTCCTGGGGAAGCCATCTTTCTTGGGAATGAATAAGTACAGGGAGTACAACCCTCTGCCATGATGTAATGGTGGCACTGGCTCTATGGCCCCTTTTGGCAAGTAGTGCAAGAACCTCTTCTTGGAGCCGATGTTGATGTTCTGTGGATAACTTGTGGTTATGTGGAGGATTGTTGGGTGGTGTTAAAGTAAGTTCCAAACAATACCCCCTCTCCTGTATAATGTCTATAACCCACTGGTCGGAGGTAATTGCCCCCACAGGGGCAGGAACCCCTGTAGTCTGCCCCCAACAGGTGTTGGTCAGGGTAAAGAAGGAGAGTCACTGTTTTGCAGCCATAGAAGGCTAGAAATAATGCCGCAACGCAGCTATGTCTGCAGCATCCAGAGCGCAGCGAATGTGGGTGTTGGAGATTTTTTCCCCTCCTCCACCAACTCATGACACTGATTGCGGTATTGTTCTGAAAGATGTTGGATAAGATCCTCCATCTGATCCCAAGGGCTCAATCATACCAAGAGAGCAAGCCAATGGGATTAGCAATGGGCCACTGAGTGGCAGACTGCCCAACAACACGCTTGCCAGCGTCATCTATTTACTTGCTCTCCTGGTGGTGGGGGTGGGAGTGGGTGTGTCTGTGTGTGTCGGGGCATCTCCTGTACCCTGCGAGTTAGCCCTCTTCCTGGCTGAGAGACCCTTGAAGATATCCCCAGAGGTTTTAGCACACCCATCAACATGGGAGGAGTATGAGAAGGAGGAAGAGAAAGAGGAGGGTTAGTAAGACCAGGTATTAATAGAAAGGTGCCTTTGTCGTGGTGCAGAGACTTTTTGGGCGTCGGCTCCAAAAGAGGGTTGAAATCCTCCTTGAAAGTAAGTCTCCTCCTGTGAGGGAAGTAGTCCTTGGGTGGCTAGACAGGCTCGGTCATACTCCAGCCCGTGCCTGGTTGTATGTGAATCCTCTGCTTTCTGCCACAGAGACATTCCTGAAGCCATTGTAGGATGAGTTGGTTGCTTTCCTCCAATGATGGCCTCGATGGAGTTGAAGAAGGTTGGTGGCCAGAATGCAACAAGTTGGATCTTGGCTCCGAACATTTCGACTGGGAGTACGGCCCAAGAGGGTGTCTTTGAATTTGGCCCCAAAGCAGTGTTCGAGAGGCGAGGCGTCAAAGAGGACATCGATGCTGAAGGTATTGAGGACGTGGGGTCCGGTTTGGTAGTTCGTACCCACCATGGCTATGAGGCAGTGGCAGCCAGGAACCATCAGATGAGGCACAGGAGCTCGAGGCTGGTACCTCCAAACGATGGGAGATAGTGCTACTCACTGTGGTCCTTGGTAACTGATGCTGACCTCGGGCCCTATAGTCTCAACATCAGACTCTGTGTAGGGATCCTCCAATGAAAATGCCTCTTCGATTTTAGTGCCAGACTTACGTGGCTGTTGTAGGGCTTCTCCCCTTCACCGAAAATGTTGAGGGCGTCCTCTGTGTCATTGAAGCAAAGGTAGCATTATGCCCTTCGGTACTGAAGCGTTGTTTCCTTGTAGAACACAAGACACACCATGCAGGATTCTTCCCAATGATCCAGAGACAGAGACAAGTTACAGACTTCGTGCAAATCCATCCTTGGAAATTTAGCAAGTTGGCCAGAACTGAAAAGAAGTGTGTACCCTCATGGTATTCTCAGCTGCTGAACCGATGGGAGTCGTGAGAGGTAGAGTCCCGTAGTGGAGATTTGCTTGACTGGGAGAGTCGAAACAACACCCAACGGTGGAGACTGACTAACAGTGGGATTGTTTGGACCAACAAGATATGGTGTTTAGGGCCCGGTGAGAATGTGTGGCGTTGAACTGGAGCTCCAGTAGACACGTCTGGACCAGGCAGCGGAGAAAAACAATTTAACTATAGAGCGGATGCCCATGAGCATTGTCTATAAAAGGTGGAGTCACCACACCTTGTGACTTGAAAAGACTTCTTCCAACAAAAAGAATTGTACATGTCCAAGCCCAAGACAAGATGGCAGGAGTATGCATGGCATGTCAATCTATAGCACTCTATGCCACTAACAAAGAGGATTGTTTTTGTCCTTCTGACAACCAACGGATCGGCCCTTTCAGCTTGTGATTTTGATTGCTGGAAAAATGCAGGTAATGGCAGAGCTTGGTTGTCATGAAGACACAACATCGCAGAAATATAGAGCTTGGAGTCTAAAGTATTTGAATTTAAAACCCTCTTTAATGGTAAAGTCCACATTTAAGTCACAATTCGGAAAATACCACCTTTAGAAAGTTAGCATTTTCCTCTCCTACCCATTTGATGCCTGCAGCCTGCTTCCTGGGCCACATGCCTAAGTGTAGCGGGCAGTTGATCTATGTACACTGCTCTCAGACAGGGAGACAAAGGAGCATAGTTGTTGGCAGGATGGGCCATCTCTGACTTGATAAGGGGGAGGAGATGTCATCTCCTACACTAGCGTATCACACAGGCTGTGCTTGAGCATTTGCTCAAAGAGTTTGACACTAGTCTACTGTGACCCCAGACAAACTGGGGCCAGGGCAGGTAGGAAGGAAATTCCAAGCACCTCTGGGGATGGAAAACTCCAGAACCTTTGCCTGCTTCACAGTGAGCACCAGATATAAATATTTGACCCTGAAACCCAACTCTTCAGTACAATCCAATCCAAAATCCCCAAATCGATTTATGTATTTCCACTTATCACCCTGGGGGGTAGCCGGGCACTGTGAGATTATGCTGCAGGTGGAAGGGTTAGTCTTCAAAGAGCCAGATCTTGAGCTTTCTCCTGAAATCCCAAGGGTGGTTTGGTTCAAAGGTAGGTGAGTAGTTCTTTCAGAGCAGCACAGCAGTCCTCTGAGCCTTCCAGATGTCGAGAGAGAACTGGAAAGAAGGACTGCCACTCTCTTATCCTGCTACCTCAGTGAAGGACTGGACCTGCATCTTGAACTTAGGACTACCATAGTGACTCCAAGGGCTAGTTGGCTAAACTTCTGATCAGAGCTTTAGAGGCATAAAAGGCTCGAACTACCCTGAATCCATAACTTGAACTTTGTCTGCTGTGAGTTCTACTTCCAGCCCCCCCAAAGTGATGCCACCCCAGACCTGGACCCTGGGAAGTGGGCCTGAAGGTGCTCTGCCAGCTCAGATGTGGTCTGCATAGTTAACCAACACAACATAAGGCATCTCTTCGTAGCTGCATTGGAATCACAGTAGCACAATGTAATCCTGATGCGAAATCTCACAATGTAGCCCGTTGTTTCCTCAGAACTGCCACTGTGCAACATCAATGATGCAGGCTTTCTGAACGCAAGTCCCTCATCAACATCATCCTCTACGACAAGCTAGGACCCAGCACTGCAGCCCTGCAGGTTCTTCCGAACCACCAGTGTGCAACGCAGGACTTCGCATCGCAGCATCTCAGAACTGCCCCTGCATGAAGTAATCTCGACGAGGGATCTCTGAGCACTCTGCAGACCAGGATTTATGGTATTTTGGTCAGCGGGCCTAACTGGGTCCTTGTATCAGGCCCGAGCTCCATGAATGTTATCCTGAACTTGTGACTGTGTCCCCGTCTGGCTCAACCAGATAACCACAGTTGGAGCTTTTTGCTTCTATGCACTATTTTTACTTAAAACTTTGAAATTGCATATCTCTGATTCTACTGATCTGATTTTTGTCTCCAACAATTTACTACATTTTACGAAATTGGTGTGGGATTTTTCTTGTGTTGTGTTTTCACTCTGCTCCTGTTTGAAGTGATAATAAATATTTTACACATTGCCTTTAAGTTAAGCCTGATTGATTTGTGCCAAGCTACCAGTGAGTTAAGCACAGATTAATTTGGGGTGTGCTTGTGTTTCACCGTGACAGATAGTGAATGGTGTTGACTAGGGTTTCACACCCCATCCCCCCAAACTGTAACCCATTTTCCAACATCTGTCTTGTACCTTCTCCACAAGGTTGGAGAAGAATGTTTGCCTGGCTGATTGGGGTGCTATCAGGATTAGAGTCATGGGTGCTTTCTTGCACTTCTCTAGCATTGGTGGAATTAACAGGATTGGGGGAAAATGTGTTCAAGTTTACTTGACCATTGTTTCAATAGGCCATTTGCTAGTGACCAGTTGTGTGGGTGCCTGAATGCAAAGCTTTGGCATTTTGCATTCTCAAGTTGCTAAGTACGTGTGGTGTGTCACACTACTGAAAGATTCTCTTCACTATTTCTAGTTAGGCTCTCCCTCATGCAAGGCATTTGCCTATCCACGTAGCCTTTCCATTTCCTTGTTTTTCACTCCCAGTAGTTGTTTTGCTATTTATGAATAGCCTACCTCCTTATGTAAGGGTTTTGGGGCTAAGAAGACACTCTTCAATTTTAACACATTGTGTTTCAATTCCCCCTCCCCCTTTCTAGGTGTCTGATGTATAGTTTTAACCTGGACTTGGCTAAAACTTAGTTTATTATCCTTTCATTTTTAAAGGGTTTGTAGTGGTTGCTGCGGGGAAGGGGTGACACTCCTCCTCCACAGTGGAGGAACCACCACTGGTGGCTAGGGAGCATGAGTGGTATAATGGGCAAAACTCAACGCTCTGAAGTGAATCTAGAATGCTAGTGGTTTCCAAAGTAGCTGTGGTAGGAGCAGTGTGTGAGAAAGGGGGCTGATAGGTTTAACCTGGATGATTACTTTTGGATCCAATGGGGGTGTAAACAAGCTTTGGTCAGACACAGGAATACAGAGCCTAGACTCAATGAGTGTTTTAACTACTGTTCACCCATCCTCCAGTGAGAGCCGATTTTGGCAAGTTAGCGAAGTTGGAAACTGCAGAATGAGGCCACACCTGTCTTCAATACTGTGTACTTTATTTCCGTTCTTTCTTTAAAATTCCATTAAAGGATATTGAAACAAAGTGGCAGCATCCGCTTCTGAGGTCATTTTCCCAGTTATGGAAGCCAGCAGTGGCCATTTTTAACCAGCTGGAAAGGCGAGACCCAAGAGGGCACAATAAGATGTTGTGTGATCATGAACTCCCTTCAGTGGCTGAAGGTGATATATATGCGATGCGTGTAATCTAATGGCACTGGCACTCCAGGAAAAGGGAAAATCAAACATGACTACATACTATGAACTCCTTGCTGATGACGAAGAAGGTTACTCATCTGTAGATCACAAGTTTCTCAACGAGTAGCTTATGAACAACAGGTTGCTCTCCAGCTACCTCCAAGTAACTCTCCTGTGTGCAGCTCAGTGAAATAAATTAGAAGCTTTTGTATGATGATTGAGTTAATATATTTACACCAAATTTGAAAAACACGTGTTCAAGATGAAAATGAATACATGTTAAGAATTCATAAGTTGATACTTGGAGAACAATGGCTGGCTTTCCAAAATATATTTAAAGCTTATTTTTGAGTCAAAAATCAAACAGTGTTGGGGAGACTATTACTACTGTTATTAACTTTTATGGTAGGAGCTTTGCAGCTATGGTTGTTGTGTGTTACCTATGTACAGGCATTGCACACTGACAAAGCATGTTTTTCATTACCACTGGCAACTGTGAATGATGCACAGATGTGATCGCTGCTGGTAATGTTGCACACAGTGGAAATTTATATAATCCTGTCTGATGTGGCTACTATTACTTCTGTAATATTATGAGTAGCTCAGGAGTATTTTAAAAGCACACAATTAGCTCTTTTTAGAGAAACGTTTGGAGACCCGGTACATCATTTGTTCCCTTAATTGGACCAAGGAACTGAATTAGCAGTCTGTGTATCACGAGCTGACTGGAGGACGAAAGTTCGCGTTTTGTCGATTGATGGGTAAAAAGCGCAACATGGACACTTTCCACTGGTTTAAGGTGTCAAACGTGTGGTCTGGGTAACAGGAGCCGTTCTCCTCTGCAGGAGGAGCTTTAGAATGGAATATATGCACTTCGACCTCCCTGTAGAAATTTTAGCCACTAGCGGGGCGATCTGGTTAACAACGCTCGGTCGATTTGGCTTAAGGTGTAAAAATACACTACTGGTAGTTGGTAACACACCGGTAGAAAGAAAAGCATAAAATAAGCTGTGTAAAACAGTAGGTCCCTCTGGGGCCTGAAAGCTTGATAAAAAAATAAATACAGTAAGTCACACGAGTTTCCTCCTGAGAACGGATTGCCCGATGAATTACATGACATTTAAATATGAGATGTGAGTATCACAAGCTTTTATTAGCGTCAGGAAAAATTTAATATGCCACTGCGACACATGAATACAAATGTGTAAAGTCTGACTTGTGGTTGGCTCAAGCTCTAAAACTGCCCTTGACATGGCCCAGAACTGAGGATCCCAACTGACAACTTGAAGAAAATCTAAAGCGAGAGACGGCAAGGAGTGAAAAGTAGTAGTAAATCAATGCAAACAACTTACACCCCGTTGCCTTTCCATGTCCAGATGGTGGCGGGCTGGAAAACAAGAAACGGGTTGAATGATTAGGACAAGAGGTCTAGAAAGTGCAGTTAGATGCAAGGCATTTACAGTATATCTGAAAATACAGCTTCTTCTTTGAAAAGATACAGACTGTGCAAACCAAAATCAGTGGAGAGTCTGGGCAACATCCCCTTTTGAATTTCCAGGGCCCCCACCCCGGACCCTCCCCTCAATGTTTACCTCACATTCTACCGTCCTGCCTGTAGGCGTCCTCCTGCCTGTTACTCGCTCAGCCGCCCACACAACTTTCATTTTAGTCGGACCTACCTAGCTTACATCAGTCATATACTTACCCATTGGAGTCTCTGCCAGGGCCTTCAAGCAGAGCCCTACCGTCCCGCCTTTGGCCGCGTAATCCTGAAAGTTCACGCCACTACGGGAGCATGCTTGCCATGTCCAGCAATGCCTGCTGTATTACAGAAATGTGGGGAACATCTAGCAAGGTCTGCACAATTATGCACCAAACATGATACTGCCAGAAAAAGTCCACAACCAGTTCACTGAACCTGCCTCACTGAGTCACTCGACCAAGAACTTGCACATCTACTTCACTGACGTTAAGATCTCAGGTGGCAGCATAGCTAAGGTTATAAACAAAGCACTTAAAGTCATTAAATTCATGAAAATCACCTCCTACGTAAATGAAACAAAATGTCATCATCTCTACTGTACCTCTACGAATATCTAACTTACAAAGAACCACCTTCTCCACTAGACGGAATGACCATCACACCATTCCATTCAAAATAACACCCATCCACAAAGACAACATCAACACTGCTAGACATGCTCAACACAATGGTTTTCATGATCAAACTCTTAATGTACAGAAATACCCAGAGTTAGACACTGTGCAAAATACTATGGCACACACAAAATCTAACCACAAAAAACATTAAGAAATGTAAAATATGAAGGAGCAAAACACAGCACAATGAATACTACTGTCCATTCAAAACAGCATGGATGACAACAACAAAACTGAACTCTCCTTCAACACTATAACACAGAGAGTAAGTGCACTATGAGACAGGGATTGAATCAGGGTCGGACTAGGAACCCAAAGCAGCCCTGGCAATTTTGTCACACCAGCCCCCATGGGGTGAAGGGAGCAGTGAAGAGTTAGGGGCTGGGGAGCTGCAAGTGTGAAGCACTGTTGCTTTTGTTGCTGGAGGCCGATACCGCAGAACCGCTGCAAAACCAGCCCCCACCCTTCAAGCCTCCCGGGAAAATGCTTGATGCCCACTGCGGCCAGTCCAGCCCTGGAATGATACATCAACCCACTCAGCCAGCAGGCATATTGTACGAAAGTCAACAGACAGTAACCAGCAAACTGAACACTCAGAAATAATCAAGACTTCAGAAACAGCCCCACTTTCCACCTTGCACAATCTCCAGCTGGCATTCGTTGAAACCTCTATCCATTATCAACCTGATTAAAAAACATCTTGTAGTATAAACACCTACATCATATCGTCTCTCTGCTTCAGTGGCCTCTCTCCATCGTCTCCTCGTCAAAACACTCTCGCCATCTCCCCATGGACAGACTCAAATCTACCTTCAACAAACAGGCACATCGTGATCTGCCCTCTCTAACAAGACATGCCAGACTCCTATCTTCTGTGCTCTTCGCAAACATATGTAGATGGTCCTATGCTATGTAAATTTCCACATTAAAACAAAAACGAGAGGTTACAACTATTAATTAGCCAGCACTGGTGGGCCCACGGTTTGTCACGTAGGAATGAAGGAACTGATGGCATGTTTACCAAGCCCTGTTCCAAGAATTTATTTATATCTGGATGGGCCCATCCAGGCCCAACCCTCAATTTCTAGCAGGCCAGACTTTAATTAAAGCACCTGGATGCCAAGCAGATTGTAATAGTGGTTCATGTTTAATGAGGTCCCTGTAACCACACTCAAGCCTCTGCACCTTAGCACTAGGAAGACTGGCTATTTACTCCTTGCAATTTTCCCAACACCTATTTCCTTGCACACTGTGATCTTTATAACTGTTTATTTTCATGTCATTCTTTTGCTTTCATTGATTAAAAAAGTTTAAAAACCAGCAACACATTTGGAACAAAAGAAAGCAGTATTCTTGATCCCTGAGAGTTTTTCATGCCTGCCAATTGAAAAACTGGTAACTGCAGTCAAAGAGGTAACCTTCTGGGGCATTTAATACAGAGAGCCCCAGGGGCACTATTGAATTACAAAAGAGGACCACTTGTATAATGCATGTCCCATTCTACAGTATATATAAGGCACGCATTCAACAGACAGCTACATTAACGCTCTCAACCCCCCCCCCCCCCCCCCAATAGAGAAACAGCCATAACTGAGGCGCAGAAGGCCGTTTATACCCTGGGCCCAGGTGCCACTTACAACTTCTGGATCACTGGCAGGCAAACCCCTAATAACTAAAGGAAAGTGGGGGAAAAAAATCACAACGTTTGGCCTTCAACATGGAGGAAGCACTTAAAAGGGTGCTCTCTCGGTGGCCTCTTCTGCTGTGACTGAGAGGGCCAAAGGTCATGTTTGAGTGGGCCTGGAAGACCCGGCCCATCCATTAGAACAAATTTCTTTTTTTTTACTGGTTAAACTGGTGTTTACAAGTCTTCTTGAAAGTAACCTGAGATGGATGCGCAATTTTCTGTGTGAGCAGCTAAATGGTGTAACATGGCTGAATTATTACATTAAAAGATCCATTACATTAAAGTACAAAATCAGCAGCCTGCATGGTTTATGTGCTTCACATCAGGGAAGTGCCAGGCCGCCTCTATCCCTTGTGTGTACATATTTAATACCAAGAAACAAGCGGTGCAAATGCGAATCCAGAGGGGCGCCTGATTAATGCAATTATCATGTATATGTATTCTACCTATAGCCAGGTATGGTGGCTCAGTGGACTAATGCAGCTATATCACAAACCTGTGCTTGACCCTGTGGTTACAGGTTCAAACATACCTACCTACAAAAATACATATTTATAAAGCATTTATGTACACCCCCAAAAGATATCCCTTGGCTCAATGAAGCAAGGGCGCTTTAAGCTATGAAAACATCTCTAACTCTTGATCTTTCAAACAAGTGTTCAGGCTCTTCTTATTTTTTTCCTAGTACAGAGAAGAAGATGATTCCACAATTTAGGGTCAAGGACCCTAAAGGATTTTCCACCTGTGAGAAATTGGATTTTTAAATTGGGGCTTTGGTGGGGGCTGAGGGAGAAAACCCTTTTCAAGCAACAATCACAATCCCTGTCAGGGTGAACCACAACAGTCACTTAATAAACCAATGCTTAAGCCTCTGGTAGCCTTCACAAAAGCAGTCAGGCTTCATTTAGAAGCAATGTGTAAAGTATTTATACAGCACTTTAACAGTAATAAAGTGAAAACACAACAAAATAAAAATCCCACATTAATTTAGAAAAACAGAGTAAAAGTTAATACATTATTTGATACCAAAATGACAAAACCTAATCAGAAGAACCAGGGTTAGACAATTTCAACGTTTTAGGTACGTATAGCACCCAAAAGCACAAAGCACCGCTTGTTATCTGGTCGTGCTCAACCAGGGGGAAGTCAGAAGTCCACACCAACCTCGATGGAGCATGGGCCAAATACAGGGATCAGGTTAGGCTGCTGAAAAAGTTACCTTCTCAAAGACTGGGGCACAGAGTCCGGTACACGGTGGAGGAGAATGCAACAAGCACGTCACAGATAATCGTCACTGGAGCACGAACATCAGGCTGGGCACTGCGGGCAGTCATCACTGTTATGTGAAGATCATATTGGGTGTCATGGACGGCTGTTGCTAGAGCTTCGAGTTGGCAGTCACCGCAGGCTATTGATGCTGAAGCAATTCTCGCCTTGCCTGTCGTCGCTGACAGTTGCTGTAGTGTAAAGAGTTGGGTTCAATGGAGCTTTTCACTGGCAGCGGTCGTGGGTGGTGAGATCTCGGTGCAAACAGCCCATTCGCAGCTGCGAAGAGCCCAAATCTTCAGGATATGTCCACTTTAATGCCATTCAAGGGCCCAGGATCTGGGGAGGTGCCTTCTGGGGAATCAGGGACTCACTCCAGCAGAGACCAGCCGAGGTCAGGAAGGTCCAGTTGCAGCAGGTCAGCTAGGAGGTTGCGGGGAGGCCTCTGGAGCTTGTTGTGTCCCTACAGCTCAGAACAGGAGGTCAGTCAGCAGAACTTTGGAGTCACTGCCTAGGATGGAGGGAGCCGGTCCAGTCTTACTTCACATAGAGCAGGGCAAGCCTCAAGAAGCAGGGTAGTTCTCTGGGAGCAGGGCAGTCATTCTGTCGTATCCACAGTTCCAAGAGTGTACTGAAGAGTGGGTCAGAGAGTTCTATTTTCATACCTGCTACCTTTAAAGTGGAAGAAACGCCTCAGTGCTACCAAGCCCCTTCCACCATGCCCCCATCTCTCCCGCACAACAGATGGTCCTGGAATATCCTTCTTCCATACACTGGGCCCAGGCCCAGGATGACAAAAGGCTAGTGTGATGTCCTTTGGAGTGTGCTGAGGTCACTCCTTTGAAATGTCAATGGAGCTGTGCACAGCTCCACTAACCTCATCCTAACAGGATGGCTCATCCTGCCAACATCTAGTACCCCCCTTTTGTGTCGTAGCCTGGGAGGAATACACAAAGGCAAGATGCCAGCTACACCTAATGGCATGACCCAGGACACAGGCACGAAATGGTTAGGACAAGGAAATGCCAACTTACAAAAAGTGGTATATTCAGAACTGCGACCTAAAAGAACAAGTTACTTACCTACGGTAAAGCTTTTTCTGGTGGATACAATAGCTACCTGTGGATTCCTTACCTTATGAATTCACCCATGCGCCAGCATCCGGCGAAAATCTTCTTCCCAGCTCTACACGTCGACGAGGACGTCACAATTGCACGGCTCCAGGCGAATCCATCTGACGTCACCTTGTCTTTGTGAGGAATCCACAGGTAGCTATTGTATCCACCAGAAATAGCATCACCGAAGGTAAGTAACTTGTTCTTCTGATAGATACAACTACCTGTGGATTCCTCAACTTATAATAGAGTCCCAAAGTAGTACTGCACTCTGAGATGGGTGCCTGTCTGATTACACCAAGAAATCCTGCAACACAGATCGTACAAAATGGACGTCCCTCAGAGTCCAAGCAGTAATGCTTTGCGAAGGTGTGGAGGGACGCCCAAGTTACTGCCTTGCAAATATCCACCACTGGAACCCCTCTTGCCAGGGCCGAAGTAGCGGACTTAGCCCTGATGGAATGGGCTCTGATACCCTCAGGGGAACTTTCTTTGCCAATGGGTAGCAAATCCTGATACAAAGAATGACCCACCTGGAGATTGTTCTTTTATGAACTGCTCTGCCCTTCCTCTGTCCAATATACCCCACGAACAACTGGTCCTCCAGGCGGAAGTCCTTCGTCCTTTCAATATAAAAACTAGACGCCCTTTTAGAGTCCAAATGGTGGAGCCTCTCTTCTTCCTTCGAGGGGTGAGGAGGAGGGTAAAAATATGGAAGGGTAATGCTCCGCCCTATATGAAAAGGAGTGACAACGTTTGGCAGGAAAGCCGCCCTAGTTTTCAACACCACTATCTAGGAAAAACAAGGTAAAGGGGGGGTTTAACAGAAGGAGCTTGAAGCTCACTAACCCGCCTGGTTGAGGTTATAGCAATGAGAAAAACTGTTTTAAGCACCAGAAACCTTAACGGGCAAGAGTGCATGGGCTCAAAAGGTGACCCCATTAAAAAGGTTAAAACAAGATTTAGGTCCCAAAGAGTGGGAGGAAACCTATTAACTAAACCCTTCAGAAACCTAATCACAATAGGACATTTAAACAATGAGGGCTGATCCGGTAGGCAGAAAAAGGCTGACAGAGCAGCTAAATAACCCTTAACTGTAGCCACTGCACAACCCTTCTTTGCTAAATCTAAAGCAAATAATAAAAGATCGGAGATGTGGGCCTTCATAGGATCAATTTGTCTTTCTCCACACCAATCCACCAATTTTGCCCACCTGCCGGCATAAACGGTCTTAGTGGAGTGTTGCCTGGCGGGAGAGAAAAGGGACTCAGGTTGCCCCATTCAGTCTCCAGGCATGAAGGTGCAGGCTCTGGAGGTGGAGGTGTACAACCTGCCCCTGCGACTGCGAGAGGAGGTCTGCCATGAGAGGGAGACAGAGCGGAGGGCACAGCGAGAGTTGGAGAAGGTCCGTGAACCACACCGTTCTCTGCCAATCCGGGGCTATTAAAATGACCTGAGCCCGATCTTGGCAAATCTTCCTCAGAACCCGAGGAATCAAGGGTATGGGGCGAAATGCGTAAAGCAACTGGTTGCAACACGAGATCTGAAACGCATTCCCCAAAGCTTCTTGCACCGGATACTGGAGGTTGCAGAATAACGGGCAGTGCTTGTTCTCCAGAGTGGCAAACAGATCTATCACTGGAGAACCCTACAGCTGGAAGATGTGCAGGACGAGATCTGGATGGAGACGCCACTCTGGATCGGCCGGAAAATGTCGACAGAGAGTCCGCACGCACGTTGAGCACTCCACCCAGATGATTCACTATCAAGCAAATCCGATGGTCCTGAAGCCAGGACCAGAGACACAGAGCTTCTCTGCAGAGAAGATACGACCCTACGCATCCCTGCTTGATTATATACCACATCGCGGTAGTGTTGTCCGTCAGGACCTGAACTGACTGACAACAAAGGGACGGGAGGAAGGCCTTGAGAGCCAAACGTACCGCCTGCAATTCCAACAGATTTATATGAAAAGTGTGTTCCACTGGAGACCAACGACCCTTGATCTCCAGGTCCCCCAGATGAGCTCCCTACCCTAGAGTGGAAGCATCCGTCATGACTGTGGCCACAGAAGGCGGCAGTGAAAACGGCCTTCCCGGAGAAAGGTTGCTGTCCACAGCTTACCATCGTAACTCCGCTGTAGCATCTCTGGAGATTATCGACTCCTCGAGATCCCCTTTGTGCTGAAACCACTGCCTGCGGAGGCACCACTGAAGAGCCTTCATGTGCCAACGTGCATGAGTGACCAACAGAATGCAAGAAGTGAACAGACCGAGCAGACGTAAGACCTTGAGGACTGGAACCACCCCTCCATTTTGAACATTGGAATCAACGCCTGAATGTCCCGAGTCCGCTGAGGCGGAGGATAGGCCTGATTCAATGCAGTATCCAGTACTGCCCCTATGAACAGGAGGCATTGAGAGGGCTCCAGGTGAGACTTGGGTACATTTATCAAAAAACCCAGACTGAACAGCAACTGAGTTGTCATCTGCAAGTGATGCAACACAAGCTCTGGAGACTTGGCTTTGATTAACCAATCTTCCAGGTAAAGGAATCCCGATACCCCCTTCCTTCAGAGAGTTGCTGCTACCACTGCCATCACCTTCGTGAAGACTGGAGGTGCTGAAGTAAGACCAAACGGAAGGACCGCCAACTGGTAGTGTTGAGACCCTACCACAAACCGGAGATACTTCCTGTGCGACTTGAGTATAGGGATATGAAAGTAAGCATCCTTCAAGTCGACAGACACCATCCAATCCTCTCTGTTCAACGCCAGAAGTACCTTTGCCAGAGTCAGCATCTTGAATTTTTCCTGTTTAAGGAAGAAATTCTGAATCTCAGGTCTAGAATTGGTCTCAAACGACCGTCCTTCTTGGGGATCAGGAAGTATCTTGAATAACAACCCTGACCCCTTTCCTGCTCTGGAACCAACTCCACTGCACCTTTTGACAATAGGATCTGAACCTCCTGCTGCAACAACAGGAGATGGTCTTCTGAGCAAAACTAGGGACGGGGAGGGATGGGAGGAGGAAACTCCTGAAAAGGGTGAGCATATCCTTTTCTCACAATGTTTAGACTCCATGAGTCTGATGTAACTAACTCCCACTCGTGGAGAAAAATACGTAATCCTCCCCCTACAGGAGAAGTGTGGTCGATAAAGGGGAGAAAACTAGGGCTGTTGTCCTCCGGAGGAAGAGGATGATGCAGGGTGCTGCTGGGGGGCCCCTCTTGTCCGAACCCTCCCACACCCTCTAAAGGATCGATATGGTAGACTGGTAGGCTGCTGGACCGTGGACTCGGGCCTCCCACGGTATACGGCTCCACGCCCAAACTCCCTGAACCTCCGAAAAGACCTGAAAGGGGTAACAGAAGAGGCTTGCAGACCCAAAGACTTCACCGTGGCCCGACTATCTTTAAAGCGCTCTAGGGCAGAGTCTGCTTTATCACCAAACAGTTTCTCTCCATCAAAGGGCAAATCCAATAAAGTAGTCTGTACATCTGAAGAAAACCCAGAGGACAACAACCAAGCGTGCCTTCTGGTAGCAATAGATGTACCCATTGCCCTGGCCACCGAGCCCGTGGAATCAAGACCAGACTGGATTATTTGTTTTGCCGCAGCCTGAGCATCCGATTCTGTACATCCTACGGCAGGTCAGAAACCGTAGCCTTTGTGGAGTCCATCAGCGCGTGGACGTATCTACCCAGAACACAGGTAGCATTTGCAGCCTTGAGAGCCATGCTGCAAGAAGAGAAAGTCTTCTTTGCGGATTGCTCCATCCTTTTGGATTCCCTGTCTGATGGAATCACAGGGAAGGAGCCAGGAGCAGACCGTGTAGAGCAAGAGGCCTGAACAACCAGACTCTCTGGGCGGGATAGGATGTTTTGATAAAAGCCCAGGATCTCCAGGCGCCACTCTGTATCTTCGTGCTACAGATCTATTCACAGCAGGTGACGACACAGGCTTCCTCCAATGCTCTAATATGGGCTCCGTAAGAGCATCGTTGAATGGAAGCAAAGGATCCGCAGAAATTGAAGAAAGATGCAGGACCTCCGTTAAAATGTTTGTCTTAACATCTGCAGAAGGCAATGGAAGATCTAAAAAATCTGCCGCCTTCCTAATCACTGTGTGAAAGGAGGCTGCCTCCTCCGTGAACTCCCCCGGTGAAGACAAGTCCCATTCCAGGGAAGTGTCAAGCCCACTGGCCAAATCCAGCCCTTGATATTCTCCCAAGGGCTCCACAATCTCCCCCTCCTCCAACAACTGCCTTTGGTACTCTTCCTCTTCTAAGAGTCTCAAGGCCTTTCTGCGTGACCTCTAACCTTGGCGTCGACATAGAATTGGCCGACGTCGATGACACTGGCTTCAACACATGACACGGAACAGGAGAGGAAGGTTGGCTTCGGTCAAATCCATCACTCGGATGCAGCGACGGAACGGATCACAACGGCGCAGAGTACACTTGCGTTTCCACCATCTGCGTCGTCTGACGGGCCGATGAAATCAACACCATAGGCCTGGAAGACAATGTCATGGGAATCACAGGGCCTCAAGGTGACGTCATCGGCGCCGGTCCAGCACCCTAAGCCAGATTGAATGGCATAAAAGCTGTTGCCTTGTATGGAGCAGGGGGTGCCCAACGTAAATGCCAACGGATCCATGGGACCAGCCGGTGCACCAGCAGGGGCCATCGCGTTGAACATCGAGAACATGGCATTAAAAAATGCCGCAGGATCCGCTCCCGGAGCCGGGAAGGCAGATACCACTGATCTCCACATTGCACCTGTGCTTACTGAACATTGGAATCATGAGCAGCAGGTGAAAATCGAGGACTGCCCGGAGGTGCCACTACCTCAAAGACTGACAGCGCTGGATTAGCCTCAGGGCTCTGAGGCTGTGGAGTCACCGTCTGACTCACCTCCCAAGTCGCACGGCGCCTATGAGATGGAGACCTTGTTCTTGACTGTCTCAGAGCCAAATGATGCCGAGAGTCATGACAACGACGTTTCTTATGTCTCTTCGAAGAAGCATGGGAAGAGGATCTACGATGGCTCTTATGCCCCTTCTTCGCCTTGGCCAAAGAGTTTAGCCTCTCTTTCCTTCAAAGCCTTAGTATTCATGCTATGGCAAGAGACACTCCTCGACGTCATGCTTAGAGCTCAGACACCAAAGGCAATCGTCATGAGGGTCAGTAACCGACATGCGACACCCGCACGCTCGACATGGCTTGAATCCCAACTTCCTAGGAGGAGACATTGTAACTAGAAACTGGACAGAAACTAGCAACAAGATAGAACACCTCCAACAGTAGCGAGAGCTAGGAGAAAACAGTTAGCGTCAAAGGCACGGAAAAAAGGGAACTGACGTCAGCACGCCAGCGAGGACCTTTTATTGGCACGGTGACGTCAGACGGAGTCGTGTGGAGCCGTGCAACTGTAACGTCCTCATCGACGTTGAGAGCTGGGAAGAAGATTTTCAGTCGGATGCTGGCGCATGGGTGAATTATAAGGTGAGGAATCCACAGGGAGTTGTACCCATCAGAATTCAACTTTACCTTCAAGGAGGGTTTTAAATCACAATTTGAGAGTAAACACTGCATTTATACCAGCTCCCTGACAACAGTCATAACTTATTACATTTAATGAGGTGACCCCAGTCATATCCTATGGGACAGGTAGGCCTTGCAATAGTAACAAGCATTTGCAATGCAATAGGTCTCTTATTTTCTCAAGTTAGAGCTACTGGCATTGTAAATTTATAACCGGACTTTTCTTGCCACAAACTGGTCATTGCTGCCTCAGAATTTTGCCTTTTCCTGCCATATAATTCTAGTGGCCCTGCATAAAACTAAAGCACATCCATGTACCTTCTTCCTCTATCTGCAGCAAAAAATAAAAATGTTGCTATTTAGCAGCGTTTAATTGGGCAAAGCTTAATTGAAGTATGCTAACGTTGTGTTTACTGAAGGCAAATATGCACTTAACAAAATACACGATTTCCACTTAAAAACTACAGTCGAACCACGGATCACATTGGCCACACAGAAAATAAATATTTTTTAAAAGCCAATGACTGCATATTAATACAATTGTGTCTTTTAATATTTATGTTTACATGTTGTTTTACTGGTGTGTCTCACGTGGTGTTTGGCTGCAATTTACACTAAGTGTGATTCACTCCACAAAGTTTTATAGCATCTGATAACATCACTGTCTACAGAGCAAGCCAGCCAGCCAGCCATTTACACTCTTTCATCTGGGTGATGCTGGCCTCTCACGAACACATGCTAATGTTTCTGCTCTGTGTTTTTGTTTTTCACGTTAAACTCTTGCCTGCCCAGCAGTCTTTTTTACATTAATTTGCTGTATTTCACAGTGTTTATGAGTAGAGAGTGACTCATGTGCTTGTGTTCAAAAAGGTTTTCTACAACATGATAACATCTTGCTGTTTAAACTTCCAGCCTGGCAGCTTGTTTATAGTTAGGAGTGAAAGGACATTTTCAGATGTTAAAGTCTGCATTTCTAAAAAATTTATCTTTATTTTGCCCAAAGTAAATCAGTGAGGCAGAAAAATAACTGAAAGCCCTTTAACAAAAATTGTTTGTGGCCTGCATCGGAACAAACCTGCTCAAATTAAGCACTGCTAGCATAATAAGTGTGCCTTTTTTAGATCCAGCTGTTACTCTACACAGAAGGATGATTTATTTTAGCGAAGCCATAAGCTTTATATTTTTAGCTTTGGAAACCAACAATTGTCTTGTTAGCATACACGAAAAATATGTTTTTTCTAGGTTCAGCTGTCACACTGCATTCAATCTTCAAATGTTAAAAATAACTCTGGGGATCAATGTTATTTCTGGAGAGAGAACGTACTTTTCTCTAGTGGAAGCTTGAACTAATTATAAGGTGACACAGAGGGTTAATGTGCCCGCTGCGAAGAACATGAATTAGGCTGATCAGAACTAGCAGCTACTGTAATAAGCCCATATGAAAGGCGATATTTACGGATTATGGGGATTGTGTTTGTTAAAGCTCCTTTCCCCATCGGAGCTGTTTCTGAAAGCGATTGAAACCAAGGGCCAGCTCAGTCCCTTCGCTCCTGATAGACAGGGAGGATTTTGGGTTTGTGTGCCATTTCTAAGCAGTACCATAGTACCCTAATAGTGAGAAACAAAAACATGAGCTGCTCAGAATGAAATATTCCAAAAACACAGGCTGATCGGCCTGTGCCCTTAAAACCCAGGCTGTTGTGAGAGGAAGAAAGTGCATAAAAAAGAAATAAGTACAACACGCACCAAAGACATGATCAGTAAACAACTAATAAAACAAGGAACCCCACGTCAGCTGTGCATTGTGAACTCTAGTTATGCGGGTGATAGCACAGGCTCCCCTTCTCTCCGAGCAGATCAGGTGGCCCGGTCTAGCACAATTGCAAACCACAATTGCCTTGAGCCTTATTTAAAGTTGTGCATGCTCTCAACTTGTGTCATTTGTTTTGAGTTTAAGAACTGTAAAGGGCTAGTGTTAGTTTCAGCCAGAATTGCAAAGCTATTCTTCTAAAAATGCAGGTAGAAGATCTGTCTCTGTTATTAAGACATTCTGTGTAACAACGGTCCATGGCACTTTACTTGTCAGTTAAATATGTTTTTATACCAGTATGGACACAAAGGAATGTGTTCTGCATCCCAAAGTGTCCGAGTTTGCAACAAGGCAGTCTGCAATGGAAGAGGGGAGCAAAACGGACAGAAGCCCTTCGTTTTACTTTACTGCTTACATGAAGTACCTCTTCCCTTACTGTTGTCAGAAAAGGAAACTGAATATACATGTGTACATGTATATTTACGTATTTATATAAGTACATATGATGCAGTGTACAATGACTACATCCATTTACACATAGAATGACATATAAATGTCGGGTAGAATCTAGTTCAGAACTGATTTTTTTGTCTCGGTATAAAAACAGACGATGCCTATTCTTCCACTGCTTGTAGGTAGTTGCTAGTAGCTTGCAGGTTCAGCATCAATCAACACGTTATTGAAGAACATAGCAGCAGGCTTTTAATACGAAAACACGTGGCCCGTTGAACTACTTCAGAGTTCCTACTCTGGCATAGCTTGAAACTGCTTTCTGTTTTTAAAGTGTTCCTGTGCCTCCTGTCTCTCAACCGAGCAGGGTTGCATTCCTTTTAGATAAGACTGTCTGGGGCAACCAGCACACGGATGCCAGCCAACATAATTAAAGTACTAGAAAAGCCGAAGCTACTTAACTCTAAACAACATTCAACCCTAATTTTAAACATTCCACTTTTACAAAGTCAGTCAACTCTAGAATGCCATTAAACCGCGCTTTATAGACACTGCCACTGGCCCAATAAACATCAGAAGATGAACAAATGCAATGAATTATAAACGGTTACCTTCGCTAGATGATCGTTAATCTCTGTTACAGCAACAGCTATGCTGCTCTGGCACATAGTTTTCTATGCAGACATACTACAAATACTGCACTTGCAATAGGCAGAAACAAATATGAATTGTTGCTCAAGGGCTGCAGAGAGCATTGTCGGAGATATTTACTCCGTCATGCAAAATACTGAGTAATTTAAAAAGTAATTATGGCAGGTAGAAAGTGAACAGACATCCCGAACAACCGAAATTAGGAGGCGTTCCTCAAGTAATATTTATTCTTACCACCCATGTTATTGTTGTTAGGTCCTGGGGGTCTACTTCCCTTTGTTCCTTCTGCAGCATAGCAGGCACCTCCAAGCCCCATGGCAGAAATACAATCTGAAGGCTTAGCCACACAAAAAGGAGTTTAATAGTCTAGCTCTTGAGGTATCTTGTTTAAAAAAAAAAAAAAAGACAAAAGGGTTAAAATAAGTAGGGGGTTCTGGATCCAACCACTAAATGGCAGAATATCCACAGCATGTGAATTTAGAAGAGATTCATGGGGCAAAACTGCACGCAGCCTACAATGGCAGGCCTGAGACTTTTTAAAATAGCTACTTAAGTGGGTAGCCCCGCTAGTAGAACTTAATTTACAGGCCATGGGTACATGCAGTACCACTTTAATAAGACTTATAAGTACAATAAATTTGCCAATCGGATGTCCTAAGGCCAATAAAAACGTTTTCAGCAAAACAGAAGGGGGGAAGGCAAGATCTTTGGGGGAAAATCACCAAAGTCTGTCCGGTCCAACAACCTCCATCTCAGTTTGCGGTTAGCAATATATCTAGTACCTTACTGAACCACGTATGAAGGTTGGGCCAGATAAAAATTCTTATGCAAAATGCAAGGAGTTTTAAATACGATTTTCTTTTTGATAGGAAGCAAATGTAGCAGTTTAAATGTATCAGCTATTGGTAAACAATACCAATATTAACAAGCATTTACAATGCATCGGGTCTCGCGTTTGCTCGTGTTAGAGCCGATCGCGTTGTAAACTCCTAACCCGACTTTTCACCTATCGGGCAAAAGTGCATTTATGCATGTAACCCGAAAAAGTTAAATCAAGTAGGTAAAGCGCTCGACTTCTGCCAAGCGAGATCGGGCTCGTAAATTAGTTTAAAAAAAAGTCCACGAGCCCGATGGAAAACACCGAGCCTCGCATGTTTTCTGTACTTGGTCGCTGCGCTCGAGGAGGGCTTGCCACCGGAAAAGGCATGACATATTTGCGTGCCTCGACTAATGAAAGCAAGCCGATTTAATTAGGGAAGCCCACGAACCAATAAAAAGCACTGACGTGAAGTTGACAGGGCTCGGAGCCCTTTTCTAAATACATAAGAGTCTTCCTGCTATACGCATGCGCGAGCGCATGCAAAGCAGGCTCGACCCTAAAAATGGACTTAGCTGTGGCGTTCTGTTTGTACTGGAATGTTAGAAGATTTTTCGTATTAAGGGTCAAACATGTGCTCCAGCAATCCACTCCAGAGTACATGAAGGCATACATAATAGTGTGAGCCAAAGTAAACATAGGAAAAGTTCAGTTTTTCAGTATGAGTCTGTAGGAAAGGGCTCCTTTGGAATGGTTACACCCACACATTTTGCCTGATGTTCATGCTAACTTGACTGAGTGTATGCTGGGATCCTGCTAATCAGGCCCCAGCAGCAGTGTTCTTTCCCTAAACTGCACCATTGTTTCCAAAATTGGAACACCCCTGGCACACAGCTAAGTCCCTTGCAGAAGGTACCAGTGGTACCAAGGGCTCTGTGGCCAGGGAGGGTCCCTAAGGGCTGCCGCATGCATTATGCCACTCTAAGGGACCCTTCACCAAACATGCACGCTGACATTGCAGCTTGTGTGTGCTAATGGTGAGAAAAAGGTAAAGTCGACATGGCATCCTACTCTGGGTTTCATGCCTACAAACCACTGCTTGTGGCATAGGTAAGTCACCCCTCTAGCAGGCCTTACAGCCCTAAGGCAGGGTGCACTATACCACAGGTGGGGGCATAGCGGCACGAGCAATATGCTCCTACAATGTCTAAGTCCATGCCATGTGGCCATATTAAGTACATGGGCTGGGAGTTTGTCATTATGAACTTCACAGCTCCATGATGGCTTCACTGAAGACTGGGAAGTTTAATATCAAACTTCTCAGCACAATAAATCCACACTGATGCCAGTGTTGAATTTATTGTAAAATGCACACAGAAGGCATCTTATAGATGCCCCCTGTATTTCACCCAACCCTTTAGTGTAAGGCTGACCAGTCTGTGCCAGCCTGCCACTAACAGACAAGTTCCAGACCCAATGGCTGGGAGCCTTTGAGCTCGCTGGGGTAAGGATAAATGCCTGCTCTGGGTGGAGGTACATGCTTGCAAACTATTTCTTTCCAAGTGCCCCAGTCTCTATAGGATTCCATTAAAAACCCAACACCAACTTTGACCTCTGCACCCAGCTGAACATGTGTTGGTGCGCTTTTGGGGTCAACATGAACCTTGACCTGTTGACATCCTAACCCCCGAACACTGGCAACTCAAGTTGAGTACTTACCTGTAAACTGTGTTAACAGTTTTCCTCCCCTAGGACTGCAGTGTTTTGTGTGGAAAATTGCATACTTTTGAAATAGATAAGTGTTACTTGTAAACTGTTTTACATGCAAAACCTAAACAAAGAACATATGATATATAAGCGTGATAAAAACTTACAACTGTACTTACCTGCAGCAAACAGAGATCTTTCGGTTCTAGAAATAAAGTAACAAAGTATATTTTTGCTATATAAAAACATTGGCCTGGAGTCAGTCACTGAGTATGTGCCTCATTTCTTGACTGTGTGTGTACAACAAATGTTTTGCACTACCCTCTGATAAGCCTAACTGCTCAACCACACTACCACAAAAAAGGGCATTAGTATTACCTACTTTAGCCTCTGTTAAGACTATGGGGATCCACAGGACTCTGTGCATACCATACCTAATTTTGGTATAGTATATACAGAGCCAGCTTCCTATACGGTCTACTTGATTTCGTCTCATAAAGCCTATAAAGTAACACTGAGTTGGGTAACAAACATGTTTTATCTGCCAACAGGCCCTTTGATGTGAATGTGCGCATTACTGGGTAGGTTGTACACAATGTGCAAGATTTCCTTAATCATCTTTGCGAATTGATACTAAGCTACAAAGATCTGGGTGGGACTGCACAATATAAGCTAGAAGTCGTTGTCAAGTCCTGCTTCCTCTTTTACATATAGTGGTCATTTTACTGACTCATTTTGAGATATGGGGACTGGATTTTGGGGGCCCTAAATCACAGCACTCTCACTCCCACCCACCCCACCTCGTCCACGGCTCTAAAAATGAACAGGATTTAATATGCATAAATAGCTGTGGAAATGGTAGAGTGCAGCATAGTTTGCGAGAAAGGAGCTGCTTTAACAGATGACAGCTGGACAACAGATAAGGGAATCTTTTGAAAATCTCCACCAATGTGTGGGGGATCCCAGAAAAAGCTTGCAACTGGTTCCCTCTTCCTTTACTTTTTATAATTTATGCCTAACAGAGTGTAGAACTAAATCTCACAAAAGAACAACATGCAATCTCTGAAGCTTATTTTCCTCATTAAGAAAAAAAGAGGACTTAATAAATGGAAAGGCAGTCACTGGCCCACTTTGGGAACCTTCCATTGTAATTGTGAATGGACAGAACAGAAAGCCCAACCAGAGCAAACAGTGAAACAACAGCAAGAGAGCAGAACAGAATAAGAAAGCCAGCAAGAAGATAGCAGGCTGCTAGCCAAACAGGTTTATCACAGTATCTTTGCCAACCATATACTCTACAAATCTCACTAATGAGTACATTTACGGTGTTAATGCTCTACAGCCATATAACTACATCATGAAAAGATGCTCCCCATAAGCCCTTATGATGTATCTACATGTCAACTTGCATTGACACCAAAGTCCTGCACCCATTTTAAAAAAAAATGTTTTGTCACCTCCCCACTTCTTTTGGTGGTGGGGCAACGGGAGAGAGTCTGCTGGTAGTAGATCCCTTCTGGGCTCCTTCCCAGACAAGAGCATGCGTCAAACGCACATCTAAAGATCCCAAAAAAATTCTGAACCCTTCCCAGATCCCTCCCCTGTATTGGACAAGTAGACATGACTCCTAGGTGTAGAGAGGGATATAGAGAGAGGATGGGAGTAGTGTAGCCATCACAGCCAGCACCTGCTCCATAGCCATGCTCACAGGCCCTCTCCTGTTTTTCTGGATTTAGCGATAGAGGGTGGTACGACAGACCAGATCCTCTTACTCCCTCCTCAAGCCCACTAACAGAAGACATTGGACTGGAAGGATAAGAACTAGTTTTTTTTTTACTACTGCTTCCAATCCCTTCGTTATGTTTAAGTAATTTTGTTGCTGCTGGCAGCTCCTTTTCACAAATGGACAGAGAAGCATTGTGAGAGGAAATAGCAATGTGTCTGTGCCCTTACAAGGAGCTGTGTCTCTGTGACCCAGCAAGGAGCTAGTCAGGGTGAGGAAGGTCTGGCATCCAGTGACAAACCTTAAGATGTGTTCAGATTGAAAGGATATGGTTGTGGTAGGTTACAAACGACCTATGGGTGAAAAGTGGACCAAAAGACTGGTACCTTTAAAAGTTTTGCTATTAGTTGCATTTGAATTTTCCTGAATGCAGTACACCAAATTAAATGCCTACCAGTACCCCAAACTCATTTATGTCTGGCTCCCCTCCATTCCACCACCCCAACACAGAGAGAAGTAGGTCAAGCACTAGCAATGGTGTTTTTCAGCATGAGGAAGGCAAAGGAATTACAATGTTTTGGGGAAAATTACTGGAAATTTTACAAATGCCATGTTCAACATATTGTCCCGGCTAGCTAATCAGGTTAACATCAGCCTGTAGCACTACACACATTTGATTGTACAGAATTTGAACATATATAGTTTATAGACTTCCCATACAGTCCTGGCTTTGATATCTGCCATCAAATGAACAGTGCATCATAAACACTGATTCTCGTATTAATTAGTGATCTGCACCAAAGTTACATTAAGTGATTGTGCAGACCACATCCCACGGGAAAATCCACATACATTAGGTATTTACAGCCTCTGGATCATTCGATGATCTTTGTTTGTTCAGAAATTAATTGAGAAATTAAATAAAATATAAAGCTGCTTAGTTAAAAAAAAAAAAAAAGTTTCCACATTTTTCACGATGTTTTCACGGTGCACAAATCTATCGATACAGAGGTTGTATTAATGCATTGCCCTGAGTGCACTGGAGAAAAACTGTTTGCCCAAAGATTTACCAATGTTTAAACAACTAGGTGTGAGAACACCTCTGCAGTGAAATGGCCTACAAGGAGGACTGCAGTAGCCTATTTTCCCTTGCAGAACAGGGGCCGTCTACAACATAGTAACAAGTTATTTTACAGAATTTCATCGCGATGGCTATGGCTTCCTTAGATGTTTTCACCACTGTGTAAACAGAAGCAGAATCCATAAAAATTATTTTCTTTGCCCTCGGACAGGTAAAAGCAGAGCTGGCTTCACTTCAAGGGTGTAAATGGACCTTTTCATCTGAGAAGGTATTTTATGCATTTTTGGCGGAAATGATAGATTAATTTATGCGCAAATTGAATTTATATACAAATCGAACTGTCCTGTATGTTACTATTTCTATACCCAGTAGGGACTGCCTTCCAATAAATATATCATAAATCCGATTAGCACAAGGACTCAAAGGGCAGGCAAAGATTTTGACAAAACAATATTCAACTTCCAAAGACAGGCTGTCTTCTCACTGGTGAAAATGCAACTCAATACCCTCTATGAGCTGGTAATCAGTACAACTTAAAACGTTTGAAAACTACTCCTCTTCCTCCACTTAAGGGCAGTGACGGTCCTTAAGTGAACCTTTACCCAGATAGGTACACACCGTGGGGTTTGACAGACTTTCCTAACACCAGATGCGTAATGCTCTGCACCTGAATGTGTAAACTGCTCTGGTCCAAGGATGTTTTGCCTCCTGCAGAGCATTCATAAGGTCTGGTGGTAAATGCAAACTCTCTTGCTGGTAGTATCCCATACTGCCAGTATTTAATACCCACACCCAGTGACTGCAGGGTGTGATGGAGGATCTTGCCTTGTGCCCTATGAATGAGATCAAGTCTCAAAGGAACTTTACAGCGTGCTTTTGTGAGCTGCCATTATCTACTGCTACTCGGTGGCAATCAGGATCATTTTACTTGGCATGCTACAATTTGATTAGCTCTTTTGGCATCAGATGTATTGATGGGTACATGTTGTAAACACATTTTCAGCTACAAGAGGCTTTTTCATGTGATGGAAAATATGGCTTAGAGCTCTTGCAGGTGACCAATGGTGACTTTAAGGTACCGACTTGTTCATACTACAACTGTGGAAGGTAAATTAATGTTATGTATGACAACTTCCCGATTAAGTAACCAAAGAATCTCGTGCCTTCCTGATGTTGCCAATTAGAATCAGTAAAGACATGACTGTCGAAACACTGATAAAACACTTCAGTGCCTGGTAAAATGCGTTTAACTCCCAATATACCTATACTATAAAAACTTTTTTTTCAGAGACCATTTTCACTCAAGTAAGATTCCCAAAGAGATACGAAGACCTCTTCACTAGGAACTGGCACAGTCAATGTCGCTGTCTACCAAGTGAAAGATAGCAAATCTGCCTCGAAGACTGGTTGTTTTTGTAATGCATGAAGTACATACTCCAAACAATCCCTACATTCTTATGCAGAGGTATTGGATCTTGCAAGTAGGCTAAGAAAATAAAGATGGACAGAGACAAAATTTGACAAGTCATTGGTAAAAGTCTGGAATACGGCCCCCTCTCCCCCCAAAAAAGGGAAAACACACACATTTCTTCCAAATGAAACAAATATACCTGCGGTTGAGGATAACCCCTTGCTTGGATTGTATCTATGCCATTCTCTGCACTATAGTTGGCATTTATTTGTAATCACTGATTGAAGTTTCAAAATTTGTATAACACTTGCTGCCTTACAAATGTCTTGTTGCACTTTCATGTAGATTTGGTCTTTTAGCAGTCATCTAGATGTGTGATGATGACTCTAGATTTCTCTTAACATTCCGGACATTTCACCTTTCCCATGTTTCTGGTCCACAGCAGACATATAATCCCCAAGAATGGGGGTACAGAAGAATCGTGCACAGAGATAGCATCTAGACTTCTTTAAGCCTTTTTGATAATGGAAGTAAAATCCCTTGCTCCATATTCCCTTGAGCACTCAGACAGCTCTGTTCTTACAGGTCCCAAATGGCCACCAGATTAGTCGTACTGATATGAGCTTCTGCCTCAGAACCAGCTAAAACACAAACATTTCTAATGAGAGGGCGCAATGAAAGAATCTCTGGTGCTTCCTCATTTATGAGATCTGGTGGCTGCCTTATTGGCAATCACCAGGAAATTGCAGTTCTAGGAGCTGAAAAAGTGAGCTAAGACTAGCCACCCTTCATACATGGCTTCAAGTGTTGGGTGCAGCACTCCACTTTCCTTTCATAGACAGAAGACGCTTACTTGGGAGAGGTTGCAATTTCCCTCTGAAGAGGGAGTAAATCCAAGACCAAAACGTGGCAGAGCTAATATTGAGCCTCTACGATAACCTAACCTTGGAGACTTCACTTGACCAATTGTAAAGCCCTCTAAATCATAGCTGTTTGGTGAAAGGTATAGGTGAGCAACCAACTTCAATAAACGATCAGGATACCCCCAAGGGACTGTGGTCTCCATCTACTCAGGAGAAGCACAGATTCTCATCTTGAAATCAAATGGACTGTACGAGCGTCAATAGCAAGACAGCTTGAGGCCTTGAAAGTGGAGTTAGACTGCTATAGGGATGCCCAATGTGTGCAGGGAGTATATGTAGTAGCACAGGTTGCTTGCTTTGATGGTGATGACCTACACATTGTCCAGCAGAAACAAGCAATGATGGATCACCCATTTCCTCAAGTCTATTTACCTTATATTTTTACAATGAAAACTGCTTTGGCTGTATGTATTGCAACCAATCCGGATCTCACCACTGGAAAGAAGGTTTTTATCACCAAGGAAACTTGTTTCCTACTATGTGTGTAAGTGGAAGATCTAATCTGTGCTGCTCCCTCAAGGTACCAATGGTGTTTCCTGCAGTTAAGCCCCTACCAGTGCTCTGAAGAGTTGGTTGTGAAAGAGCGGTCAGCAGAGGGGCACAACATTAAACGTTTGGGAGCGTGTGCCCACCGTGTGAAGGGTGAGAACAAAGAGTTAGGACTGGAAAAGGCTTGAACTGTTGCTTCAGAATCAGGTCCAATCCTCTGCCGGAAGAAGCTGCATAAGCACATGTGGAGCCTGGCAGAAGGGGCCACTCCTAGACACAATGTTTGCAGTCTTGGAAGTCGTAGGAATCCCTATAGAGAGAGTTTTAATATACTACCCAACTGTCCCTATGAACTCAATCTTTCAGGAAGGCACAAAGAAGGATTTTTGGCCTTTCCCCAAATAACTGTCGCTCTGACTTCTGTTTAAAGTCTGAAGAGGAGGAGGCACCAAATGGAGCATTTGAGTGGAAGCTGCACTATTCTTGAAGGACTTGAAGGGTTTTTCCAACCAGGAAGAGAAAGAGTAATCTTGGTGGTGGAGTTTGATGGCACGCAGCATTTTGGACTTGCACACCCATCTTCTGCTGCTTTAGGGTGTTTCATTTGTGGGATCGAACACACTTTTTCCATTAAGTGGGAAGTTAATTACCTTTTTTACTTGTACACAGGCTTAAGGTTCCAAGACTTCAGTCAAACTTGCCAGAGGATGGACAGACCAGAGTTCAAGTCCCTCGCATGCATGGATTGTTCATGTAGTGACAAGTAATGTAACGTTAGAACACTTCCAATGATGTGCAGTTCTCTACCAACAGGTCCAAGGGATGAAACTTAACACAATATTCTTGGTCCCAACAAACGGGAGAAGGTTTCTCAGTATGTGATAGCTTTTTTAGGCATGTCCTCAAACTCGCCAGAGGTGTCTAAGGTAGGAGATATTAGCAATGAAACTGTGGTAAGGTTTTAGGATTTAATATTTCAAAGGGAACACAATCCATAAAGAAAAATAATGGATTTAAGTTACTTCTAGGAACCTGGAATGGTTTCTTAAGGCAAGGGGTTTTGTTCATGAAAACAATTATTGCATCACGCTGAAGCCAATGGTATGTTTGAGAGATTTAACAGGACCTTAATAAATTGTATGTAACTGACCGAAAGTACTGGTAGGGGTTGATACAAACAAAGTGAATGAAAATGGGGAAGCCTCTGGTTGACCCCATAATCTAATATGAGAAGAGTTCACTCTGAGATCTTTAGAGGCTCTAGGGTAGACATGAATATGGGCGAAACAGTGATGGTAAAAACACTAGAACAAGTAAGCAGGGATCTGTAATGATATGTGAGTTTTGACCACTGACTCCATGTTGCACTTAGCCTAGCAGCACACCATCACATTAGTGACCACAAGCTTCATTTTGACTATTGACTTTATTTTAGCATAAGCCACTGCCACATTAAAAGCTGCAAGTAGTTTTCCACATTTTACAATGTGCACTAGATGTAGTTAGTTGATTATGAATGTAAATGTGTGTGAAAAAGTGAGGTCCACCAGTATCACAGGAAAATAAATATTTATTAAGTACATTAACATAGAGGAAACGTCCCAACCAAGCCTGCTGCTAGTGACCAACAGATCTTGCATCATTCCACCTTTAATTAGGTTTTAACTCTACATTCTAAATTATATGCCTTCCACCACACCACTTAGAGGTGTGCTTCAGACATTGTGTTTTGCCTGGCAGGCAAGATACCACGCAAGACACCGCAATGTTTCCACTATCTTTGTAAACCAAACCCTTGAAAAAACCATCAAGGAAGAGACTGTCAATTGGAGAGAGGAGCAGGACTTAGAATTTAACTAAATAAAGAAACCAAATGGTTATCTGACCTGAACAGAAAAGTGATGAATAGGACACTTAAGTTAATTTCAGCCACTGGTAATTACTTAAGGTCAGTCTGAGCTGCCAAGTCAGGTCCTCTCTGAACAGGAGCACAAGCAATCTAAGGCCAATTTCCCTGCACTTGGGGCTCTTCAGATGGATTCAGCCTTATTCCAGTGGCACATTGAGCAAGGGACCCATATTTGGGCATAGCTATTCGATTTAGGGCGTCACACTGAACTGAACAAAAAAAGCGAGTGGTATGCTTGAATTAAACTCAGCCACTGGCAATTACAGAGCTGCATCCCACTCCATAATTTTGTTTACCCTGCCCCCACAAATGAGACCCAGCCATATGCAAAAGAGCCTTTATTCAGTAGTTGTGAGGTTGATAAACTTTCTGGATTAACAGGTTGTGAATTATTCCACCATGTAGTGGTTGAGCCGGGAATGGTAGACTGGTCTTTCTTTTTTGTTGTGGGGTTGTTTGCTATTCATTCCCTAGTGTGTCCCAGAAGCCCCTGTACGTGATTTCTAACTTTCAGATTATTTTTCTCCCTTGGAGACCTTATTGAACCTTTTGGGCTTCTTGCATGTTATATAAACAGAACACTCATTTCTGGGGAGGTAGCAGAGCCACATGTGAATCTAAAAAACTCTAAGCTGCAAAAATACTCCTACAGGTGCAGTAAGCATTGTATTTTGAAGTGTGAATCTTTTCTAGATTCACCAGCTGTGTATTTCATTGATTTTGCAGCAATTTCCTCCGCACAGGGGTGGGGGTGGGGGGTTTGAAGAAGAAGTGTTGAAATGAGTTTGTGATTGCAAACAGGTGTTTAATACTTTCTGCCTCACCTGTGCGTCTCTGCTGACTTGAATGTCCAAATAGGGTTTGGTGAAGTTGTGTATGGATGACCAATTAGCTGCTATGCAGATATTATAAATGGAAATGTTCACCGAAAAGGAAAGGGTTGCCACTTTTTTCCCACATTCCTCTTCTAAAAAATACTCCTGCTTTTTTGTAGTATGTCTGTATTGTCTATCTTGCGATAATCCCATTGGTAATCGGCGAGCTTTTGTTTGCTGGTGCAAAGGAGAAAAACAACTAACTCCCTTTCCCGAGTTGTCTAGTTTCTTGCAGGCAGTACTGTCCTCCGTAAATCTAATGTGTGAAGGGCTCTGTGTGTCTTTGGCTGCTGAGAGAATCCCAGCAGCTGGATGGTTTGGTTAATGTGGAAGCGTGATGGTGCCCTTCTTTTCACTCTTTGAGGAATCTTTTGATGGCTGGTGTATTGAGGAAGCTTCTATCCATGGGTCTCCCCTTGTGAAAGCCACTATGGCCGACAAGTGGATCTTAAGTGATGTGTAGGTGAGATGCTTACCTAGAAGGTGAGTTGAGTATCCAACAGCAGCAGTTTTGTTTTACCCTTCCTTGTTGAAGGACATTTCTCTTCCACTTTGCGACAGGGTGGCATTTGCTTGGCCTTCTTGCTTTCCTTAGGACTTCCAAGACTCTCCGTGGCACCATGTTTCTCTGTGAGAGCTCCAGATATCTAAAATTTAAGTCCTCAAGAGCGAGGCTGGTTCTGTTCAGAGGACGTGTCTCTTTTGCATTGTTGGCAGGTTTTGGGATGCATATATGGTAACATTCGCTGAAGGAGTAGGCAGTGTGAAATGCTAGACTACAACTACGCTACTCTTCTTCCACCTGTGTCCTTCTGTACATTCTCTGAAATAATCACTAGATTTTCCCAATGTCCGGTTGCTGGTGACCACTGGCTCTGTAGCCACTCCTAGATTGGTCTCATGTGGAGTCTCCCATGAGGAATTAGTAAAATGCATGAGGCCATCATGCCCATAAATCCCTGAACTGTCCTCACTGTCAGAAATTGCCCCTTCTGATAGAGGCACGTTTTCTCCATCAACAACAAGATCCTTTAGGCTGTGGGGAATGTTTTGGCATTCCTGGAATAGAGTCCTGTTTCAAGAAGTGTCTTATCCTTCTTTGGTATCAGCAGTGGCGTTTTTTCTATTTGGGCTCCAGGCCTCCACCAGCCATCAGAGACTGTCCAGGGCTGGTGAAACCCCCACTCCTGGCCTCAGACCTCTGGCATGTCTCAGTGCCTCCCAATCTGCGACGTGTTGAAGCATCATAGATAAAGTTAACCACGGGTGTTGTAGGCCTAAGACCTGCAGTGCCCGTGGCTACATGTCACTCAGCCAGTCACCCCACCCTCTCCCAACTCGACAGAGTCGGACAGGGTGGGGTGAATGAGCAGAGAATGAAAACTCAAATCTGCAACTGCACAGGTTTGAGGTTCCGGTTTCAAGTGTCCGAAGCTGAGAAAGTTTAATTTCAAAGCTTAAAGTAGCAGCAGCAAACAGGACCTGCACAGAAAGCAAGGTAAGTAAAAACAGCTTTTCAATATTGTGCATGTATGTGTGATAGCGTGTGTCCGTGAGAGTGTGTGTATGTGTGAGCATGTTTTTATGTATGTGTGAGTAAAGCCGAGTTTCAGAGAATGAGTGAGTCAAAGTGAGGACAATGAGTGATAATAAGAGTGACTAGAAGTGAGAATGAGGGAGAGAATGACAATGTAACTGAATGTCACTGTGTGTGAGACTCTGAGTCGAGTCTGAGTGTTAGTGAGTCAGAGAATGAGAGAGTAAGACAGTGGAAGTGAGACTAACTGAGTTGGACTGAGTGAGAATGATTGTATCTGAATGAGTTTGAGTCTGAACGTGTGATTAAGTGGGTTTGAGTAAATCTGAGTGAATCAGTGCATATGACTGAGTGAATCAGAGAGAATTAGTGAGATTGAGTGAGAATGACTGAGACTGACTATGAAGGAGTAAGAATGAGTGTAAGGAAATGCCTCCTTGGCATGGTTACCCCCTGACTTTTTGCCTTTGCTGATGCTATGTTTTGAATTGAAAGTGTGCTGAGGCCTGCTAACCAGGCCCCAGCACCAGTGTTCTTTCCCTAACCTGTACTTTTGATTCCACAATTGGCACACCCTGGCATCCAGGTAAGTCCCTTGTAACTGGTACCCCTGGTACCAAGGGCCCTGATGCCAGGGAAGGTCTCTAAGGGCTGCAGCATATCTTATGCCACCCTAGGGACCCCTCACTCAGCACAGACCCACTGCTTACCAGCTTGTGTGTGCTGGTGAGAACAAAACGAGTAAGTCGACATGGCACTCCCCTCAGGGTGCCATGCCAACCTCACAGCCTATGCAGTATAGATAAGTCACCCCTCTAGTAGGCCTTACAGCCCTAAGGCAGGGTGCACTATACCATAGGTGAGGGCACCAGTGCATGAGCACTGTGCCCCTACAGTGTCTAAGCCAAACCTTAGACATTGTAAGTGCAGGGTAGCCATAAGAGTATATGGTCTGGGAGTCTGTCAAACACGGACTCCACAGCACCATAATGGCTACACTGAAAACTGGGAAGTTTGGTATCAAACTTCTGAGCACAATAAATGCACACTGATGCCAGTGTACATTTTATTGTAAAATACACCCCAGAGGGCACCTTAGAGGTGCCCCCTGAAACCTTAACCGACTATCTGTGTAGGCTGACTGGTTCCAGCAGCCTGCCACAACCGAGACATGTTGCTGGCCCCATGGGGAGAGTGCCTTTGTCGCTCTGAGGCCAGTAACAAAGCCTGCACTGGGTGGAGATGCTAACACCTCCCCCAGGCAGGAGCTGTAACACCTGGCGGTGAGCCTCAAAGGCTCACCCCTTTGTTCCAGCACCGCAGGACACTCCAGCTAGTGGAGTTGCCCGCCCCCTCCGGCCACGGCCCCCACTTTTGGCGGCAAGGCCGGAGAAAATAATGAGAACAACAAGGAGGAGTCACTGGCCAGTCAGGACAGCCCCTAAGGTGTCCTGAGCTGAAGTGACTAACTTTTAGAAATCCTCCATCTTGCAGATGGAGGATTCCCCAATAGGATTAGGGATGTGACCCCCTCCCCTTGGGAGGAGGCACAAAGAGGGTGTACCCACCCTCAGGGCTAGTAGCCATTGGCTACTAACCCCCCAGACCTAAACACGCCCTTAAATTTAGTATTTAAGGGCTCCCCTGAACCTAAGAATTTAGATTCCTGAAACTACAAGAAGAAGACTGCTGAGCTGAAAAACCCCTGCAGAGGAAGAACAGAAGACACCAACTGCTTTGGCCCCAGTCCTACCGGCCTGTCTCCTGCCTTCCAGAGAAACCTGCTCCAGCGACGCTTTCCAAGGGACCAGCGACCTCTGAATCCTCTGAGGACTGCCCTGCTTCAAGAAAGACAAGAAACTCCCGAGGACAGCGGCACTGCTCCAAAAGAACTGCAACTTTGTTTCAAGGAGCAGATTTAAAGACCCCTGCAACTCCCCGCAAGAAGCGTGAGACTTGCAACACTGCACCCGGCGACCCCGACTCGACTGGTGGAGAACCAACACCTCAGGGAGGACCCTCCGGCGACTCCGAGACCGTGAGTAACCAAAGTTGTCCCCCCTGAGCCCCCACAGCGACGCCTGCAGAGGGAATCCCGAGGCTCCCCCTGACCACGACTGCCTGAACTCCATTTCCCGACGGCTGGAAAAGACCCTGCACCCGCAGCCCCCAGCACCTAAAGGAACGGAACTCTTGTGCAGGAGTGACCCCCAGGAGGCCCTCTCCCTTGCCCAGGTGGTGGCTACCCTGCAACGCTGAAGAGATCCCTTGGTCTCTCATTGAAAACCATTGTAAACCCGACGCGTGTTTGCACACTGCACCCGGCCGCCGCCGCGCTGCTGAGGGTGTACTTTTTGTGCTGACTTGTGTCCCCCCCGGTGCCCTACAAAACCCCCCTGGTCTGCCCTCCGAAGACACGGGTACTTACCTGCTGGCAGACTGGAACCGGGGCACCCCCTTCTCTCCATTGAAGCCTATGTATTTTGGGCACCTCTTTGACCTCTGCACCTGACCGGCCCTGAGCTGCTGGTGCTGGTGTGGTGACTTTGGGGTTGCTCTGAACCCCCAACGGTGGGCTACCTTGGACCAAAAACTGAAACCTGTAAGTGACTTACTTACCTGTGAAACCTAACAAAACTTTACCTCCCCCAGGAACTGTGAAAATTGCAGTGTCCACTTTTAAAACAGCTTATTGTGTTTTATGTAAAAAGTATACATGCTAATGTAATGATTCAAAGTTCCTAAAGTACTTACCTGCAATACCTTTCAAATGAGATATTACATGTAGAATTTGAACCTGTGGTTCTTAAAATAAACTAAGAAAATATATTTTTCTATAACAAAACCTATTGGCCTGGATTTGTCTCTGAGTGTGTGTTCCTCATTTGTTGCCTGTGTGTATGTACAACAAATGCTTAACACTACTCCTTTGATAAGCCTACTGCTCGACCACACTACCACAAAATAGAGCATTAGTATTATCTCTTTTTGCCACTATCTTACCTCTAAGGGGAACCCTTGGACTCTGTGCATACTATTCCTTACTTTGAAATAGTGCATACAGAGCCAACTTCCTACATTGGTGGATCAGTGGTGGGGTATAAGACTTTGCATTTGCTGGACTACTCAGCCAATACCTGATCACACGACAAATTCCAAAAATTGTCATTAGAAATAGATTTTTGCAATTTGAACTATTTTTCTAAATTCTTAAAAGACCTGCTAGGGCCTTGTGTTAGATCCTGTTTAGCATTTCTTTTAGAGTTTAAAAGTTTGTGAAAGTTTGAATTAGAACCTAGAACTAGTTTTAGATTCTTAAAAAGTATTCCAACTTTTAGAAGCATAATGTCTAGTACAGAGATGAATGTGGTGGAACTCGACACCACACCTTACCTCCATCTTAAGATGAGGGAGCTAAGGTCACTCTGTAAACTAAAGAAAATAGTAATGGGCCCCAGACCTTCCAAACTACAGCTCCAGGAGCTGTTGGCAGAGTTTGAAAAGGCCAACCCCTCTGAGGATGGCAACTCAGAGGATGATGATAGTGACTTGGAGGGTGATTCCCCCCTACCAGTCCTATCTAGGGAAGACAGGGCCTCTCAAGCCCTGACTCCAAGCATAATAGTCAGAGATACTGGCTCCCTCACAGGAGGGACCAACCTCTCTGAAATCACTGAGGATAACTCCAGTGAAGAGGACATCCAGTTAGCCAGGATGGCCAAAAGATTGGCTTTGGAAAGACAGATCCTAGCCATAGAAAGGGAAAGACAAGAGATGGGCCTAGGACCCATCAATGGTGGCAGCAACATAAATAGGGTCAGAGATTCTCCTGACATGTTGAAAATCCCTAAAGGGATTGTAACTAAATATGAAGATGGTGATGACATCACCAAATGGTTCACAGCTTTTGAGAGGGCTTGTGTAACCAGAAAAGTGAACAAATCTCACTGGGGTGCTCTCCTTTGGGAAATGTTCACAGGAAAGTGTAGGGATAGACTCCTCACACTCTCTGGAAAAGATGCAGAATCTTATGACCTCATGAAGGGTACCCTGATTGAGGGCTTTGGATTCTCCACTGAGGAGTATAGGATTAGATTCAGGGGGGCTCAAAAATCCTCGAGCCAGACCTGGGTTGACTTTGTAGACTACTCAGTAAAAACACTAGATGGTTGGATTCAAGGCAGTGGTGTAAGTAATTATGATGGGCTGTACAATTTATTTGTGAAAGAACACCTATTAAGTAATTGTTTCAATGATAAACTGCATCAGCATCTGGTAGACCTAGGACCAATTTCTCCCCAAGAATTGGGAAAGAAGGTGGACCATTGGGTCAAGACTAGGGTGTCCAAAACTTCCACATGGGGTGACCAAAAGAAAGGGGTCACAAAACCTCCCCAGGGGAAAGGTGGTGAGACAGCCAAAAACAAAAATAGTAAAGAGTCTTCTACAGGCCCCCAAAAACCTGCACAGGAGGGTGGGCCCAGAGCCTCTTCACAAAACAATCCTGGGTACAAGGGTAAAAACTTTGATCCCAAAAAGGCCTGGTGTCGTAGCTGTAGTCAGTCTGGACACCAAACTGGAGACAAGGCCTGTCCCAAGAAAGATACCACTTCTAACTCCCCTCCAGCTAAAACTGGAATGGCCAGTCTCCAAGTGGGATCAACAGTGTGCCCAGAGCAAATCAGGTGTCACACTGAAGCTACATTAGTCTCTGAGGGTGGGGTGGATTTAGCCACACTGGCTGCCTGGCCCCCTAACATGCAAAAATACAGGCAGCAGCTCTTAATTAATGGGACAAGTGTAGAGGGCCTGAGGGATACAGGTGCCAGTGTCACTATGGTGACAGAGAAACTGGTTTCCCCTGGCCAATACCTGACTGGACAAACCTATCCAGTCACCAATGCTGACAATCAAACTAAAGTACATCCCATGGCAATGGTAACTTTAGAGTGGGGAGGGGTCAATGGCCTGAAACAGGTGGTGGTCTCCTCAAATATCCCAGTAGACTGTTTGCTTGGAAATGACCTGGAGTCCTCAGCATGGGCTGAGGTAGAACTGAAAACCCATGCAGCCATGCTGGGTATCCCTGAACTGGTGTGTGTCAAAACAAGGGCACAGTGCAAGGCACAGGGTGAAAAAGTAGAGCTGGAGTCTGGAAGAAAGGCCCAGCCTACCAAGAGAAAAGGAAAGTCAGCTGGGAAACCAGCTGCAACACAACAAGAAAAAGAGAGCCTCTCTTCTCATGAAGAAGTTCTGCCCTCTGAGGGAACTGAGCCTATGGAGCTGGAACCTTATCAGGTTGAGCTCTTGGGCCCAGGGGGACCCTCAAGGGAAGAGTTGTGTAAGGGACAAGAAACCTGTCCCTCTCTTGAAGGCCTTAGGCAGCAAGCTGCTGAAGAGTCCAAAGGCAAGAAAAATGGAACACATAGGGTCTATTGGGAAGATGGACTCCTGTACACTGAGGCAAGAGATCCCAAACCTGGTGCCACTAGGAGAGTGGTAGTGCCTCAGGGGTTCAGAGAGTTTATTCTGACCTTAGCCCATGATATTCCCCTTGCTGGGCATTTGGGACAAACCAAGACGTGGGAGAGGTTAGTCAACCACTTCTACTGGCCCAACATGTCCCAGAAGGTTAAGGAGTTTTGCACCTCCTGTACCACCTGTCAAGCCAGTGGTAAGACAGGTGGACATCCAAAGGCCCCCCTCATTCCACTTCCAGTGGTGGGGGTCCCCTTTGAAAGAGTGGGTGTGGACATAGTGGGTCCACTGGAACCTCCCACAGCCTCAGGAAATATATACATCCTAGTAGTAGTGGATCATGCTACTAGGTATCCTGAAGCTATTCCCCTTAGGTCGACTACTGCCCCTGCAGTAGCCAAGGCCCGCATTGGTATCTTTACTAGAGTGGGCTTCCCTAAGGAGGTGGTGTCTGACAGAGGTACCAACTTCATGTCAGCATACCTGAAACACATGTGGAATGAGTGTGGAGTGACTTATAAATTCACTACACCCTATCATCCACAAACTAATGGCCTTGTTGAGAGATTCAACAAGACATTAAAGGGCATGATCATGGGGCTCCCAGAAAAACTCAAAAGGAGATGGGATGTCCTCTTGCCATGTCTGCTTCTCGCTTATAGAGAGGTGCCTCAGAAGGGAGTAGGGTTCTCACCCTTTGAACTTCTGTTTGGCCACCCTGTAAGGGGACCACTAGCTCTTGTGAAAGAAGGCTGGGAGAGACCTCTTCATGAGCCTAAGCAAGACATAGTGGACTAGGTACTTGGCCTTCGCTCAAGGATGGCAGAGTACATGGAAAAGGCAAGCAAAAACCTTGAGGCCAGCCAACAGCTCCAGAAGTGTTGGTATGACCAAAAGGCTGCACTGGTTGAATTTCAACCAGGGCAGAAAGTCTGGGTTTTGGAGCCTGTGGCTCCCAGGGCACTTCAGGACAAATGGAGTGGCCCTTACCCAGTGCTAGAGAGGAAGAGTCAGGTCACCTATCTGGTAGACCTGGGCACAAGCAGGAGCCCCAAGAGGGTGATCCATGTGAACCGCCTTAAGCTCTTCCATGACAGGGCTGATGTAAATCTGTTAATGGTAACAGATGAGGATCAGGAAGCTGAGAGTGAGCCTCTCCCTGATCTTCTGTCATCAGACCCTAATGATGGCTCAGTAGATGGAGTGATCTATTCAGACACCCTCTCTGGCCAACAGCAAGCTGACTTTAGGAAGGTCCTGCAACAGTTTGCTGAGCTCTTTTCCCTAACCCCTGGTCAGACACACCTGTGTACCCATGATGTGGACACAGGAGACAGCATGCCTGTCAAAAACAAAATATTCAGACAGTCTGATCAAGTTAAGGAAAGCATCAAGGTGGAAGTCCACAAGATGCTGGAATTGGGAGTAATTGGGAGTACTCTGACAGCCCCTGGGCTAGCCCAGTGGTCTTAGTCCCCAAACCTCACACCAAAGATGGAAAGAGAGAGATGAGGTTTTGTGTGGACTACAGAGGACTTAACTCTGTCACCAAGACAGATGCCCATCCCATTCCTAGAGCTGATGAGCTGATTGATAAATTAGGGGCTGCCAAATTCTTAAGTACCTTTGACTTAACAGCACGGTACTGGCAAATCAAAATGGCCCCTGGAGCAAAAGAAAAGACAGCATTCTCCACACCTGATGGGCATTATCAGTTCACTGTTTTGCCCTTTGGTTTAAAGAATGCCCCTGCCACCTTCCAAAGGTTGGTGAATCAAGTCCTTGCTGGCTTGGAGTCCTTTAGTGCAGCTTATCTTGACGATATTGCTGTCTTTAGCTCCAACTGGCAGGATCACCTGGTCCACCTGAAGAAGGTTTTGAAGGCTCTGCAATCTGCAGGCCTCTCTATCAAGGCATCCAAATGCCAGATAGGGCAGGGAACTCTGGTTTACTTGGGACACCTTGTAGGTGGAGGCCAAGTTCAGCCACTCCAGCCCAAGATCCAGACTATTCTGGACTGGGCAGCTCCAAAAACCCAGACTCAAGTCAGGGCATTCCTTGGCTTGACTGGGTACTATAGGAGGTTTGTGAAGGGATATGGATCCATTGTGACAGCCCTCACAGAACTCACCTCCAAGAAAATGCCCAAGAAAGTAAACTGGACTGTAGAATGCCAACAGGCCTTTGACACCCTGAAACAAGCTATGTGCACAGCACCAGTTCTAAAAGCTCCAGATTACTCCAAGCAGTTCACTGTGCAGACAGATGCCTCTGAACATGGGATAGGGGCAGTTTTGTCCCAAACAAATGATGATGGCCTTGACCAGCCTGTTGCTTTCATTAGCAGGAGGTTACTCCCCAGGGAGCAGCGTTGGAGTGCCATTGAGAGGGAGGCCTTTGCTGTGGTTTGGTCCCTGAAGAAGCTGAGACCATACTTCTTTGGTACTCACTTCCTAGTTCAGACTGACCACAGACCTCTCAGATGGCTGATGCAAATGAAAGGTGAAAATCCAAAACTGTTGAGGTGGTCCATCTCCCTACAGGGAATGGACTTTATAGTGGAACACAGACCTGGGACTGCCCATGCCAATGCAGATGGCCTTTCCAGGTTCTTCCACTTAGAAAATGAAGACTCTCTTGGGAAAGGTTAGTCTCATCCTCTTTCGTTTGGGGGGGGGGGGGTTGTGTAAGGAAATGCCTCCTTGGCATGGTTACCCCCTGACTTTTTGCCTTTGCTGATGCTATGTTTTGAATTGAAAGTGTGCTGAGGCCTGCTAACCAGGCCCCAGCACCAGTGTTCTTTCCCTAACCTGTACTTTTGATTCCACAATTGGCACACCCTGGCATCCAGGTAAGTCCCTTGTAACTGGTACCCCTGGTACCAAGTGCCCTGATGCCAGGGAAGGTCTCTAAGGGCTGCAGCATATCTTATGCCACCCTGGGGACCCCTCACTCAGCACAGACACACTGCTTGCCAGCTTGTGTGTGCTGGTGAGAACAAAACGAGTAAGTCGACATGGCACTCCCCTCAGGGTGCCATGCCAACCTCACACTGCCTATGCAGTATAGATAAGTCACCCCTCTAGTAGGCCTTACAGCCCTAAGGCAGGGTGCACTATACCATAGGTGAGGGCACCAGTGCATGAGCACTGTGCCCCTACAGTGTCTAAGCCAAACCTTAGACATTGTAAGTGCAGGGTAGCCATAAGAGTATATGGTCTGGGAGTCTGTCAAACACGGACTCCACAGCACCATAATGGCTACACTGAAAACTGGGAAGTTTGGTATCAAACTTCTCAGCACAATAAATGCACACTGATGCCAGTGTACATTTTATTGTAAAATACACCCCAGAGGGCACCTTAGAGGTGCCCCCTGAAACCTTAACCGACTATCTGTGTAGGCTGACTGGTTCCAGCAGCCTGCCACAACCGAGACATGTTGCTGGCCCCATGGGGAGAGTGCCTTTGTCACTCTGAGGCCAGTAACAAAGCCTGCACTGGGTGGAGATGCTAACACCTCCCCCAGGCAGGAGCTGTAACACCTGGCGGTGAGCCTCAAAGGCTCACCCCTTTGTTCCAGCACCGCAGGACACTCCAGCTAGTGGAGTTGCCCGCCCCCTCCGGCCACGGCCCCCACTTTTGGCGGCAAGGCCGGAAAAAATAATGAGAACAACAAGGAGGAGTCACTGGCCAGTCAGGACAGCCCCTAAGGTGTCCTGAGATGAAGTGACTCTAACTTTTAGAAATCCTCCATCTTGCAGATGGAGGATTCCCCAATAGGATTAGGGATGTGACCCCCTCCCCTTGGGAGGAGGCACAAAGAGGGTGTACCCACCCTCAGGGCTAGTAGCCATTGGCTACTAACCCCCCAGACCTAAACACGCCCTTAAATTTAGTATTTAAGGGCTCCCCTGAACCTAAGAATTTAGATTCCTGAAACTACAAGAAGAAGAAGACTGCTGAGCTGAAAAACCCCTGCAGAGGAAGAACAGAAGACACCAACTGCTTTGGCCCCAGTCCTACCGGCCTGTCTCCTGCCTTCCAGAGAAACCTGCTCCAGCGACGCTTTCCAAGGGACCAGCGACCTCTGAATCCTCTGAGGACTGCCCTGCTTCAAGAAAGACAAGAAACTCCTGAGGACAGCGGCACTGCTCCAAAAGAACTGCAACTTTGTTTCAAGGAGCAGATTTAAAGACCCCTGCAACTCCCCGCAAGAAGCGTGAGACTTGCAACACTGCACCCGGCGACCCCGACTCGACTGGTGGAGAACCAACACCTCAGGGAGGACCCTCCGGCGACTCCGAGACCGTGAGTAACCAAAGTTGTCCCCCCTGAGCCCCCACAGCGACGCCTGCAGAGGGAATCCCGAAGCTCCCTCTGACCGCGACTGCCTGAACTCCATTTCCCGACGGCTGGAAAAGACCCTGCACCCGCAGCCCCCAGCACCTAAAGGAACGGAACTCTTGTGCAGGAGTGACCCCCAGGAGGCCCTCTCCCTTGCCCAGGTGGTGGCTACCCTGAGGAGCCCCCCCCTTGCCTGCCTGCAACGCTGAAGAGATCCCTTGGTCTCTCATTGAAAACCATTGTAAACCCGACGCGTGTTTGCACACTGCACCCGGCCGCACCCGCGCTGCTGAGGGTGTACTTTTTGTGCTGACTTGTGTCCCCCCCGGTGCCCTACAAAACCCCCCTGGTCTGCCCTTCGAAGACGCGGGTAATTACCTGCTGGCAGACTGGAACCGGGGCACCCCCTTCTCTCCATTGAAGCCTATGTGTTTTGGGCACCTCTTTGACCTCTGCACCTGACCGGCCCTGAGCTGCTGGTGTGGTGACTTTGGGGTTGCTCTGAACCCCCAACGGTGGGCTACCTTGGACCAAAAACTGAAACCTGTAAGTGACTTACTTACCTGTGAAACCTAACAAAACTTTACCTCCCCCAGGAACTGTGAAAATTGCAGTGTCCACTTTTAAAACAGCTTATTGTGTTTTATGTAAAAAGTATACATGCTAATGTAATGATTCAAAGTTCCTAAAGTACTTACCTGCAATACCTTTCAAATGAGATATTACATGTAGAATTTGAACCTGTGGTTCTTAAAATAAACTAAGAAAAGATATTTTTCTATAACAAAACCTATTGGCCTGGATTTGTCTCTGAGTGTGTGTTCCTCATTTATGGCCTGTGTGTATGTACAACAAATGCTTAACACTACTCCTTTGATAAGCATACTGCTCGACCACACTACCACAAAATAGAGCATTAGTATTATCTCTTTTTGCTACTATCTTACCTCTAAGGGGAACCCTTGGACTCTGTGCATACTATTCCTTACTTTGAAATAGTGCATACAGAGCCAACTTCCTACAATGAGTTACAGTGAGACCGAGTGAGTCAGAATGAGGAAGACTGAGTGGTACCGAGTATGAATGAGTGAGACTGATTGCGAATGAGTGAGTTACAGTGAGACTGAATTAGAACGAGTAGGACTGAGTGAATCAGGGAGGACGAGTGAGTTAAGGGGAGACTCAGGGAAACTAGGTGAGAATAAATGAGACTGAGTAGGAATGAGTGAGTCAGAGTGAAACAGAGGTAAACCGGGTGAGTCAGAGTCATGTTGTGCGAGTCAGAATAAGAGAGACCGAGTGGAACTGAGTGAGAATAAGTGGGACTGATTGAGTATGAGTCACAGTGACACTGAGTGAATCGGAATTAGTGGGAGTAAATCAGGAAGAACAAGTGATTCGGGGGAGAGTAAGGGACTAGGTGAGAATGAGTGAGACTGGGCAGGAATTAGTGAGTCAGACTTAGACTGAGCGAGGCTAAGTAAGACTAAGTGAGTCAGCGTGAGACAGTCAATCAGAATGACTTGCAATGAGAGGGACTGAGTGAGTAACTTAGAATGAGTGAAGCTGAGGGAGTCAGAGTGAGAATGAGTGAGACAGCTTGAGTCAGTGGAACTGAGTCAGAGTAAGTAAAAGTGATTGCAAGTGCAAATGAGAGGAAATGACTAAGATCGAGTGAGAATAAGTGAGAGAATAAGACTGGATGCAAGCGAGTGCGAGCGAACCACTCCACCAAAACCTCCAATTAAGTGAGCCTGTCTCACTCACTAGAAATCAAGCTAAGGATTACACTTCACCACTCTTAATGGTCACCAGCCGCCACTGGGTATCAGGGTGGAATCCATGGAGCTCAGTGAAAACCTCAGTTTGTGTAGGGTATGTATAACTGTTTGTGCTTCTTCCGCATTGCCTAAAAGAATTCACCTTTACCAGCCAACTATCTAGGTAAGCGTATGTGAGAAATTGGGTTGTTGGTTGCCTGGAGTGTGAGCCCTGGTCAAGCAACAGCCACAAATCATTAAAGGGTGAACCACAAAAAGCCACTAAATTAACGTATGCTTAACCCTGGGTAATTGTGTGCAAAAACAGTCAGGCTTAAGTTATAGACAAAGCATTAAGCATTTATGTAGCAATAAAGTGAAACCACAGCACAAGAAAAATCTCAAAACAATAATTTAAAAAAGAGTACATTTTTATAATTTATTTGACATCAGAATGCCAAAAATCCAATCAATAGAACCAGAGTTATGTTTTTTTTTTACATGTTTGTGAAAACTAGCAACTAAAAGATCAAAGAGCCAACCGCGGACACCTAGTTGTGCGAGACCGTGTCAAAGTCGAAATATATGGCCAATCCTAATGAAGTGTGGTTTGGATACAAGTAGATAGGGCCCAGTCAGCGCTTTCCTTCGAACTTAAAGGAAATTCAGAGCAAAACAGTGTCTGAGAAGGATAAGTTACTTACCTGTAATTCTAGCTCGTCCTCCAGGGGAGTCCTCAGAGTCATAAGCAATGACTATTCCTGCCTATTTGCTGGGACCCTTGAGCACGTATCAAATATATATATATATATATCTATATATATATATATATATATATATGGAAAATGTCACTTACCCAGTGTACATCTGTTCGTGGCATGAGTCGCTGCAGATTCACATGCTTTGCACATCCCGCCATCTAGTGTTGGGCTCAGAGTGTTACAAGTTGTTTTTCTTCGAAGAAGTCTTTCGAGTCACGAGATCGAGGGACTCCTCCCCTTTCGGCTCCATTGCGCATGGGCGTCGACTCCATCTTAGATTGTTTTCCCTGCAGAGGGTGAGGTAGGAGTTGTGTATTATAGTAATAGTGCCCATGCAATGGAGTAAACATGTCTGTACATAATGCAGTTTAAAGTGATATATTTACAAATTTACAAATGTTCAAGATCAACTTCGAAACGGCTACAGGCTCCCGGGGAGGCGGGTGGGCGCATGTGAATCTGCAGCGACTCATGCCACGAACAGATGTACACTGGGTAAGTGACATTTTCCGTTCGATGGCATGAGTAGCTGCAGATACACATGCTTTGCATAGACTAGTAAGCAGTTATCTCCCCAAAAGCGGTGGTTCAGCCTGTAGGAGTTGAAGTTGTTTGAAACAAAGTTCGTAGTACTGCTTGGCCTACTGTGGCTTGTTGTGCTGTTAACACATCCACGCAGTAGTGTTTGGTAAACGTATGAGGCGTAGACCAAGTGGGTGCCTTACATATTTCAGTCATTGGAATATTTCCTAGAAAGGCCATGGTAGCACCTTTCTTTCTAGTCGAGTGTGCTTTTGGTGTAATAGGCAGTTCTCTTTTTGCTTTGAGATAACAGGTTTGAATGCATTTAACTATCCATCTAGCAATGCCTTGTTTGGAAATTGGATTTCCTGTATGAGGTTTTTGGAAAGCAACAAATAATTGTTTTGTTTTCCAAATTTGTTTTGTTCTGTCAATGTAGTACATTATCGCTCTTTTGATGTCTAATGTATGTAGTGCTCTCTCAGCTACAGAATCTGGCTGTGGGAAGAACACTGGTAGTTCTACTGTTTGATTCAAGTGGAACGGTGATATGACTTTTGGTAAAAAAAATTGATTTGTCCGTAGAACTACTTTATGCTTGTGTATTTGAATAAATGGTTCTTGTATGGTAAATGCTTGGATTTCACTGACTCTTCTTAGAGATGTGATGGCAATTAGAAATGCAACTTTCCATGTTAAATATTGCATTTCACATGAGTGCATGGGTTCAAAAGGAGGCCCCATGAGTCGCGTTAAGACAATGTTGAGGTTCCATGAAGGAACTGGTGGTGTTCTTGGTGGTATAATTCTTTTTAGGCCTTCCATAAAGGCTTTTATGACTGGTATCCTAAACAGTGAAGTTGAGTGGGTAATTTGCAGGTAAGCTGAAATTGCGGTAAGATGTATCTTAATGGATGAAAAAGCTTGTTTTGACTTTTGCAAATGTAGCAAGTAGCTTACGATATCTTTAGCAGATGCGTGTAAGGGTTTAATTTGAGTATTATGACAATAATAAACAAACCTTTTCCACTTATTTGCATAGCATTGTCTAATGGTTGTTTTTCTAGCTTGTTTTATGACTTCCATACATTCCTGTGTGAGGTCTAAGTGTCCGAATTCTAAGACTTCAGGAGCCAGATTGCTAGATTCAGCGATGCTGGATTGGGGTGTCTGATCTGTTGATTGTGTTGAGTTAACAGATCTGGTCTGTTTGGTAGTTTGATATGAGGCACTACTGAGAGGTCTAGTAGTGTTGTGTACAAAGGTTGTCTTGCCCAAGTTGGTGCTATGAGTATGAGTTTGAGTTTGTTTTGACTCAACTTGTTTACTAGATATGGAAGGAGTGGGAGAGGGGGGAAAGCGTATGCAAATATTCCTGACCAACTCATCCATAACGCATTGCCCAGAGACTGATCTTGTGGGTACCTGGATGCAAAGTTTTGGCATTTTGCGTTTTCTTTTGTTGCAAACAGGTCTATTTGTGGTGTTCCCCAATTTTGGAAGTAAGTGTGTAGTACTTGGGGATGAATCTCCCATTTGTGGATTTGTTGGTGATCCCGAGAGAGATTGTCTGCTAATTGATTCTGAATCCCTGGAATGAACTGTGCTATTAGGCGAATGTGGTTGTGTATCGCCCAATGCCATATTTTCTGTGTCAGGAGACACAACTGTGTTGAGTGTGTTCCTCCCTGTTTGTTTAGGTAATACATTGTTGTCATGTTGTCTGTTTTGACAAGAATGTGTTTCTGGCTTATTATTGGTTGAAATGCTTTTAACGCTAGAAATACTGCCAATAGTTCTAAGTGATTTATGTTAAACTGTTTTTGCCAAGATTCCCATTGCCCCTGAATGCTTTGTTGATTGAGGTGTGCTCCCCACCCTATCATGGAGGCATCTGTAGTTATTACGTATTGAGGCACTGGGTCTTGAAAAGGCCGCCCTTGATTTAAATTTATATTGTTCCACCATTGAAGCGAGGTGTATGTTTGGCGGTCTATCAACACTAGATCTAGAAGTTGACCCTGTGCCTGTGACCATTGTGATGCTAGACACCTTTGTAAGGGCCGCATGTGCAATCTTGCGTTTGGGACAATGGCTATGCATGAGGACATCATGCCTAGTAGTTTCATTACTATTTTGACTTGTATCCTTTGGTTTGGATATATGACCTGTATTACATTGTGAAATGCTTGTACTCTTTGTGGACTTGGCGTGGCAATCGCTCTTGTTGTGTCGATTGTTGCCCCTAAGTATTGCTGTTTTTGACACGGCTGAAGGTGTGACTTTGTGTAGTTGATTGAGAAACCTAGTTTGTGTAGGGTTTCTATGACGTACTTTGTGTGTTGTGAACACTGTTTTAGTGTGTTGGTTTTGATTAACCAATCGTCTAGGTATAGAAACACATGTATTTGCTGCCTTCTGATATGCGCAGCTACTACTGCCAGGCATTTTGTAAAGACTCTTGGCGCAGTAGTTATTCCGAATGGCAACACTTTGAATTGGTAGTGTCCTCTTTGGAATACAAATCTTAGGTACTTTCTGTGTGAAGGATGTATTGGTATATGGAAATATGCATCCTTGAGGTCTAGTGTTGCCATGTAGTCTTGTTGTTTGAGCAGTGGGATTACGTCTTGTAATGTCACCATGAGAAAGTGGTCTGATTTGATGTAGGTATTTAATGTTCTTAGATCTAACACAGGTCTTAGTGTTTTGTCCTTTTTGGGTATGAGAAAGTACAGAGAGTAAACTACTGTTCCTTTCTGTTGGATTGGTACTAATTCTATTACTCCTTTCTGTAGCAATGCTTGGACTTCTAGTCCTAGAAGATCTAAATGTTGTTTTGACATATTGTGTGTTTTTGGTGGGACGTTTGGAGGGAATTTGAGAAATTCTATGCAATAACCATGCTGGATAATTGCCAGTACCCAAGTGTCTGTTGTTATCTCCTCCCAATGTTTGTAAAATTTGCTTAGTCTCCCCCCAGAGGTGTTATGTGTTGGGGATGTGTGACTTGGAAGTCACTGCTTGTTTTGAGGAGTTTTGGGGCTTTGGAACTTCTCTCTATTCTTTTGGAATTGTCCCCCTCTATATTGCCCCCGAAAACTTCCCCGCTGATATTGGCTTTGATAAGTGGGCCTTGATTGTGAGGTTGTGGCTTCTGTAGGTTGGCCTCGAAACCCTCCCCTAAATTGTGTCTTGCAAAATGTGCCTCTGCTCTGTGGGGAGTAGAGTGCGCCCATGGCTTTTGCCGTATCAGTGACTTTTTTGAGTTTCTTAATAGCAGTGTCCACCTCCGGCCCAAACAACTGCTGTTCATTAAAGGGCATATTCAGCACGGCTTGTTGTATTTCCGGCTTGAATCCTGACGTACGCAACCATGCGTGTCTCCTTATCGTTATTGCAGTATTTACTGTCCTTGCAGCCGTATCTGCTGCATCCATTGCTGAGCGTATCTGATTATTGGAGATACGTTGTCCTTCTTCCACCACTTGTAGTGCCCTTTTCTGGAACTCTTTGGGTAAGCGTTCTATGAAATGCTGCATTTCGTCCCAATGAGCTCTATCGTATCTTGCCAGAAGTGCTTGTGAGTTGGCAATGCGCCATTGGTTTGCTGCTTGTGCTGCAACCCTTTTCCCCGCATCGTCGAATTTGCGACTCTCCTTGTCTGGAGGTGGTGCGTCTCCCGAGGTATGAGCGTTTGCTCTCTTGCGAGCTGCCCCAACAACCACAGAGTCTGATGTTAATTGCTGCGTAATATAAACAGGGTCTGTTGGCGGTGGCTTGTACTTCTTCTCCACCCTTGGAGTTATGGCCCTGCCTTTTACAGGATCCTGAAATATTTGTTTGGAGTGTTTTAGCATTCCAGGGAGCATAGGTAAGCTTTGGTATTCGCTAGGAGTGGAGGATAATGTATTAAACAAAAAGTCATCCTCAATTGGTTCTGCATGCAAGGTGACGTTATGAAAAGCAGCTGCCCTTGAGATCACCTGCGTGTAGGATGTACTGTCTTCAGGTGGCGACGGTCTCGCAGGGTAACAGTCTGGGCTGTTATCTGATACCAGAGCATCATAAAGGTCCCATGCGTCTGGATCATCTTGACTCATTGCAGTATGAGTCGGGGATTGCATCAGTGGTGGAGTGGCTACAGGTGATGTGTGCATTGATGGTGGTGGAGATGGTGGCGGAGTTGTTTGTCTTGCCACCTTTGCCTGTGGCTGCTTGTCCTTTTCTTGAAAGGCAAGTCTTCTTTTCATTTTAATTGGGGGAAGAGTGCTTATCTTCCCTGTGTCCTTTTGAATGTGGAGCCTCCTTTGAGTGTAGTCTGGGTCCATTGATTCAAGTTCTTCTCCGAACTTATGTCCTTACATTTGGGAGGACAATCCCTGTTCCTCTGTGTAGGAACCTGCTTCAGTTCTGAGGCTGGATGTTTCAGAATCAAAACCTTTTTGGTCGCCTTTTTGGGCTCTGAGGAAACCTTCTTTATTTTCGGCGTCGTGGTGTCTCGGTGCCGACCCATTTCAGTGCCACTGTCTCTGTGCCGAATCTGCTCGGAGCCGCTGTCTCGGGCCCGAGATTACTGTGTGCCGGTATCTCGACCGGAGTCGGATGACTTCGACACAAGCGTGCCCTTTTTTGGTGCTGATGATCGGTCACCTATTTTTCGGGTTAAGCCATGGCCTGTTGGCGGTGGCGTCCCCTGGGCTTTTGTGGTCTTCTCGTGAGTTTTATATTTCGACGTCTTACTCACGGTTTTCGGCGTTTCTTCAGGATCAAGCTCGTCTGAGTCCGATTCCTGAATGGAGAAGGTTTCTTCTTCCTCCTCGAAACGCCCTTGTCCTGTCGGCGCCGACGCCATCTGCAGTCTTCTCGCGCTTCGGTCTCTTAATGTCTTCCTCGACCGAAACGCTCAACAGGCTTCACAAGTATCTTTCTTGTGCTCTGGAGACAGACACAAGTTACAGACCAGATGCTGATCTGTATAAGGATACTTGTTGTGACATTTTGGGCAGAAACGGAATGGGGTCCGTTCCATCAGCCTTGAAGAGACACGTGGCCGGGCCGACCAGGCCCCGACGGGGGATCGGAAAAAAACCCGAAGGGCCACCAGAGCTCTTCAAAAGTCGGTGTCGATCTGTTGTAACTAACCCGATACCGAACGTAAACAATATAGACGATTTTTCCAAGATTCTAACTAACTTTCCGACCCGAAACAGAGCGAAAAGGAACACGTCCGAACCCGATGGCGGAAAAAAACCAATCTAAGATGGAGTCGACGCCCATGCGCAATGGAGCCGAAAGGGGAGGAGTCCCTCGATCTCGTGACTCGAAAGACTTCTTCGAAGAAAAACAACTTGTAACACTCCGAGCCCAACACTAGATGGCGGGATGTGCAAAGCATGTGTATCTGCAGCTACACATGCCATCGAACATATATATATATATATATATATATATATATATATATCTAAATATAATATACCTACATGTATGCAAGACATCTATACATTTATGCAGCCTATAGCAGAGGCTAAGAATGTCTATTCACGGTATATTTTTCTTCAATAAATTCTTCTCAGACTGACGTATTTCTGTAAAACTGGAGAGGGAATGCATAGGGTGCAAAAATACAACTTTTACCAATTTGAAATTTGAGGAAACATCCAAAGGCATTATTGGCCAATATGCCGCATTAAAAGCATAATAAGGAAATATTGGCACTGTGCCTTTGAGACCTCCAGGACCTCCTGTATCCCAACATGCCCCAGAGATGACTGTTTAGTGACAGTCAGTGACAGTGACAGTTCTTCCTTTACGGTGATTCGAAGAATAAACAAGAGATAAGTATATAGGGCTATATGCAAAATTCATCCGGGGAGGAGGGCAGGTTTCTTAAGACTTTGATGAGGATTCCCCTGGAAGAGAACTAGGATTATAGGTTAAGTAATTTATCCTTCTCTTCCAGGGGATCCTCATCAATAGTCATAAGCACTGAACAAAATATACTGCAAGCCCATCCCACACTCCTGCGGATGAATCAAGGATAAATACCAATATATATTTTTTATCAATGAAATAGATTTCTTAATGAGGCTTGCCCTACTTCAGTATCTGTCTTAGTGCCTGCATCTAGACAGTAATGTCTTGTAAAAGTATGTACCGATCTCCAAGTAGCAGATTTCGGAGATAGAGACACTTTTTAGTGGGCTGCTGTTGCCACCTTGCCCTTTGTAGAGGGCTCTTTCGGCCTGGCAGGCAATTGCTTGTTGGTCAACTGATAAGTGAACATAATGCAAGAAACTATCCTTCTGGGGATGGTTTGTTTAGAAGAGGCGATGCCCATCCACACAGGGCCATAGTTTACAAACAGGTGATAAGACAGTCTGATGTCCTTGGTTTTGTCCAGGTAAAATTTCAGAACTCTTTTGAGATCTAAAGTGTGTAACGGTCTTTCCGATGTTGTTGACGGATTATGAAAGAACGTAGGAAGTAAAACTGTAAAGTTAATGTAGAAATCAGACATTACCTAGGGGAGAAAACTGGTATGAGTCCACATCACAACCATGAAAAACAGCATACAGCCTTTTGGCACAGAGAGACTGAATCTCACTGACTACAAGTCAAAGTAATCGGTACTAGAAAAGCAGCCTTTCAGGTGAGATGCTGCAAGGAAGCCTTATATATAGGTGTAAAGGGTGGACCCATAAGTTTTGAAAGAACCACATTCAATTCCCAAGGAGGAGAGGGGGAAAGTACCAGAGGGAACACTTTCTTTAGAACCTCAAGAAAATCTTTCACTACAGGTTCATTAAAGAATTACATTTGGGAAGGTGATTTTCTATAAGCAGTAATTGCTGACAAGTGTACCTTAATAGAAGAGTACTGTAATCCCAATTTTGCTAGATGAAGGAGGTAGGGCAATATAACCTCGTTGTGTCTCAGAATTGTAAGGTAATCATTCTGACTAGACCACATGTAAAACGTTTTCCTTTTAAAGGAATAAGAACATCTAGTAGGTCATTTTAACTTTTTTAGAATGCTCATGCACTCCTGAGAGAGACCTAGATGTCCATATTGCAGTAACTGAGGAGCTATGCTGTCAAGCTCAGCGAGGGAAAGTTGGGGAGGAGATCCAGTCTGCACTCTAGTCTCCTATGTGGTCTTGCTGACAAACAGAGAAGGTCTGTGTACCATCACTGGCAGGGCCAGTCTGCGGCTATCAGGATCATTCTGGTCCTGGCTCTGTAGAACTTGTTGATGACGGTCGGTGTCAGAGGAATTTGGGTGGGGGGGGAGAGAGAGAACGCATACAGAACATTTCCTGACCAGCTTACCAAGAGGGCATTCTCCTTTGTCTCTGGATGGTAGAACCAAGATGCAAAGTCTGGGCATTTTTTGTTTGCTTCGTCTGCAAACAATTCTATTGGCGGTTGCCGCCAAGCCTGAAAAATATCTTGAGCGATGTTGTCGTTTAGAACCCAGTCTTGAGCCTCTGTGAAGGTGCAGCTTAAAGAGTCTGCTTGGGTGTTCAGTGATCCTGGTAGGTGAACAACCGAAATTGTTAGATCTCTGGCTAGTAGCCATTTCCATATGGCTTGCGTGTCCCATGATAGGGGGTGTGGGCAAGTACCTCCCTGGTTGTTCAGACAATGTATTGCAGTCATGTCTGTTTGAATGACCAGAGAACGCATCTCTATGGATGGATAGAGACTTCAGCGCTAGACGGACTGCCCTGATCTTCAGCATGTTTATGTGATAGAGCTGTTCCTTACCTGAACACAAGCTTTGAACTTGCAGAGACCCCATGTGTGCTCCTCAACCCTGGAGGGAAGCATCCGTGATCAAAGTCTGTGTAGGGAGTTCCTGGTGAAAAAGCACTCCGATCTGCAACTGCTGGCTCTGCATCCACCATCTGAGTGATTGCCTGGTTTCTTGTGTGATGACTACTCTGTTGACCCATAGGTTGGAACATTGAGACCACTAATCTTCCAGTGTTTGTTGTAGCAGTCTCATATGTAGTCTGGCATTGTGTACAACGAAAATGCGGGAAGCCATTGATCCCCATAACAACGCTACTTGTCTGGCAGATGGCCGAGAAGTGTGGAGAAGAGCAAGACATTTTATGTTGACTGAGGACAACCTCTTCTCCAAAGAATACACCTTTGCGAGGTTTGTATCTAGAGTTTCTTCTAAATAGTGCAGCTATTAAGTCGGTATGTTTGTGAATATGTTAAAATTTACTTGCAATCCCAGGCCTCGCAGAATGTCTTAGCAAGTCTGATAGTGTTTTTGCGCTAGCGCCGGGGATGAGCTCTTGATTAGCCAATCGTCCAGATATAGATAGACACATATTTTCTGCTTCCTCAGGTATGCAGATACTACTGCCATGCCCCTCAAGAATATCAGAGGAGCTAATTTGAGCCCAAAATGCAACACTTTGTAGTGGTAGTGCTTGGATACCACACTGAAGCAGAGAAACGTCCGATGTTTCTTGGCGATTGGAATGTGGAAGTATGCATCCTGAAATCCTTGTAGCACATCCAGTCCCCCTGATGTAGCTGTTGGCAGATTTGGTGCAGGGCCAGAATCCTACATTTTTCTTTGCAGATATACTTGTTTGGAATTCTGAAGTCTAGAATTGGTCTGTACTCTTGAGTTGGACTTTTTCCCTGCATCACAAAAGAGCGTTAATATATTCCTCGCCCATGTTGGGGAAGCGGAACCTCTTCGATGGCTTCTTTTTGGAGCAGTGTGTTTACTTCTTTTGGCAACAGGCTCTGTCGCTAAGATGTTATTTTTGGAGGGACAACAGGAGGAGGGAATTTGAACCTCAGAGTAGCCATTTTGAACAATGTTCAATACTCATCTGTCGTTTGTAATTTTTCTCCACTCGTTTAGATGTTTCATAATACTTTCACCCACAGGAGCTGTATACGGGAATGGGGGGAAGAAACAGCTCATTGCTTTGGTTGGGCTTTAGCGGAGGAATTTGATGGGCAATGGGTTCCTCTTTCTCTTGATGGTTTTTGCTGATCGTAGTGTGACCTGGATTGTTGCTGTATATGTTGTAACCAGTGAGGGGTTTGAATCCTCTGCTTGCATGGCCTGCAGTCACAGGGTTTGAGTTTACGTCTGAATTCCTTGCGCTTCTCGTGGCCCCCCTTATTTTAACGTATCTAGTTCCTTCTTCATTTTTATCATCTCATCATTAAAAGTATGTGTTCCACAGAGAGATGTGCCCTTAAAGGGAAGAGTTAGCATTCTCTGCTGTGTCTCTGGCTTGAGATCCAAGATGAACGCCTTGCGCAAATTCTGTGAGTGTATCCATGTGCAGCAAGGTCTGAAGTATCAACAGTCGCAATGATAACCTGGTTTGCAACCAGACCGCCCTCTTTAAGAATCTCTTGAACATCTTGTCTGTCCTCCTTGGGTAGTTTTTCAGTGAATCTAGGCAGAGTCCCAAAGAGCTCTGTCATAGTGCCCCAATAAAGCCAGGGAGCTGGCCAGAGCAGGATGCTAAAGTGTTGCACATTTTCTTGCCTAGGGAATCAGTGTGTTTACTGCCCTTTTCTGGAGAAACAGTGGAAGAGGATGCTATTGCATCAGTTTTTCTTGCTGCTAAAACAAACACAGAATTCAGAGGAGGATCAGCTCATAGGAAAAGTGGATCCTGCTGAGGGGCCCTGTATTTTTTAAGGATACGCAAAGGTAGGCAATGTCAATGTTCAATTTCGCTGCTCCGCTTACAAGGACATCATTAAAAGTAATGAGGTCATCCACCAGAGAAACCCTCACTGGTAGTGAATCAAACAGTGTGGGCGAATAATCGGTTACTGGTGAATGAGATGTGGGCCAGGAAGGAGTCCTATGTCTTCTGCTGGATCTGGACAGGTGTGAATGTCTAGATCTGGTTGGAGTTGATCTATGAGGAGACCTAGACCACTCTATGACCACACTATGTGCCTTCACAATGTCCTGACATCTGTTACCACTGTAAATAAAAATTCAAAGAGGATCCTTAAAGACAGGGAAAAGAGCAGACTTCATAGAGCGGAAAGGTAAGACCTTCAAGTGGCCTTGGGGGCCGGGGGTCTAAAACCTCCTTGAAAGAGCCCTCCTCTCATCAGCACAGAGGGAGAACAGATAAATCATATCAAAAGTGTCATTCTCCACCACCGCTGACTAGTAAAAGGTCAGCATCGAGAGAAATAATGGTACCTTCCCCTTCAGCATCGTCATTGAGGGCTCCGGTGCCACCTTCATTGACGTCAAAGAGGCCAATGGCGGAACAATCACACTTTGGTCAAATTTGCGGTGAAGATTTCTAGTTTCGGACTTAGTCGCCGAAATGGAAGTCAAAAATCTTCCACTGGACGCAGCAGAGCGCTGTAGCCGAAGACTGTTCCATGAGGTCGAAGACTTTGCTGCTGTAGATGACAACGTAGCTGAAGAAGCCACAAAGTTAATCTAACTGATGGTTCACCTCATACAGATAGGCGATCAGGTTGGTCTCAGTATCCTGCTGGTTCTCAGAGCACCTTTGGAGCAAAATTTGTCTAAGTACTCAGTTCAGTTTTTTTGGACATCTGGGCATCTTTTACAAAACAACTAAGGGTCCAGGAATGGTGGGACACCTCCTCGGGGCTCAGGACTCAGTCAGGCTGGGACCTGGTGCCGGATGAAGATAGTGGGAGCTTTTGCGTTTTCGTCTTCAGGTGAAGAGGTCTATGCCTGGGGTTCCCCACGTTTGGAAGTATTGTTTAATCACTTGTGGATGAATCTCCCATTTGTATAATTGTTGCTGCATCCTGCTTAAGAGGTCCGCTAATTGGTTGTGTATCCCAGGGATATCCTCTGCTAGTAGTTGAACGTGATTGTGAATTGCCCATTTCCAAATTGTCCGAGCGAGAAGGGACAATTGAGATGTGTGTCCCCCCCTGTTTTTGCAGGTAATACATTGTGGTCATGTTGTCTGCCCTTATCAACACAGTTTTGTGTGTGTGATCTGTGGTTGGAAAGCTTTGAGTGCAATGAACACTGCTAGCAATTCCAAATGGTTTATGTGATAGGTTTGTTGAACTGAGTCTCATTCCTTTTGTATGGTAAGGTTGTTGAGATGTGCTCCCCAACCTATCATTAATTCACTGGTTGTGATTATGGCCTATGGCATAGGGTCCTGAAATGACCACCCTTTTAATAAGTTGGTGTGATTCCATCATTGTAGAGAGTTGCTAGTTTGGCAGTCCAACAACACTAGATCGTGTTGTTGACCCTGTTCCTAAGACCATTTTTGTGAGAGACACTGTTTTAGGGGTCTCATGCTTAGACGTGCATTGGATACTATTGCTCTGCATGATGCCACCATTCCCAAAGGTTTCATGATAAACCTTATGGTGTAAGTGTGTTTGTATTGTAGTTGAGATATGAGATTGTGGAAAGCTTGAATTCTCAGTGCGTTTGGGTGCGCTAATGCTGATTGAGTGTTCAGAATTGCTCTCAGTTACGGCTGTAGTTGTGCTGGTTGCAGATGAGATTTTTTTTAATTGATTGTGAATCCTTGGTTGTGTAGGAAGTCCAATGTGTACTGTGCATGCTGTTCAAAGGTTTGAATGGTTCTGGCTTTTATGAGCCAGTCATCCAGATAGGGAAAGACATGTATATGTTGCCTTCTGAGGTATGCTGCAACCACTGCAAGACATTTGGTAAATAGTACTTTGAACTGGTAGTGCTTGCCTGCTATCACAATTCTTAGAAATGTGTGATGTGCTGGATGTATGGGAATGTCGGAGTAGGCATCTTTTAGATCTAATGCTGTCATGTAGTCTTGGTTTTGTAGCAGAGGAATGATGTCCTGTAGAGTGACCATGTGGAAGTGCTCTGACAGAATGTACTGATTGAGGGGTCAGAGATCCAGGATTGGCCTGAGTGTACCATCCTTCTTTAGTATGAGGAAGTGTAGGGAATATAATTCTGACCCTTGTTGGGATATAGGAACAATCTCTATTGCACCTTTGAGTAGAAATGATTGTACCTCTTGTTTTAATACATTTAGGTGTTCCAAAGAAAGTTTGTTCGAGCGAGGGGGAATGTTTGGTGGAGTAGAGATGCGTTCTAGGCAAAAACCAAGGTGGATAATAGATAGCACCCACTGATCTGTTGTAATGTTGTGCCATTGTTGGTAGAAATGTTCCAGTCTTCCTCCCACTGGAGATGTATGCGGTCTGGGGATGTGCAAGAAGTCACTGTTTGGTTGAGGTGAAGGAACCTCTTCTGGTGGTGGATTTACCTCTACCGCTAAAGTTATTTCCTTTGTAAGAACCTCTGTTGTAAAATGTGGCCCTTGTTTCTGTTGGGATGTGGACGGGTCTGAGGTTGATGGTTTAAAACCATCTCTGAAATGGAGCCTACGAAAAGTTCCCCGAGTAGGGGTAGTGTAAAGGGCACCCATAGCCCTAGATGTATCAGAGTCTTTCTTCAGCTTTTCTATGGTGGTATGTACTTCTGGGCCAAATAAGTGTTGCTTATCAAAAGGCACAATCAGTACTGCCTGTTGTATTTCAGGTTTGAACCCTGAAGTTCTTACCCATGCGTGCTTTCTAATAATCACACTGGTGTTGATACCCCCTGCTGCTGCGTCTGCTGCATCTAAGGCAGATCTAATTTGATTATTAGAAATAGCCTGCCCCTCTGTCAGTATCTGCTGTGCCCTTTTCTGGTGGAAGGTAATGTAAGAACTCCTCCATCTCATCCCAATGAGCTCTATCGTATCTTGCTAACAGAGCTTGAGAATTTGCTATTCTCCAGTGATTAGCAGTTTGAGTTGCTACTATTTTCCCAGATGCATAAAATTTACGACTCTCCTTGTCAGGGGGAGGAGCATTCTGTAGATTGGCTTTTTGCCCTTTTCTTTGCTGTACTGACAATCAGAGTCAGGTGGTAATTGTTGTGTAATAAAATGTGGATCTGAAGGTGCATGTTTGTACTTTTTGTCTACCCTTGGTGTGATATTTCGACTTCACTGGCACTTTAAAAAGGTCTGCATGTTTAAGCATGCCTAGGAACATAGGTAGACATCGATGCTCCTTGTGAGTGGATGCAATTGTGTTGAATAAGAAGTAATCTCAATGGGATCTGTATGCAACTGCCTGTTGTTATTTGCAGCTACCATAGCTATCACCTGATTGTAGGCAGTGGTGTCTTCAGGTGGAGATTGCCTAGCCGGGTATAAATCAGGATCAATGGAAGGTACGGGATTTGAATCATATAAGTCCCATGGATCTATATTGTGATGAGTATCACTTAAATCATCCTCATGTGTAGAGATAGGGGAGGACTGTGGAGAAAATTGTGTAAGTGAAGGTGGTGGTGGTGAAGTAGGAAGCAAAGGAGAATGTGGTGGTGAAGGCTGTTGAAGTGCCTTTGGTTTCTCCTTATGCTTAAATATCTTAGCAGGTGGAGGCCCAGCTTCTAGAGTCTCTTGAAAAGTTGACTTTCTCTTTGTTGTAGGAGGAGAAGCAATAATTCTTCCTGTGTCCTTGTGTATATGGATTTTGCTCTGTTTAGCATCCATTACTTCTAATATGGGCCTTATTTCAGAAGACTCCACGGTAATTGGAGCATATTTTCCACCCACAGGTTTCAGCTACGAAAGTTTGGAGACCGAATGTTTTAGTCGGGCCGAAAATGTTGGCTCCAAAATGGATGGCAGTTTTTCCGGCTCCGAGGGGGAAGTCTCTGCTTTTTGGCTCGATCCCGAAACAGGTGTGGCATGCTGTTTGTTTGGTGCCGAATACACTTTGGGCTTCAGTTTTGGTGCTAAACACAATGGTTGGTCATCTGCCTGTGTTTTTTGGCTCCGACCATTGCTGGCAAGCAGTGGTGGACCCAAGACCACTGCTGAAGTCTTTTTGGTTGTCTTTGGGTGATGGGAAGGGGCTGATGTACTCACGTACTGCACCGCTGGAATAGATTGGCTGTCACCATCAGAATCTCAACCCGAATCGGATTCTGCGATGGAAACCGCAGCCTGATGAGTCATGTCTTCCTGAGCGTGTTCTTCTCCGAAGATGTTGGGTGTTTGTTCCGACGACTTGGACGCCATCTCCAGCCGATGTGCTCTTCGATAACTAAGTTTTCTTTGAACGGAAGGATCGATCCACTTCACAGTTTTTTTCTCTGTGATTCGGAGAAAGACAGAGATTGCACACAGAGTGCTGATCGGTGTATGGAAACTTGTCGTGACACTGAGGGCAAAAGCGAATTGGAGTCCGTTCCATCAGCCTGATATCATTCGAAAACCACAAGTCGAAGTAGGCCCAAGAAGGGTGCGGTCACCCGAAAAGGGCATTTAATCAACCCGGACGATTACTATCAGATCGAATATAAGTTCAAAAATGCGATCGAGAACTATTCCAATGTTTATAGAAAGAAGAGAGAAGTTCAGATAGTCCTGAACCAAGATCTACCGAAGCGAGAGGAAGCACGTTTGAACCAGATGGCAGAAGGAAAATAATCTAACAAATGACTCAATGCCCATGTGCACTGTCACCGAGAGGAGGAATCACTCAATCATGTGACTCGAAAAAGCTTCTTCGAAGAACAACTTGTAACACTCAGAGCCCAACACTAGATGGCTGACTTATGCACAGCATGTGTATCTGCAGCTACACATGCCATCGAACATACATACATATTTTTCATCAACCCTGTGTGTGATAATGCGGGCTCACGCAGGATCTTTAAAAATATCATCTGCATGTCTTAACATACCCTTAAGCATAGGGAGGTACTGTGTTAATTGTGTTGACCTATGTGAAGTGGAAAGGGTCTCAAAAATAAAATTGTCCTCTATGGGTTCTTTACGTAATGGCACCTGGTGGTATGTTGTCGCTCTGCTAATAAGCTCCTGAAACGAGGTGGTGTCATCAGAAGGAGATGGTCTAGCAGGGTCGAAGTCAGGATCATTATCAACTTGGTGCTCAACGTCATAGCCTAACCAAAAAAATCAGGGGGACTGTGGTACATCAAATTTGTCATTGCCTGTCCATTGCTCCCAGTGTAGGAAAGTGGGGGCCCCTGAGGAATAATGTCTAGTGGATCACCCTAAGACTGGGAAGGCGAGGGTGAAGATGGTGAAGGCGGTGGTGGGGGTAGACAAGAGGGTGTAGGTGAATGCAAAGGGCTGGTGGCCGTGTCAGTCTTTCTTCTTGGTAGGTACCGGTATATAAACAGCATCTCCAAAAGATAGTTGGCGCTTGGATAATTTGCCTTTGACGGGCATTGAGCTTCTCACCCTTTTTTTGGAGAACTGATTTAATCGGAGTAGTTAAGTTAGCTTTCGGTGGTGTCTTGGAAAAAAATCTGAGCCAAGGTTGTTTTTTGTTTCATTGACAAGGGCACTCGCAAGGCTCCAGTCCTCTTTGGTGAGTAGGCTGCATGCAGAAGGCACAGCAGCCCCCAGCGAGTTCAGGCTCTTGCTGAAGGGTCAGTCCCAAAGGTAGAACTTTCTGTGGGACCAGGCACTGAAGTGGTCGGCTTCGGCTTATGTTTTGGTGCTGGGCTCGAAGGCAGGGCATCCAAATCTGATTCTTGGTGCCAAACATGGTGGCCCAGAAGCCTTATGTTTGGAAGGAGACTAATGTTTTTAAGCAGCAGGACAGGGATATCGGTACTTGCAGTATGCTGACCCGTTGGAAGATCATGCATTTCTAGGTCGATCTCAAGTTCAGAGTCAGAGCCCTCGATGGAAAAGGGCTCTTCCTCAGCCGCAGAGGCTTTATGTAGTTCCTTCTCGTCGTCTTCTGATGTACAAAGATGTCGGTTGTCTCATTGACCTCTTTTTGTGCATCTTTCTGCAATGTGCCCTTAGGCCTTGTATGGTAGTTTTGGACCGAAACGATTGACAGGCACCGCAGTCCTCTTCTCTGTGGTCTGGGGACAAACAAAGTTTGCAGACCTGGCAAAGGTCGGTCCACGGGTACTTAGTATGGCACCTCGGGCAGAAATGGAAAGGCATCTGTTCCATCAGCAGACCATTCAATACTGAAAGAGATAGAAAGAAGGGCCCAAGAGCATGAGGCCCAAAGGGCCTTTGTTCGAGTGAGTCGATTTAACGGGCAAATGTTTTCTAATCTCAAAACGCAAAGGTGGGGGCACATTCTAAAACAATACTGGTGGTGTAGTGGTGATTACTGAATGGAAAGAGCTCTGTGATACATGACTGGGCCTCACAGTGGAAGAAAATATTACAACAATGGAGAAGATGCTCATGCACATTAACACCAAGACGAGGAGTCACTCTACCTGATGTCTCAAAAGACCTCTTCAAAGAAAAACAACTTTCACACTTCCGGACCCAACACCAGATTGCAGGAGTATGCACAACATGTGTATTCATTGCCACACATACCATCAAACCCATACTTACCCTGGAGGTGAGGGCTCTAGTGTTGCACTGGTAAATCCCTGGTCGCACCTGCGCTTTGTAATGTGATTGGGGTTATTCCCCATTGTAGGAGGCTGGACTAGCTTGTAGTGAGTACCAAGGGGTACTTACACCTTGCACCAGGCCCAGGTATCCCTTATTAGTGTATAGGAGTGTCTAGCAGCTTAGGCTGATAGAAAATGGTAGCTTAGCAGAGCAGCTTAGGCTGAACTAGGAGACGAGTGAAGCTCCTACAGTACCACTAGTGTCACTTGCACAATATCATAAGAAAACACAATACACAGATATACTAAAAATAAAGGTACTTTATTTTTATGACAATATGCCAAAGTATCTCAGTGAGTACCCTCAGTATGAGGATAGCAAATATACACAAGATATATGTACACAATACCAAAATATGCAGTAATAGCAATAGAAAACAGTGCAAACAATGTGTAGTCACAATAGGATGCAATGGGGGCACATAGGGATAGGGGCAACACAAACCATATACTCTAGAAGTGGAATGCGAACCACGAATGGACCCCAAACCTATGTGACCTTGTAGAGGGTCGCTGGGACTGTAAGGAAACAGTGAGGGTTAGAAAAATAGCCCACCCTGTAAAGAAATGGCTTCCTGTTGCAGTTACCCCCCACTTTTTGCTTGATACTGATGCAGACTTGACTGAAGTGTGCTGGGACCCTGCTAACCAGGCCCCAGCACCAGTGTTCTTTCACCTAAAATGTACCATTGTTTCCACAATTGGCACACCCTGGCATCCAGGTAAGTCCCTTGTAACTGGTACCCCTGGTACCAAGGGCCCTGATGCCAGGAAAGGTTTCTAAGGGCTGCAGCATATCTTATGCCACCCTGGGGACCCCTCACTCAGCACAGACACACTGCTTACCAGTTTGTGTGTGCTGGTGAGAACAAAACGAGTAAGTCGACATGGCACTCCCCTCAGGGTGCCATGCCAACCTCACACTGCCTATGCAGTATAGTTAAGTCACCCCTCTAGTAGGCCTTACAGCCCTAAGGCAGGGTGCACTATACCATAGGTGAGGGCACCAGTGCATGAGTACTGCGCCCCTACAGTGTCTAAGCCAAACCTTAGACATTGTAAGTGCAGGGTAGCCATAAGATTATATGGTCTGGGAGTCTGTCAAACACGGACTCCACAGCACCATAATGGCTACACTGAAAACTGGGAAGTTTGGTATCAAACTTCTCAGCACAATAAATGCACACTGATGCCAGTGTACACTTTATTGTGAAATACACCCCAGAGGGCACCTTAGAGGTGCCCCCTGAAACCTTAACCGACTATCTGTGTAGGCTGACTGGTTCCAGCAGCCTGCCACAACCGAGACATGTTGCTGGCCCCATGGGGAGAGTGCCTTTGTCACTCTGAGGCCAGTAACAAAGCCTGCACTGGGTGGAGATGCTAACACCTCCCCCAGGCAGGAGCTGTAACACCTGGCGGTGAGCCTCAAAGGCTTACCCCCTTTGTTCCAGCACCACAGGGCACTCCAGCTAGTGGAGTTGCCCGCCCCCTCCGGTCACGGACCCACTTTTGGCGGCAAGGCCAGAGGAGATAATGAGAATAACAAGGAGGAGTCACTGGCCAGTCAGGACAGCCCCTAAGGTGTCCTGAGCTGAAGTGACTCTAACTTTTAGAAATCCTCCATCTTGCAGATGGAGGATTCCCCAATAGGATTAGGGATGTGACCCCCTCCCCTTGGGAGGAGGCACAAAGAGGGTGTACCCACCCTCAGGGCTAGTAGCCATTGGCTACTAACCCCCCAGACCTAAACACGCCCTTAAATTTAGTATTTAAGGGCTCCCCTGAACCTAAGAATTTAGATTCCTGAAACTACAAGAAGAAGACGACTGCTGAGCTGAAAAACCCCTGCAGAGGAAGAACAGAAGACACCAACTGCTTTGGCCCCAGTCCTACCGGCCTGTCTCCTGCCTTCCAAAGAAACCTGCTCCAGCGACGCTTTCCAAAGGACCAGCGACCTCTGAATCCTCAGAGGACTGCCCTGCTTCAAGAAAGACAAGGAACTCCAGAGGACAGCGGCCCTGCTCCAAAAGACTGCAACTTTGTTTCAAAAGAGCAGATTTAAAGACCCCTGCAACTCCCCGCAAGAAGCGTGAGACTTGCAACACTGCACCCGGCGACCCCGACTCGACTGGTGGAGAACCAACACCTCAGGGAGGACCCTCCGGCGACTCTGAGACCGTGAGTAACCAAAGTTGTCCCCCCTGAGCCCCCACAGCGACGCATGCAGAGGGAATCCCGAGGCTCCCCCTGACCGCGACTGCCTGAACCCAAAGTCCCGACGGCTGGAAAAGACCCTGCACCCGCAGCCCCCAGCACCTGAAGGAACGGAACTTCTGTGCAGGAGTGACCCCCAGGAGGCCCTCTCCCTTGCCCAGGTGGTGGCTACCCCGAGGAGCCCCCCCCCTTGCCTGCCTGCACCGCTGAAGAGACCCCTTGGTCTCCCATTGAAACCTACAGAGAACCCGACGCTTGTTCACACACTGCACCCGGCCGCCCCCGCGCTGCTGAGGGTGTACTTTTTGTGCTAACTTGTGTCCCCCCCGGTGCCCTACAAAACCCCCCTGGTCTGCCCTCCGAAGACGCGGGTACTTACCTGCTGGCAAACCGGAACCGGGGCACCCCCTTCTCTCCATTGAAGCCTATGTGTTTTGGGCACCTCTTTGACCTCTGCACCTGACCGGCCATGAGCTGCTGGTGTGGTAACTTTGGGGTTGCTCTGAACCCCCAACGGTGGGCTACCTTGGACCCAAACCTGAAACTTGTAAGTGATTTACTTACCTGATAAAACTAACAATAACTTACCTCCCCCAGAAACTGTGAAAATTGCACTAAGTGTCCACTTTTAAAACAGCTATTTGTATTTAAGTGAAAAGTATATATGCTACTGTAATTATTCAAAGTTCCAAAAGTACTTACCTGCAATACCTTTCAAATGAGATATTACATGTAGAATTTGAACCTGTGGTTCTTAAACTAAACTAAGAAAATATATTTTTCCTTAACAAAACCTATTGGCTGGATTTGTCTCCGAGTGTGTGTTCCTCATTTATTGCCTGTGTGTATGTACAACAAATGCTTAACACTACTCCTTTGATAAGCCTACTGCTCGACCACACTACCACAAAATAGAGCATTAGTATTATCTCTTTTTGCCACTATCTTACCTCTAAGGGGAACCCTTGGACTCTGTGCATACTATTCCTTACTTTGAAATAGTGCATACAGAGCCAACTTCCTACATGAGACCCTGAAAAGTGAGTGCAAAGTGCACTGAAGTTCCCCAAAGAGCACAGAAGTCGTGGTAGGGGAATTCTGCAGGAAAGACCAACACCAGCAATGCAACAACGATGGATTTCCAGACGAGAGTACCTGTGGAACAAGGGGACCAAGTCCAAAAGTCATGATCAAGTCGAGAGTGGGCAGATGCCCAGGAAATGCCAGCTGTGGGTGCAAAGAAGCTGCCACCGGATGGTAGAAGCTGAAGATTCTGCAAGAACGACAAGGGCTAGAAACTTCCCCTTTGGAGGATGGATGTCCCACGTCGTGAAGAGTCGTGCAGAAGTGTTTTCCTGCAGAAAGACCGCAAACAAGCCTTGCTAGCTGCAAAGCTCGCGGTTAGGGTTTTTGGATACTGCTGTGGCCCAGGAGGGACCTGGATGTCACCAATTGCGTGAGGGGACAGAGGGGGCGTCCAGCAAGACAAGGAGCCCTCTTAGAAGCAGGCAGCACCCGCAGAAGTGCCGGAACAGGCACTACGAAGTGGAGTGAAACGGTGCTCACCCGAAGTTGCACAAGAGAGTCCCACGCCGCCGGAGGACAACTCAGGAGGTCGTGCAATGCAGGTTAGAGTGCTGTGGACCCAGGCTTGGCTGTGCACAAAGGAAATCCTGGAAAAGTGCACAGGAGCCGGAGTAGCTGCAAAACATGCGGTTCCCAGCAATGCAGTCTGGCGTGGGGAGGCAAGGACTTACCTCCACCAAACTTGGACTGAAGAGTCACTGGACTGTGGGAGTCACTTGGACAGAGTTGCTGAGTTCAAGGGACCTCGCTCGTCGTGCTGAGAGGAGACCCAGAGGACCGGTGATGCAGTTCTTTGGTGCCTGCGGTAGCAGGGGGAAGATTCCGTCGACCCACAGGAGATTTCTTCGGAGCTTCTAGTGCAGAGAGGAGGCAGACTACCCCCACAGCATGCACCACCAGGAAAACAGTCGAGAAGGCGGCTGGATCAGCGTTACAGTGTCGCAGTAGTCGTCTTTGCTACTTTGTTGCAGTTTTGCAGGCTTCCAGCGCGGTCAGCAGTCGATTCCTTGGCAGAAGGTGAAGAAAGAGATGCAGAGGAACTCTGATGAGCTCTTGCATTCGTTATCTAAGGAATTCCCCAAAGCAGAGACCCTAAATAGCCAGAAAAGAGGGTTTGGCTACTTAGGAGAGAGGATAGGCTAGCAACACCTGAAGGAGCCTATCAGAAGGAGTCTCTGACGTCACCTGCTGGCCCTGGCCACTCAGAGCAGTCCAGTGTGCCAGCAGCACCTCTGTTTCCAAGATGGCAGAGGTCTGGAGCACACTGGAGGAGCTCTGGACACCTCCCAGGGGAGGTGCAGGTCAGGGGAGTGGTCACTCCCCGTTCCTTTGTCCAGTTTCGCGCTAGAGCAGGGCTGAGGGGTCCCTGAACCGGTGTAGACTGGCTGTTGCAGAAATGGGCACCATTTGTGCCCATGAAAGCATTTCCAGAGGCTGGGGGAGGCTACTCCTCCCCTGCCTTAACACCTTTTTCCAAAGGGAGAGGGTGTAACACCCTCTCTCTGAGGAAGTCCTTTGTTCTGCCTTCCTGGGCCAAGCCTGGCTGGACCCCAGGAGGGCAGAAACCTGTCTGAGGGGTTGGCAGCAGCAGCAGCAGCTGCAGTGAAAACCCCTGAAAAGGCAGTTTGGCGGTACCCGGGTCTGTGCTAGAGACCCGGGGAATCATGGGATTGTCTCCCCAATACCAGGATGACATTGGTGGGGCAATTCCATGATCTTAGACATGTTACATGGCCATATTCGGAGTTACCATTGTGAAGCTACACATAGGTAGTGACCTATGTGTAGTGCACGTGTGTAATGGTGTCCCCGCACTCACAAAGTCCGGGGAATTTGCCCTGAACAATGTGGGAGCCCCTTGGCTAGTGCCAGGGTGCCCACACACTAAGTAACTTAGCACCCAACCTTTACCAGGTAAAGGTTAGACATATAGGGGACTTATAAGTTACTTAAGTGCAGTGGTAAATGGCTGTGAAATAACGTGGACGTTATTTCACTCAGGCTGCAGTGGCAGGCCTGTGTAAGAATTGTCATAGCTCCCTATGGGTGGCAAAAGAAATGCTGCAGCCCATAGGGATCTCCTGGAACCCCAATACCCTGGGTACCTCAGTACCATATACTAGGGAATTATAAAGGTGTTCCAGTAAGCCAATGTGAATTGGTGAAATTGGTCACTAGCCTGTTAGTGACAATTTGTACAGAGAGAGCAAAACCACTGAGGTTCTGGTTAGCAGAGCCTCAGTGAGACAGTTAGGCATCACACAGGGAACACATACCTATAGGTCACAAACTTAGGAGCACTGGGGTCCTGGCTAGCAGGGTCCCAGTGACACATGATAAACATACTGAAAACATAGGGTTTTCACTATGAGCACTGGGTCCTGGCTGGCAGGATCCCAGTGAGAAGGTAAAAACACCCTGACATACACTCACAAACAGGCCAAAAGTGGGGGTAACAAGGCTAGAAAGAGGCTACTTTCTCACACCCATTCACTGGTGGCTGCATCCAGGAATGCTCTAAAGTTGGCCTCAAGAGTCCATTCTAACGCTTAGAATATAGTCAAAAGTGTCTTGGTGCCTCAGCGCTCTAAGCAGTGAGTCCTCCGGGGCCTGGTAGGCACAACCATTCTTAACTGATCCAGCAGCAAGAAAGCATGCAACTTCTCAGCAGGCATCCTGTCCACAGGCACTGGTGAGTAGTCTGCAAGGAGAAGGCACAGCAGCACCCGGAGGCTCTTTCTTGAGCTTCCGCAGTCGACTCCAGTAGTGATTGAAGATGCTCCAGTGTACCTCCTGCATGGTAAGCTCTGTGCTCCCTAATGGAGGGCTGACAGCTTGGATTCTGATGCTCCCAATCTGGATCCCAGTGATGTGGTGCTGCACCCACAGCATCCTCCTCAGTTTATGGGGGCAGTGTGGGTACAATTCTTGATGCATCTGTCTACGGGTCACATTAATTCACAGTTCTTGGGCAGCAATCCAATACTCTTGGCACTCTTAATACCAGTAGCCCCTTCTGACATATGGGGCTGTCGTAACACTACCAAGACTACATGAGTGCTTGACTCAGATGCTGAAGAGTTCAAAAGGACCTCTTTGTTATTAGAGGTCCTATTATGTCCTCGAAATACATGTTTTGTCCTTCTGTATAGAAGAAACAGTTCAATCTAAAATCAAAAATTGCTGTTATGAATATTAGACCCAGACAGGAAATGAAAGGCCTCAGCATTGTATATACATATGTTGGCAAGCCTGCATGTATCAGTACACTTTAAGTCATCTACCAAAGTAGATAAATAAGAAGAGTGATTGATATATAAGATGTAATGAAGTGTACAAATGTAAACGGTGTATTAACATTAAGGTTCTCTGTTTTTAAAGATGTTTACAGATAAATACCGACAGAAAACCATTTGTTTTCTTGTCTGCATTTATGTAGATTAAAAACAGAGATTGGGTTACTTTTTGAGTGATTCTAAATACTTTCTGCCATGACTGCCAGGCCAATAGCTGTGTGGAGTGATAAGGTAAGGGTGTTAAAAACGAAAGGAATTTGAGTAAAGAGGCTTAGGCAGCAGTAGACATGCACAAGGTTGATACATATGTTCATATAAGGTCATTGATTTATCTTCTGCAGGTGTCCATAATATTGAAACCTGAGTGCATTTGTACCGGTTAAATAAACATGGAAAATATACTAGCTTAAGCTTCATTTTTTTCACAAAACCCAACATAAATGGTGACAAATACAGACAAAATTAGCAAAACAAATTCAGATACTGACGAAAATGTAAAAAAGCAACAAAAAAAAGCATAAAAGCGGGAGCCCTAATTAAAATGTAGTACAGCCTGCAAATGGGGTGCTGATAAATGAGATGTGGTTGTCAACTACGGGTGCAACAGTACCCTAACACGTGTAATCCAGTCATTACAGCTGAATACTGAAGGTGACAGAGAGCATTTTGGAGCTTTTCGAAATTTCAAATAAAGTGATGGTAAAATTGAACTGGGTCTTGCCACAATACTTTGGTGCCCATTGAGGCTCTTAATGGAGAGATGATTTGTCCGATCCTTGTAGTTCCTTGGGTCAAAATGGTATAGAAAACATGTCAGGTAAAGATACTGGTGGCACGCAATGAATGCTGGGATGTTAAAGTGTACTGTGTAAGAAGGAGTAAAGATTAGGGTGAATATGTGTGCCTCTACACCCACCAGAGCGTTAGACTACCCAGCAGCTGGAGGTTAATATAGTGGCACAAGAAGTGTTGACTATATAGATGTACTAAACCTAGTATGATTGCAATTTTTCTATTTTTGTTAGCTTCGTTCCTGGAGGGAAGGAAAGGGGTGATGTGGTGTACTGACTTGGTAGATTTAATTGTGATGCTAGCAGAATGTAATAAATGTCAAGAAATGGCAACGATTTGAGGCTGGTCAGATACCACCTGATAAGGTGGTAACACAAAGTATTCTGTGTTCATCTGAATAAAATACACATTGCAGATGCATCTCTGAGGTATCATTCTTGTTGCATCCTTTTGCTTATTGTGTGCAAAGCATGAGCGAGAGATCATCTTCCTTGCGTCCATCCAGATGTTGAAAAACCCAGACAGAATAGTTTGGATTGGTGTCATAAGAGTAAACAGACTAACCTTGTGGGTAGCCGCTCCACGGCATTAGGAATCCCACTTAGGATCAAGCATTGAGAACTGGGATAAAGTAGTCAAGGGTATGAGAGCCTTTGACGGTTGATAAAAGGACTCCGTTTACGCTATCGCATATAAACACGGGAACAGACATACACATTTGCGACCTAAATACATTTTCTAAAGTACTCTAACTTAGACTGAGAGTGCACTTTTACATCTGCTACTTATAAGGAGAATTTGTATACTGTTTTCTTATACAATGCTAAACATCTGTCTACGGGAAAGAACCAATAAGGCTCCCACTGTATCTTTCTCCATGTAGCAGTCTCTCCATCCAGACACTCTGTCAATATGATCTATCTTAAAGTTAGCATGCCCACGTCAACGATTCCTCTGTATGTGTGGAGTATCTCTACAACTGCTTTTAAATAAACACATCATAAGGTGATTACCAGCTCCCTGGCATGCTCTACGCCTGACACCTTTAGTTAGTTCCCCTCTACGGAAAGTCAGACCAAATATCTCACAATTGTGCTAGCACTCTAGTCACATACACTGTAATCTTTTCTGTTTCAACTTTTTTTTCACCCTTAACATACAGGGTGACTCGTGGGGGGGGGGGGGGGGGGGGTTGCTGTCATAGGGAAATAAATCATTTCATCATTTTTAAAAAAAGTATCTGTCGCTGCTGCTGACAGCCACCTCAGTGTTCCTCTCCTCCCTGGAGTGACTGGGGCACACAAAGCATAGCCTCCCCCCCCCCCCCACCAACCCAATCCAGACACTGCTCTCATGCTATAACAAGCATGAGGGAAGTGCCAGGATTGGCCTGAAAGGTTGGTCTGATGCTTGCTCAGGCACAGAGAGCCTGTGCCATTTCTTCACCCTGCTGTGCAATACATTTGGGTTGGAGAAATGTAAGTGCACATGTCGGTGTGGTCTTCCTAAGACGGCCAGCCAAACTGACCTGGACACATACAGTACCCATTACTCCTCCTCCCTCTCATGGCCCGCCCTAGATTTCATGGATCAGCCAGTGGAAAATAAAAACGATAATAAAATTGTTTTATCTTCATTTTATTTTTCAATGACTGACTCTGAGCAGGGGGGTGACGCTCCTCTACTATTACGGAGGAGCCGCCCTGATTAATGTGTGCCAGAAAACCAGGTTCCAATAAGGGTCTGGACCTGTGCTTTTTAACAATAGTTTTCACACATACTTTGCTCGAATTACTACTGCATTTACACCACTGTCTATTTCTAAGACACTTACACTGCCCCCAAGTCTGAACTTTTCACACAAGGCAGTTACGACATTTCTAAAGTTTAGAAAATAGTCACAGTGAACTCCAAAAAAAATAGAGTACATAAGTATTCAACATGTTAAATAATTCACAGCCTGATTTGGGCTTGGTGACTCACCATTTTGTTGGGATATCGGATAAGGACAGGTTGAATGGGAACACCAGCAATGAAGGCACCTGAAAAAAAGCAGAGGTTGTGAGAAAAGTGATATGAAATCTGTCACAAACTGGTGAACCTGCTCTTTACAGAATGCTGAACACACACAGGTGTATATAAGGTATCAAAATGGAAGGTTTATAGGCTGTACAAATGTTCAGATAAGAAATATGTTAAGACATATTTCAACATGGTAGTTTTTGTGAAGAAACACCACTTCTGTACACTGCCACTTAACAAGGTTAATAAACCAAACTACAGGAAAGCAAATCATGTTTGAAATCGCTACTCCCCTGCCTGCCACAGGCAAAGTAGCAATTTCTTTCTCAACATGACTTCCCAGAGAGCACACATTTATGACTCTAAATCAGTTAGTTGTGATGAAGGCTTCGAGAGGTTAGTGGACAGCATTGCAGATTACTGGTCCAGCATTTATTACAGCCCCCCACACCCCCCCACCCCTCCAATGAAGTTAGGAGTCACCCTCGACCTCACTTCAAGCTCCCTCACAAGCATGCTCTATGGGCAGAAGGGACAAACTCAAGCTGAGGAAACCCTAGCATGCTGCTCTACCTAAAGATACCAGCTTGACCTTTCAGGTAATATTCCTTTTATTACAATGACACCTGGACCTGCTTCACCCCATTTGCTAATTGAGACCAAAGCATATTCTTCTAAAAAGATTAGTATTTTGTCCGTAACGAATGTTGTATATAGTTAAACCTCCAGATATCGCATGCTCAGAATAATCCACTATTTCAGGAAAGCATTTACCGAACACTTTCAATCATTTTTAGCCTGATGAAATTTGACTAAGATACATTTAGAATTCAAATGTTATAAGAAGCTTCAAGGCCTCTTTTTCAGGGGTGGGACGGTAGGGTGGCCTGCAGATAACTGAGGGTAATATTTAAGGCAGAGATCAATTTTTTGCAACCAATTTAGATGGATTCGCAAACTAACAATACAATATCTAGTAGTGAATAACCAAGGTAAGAGGGTTCAAAGGACTTCTGTTCTACCTGAATTATTTTGAGCGTATAAACCATTTTTGTTTGAAAGACTGGGATACAATTTAATAAGTATGTATCTATGTGGATTGTGGATTTATAATGACTGGAATTAGCCACAGAGCAACGTCACACAGTACAAGAGGAAACGCTGATACAAGAGACAATGCTACAGGACGTAAGAGGATATGCCGACGGGTACAAGTCAAAGGAAAAGAAGTAAGATTTAAAATAAGAGTTGGGTAGCACAGGGCAGAAGGGAAAAGGGAGAGACCTACAATACCCGACCATGCAGGTGAAGATGGGAAATGTTTCTTCAGGGAAAGCCCAGTAAATTAAGATCCACATGTCACAACTTACATACGTTTTTTGCAGTTGCTGGTTCGATGGAGGCAGACGACAGCGCTGCGGCGGTGTTTCTAGATGCCACCAAAGCTTTTGATTCTTTACCATGGGAGTATATGTTTGCGCTCCTTGCCCGGGTGGGCCTCAGCACGCGCTTTGTGAAGCTGATTAGGTTACTGTATACTAAATACAAACGAGGGACAGGGAGATTACTGGTCCAGTGCACGGTCTCCCAAATTTACCTGTTATATAGAAAAAGTGCACTGTTCCAAAAAGACAAAAAACCTATTAACTATATAGGAAGATAGGGGCGAAATTATGATTGATTTCAGTAGAGCCCTCAAGCACCCAATAGGGTGACAGATTTCATCATTGGGCTATCTCCTCGTCAGACCGGTGCTGCAATGTCTGGCGGACCACCCGGAAGTAGGGGTGGTACTTAACCGTAGGCCAATCGCCAAATGGAGGTCTGAAACGAGAACTGACTGAAAAAAGAGAACAGGGTGAGTGAGTGAAGGAGAGTGAGAGTAAAGTAAAATTAGCTCTGAACCTAAAATATCACTTTAATGAATCAGAAACAAGGTTCAGGCCAAGATTAAAAACGTATATAGGGAGTTTTAGTGGGAATAATGTCCCGCTATACTCTATGAAGAAGGAAGGGTAGTATGCCTAATCCTGTCTTATGGTCAACATGTTTCTCGTCTTTACTTGGTCAATAAATGATCCCGTGACGCTTCGTCAGGACCCAGAAAACTACTTCTCCTATTCAAAAAGATTGTTAAGTGCTGGAATGTCACTTACAAATTGAAGATAACATTTGTCAGTCAGTTGGTCAATCAGTTGTCCATCCCATATTCGAGACTGATCTTCCTAGGACCGCGCTAGCCTCAACCAAGGAGGTATTATTGTTTGCTCCTCAGTTCAGCGGGAACACCCACCCTGCGCCGCGCGCCTGTAGACTCAGCCCACAGCCAGGCTGCGGTTAAATGGGAGTGTGTCGGCCCCATTTTCTGTTGCTCGTGGAACGCGTCAGGGATGCCCATTGTCCCCGCTACTTTTCACGGTGGCGATGGAGCCCCTTGTGGCAGGGTTACAGGAGAGACATAACGACAGAGGTTTGCAGTTCCGGCAGAGACCCGTTTTGGTATCTATGTATGCAGACGACATTGCGCTATATGTGCGGAACCCTTGTTGGAATTTAGATATTTTGGTGGATGAGATTGTGCACTTTGGTACTTTTTCGGGTATCGCGATAAACTGGTCCAAGTCGGTGGTTCTGCCTTTATCTCCGGGGGTGGCGACGTTCTCCTCCCGGTATCCTATTGCATAGGCGGAGGGCCTGGTCCGCTATCTGGGGATCCATTTGTGCTGCGATGTTGACACTCTTTGGCTGGCCAATTACGGTGCAGCAATGTCGTGGTTGGAGGAGAAGGTTGAGGCTTGGCACGCCTTACCGCTCTCGCTGATTGGGTGTATTGCTATTGTGAAGATGGTGGTTCTCCCCAAAATTTTGTACCTGTTTGTCAACCTCCCGCTTCCGCTCACGAGGGGTTTCCTGCGGCATCTTCGCTCTGCTCTGATCCGTTTGGTGTGGGCGGGTAGCCAACCTCGCATTTCCTGGGAGAGGCTGACGCTGCCGTTTGAGTTGGGTGGGCTTGCTGCCCCTGATTTGGAGCTATATTATGACTGTGCGCAACGCATTTTGCACATTATTGGTTGCGCCTGATTCGATATCTGCTGCATCTGGTGCCTGAAAGTGATGCGGTGTGGCCGGACGGCTTGGTGCGCGTGCTTGGGAGCCCGTCTTGACCTAGGGGTGTCGACACAGTGGCATGCAAGGCGAGAGCAAGGAGGGTGCTGATGCAGTATACTGGTGCTGGTACACTGTTTGCTCCTTCGCTGCCCGTTATGGCGGTTGCTGATGCCCAGATGTTCCGGGATGGGGGAATGCATGAATTTCTTTGGGATGCCAGCTTAACGGAGCTCGTAGACTGGTTTGCGGACGGTCGTTTGATCCCCCCTGGGGAGGTGCTCGGCGATGGACGCACCACTGCATTGCAGCGGACGTATGTACTCAGGGTCTGTGCTATGCTGCGGGCTCGGTTCCCTGGCCTACAGGAGGTTCCCACGGAATGCCGTGCTTTGGAGGTGCTGTGCTGCGCGCAGTCGCCACGCAAACTGGTTACCAAGTTATACAATTGCATTCAGGAACAGCGGGTGACTTTGGGGCGTCCTCTAGGGCCCGATGGGAGAGGGACGTGGGTGAACCTATTACGGAGGAAACGTGGCGGAGTTGCTGTGTGCATATGAGAGCGCTGTCCCCGAATTATAGGCTGCGGCATTTTAAGTTTCTACATCGCATATATCACACGCCTAGTGGGCTTTATTCCATGGGTCTGAGTGTGGATGCGTGCTCCGAGCGCTGTTGTGCTCCGGATGCTGGTTTAGTGCATCTTGCATGGGAATGCGCTGAGGTCTATGCCTTCTGGGTGTAGGTTTTGCATATAATTGCTGAGGTAACTGGATCCGAGATACCCATTTTCCCCAAAGTTGCGCTGCTTGGGTGCGTGAATGAGATCAGTGGGCCTCATAGAAGGTTGGTAGGCCTGCTTCTGTTGCTGGCTAAGTGCAGAGGTGCTATGTGTTGGGGTAGGGAGCGAGCGCCGCGTGGGTCTGAATGGTTGCTGGACGCCGCCTTCTGCCAGGATCAGCTGATGATTTTTTGGGAGCTTATGCCCGAAGGCTCTAGACCGAAGGATATCTGGGCCGCTCTGCATGAATACCTGGCGACCTTGAACAGGCAGGTAGAATGATGTGCGTTTGCTCGCGTTTTGATGCCCTTCCTCATTCCCCCTGATTGTGCCGTGGTCTGTGCACTTATGCAATTAACTACATGAGGAAGGTTTGAGGAGAAACATCCAAGAACTATACCATGTAGTCCTATGAAGTCAATCAACCCTGCAAGCTCAGGCTAGAAGCAATGACAAACTACTGAAGCAGCGTTTAAAAAAGGAATTGATAAAGGCAACTGTTTTCACTCCCATCTATAATCCAAGCAATATCGTACAGATAGCATGATATGTTTGGTAAACAATACAGAATTAAACCAGCAAGCAATAGGCAGACAATCCCAAATAGGTACAAGGATGCAACAGAAACATGCTAACTGAAGTGTTGCTGAAGTGAGCAACTCAAGAGAGCAGAGGTTGGAAAATGTTCCTCATCCAACCCCTCCCCACAAGAGGAGACCAGACACATAAGAGGCAGAAATATGCAAATACAGCAGCTCCAGTACAAAGAGCTGATGGAGAGGTAAAACAATGACCACACCCATAGCTCATACACATATGGCTGAAAACAGAACAGACAAAAGGTCACTAAACATGGTCAACTGTAAACGTAACCCAATAACAAGGTAAAGTAGGCACCAGTGAGGAACACAACAGTAAGTGAAAACACAGGTTGGCAAGCACACAGACAACCCAACAAGGGCACGGTTATGCAACATGGAGTAATGCACAGCAGGTAAGAGCCCCCAGGGTCAAAAGAGCTTTTTTCGGTTGCAGCTGTCTGGTTTGTCAAAGACATTTTGGGGACATTTAGAAAATGTACCTAGGAATATTCTACCCGTTGCTTACAACTAACTTTGGGCTTTGTAACTCACATTTTCCGGCTTTCTAAATGCCGGCTTTATTTGCTTTAGGCTGTCCAGCTTGACTTTGTCCCTCCTTTATCTAAACCTTGTTTACTGCATCCTTCCATTAACTTGCTTTCTGCAAACCGGCCTTCAAATCTTATTATCTTGTCATGGAGCTAAAATGTCAAGTTGTGTCTTCCGAAGGAGCTTGGTGTTTAGTTTGCTTTCACTGCCTTCAAAGTAAGAGCATTCATAGGAAAGTGTAATAGAGATTACTCTATCCATGGAGCAAGCTCGTGCCCCTCCTATGCTCCAGTTTACAAGGCTGTAGCACAACCCTTTATTAAATAGCACATCTTGTAACATGCGGATTACAGATTTTTATTTTATCTAGCTAGGTAAGTGGGTTGCAGCTTTTAGCACAGAGATCCTTTTGTTACTTGCAGTTAATAAATCGTAATCCTTTATAAATACATACCCCGGTGAGCAATGAAGGACATGACTCCTACACCTTGTAACCCTCACTGTTTTATGCAACAAGCATCTTGTACATTAATTTACTTACATGATTTATTGTCAATGTATAGTATGTATGTAAAGCGCTCTAACATCCTGCACTGGAATAAGTAGCACGATTAAAAAAATAAAATAGTGGTATTTCCATATCTGACATTCTTACACTGCATGCATTTCTCTTCTAAAGAAGGGCTGAACAAAGCCAAAAGCATGCCTCTTTTAAGCACCTGTGAAGTGATAAGCTGTGAGCCTTTCATTCCCCTCCTTTCCATTTGTAACTAAGTGTGAGCCTCCAGACCGCATAAAGCCAGGATCAGATTGAAACAAAGGAGGCTTGACGGCCTCTCAACTTCGGTCTAACTTTTGCCCAGCTGGAGGTGACAATAAATAAAAAATAAAATAAAAAAAAGGAAATTCCCTACATGCATGTTACTGCTTAGAATGAACGCACATAACAGCGCAGCTGCGACTAAACGTGATCTGATGTCTGAAAATTACACCGGGATAAGTTCAGCATAGACAAATAGGCAAAGTCATTCTTCACAAACAACACATCAATGCTGTGAAGCACGTCTAAAAAAAAACTACAAAACAATTGAAAATAGAGAGCTTTGGAGTTTATCTTTTAACTATCCTGCACAGCAGCCATACAGCTGCACAACATGACCTAAAACATTATAAATCCAAACAGTTCAGAGATTTGGGACGTTTTCTTTGCTATGTTGTATAGCTGCATGGCTGCTGTGCTACACGGTTAAAAGATCCATGTCACAGCAACAAACAACTGCAGCAAAACCAGGCTGCCAAAGCGGGAGTGTCCAGTGTAGGTGGACACAGCTGCCCAATCCAAATCACTGAAGATCGTCTGCAAACAGACGAACATGCACACTCAAGGAGACTTCAATGTAGTTTAATTAAAATATACAGCCCCTGCGACGAGTTTCGGCACTAAGCCTTGTTCACACATGGAGGGAAGTGTTCCACAACACCAATAAATATCACAGAACCTACACCCCAAATCGACATAGTAGAAGGATTCACAGCACCATTTAAAACACAGTAAACATGGCAGCCTTGTTTAACTGGTGAAAGCATAAAGTAATGTACCAAGTAATAAGGTATACAAGATATAATAATGTACATGGCGAGTCCATGGTTGTTTGCAATAACCATACTAGAAATACTATTATGTCTAAATGTGAACAATTACCCTAAATAGTTAGTATTCTGCTACAAATATAATAGTAATATCTCTAAATAGTACACAAAAATTATAATTGTTCCTAACAAGCTGCGTTTGCTGGTAGCTCAATAAATGCACATATTGGTCAACTATAGTATCTAATATGGCTCAAAATATCATGTTTCAAGACATAAAACAATAACAATATATTCAAATTATCCATATCAATGTCCAAAAGAACCATCTCATAATTGCTTTTGCGCACATTTCTCAATGTAACAATAATATTAATAAAGCCCCAGTGGCCCTGTGTGCATGGTATATCCCGATTTCATTTTTATTATGTGTAATCTTTTTGTCTGTTTGCAGGCAATCTTCAGTGATAATATATATACATATATAGAAAATGTTATTTACCCAGTAGACATCTGTTCGTGGCATGTAGTGCTGTAGATTCACATGATTTACATAAGTCCGCCATCTAGTGTTGAGATCGTAGTGTTACAAGTTGTTTTTCTTCGAAGAAGTCTTTTCCCTGAGTCACAGATCAAGTGACTCCTCCTCTCTGTGATATTGCGCATGGGCATTGAGTCCTGTGTTAGAGTGTTTTCCCACAGGAGGATGAAGTAAAGAGTGTATATGTACAGATATAGTAAAAGAAATGAGATGTCCATCCAATGTATATACATATTTACAATATATAGTACTACAATGGCAACAGGATTCCGGGGAGGGAGGGAGGGCGCATGTGAATTTACAGCACTATATGCCAAGAACAGATGTCTATGGGTAAGTAATATTTTCCATATGATGGCATGTGTAGCTGTAGATAAACATGCTTTGCATAGACTGCAAAGCAGTCCCCTCCGAACTTAAGCAGTGGCTAGCCTGTAGGAGTTGGTGTAGTTTGAAATAGTGTTTTAAGCATTGCCTGTCCAACATTTGCTTGTTGGTGAGATAACACATCCACACAGTAGTGTTTAGTAAATGTGTGTGGTGTAGACCATGTGGCTGCTTTACATATGTCTGCTATTGGTGTATTCCCTAAGAATGCCATTGAAGCTCCTTTTGTCGTAGTGTAATGTGCTTTAGGAGTTATTGGTAACTGTCTTTTAGCTTTAAGATAGCAGGTCTGAATACACTTTACTATCCATCTGGCTAAATCATGTTTTGAAATAGGATTACCTCTGTGAGGCTGTTGAAATGCCACAAAGAGTCACTTGGATTATCTGAAATCTTTTGTTCTGTCTATGTAGTACATGAGAACTCTTAATATCAAGGGTGTGAAGAGCTCTTTCAGCCACTGAATCTCGCTGAGGAAAGAAGACTGGTAATTCCACTGACTGATTTGATATGAAAAGGTGAAAAGGAAAAGGTGGAAGAAAGGTTCCTCTAGAGTAAATGCCTGAATTTCACTTGCCCTTCTCATTGAAGTAATTGCTTCCAAGAAAGAAACCTTCCATGTTAGAAATTGAATAGCGCAAGAGTGCATGGGTTCAAATGGGGGACCCATAAGTCTTCTGAGTACAATGTTAAGAATCCGCTCAGGGGCTGGTGGAGCTCTAGGTGGAATAACCCTTTTAAGACCCTCCATAAAAGCCTTTATAACAGGAATCCTAAACAGGGAAGTAGGTTGTCTGTTTTGGATGTAAGCAGCTATTGCTCTTAAATGGATCCTAATAGAGCAGTATGCGAGGTTTGCTTTTTAGAAGTGTAGCAAATAGCAAACAATTTCCTGTACTGAAGCTTTAAGTGGGTCAATGTTTCTGGGCTGACAACAGTAGACAAAATGCTCCCATTTAGCCACATAACACTGTCTAGTTGTGGGTTTGTGTGCTTCCTTTAGAATATCCATACATTAAGATGGAAGTTGTAAGTAGCCAAACTCTATGACTTCAGGAGCCAAATCGCCAGGTTGAGTATGCTGGGATATGGATGTGTGATTTGACCTCTCCTTTGAGTCAACAGGTCTGGCCTGTTTGGTAGTTTGTGATGTGCTACTACAGACAGATCCAACAGTGTGGTGTACCAATGTTGACGTGTCCACGTGGACGCTAGGACTATCATGGTGAGCGAGGTTTGTTTTATCTTTTTGATCAGAAATGGAATTAGTGCGAGAGGTGGAAAAGCGTAAGCAAATATCCTTGACCAATTGATCCATAGAGCATTGCCCTTGGACTTAGGGTCTGGGTATCTGGATGCGAGGTTTTGCCATTTTACCTTTTCGCTTGTTGCAAAAAGGTCTATGTTTGGTGTTCCCCACATATGAAAGTAATATTGAATTACTTGTGGATGAATCTCCCATTTGTGTATTTGTTGCTGCGTCATACTTAGAAGGTCCGCTATCTGGTTGTGTATCCCTGGGATGTATTCCGCCAGCAGGTGAATGTGATTTGCCCATTTCCATATTGTTTGAACTAGAAGGGACAATTGGGATGAGTGTGCCCCCTTCCTATTTTTTTTCAGATAATACATTGTTGTCATGTTGTCTGTTCTTTATAAGACTACTTTGTGTATGGTCTGTGGTTGAAATGTCTTGATAGCTAAGAACACCGCTAATATTTCAAGTGGTTTATGTGATACGTTTTTTGGATTGAGTCCCATTCCCCTTGTATTGTTAGATTGTTGAGATGGGCTCCCCAACCTGTCACTGACGCATCTGTTGTGATTATGGTCTGTGGCACAGGGTCTTGAAATGGCCGCCCCTTTGTTACGTTGTGATTCCACCATTGCAGGGATTTATAAGTTTGGCGGTCTAACACTAGATCCTGTAGCTGACCCAAATGCCTGAGACCACTGTTGTGAGAGACATTGTTGTGGTGGTCTTATGTTTAGCCACATATTTAAGTGAGAAAGTAGCCTATTTCTAGAATGGTTACCCCCACTTTTGGCCTGTTTATGAGTGTGCGTCAGTGTGTTTTTACTGTCTCACTGGGATCCTGCTGGTCAGGACACCAGTGCTCAGTTTATTGCCTAATGTGTGTGTTGTCAGTAGTGTTTAACCATGTCACGGAGGCTCTGCTAACAAGAACCTCAGTGCTTATGCTCTCTCTGCTTTTAAACTTGTCACTATAGGCTAGTGACTTCATTTACCAATTTCAATTGGCACACTGGACCCCCCTTATAAGTCCCTAGTATATGGTACCTAGGTACCCAGGGCATTGGGGTTCTAGGAGATCCTTATGGCCTGCAGCATTTCTTTTGCCACCCATAAGGAGCTCAGACAAACCCTTTCACAGGACTGCCATTGCAGCCTGCGTGAAATAGTGCACACACTATTTCACAGCCATTTTCACTGCACTTAAGTAACTTATAATTCACCTATATGTCTAACCTTCATTTACTGAAGGCTGGGTGCAAAGTTACTAAGTGTGAGGACACCCTTGCACTAGCAAAGGTGCCCCCATGCAGTCCAGGGCCAATTCCCCAGACTTTGTGAGTGCGGGGATGCCATTACACATGTGCACTACATGCAGGCCAATACCTATATGTAGCTTCACAATGGGAACCCCGAATATGGCCATGTAAGGTGTCTAAGATCATGGAATTGTCCCACCATTCCAAATCTGGTATTGGGGAGCCAATTCCATGTATCTTGGGGGCACCACCATGGACCCCCAATACTGCCAAACTAGCTCTCTGAGGCCTGCACTGCAGCTACAGTTGATGCCACCTCACAGACAGGGTTCTGCCCTCTTGGGGTCTGAGCAACTTAGTCTCAGGAAGGCAGAGCAAAGCATTTCCTTTGGGAGGAGGGTGTTACACCCTCTCCCTTTGGAAATAGGTGTAACAGGGTTGGGAGGGGTAGTCTCCCCCAGCCTCTGGAAATGCTTTGAAGGGCACAGATGGTGCCTCCTTGCCAGTCTACACCGGTTCAGGGACCCCCAGTCCCTGCTCTGGCGCGAAACTGGACAAAGGAAAGAGGAGTGACCACTCCCCTGTCCATCACCACCCCAGAGGTGGTGCCCAGAGCTCCTCCATTGTGTCCCAGACTTCAGCCATCTTGTTTTCCAAGGTGTGGGGGTACTCTGGAGGGCTGAGTGGCCAGTGCCAGCAGGTGACATCAGAGACCCCTCCTGATAGGTCCATATCTGATAGGTAGCCAATCCCCCTCTCAGGGCTATTTAGGGTCTCTTCTGTGAGTTTCTCTTCAGATTCTACTTGCAAGTTTCCAGCAGGAATCCTCTGCAACTTCTACTTCATCCTCTGACCTCGGATCGACCGCAGACTGCTCTGGGAACCGCTGTAACATCAACAAAATATCCAGAAGGGCTACTTTTCCTCTGCAACTTCTGCTCCAGCCAGCAACTGCAACAGTTTCCACAGTGTGCATGCTTTGGGGACTCCCTGTCTTCACCCTGCACCAGAAGGACCGAAGAAATCTCCCGTGAAGTGACGGAGTCACTTCCCTGATATCGCAGGCACCATCTAAGTCGACGACTGGTTCTCTTGGACTCCTCTCCTGGTGACAAGCGTGCTCCTTGGAACACAGGTTGTGGACCCCTTGGACAGACTGTCCTGAGGTCCTGCTATCCCAATTTGGAGGAAGACCTTGCCTTCCCAGAATACGACAGTACCCTTGTGCACCGCGTCTTCCTCACCTCCTGAGGCATTTGTGCACTCTTTGCAAACTTCCTTCGTGCACAGCCTGGCCCAGGTCCCCAGCACTCTATCCTGCAACGCTCAACTCGCTGAGTTGACATGCGACGGTGTGGGACCTTTCTTTGTAGTGCTGCACCAACTGCATTTTGCTCCTCCTTTGTCCCAGTGTCCCATGACTCCAGTGTGTGCTGTCTGGTCGACTGAGGGCTCTCTGGGTGAGGAGGAAGAGGGGGCTCTCAGCACTTCAGAGTTGAGGCCCCCAGGTCCCTCCTGGGTCCAGACAGCGCCACTTTGACGCAAAATGTGACTTTGCCGGAACCAAGGCTTGTTGGACGAATCCAGGGCCAAAACTCGCCTGCATCCAACATCTCTCCATGGGACATCCATTGCATCATGCAGGAACCCACTGACGTCTTCCTTGGGTGCATTTCTGCAGTCTTCGTCCAACCAGGGACTCTTCTTTTGCACCCTCTTCTGGGTTGGCAGGGGCTCCTGTCCTTCCTGGAACTTCTTCCGACTTCTGGACTTGGTCTCCTTCCCTTGCAGGCCTTCAGGTCCAGGAATCTACCTTTTGTTGTTTGCAATCTTGCTTGGTTCTTGCAATAACTGTAATCGCGACTTGTAGTGTGTCCTAAGGAAACTTGCAGTACTTTACGCCTACTTTCCTGGGCTCGAGTATTTAACTCACCTTTGTGGTATTCTAACTCTCCCAGCAATTCTGGCACCACTACACTTGCCCAGGGGGGAATTTGTGATTCAGATTCCACTTTCTTAGTATATGGTTTGTGCTGCCCCTAGACCTATTTTCTCCTATTGCATTCTATAGCATTTCCTATTGTTTGCACTATCCTATGTCTAATTACTTACCTCCAGAAGGAGTATTGGCTCTAAGATATTTTTGGCCTTGTGTCACCCAAATAAACTACCTTTTTTTTTGGTAACACCAAGTATTGTCTTTACTTGTGTACAAGTGTAGGAAAGTAGCCTCTTTCTAGCCTTGTTACCCCCACTTTTGGCCTGTTTGTGAGTGCATGTCAGGGTGTTTTCACTGTCTCACTGGGATCCTGCTAGCCAGGGCCCAGTGCTCATAGTGATAACCCTATGTTGACAGTGTGTTTGATATGTGTCACTGGGATCCTGCTAGCCAGGACCCCAGGACTCATACGTTTGTGGCCTGTATGTGTTCCCTGTGTGGTGCCTAACTGTATCACTAAGGTTCTGCTAACCAGAACCTCAGTGTTTATGCTCTCTCTCTGCTTTTAAAATTGTCACTGCAGGCTAGTGACTAACTTTACCAATTCTCATTGGCACACTGGAACACCCTTATAATTCCCTTGTATGTGGTACCTAGGTACCAAGGGTATTGGGGTTCCAGGAGATCCCTATGGGCTGCAGCATTTCTTTTGCCACCCATAGGGAGCTCAGACAATTCTTACACAGGACTGCCACTGCGGCCTGAGTGAAATAACGTCCATGTTATTTCACAGCCATTTTTACTGCACATAAGTAACTTATAAATCACCTATATGTCTAACCCTCACTTAGTGAAGGTTAGGTGCCACGTTACTTAGTGTGTGGGCACCCTGGCACTAGCCAAGGTGCCCCCACATTGTCCAGGGCAAATTCCCCGGACTTTAGGAGTGCAGGGACACAATTACACGCGTGCACTACATATAGGTCAATACCTATATGTAACGTCACAATGGTAACTCCGAACATGGCCATGTAACATGTCTAGGATCATGGAATTGTCACCCCAATACCAATCTTCAGCTTCTTCCACCCGGAGGCAGCCCTTTTGCACCTTCATCCGGGGTTTAGTGTACTCCTGCCCCCCCCCCCCCCGCCCCCCCCCCCCCCCAGACACTTGCGTGACTTTTGGACTTGGTCCCCTTCTTTTACAGGTCCAGGAATCCGTTTTCAGTGCTTTGGTAGCAGTTGTGGTTCTTGCAGAATCCCCTATCACAATTATACTGTCTTTCTGGGGTAGTAGGGTAACTTTACTCCTACTTTTCAGGGCCTTGGGGTGGGGTATTCTGGACACCCTTACTGTTTTCTTACAGTCCCAGCGACACTCTACAACCTACCATAGGCCTGGGGTCCATTCGTGATTCGCATTCCACTTTTGGAGTATATGATTTGTGTTGCCCCTAGGCCTATGTCTACCTATTGCATCCTATTGTGATTCTACATTGCACTACTTTTCTTACTGTTACTTACCTGTTTTGGGTTTGTGTACATATTATTGGTGTATATTACTTACCTCCTAAGTTAGGGTATCCTCTGAGATACTTTTGGCATATTGTCACTAAAATAAAGTACCTTTATTTTTGGTAACTCTGAGTATTGTGTTTTCTTATGATATTGTGCTATATGATATAAGTGGTATAGTAGGAGCTTTGCATGTCTCCTAGTTCAGCCTAAGCTGCTTTGCCATAGCTACCTTTAACAGCATAAGCTGCTAGAAACACCTCTATTCTACTAATAAGGGATAACTGGACCTGGCACAAGGTGTAAGTACCACAAGGTACCCACCATAAGCCAGGCCAGCCTCCTACAATAAGTACTGAGTAACTATAAGTGGTATTGTAGGAGCGTTGCATGTCTCCTAATTCAGCCTAAGCTGCTCTGCTATAGCTACCTCTACCAGCCTAAGCCGCTAGAACACTACAGCATTTCACTAATAGGGGATAACTGGACCTGGTGTAAGGTTTAAGTACCCAAGGTACCCACTACAAACAAGGCCAGCCTCCTACAATTTGGTACTATCGCTATGCATGATGCCATCATTTCCAATAGTTTCATGACAAATTTTATTGTGTAAGTTTGAGTGACCTGTATTCGTGATACGAGGTAGTGAAAGGCTTGTATCCGTTGCTGTTTTGGGTAGGCTAATGCTGATTGAGTCTTCAGAACTGTGCCTAGATACGGTTACATTTGTGCTGGCCAAATATGAGATTTCTGGTAATTGACTGTGAACCCTAATGTGTGTAGGGTATCTATTGTGTGTGTTGTTGGCATTTTAGAATGGTGCTGGATTTTATTAACCAGTTGTCTAGATAAGTAAAGACATGTATGTGCTGTCTTCGGAGGTATGCTGCTACTACAGCTAGACATTTTGTGTACACTCATCGTGCGGTTACACTAAAGGGTAGTACTTTAAATTGGTAGTGCTTGCCTGAAATTATGAACCTTAAATACTTGCGGTGAGCTGGATGTATGGGAATGTGGAAGTAAACGTCTTTTAGATCTAGAGCTGTCATGTAATCTTGTTTTTGTAGGGGAATGACATCCTGTAGAGAGACCATGTGAAAATGTTCTGACAGGATATATAGATTTAGAGGTCTGAGATCGAGAACGGGCCTGAGAGTACAATCATTCTTTGGGACAAGGAACTATAGGGAGTATACTCCTGTTCCTTGCTGTGAGATGGGAACTATTTCTATTGCCTCCTTGAGTAAATTAAATTGTACTTCCTGTTTTGGTAGAATAGTGTGTTCAGGAGAGAGTGTGCGAACAAGTTGGGATATTTGGTGGAGCAGAGTTGAGCTCTAGGCAATAACCATTGCGGATAATTGCGAATACCCATTGATCTGTGGTGATGTTTTGCCAGTGAGAATGGAATTGTTGCAGTTTTAGTGGGTGTGGAAGTACCCTTTGAGGCTGCAAATTTTCCTGTGGTCCAGAAATGTTTTGCTTTGGTAACAGCCTCTAAATGACCCCCTTGTTTAGTACTGCTGGTGGGGTAGTATCAAGAGTCTCCTAATGCTAACTTTCTTTTGGTCTGTGGAGGTGGAGAAGTAATAACTTTTCCAGTCTCTTTCTAGATTTGGATTCTTCACTGCTTGCTGTCCATAACCTCTAAAATAGATTGAATGTCCGATTCCTCCATTTGATGCTCAGAGCTATGTTTTGTGCCCTTAGAGGAATATTCAGTCAATGTTTTGGGCACCTGCCTCATTCGAGCCGAAAGCCCCGGCTCCTCTATATAAGATGATGTTTTCAGCTCCAAAGTCGGAAGGGGATGTTTTAGGTCCGAAGCTGTTGGGCGAGGTTCCGGCTCTGAAGCAGAGCGTATTCTTTTTTGATCCAATGACATTGGGCGTCGGCTCGGTTCGGAGATTGAGGCTTGTAATTTTCAGCTCAACCCCAACACCGAAACTGGTGTGGTAAACTGTTGGAGTGTTTTGGCCTTTTGCGGCGCAGAACCCAAGGTTTGGTCAATGATTCATTTTTTCCGGGTGGAAGCATGGCTTGACAGCAGTGATCCACCCAAGGCCTTGCCTGATTTTTTTTAAAAGCTGGTTTTGGGGCAGGTGTACTCACGTACTGCGCCACTGCTATTGGCTGGCTATCGTCGTCTGAACCATGGTCGGAGTCGGAGTCTGGGCTAGAAACTGCCGTTTATGGCTGCTCCTCTTCGAGGGTGTCGGCGGTGGACTCTGTGCTTGGATGCCATCTCTAGTGTTCGTGCCCTTCGATCGTGTGATGTTTTCTTCGATCAAAAAGACCGACACGCCTCACAGCTGTCTTCTCGATGTTCTGGAGAAAGACAGAAATTACAGACCAAGTGCTGGTCGGTATAAGGATATTTTGCGTGGCACTGAGGACAGAATTGGAATGTAGTCCGCTCCATCAGGCTATGACGCAGTAGGCCCGAACAGGCCCAAGGAGGGTGCGAACACACGAAAGGGCGTTTCCTTGATCACAATGGTACTATCCGGTAGAGTGCAGAAGAAACCACGTTCAAAAAAATCCCGACGGTATGAGAAAAGTTTGAAAGATATAGGGGTTCCGAATCAAAAGTCCCAGAGTGAGAGGGAACACGTCAGAACCCGACGGCGGAAAGAAAACAATCTAACAAAGGAGTTGATGCCCAATGCGCACTATCACCGAGAGGAGGAGTCACTCGTTCACGCGACTAAAAAAAAAAAAGACTTATTTTAAGAAAAACAACATGTAACACTCTGAGCCCAACACTAGATGGTGAAATATGCACAGCATGTGTATCTGCAGCTACACATGCCATCAAACATATGTGTATATATATATATATATATATATATATATATATATATATATATATATATATATATATATACACACATATATACATACACATACACAAACACACATGATAACAGCATTAACCGCATCATGGCACTTCTTAAAAAAAAAAAAGTCATCATGCTGTGCAACATTTAAAAAAATATATATATAACAAATCAACTAAATCTAGCATAGGCAATACCTATTGGCTTTGCCAATGTCTGTTTACACTTGTAGTTTGTGCTCTTCCTCTGCATACAGACAACACCAAAGGGACGACTCATACAGAAAGTGATTTGTAAAACATCTCATGTCACCTCATGCCTACCTAGTCACAACAAAGCAAGGTAATAACACCAGCTGAAAGGAACCGACCTTCAAGGGAAGGATAATGTCCGATAACAAAAGTGTAATACAAAAAACAGCTATAACCGAAGGAGGACACTGCGTCACACTTCACAGTATCCTTTACGGCAACAAGAGTCATTGTCTTGTTTCAATAAACATCTTCAAATTACGAGGGGGGAGTGGCTAAACTGTGTCAACTGAGCATAGGTCCAATCAGAGGCAAATCTCTCTACAATTCCTAACAGAACCACAGAGAACACAACTGAAAAATGTTGTTGAAAGCCAAGTGCCAGAGAAGTCACCTGAGACAAAACAGTTCTTGCACAGATGAGCATACCACACACTAGCTAGGTGTAGGAAATTATCCAAACACATATTCCAGGCTAGGGAGAGGTCCCCATAACCCTACCAGTTCTCGTTCCTTGATGGCAGTGTTGCTATGGGGTATTCCACTTTGCTCAAATCAGAGTCTCCGAAAGGCACTAGGCATCCTAGAGTGACAATTTCCCCCAGGATAAGGAAAACAATTATAAAATAAAGATAAGAGAAATTTGGCAAACCTTTTTGACACAAGAGGCAATGCAGACCATGAACACTGGCATTCTTGGGTCAACAACAAGTATAGAGGACATAAAGCCTAAAGAATACATCATGTGATGGAACCACACATAGAATTGAAAACACAGATGAACAAGTTATGTACCTCTGGCAACGCCTTATCTGGTTGAGGCATATTCTAGTTGCAGATTCCTTACCTTAGAATTTCCCTCATGCGTCAGTCTGGATCCAGAGATTTTTCTCAAGCATTACCCCAGCACACCGTCAGGTGGTGTCGGTTGACTGTGCCTCCATCATTGTGCACCCTGGATAGGACGTTGCAGGACCTATATGTCCGACCATGTGTGCTGATCACAGTTTCCTTCACAGTTTTCCACGCCAGAAGTGTGGAGCCATGAAGAACACTGAACACTGGTGCGTCAAAACTAGGGCCCTGAAAAGGAAGTCTCTGTCCCTAGAAATCAGCTTGCAGATCGGGAGGATGGGTGGGTCGGTAAGAATCTGCAACTACAATATGTCTCTATCAGGTAAGGTGTTACCAAAGATAAGTAACTTGTTCACCTGATAGACTTCTAGCTGCAGATTCCTTGCCTTATAATAGATACCCAAACAATCCCATCCCTGGAGGAGGGTCTGCGAACCAAGACCGTACTAGAAAGTCCTGCAGGACCGAATGGGCAAAGTACCCGTCCCTCCGGACCTGACTATCCAGGCAGTAGCGTTTGGTGAATGTGTGCAGTGATGCCCACAGTGCTGCCTGACAGATGTCCAGGACAGGAACTCCGCGTGCTAACGCAGTGGTTGCAGATGCCGCTTTGGTAGAGGTAGCACGCAAACCTTCCGGGGGTTGGGTTTTAGCCAATGCGTAGCACATTTTAATGCAGAGAACAACCCATCTAGAGACGGTTTTCTTCTGCACTGCCCAACCTTTCTTCACACCCACATACCCATGAAAGAGTTGATCATCCAACCGTAACTATGGTACGATCAAATTAGAAAGCCAATGCTCTTTTTAGGGCCAGGCGGTGGAGTCTTTCCTCTTCCTCAGAAGGATGAAGGGGTGCGTAAAAAGAAGGAAGGGTGATGGATTGGCCTACTCGAAAGGGCATGACCACTTTTGGCAAACATGAAGTATTGGTGTTGTCATGATAGGTCGAAAGGTATGGTGACTTAGATGACAATGCCTGCAGCTCACTCACCCTGCGGGCAGATGTAATGGCCACAAGGAAGGCTCTTTTCAATGTTAGAAGCCTGAGAGGACAATTGCGAAGAGGCTCAAAAGGAGCACACATGAAAAATGTCAGAACCAAATTAAAATTCCATTGGGGCATGATGAATGGTGATGGAGGAAACATGTGGGTAAGACCCTTAAGGAACCTACTAATTATAGTAGACTTCAACAAAGAGGGTTGGTCAGGTAATCTTAGAAATGCAGAGACAGAAGACAAATAACCTTTGAGGGTGCCCAAAGCAGAGCCCTGCTGAGCCAAAAAGTATAAACAAGAGTACCTTGGAAAGAGGGGCAGTATGGGGGTCAACAGACTTGTCTGTGCACCATGACACAAAATTGTTCCATCGACAGGCGTGTACCGTTTTGGAGGACTGGCAGGCTGCCAAGATAATGTTACAAACTTTGGGCGGAAGGTCAGATGCCATCAACTGCTGTCGCTCAATCTCCACGCAAGAAGGTGGAGACTGGACAGGCTCGGGTGGAGAACCCTCCCCTGCGGCTCCAACAGATGATCCTCCTGAAGGGGCAGTCTGATTGGAGGATCAATGGCCATACTCAATAGCTCGGGGTGCCCAGTTCGGAGCCACAAGGATTACTCGGTCCCAGTCTTTTTTGATCTTCTTGAGAACTCTGGGAGAAAGTGGTATGGGTGGAAAGGCACACAGGAGGCCTGTGCACCACTAGAGGCAAAAAGCATCACAGAGCGAGTGCCACCTTGGAAACTCCAAAGTGCAAAACTGCTGATGTGTGTTCTCTGAGGGAGTCGAGAAGATCTAACTAGGCTCTCCCCACTGCTGAAAGGGACCTTGCACAATCTCCAGATGGAGACACCATTCGTGATCGACCAGGCATAGTCTGCTGAGTTTGTCCGCTCTCATGTTCAGAGAGCACACTAGGTGTTGAACCACCAGGGAAATGTCCTGATGTCCCAGCCATGTCCAGAGGTGCAGAGCCTCCTGACAAAGGGTCAGCGACCCTACCCTGCCCTGCTTATTGCAGTACCACATGGCAGTGGCACTGTCTGAACACCTTCAATACTTTCCCTTCAAGAGAGGGAAGGAATGCTTTCAATGCCAGTCTGATCGCCTTGAGCTCCAAAAGGCTGATGTGGAGCCGGAACTCTGCTGGAAACCGGACGCCTCTGATCCCTGCCTCTCTCATGTGGCCGCCCCATCCCAGGAGTGAAGCATACTGTCATATCCGGATGGGGAAGGGAGAGGGATCTGCCTCTGGCCCAATCGCGGTTCAAGAGCCACCACTGCAGATCTTGCGCAGGTCCCTCCAAGATCTGGACCATGTCAGAGAGATTCGCCTGATGCTGCGCACTGCAAAGCCCATGTAGGAAGTTGGCTCTGTAGATACTATCTCAAAGTAAGAGATAGTGTGCACAGAGTCCAAGGGTTCCCCTTAGAGCTAAGATAGTGGCAAAATTAGATCATTCTAATGCTCTATTTTGTGGTAGTATGGTGGAGCAGGAGGCTTATCAGAGGGCAGTGTTAAGCATTTGTTGTACACATCCAGGCAATAAATGAATAACACACACTCAAAGGCTTAACTCCTGGCCAATGGTTTTTATATAGAAAAATATATTTTCTTAATTTATTTTAGAACCACAAGATTCAAGATTTGAAGTAAATACATAAAATGCAAGGTACTCCACATAGGTAAGTAAGGAACTTTAAATTAGAACAGTAACATACACAGTTTTAGTAAAAAATGGCAATAAGATATTTTAAAAGTGGAGACTGCAAAAATCAACAGTTCCTGTGGGAGGTAAGTATTGGTTAGTTTTTTTCAGGTAAGTAAGGCACTTACAAGTTCAAGTTCCTGGGCATAGGCAGCCCACCGTTGGGGGTTCAAGGCAACCCTAAAGTTACCGCACCAGCAACACAGGGCCGGTCAGGTGCAGAGGTCAAAGGAGGGCCCAAAACACATAGGCGCCTATGGAGGGTGCTCCGGTTCTAGTCTGTCAACAGGTAAGTACCCGTGTCTTCTGAGGGCAGACTAGGCGGGTTTTGTAGAGCACGGGGGGGCACTAGTAGGCACAGGGGCGGCCAGGTGCAGTGTGCAAAACAGGCGTCGGGTTTTCAATAGGAATCAATGGATCGACCCAGGGGTCACTCTAGTGATGCAGGCAGGACACAGGGGGGCTGAGGGTCACTCCTGCACTGGAGTTCGGTTCCTTCTGGTCCTGGGGGCTGCGGGTGCAGTGCTTGGACCAGGGGTCGGATTCTTCGTTCCAGGCAGTCGCGGTCAGGGGAGCCTCTGGATCCTCTCTGCATGCGTCGCTGTGGTGGTCCAGGGGGGTCGTCTCAGGTTACTCACGAGGTCGCAGTCACCTGGGAGTCCTCCCTGAAGTGCTGGTTCTCTGGAGCTCGTGCCGGGGGCGTCGGGTACAGAGTGTGAAGTCTCAAGCTTCCGGTGGGAAGAGTGAAGTCTTTGAAAGTTGCAAAGTTGTTGCTGTTTTTTAACAGTGCCGCTGTTCTCTGGAGTTTCTTGGTCCTTCGGTTCAGGGCAGTCCTTTGGGGCTTCAGAGGTCGCTGGTCCCTGTCGGATGCATCGCTGTTGCAGGTTCTTTAGAGTGTAGAGACAGGCAGTAGGGCTGGGGCCAAGTCAGTTGTGCTGTAACAAAAGGCATGAGCCTTTGAGGCTCACCGTCAGGTGTTACAGTTCCTGCAGGGGGAGGTAAGAAGCACCTCCACCCAGTACAGGCTTTGTTCCTGGCCACAGAGTGACAAAGGCACTCTCCCTATGTGGCCAGCAACTCGTCTGGTTGTGGCAGGCTGGCAGAAACTGGTCAGCCCAGCACTAGAAGTCGGACTGGTATTCAGGGGGCATCTCTAAGATGCCCTCTGGGTGCATTTTATAATAAATCCCACACTGGCATCAGTGTGCATTTATTGTGCTGAGAAGTTTGATACCAACCTTCCTAGATTTCAGTGTGGCCATTATGGAACTGTGAAGTTTGTGTTTGACAAACTCCCAGACCATATACTCTTTATGGCTACTCTGCACTTACAATGTCTAAGGTTTTGCTTAGACACTGTAGGGGCATAATGCTCATGCACATATACCTGTGGTATAGTGCACCCTGCCTTAAGGCTCTAAGGCCTGCTAGAGGGGTGACTTACCTATGCCACAGGCAGTGTGAGGTGGGCAAAGCACTCCAAGGGGAGTGCCATGTCGATTTAGTCATTTTCTCCCCACCAGCACACACAAGCTGTGAGGCAGTGTGCATGTGCTGAGTGAGGGGTCCCCAGGATGGTATAAGGCATGCTGCAGCCCTTAGAGCTCTTCCCTGGCATCAGGGCCCTTGGTACCAAGGGTACCATTTACAAGGGACATATGTGGGTACCAGGGCTGTGTCAATTGTGGGAACAAAGGTACAGTTTTAGGGAAAGAACACTGGTGCTGGGGCCTGGTTAGCAGGGTCCCAGCACAATTTCAATCATAACTGGCATCAACAAAAGGCAAAAAGTCAGGGAGTAACCATATCGAAGAGGCATTTCCTTACAGACCACATAAGCTATCTGGCATGTGTCAACCAGCAGGAGGCCATGAAACCCCGCAGTCTCAGAGTAATTCTCACTGAAATCCAGGATAGAGGCTGAAACATTGGCATCACAGCCTGAATATCATGGACCTGCCGCTCGGGAGGATAAGCCTAAAACCACAGCTTCGATGGAAGGGAGCATATGAGAGCAAGCTAGGTGTGACTTTGGCATGTTTATAGTGAACCCCAGCGATCACAGGAGGTCTGCCATAGTCTGCAGGTGAGAGCCTGCCTTCAACAGCCTGTCATGGAGGTAGGGGAAGACAGAATCCCCTGACCTGTGCAGATGAGCTGCAGCCATCACCTTGGTGAACACCCAAGGGGTGCTGGTAAGGCCAAAGGCAAGCACAATGAACTGAAAATTCTCGTTGCCTACCGTGAACGGAAAGTAACAACCTCAGGCAGACAGGAAGGGAATATGGAAAAAAACAACAACAACAAAAAAAAATCTGCAAGCCCAACACTACCATCCAGTCTTTTGGGTGCAGGGAAGATAGTACCTGAGCCAGAGTGAGCACTGTGAACTTCTTCTTGAGGAACAGATTGAGGGACCGAAGTCTAGGATAAAGTGGAGGCCCTTGTCCTTTTAGGGCACCAGAAAGTAGCAGGAATAACAACCACAATCTACTTCTAGCACAGGGACACTCTCTTTGACTCCCTTGGCCAAGAGAGCCGTAAACTCTTTGCCGAGAAGTAGCAGGTGACCCTCCGTCATCCAATTGTAGGATGGTGGCATGGATGGAGCAGTAGTCTTGAAGGGAAAGGAGTAGCCCCTTCAAACTATTTGAAAAAACCCACCTGTCTGACGGACTCCCACTGAGGCAAGGGCTGGTGAACCCTGCCTCTTACTGGTCTTTGGTGGGGAAGCGTCAGACTAGGAAGGTTTGGAGGTCACTGGGAGTGGGGGGGTGAACTGGCTAGACCACTGGCTCCCTGATCCACGAAGATGTTGGATCTCACGTCCCTTGACACACAGAGGTTGGGCAGCATTTGCGGCACAGTGGCTCAAGGGAAACAGATATGGTTGAATGCCCCTTCTGTAGCCATGAAAGGGGCGAAAAGCAGACTGAGGTGGGTAAGGGGCAGCTGAGAGGCCCAAGGACTCCTTAAAGTGGCTGAGCGCTGAGTCTGCTTCGTCTCTGAGGAGATGGGTGCCATCAAAGGGCATGTCTATAAGGGTGGATTGGACATCCCCCGTAAAGCCAGATGTCCTCAACCAGGGGTGGTGCCTCAAAGCCAACGTCAAAGCAACCCATCTGTCAAGTGAGTTGGTTGTATCCAGCCCACATCGTATTGTAATCTCCGATGCATCTCTCCCATCAGCAACAGCTTGGGACAGATTGGCAAGAGGAGTTCAGAAGTGGAAGCCCCGGCTGAAGCACCTCTGGTCAGGAGGTTAGTCCTGACTGTCACTGAAGGTAGCCTGAGACTCAGGACCTTGGCCGCTCTTCTGACCACCGGTGAGCAGGATGCTCCCTCCTCCATCGCCACAGCAGGAGGAGAAAGCATGCCAGTGTCAGGGGAAGTGTCCATACCCCTGGCCTCACCCAGGTCCTTCCGCCAGTCTATGGGATCTTCCAGCAGGTATTCCACAGAGTCCAGCAACTCCTCCCAATCTTCACTGTACCCAACCCAACAGAATAATGGTCAGGATCTGACCTACGGAACAAGGTACCTGTCAAAGTCTGAAATGGCGCAGAGTGACGCTGTTCCGGCTCCACGTCAGTATCAGAAATGAGGATGGGGTCGACACCACCCAGGGGCACGGGCGGCATTGGGAGGGTCGATATTGGAACGGCGTCAGGGAAGGTTGAGGTGACACAACCAATACCAGTTTGGATCCAGGAACAGATCCACGGGTGCCTCCAGGAGTAGAGGCCGAAGCTGCCTGCGCGGAACACGAGCGAGCCTCTGCCAAACCTGCGGGCCCAAAGGCACTCTAGCGGAGTCGGACTGCCCAAATATGAGGCACTTGGCCTCATAAAACTCCTCGGAGTTAGACAGGGGTCACTCCGGCTCCTGGAAACTCAGGGAGGCAAGGAGCCGGCCCAGACACTGGCTCCACGGACAGAGGCCTGGAACAACAACGCTCCTTTTCCCTCATTGGCCGACATAAAGGGTGAAGTCAAAGAACACTTGTTCTTCTTAGACTTCCCGGACCATCACGAGGACTTGGAGTGAGATGATGAAGAATGAGGGCTCCGTGACCGTTCTCGGGGCCTGCCTCTCGACTGAGATCAGAAGCGAAGTGGAGCCGAGCGCTGGGTCGCAATGAGCATTAGGGACCGCTCCATCAAAGCTTTCAGATTCATGGCCCAGCACCAGGAGCACAACTTTGGGTTGTATTCGCACTCCAGACACAAGCACACGAGGTGTGGATCAGTCATGGACATCACCCGATGACAGGATCCCCAGGGCTTGAAACCGGTCTTACTTGATGACATCTTAATGCACTAGGAGTGTCGAGACTCAAGAAACTTCAACAAAAAGTCAAAAAAGACCAATCAAAAAGTGACTGAGGGGAAGCTCTTCTACAGATCTGCGCAGGCTGGCACGGAAAGAAAAGGACTGACATCAGCTCACCGGGGTGGCACCTGTGGGATGACGCCGACAACGGACGCGTAGCCAACTGACGCTAATTGACAGCGTGCATGGGTACTGCTCGAGAAAAATCTCCAGATTCAGACTTACGCCTAGGGGAAATTCTAAGGTATGGAACCTGCATCTAAAAGTCGCTATCAGATACTGTTATATATCTGGGGACACTGGAAAGTCAAACTAGAAATGCCGTAAGACTAAACATACCCACACATGAGATAGAACCTCTATCAGAAATCATTTGAGGCCCCTTTAAATGAAAAAGGTGTCCATAATAGAAAGAAGACAAATAGGTACTGCCCCATACCTAGACACTGTTAAACGCTGCCAGGTAGACAAGTGGTAAAGTAATACAACCAATGGGCTGTGAATTACAAACAAATCACCCCCATACAGGGTGAAAGCCGCAGCCCCAGTACAGTCATGTGTCAAAGGAAACACCTTTCCAAGTACCCTCAATGAGGAGGCATTTAAAATGGGCTAACAGGAGAACCCTGGTACATTGAAGGTGAAAACGGCTACTTCTGATCTTGGTACCGTTCAACAGGCTCCTACTTGCAGGAAGGTAAATATGGCTGATTATCACAGTGGGACTGGTGGCAAAGCTCAGAAGCTTGCAAATCCATGAACCCTTGGAGCCTCCCATGTCTCCTACCGGGTAAGATCGTAGTAGATGCCAAAACCTCCTAGTGAGACACCCTGCAATGTCCTTTAGGTCCAGAAACTTCTGTTTACTAAAGAGTTTTGAACCATCAAAGACTGCACCCAACACGGGTGCCTGAACATCTCTAAGGAGCTCAACCAAGTATGCCTACTAAGAATCACAGAGAAGCGTACATTCTGACCCACTTCAATGAAGTGACCCCTCATGAGGTCCAGCAAATAAGGCACTGCAAATCCAACTTTTAAAGAGTGTGGGAATAATACACTCATAGGCACATTGCATTACAGGAGTAAAATGACAGGCTCCCAAAAGAAAACAATTTACCGCTCATCAGCTAAATCCACTGAAATCTTTTATTGGACAGAAACAATGAAGATGGCCCTGCATCAACAACCATAAAATCCACGTGCCTGTAGAGTTAGGGCCTGACAGATGACAACAACACTGGGTCACTTGGAGCTGGTCGATGGCAACTAATAACCTCACGGTGGCCAGCCTGCACAGAAGGAATATGTTACCCTGTAAGCATCCATTAATATCATGTAGTGCTGTGGATTCATATGCTTAGCACACTCCAGCCATCTAGTGTACGGCTCAGAAGTTTGGAACTTGTTTTTTTTCGAAGTCTTTCACATCACGAGGTATGGTGACTCTTCCTATAGTCTGTATTGCACATGGTCATCAGCTCCTTTGTTAGTTTGTTTTCTGGTTCATTGGGTGAGCTTAGGATAGGAACAGCACAGTGACAGTAAAGATGAGCATGCAGGTAAAGTTTGGATAAAGCGGAGTGTTTTAGTAGAGAGGTGTGTAAGTCGGCCATCAGAGTCCGGGGATAGGGGTGGGTGTATATGAATCTACAACATTATACGCTACGAATAGATGCTTACAAGTTAAGTAACATATTCTATTTGTAGCGTGTGTTGGATGTAGATACATATGCTCAAATGGAAAGCAGTGCACTCCAAAAGCCGTGACTAGCCAATGGTTGACGTAGTTGTCTGAAAAAGTGTTTGTAATACAGCTTGACCTACTCCAGCTTGTTGGTGAGCTAAGTTTTTCCTAAGAAAGCCATAGAAGCTCCTTTTCTATGTGTAGAGTGAGCTCTTGGAACTGCAGGTAGCAACTGCTAAGCTTTGTGGTAGCAAGTTTGTTTAAATCTACTATCTATCTTGCAATTCCTGCTTTAGAACTAGGTGAACCCTTTTGTGGGTTTGAAAAAGCAACAGAAAGTTGTTGCGTTTGGCAAAAGGGTTTTGTTCACTCGATGTAGTACAAGTACCCTCTTTCTTGGCAAGGTTATCCCCATTTTCTGCCTGTTGTCAGTGTGTTGACTGTGTCTACTGGGATCCTGCTAACCAGGACACCAGCAGTTTTGCTCTCTCCTGTAAATTGTACCTTTTTCTTCCCACAAGTGGCTTACTGGCCCCCCATGTAAGTCCCTAGTATATGGTAACTAGGTACCCAAGCATTAGGGTTCCAGGGGATCCCTATGGGCTGCAGCAGTTATTCTGTCACCCATAAGGAGCCCATGCAAAGGGTTCTGCAGGCCTGCCATTGCAGCCTGCATGAAACGGGTGCATGCACCCGTTTTCACTACAGGTCACTGCAAGTCACCCCTATGGTAGGCCCTCTCAGCCCAGAGGCCAGGGTGCAGGTACCTGTGTGTGAGGGCAACCCTGCACTAGCAGAGGTACCCCCCACAAACTCCAGATCATTTTCCTGGAATTTGTGAGTACAGGGACGCCATTTTACGCTTGTACTCGACATAGGTCCCTACCTATGTCCAGCTAAATAATGGTAACTCTGAACCTGGGTATGTTTGGTATCAAACATGTAGGAATTATACCCCCATGCTGTTGCAAGTATTGAAAGTATTATTCCATGCACTCTGGGGGCTCCTCAGAGGACCTCCAGCATTGCTACCACCAGTCTTATAGGGTTTTCCGGGCAGGCCAGCTGCTGCCACCCCTCAGAGAGGTTTCTGCCCCCCCCCCCCCTTGCTGCTTGATCTGATCAACCCAGGAAGGCAGAACAAAGGATTTCCTTTGGGAGAGGGAGGTAACACCCTCTCCCTTTGGAAATAGGTGGGACTGGCTTGGAAGGGTTAGCGTACCCAAGCCACTGGTTTGCTTTGGTGCCCTTCGTGCATAAACCAGTCCACAACAGTGCAGGGAAACTCCCCCACCTGCTCTGGTGCGAAACTGGACAATGGAAAGAGGAGTGACCACTCACATGTCCGTCACCACCCCAGGGCTGGTGCTCAGATCTCCTCCAGATGGTCCCTGGGTTCTGCCATCTTATTTCCAAGGTTGGCAGGGATCTCTGGGAGCATCTGAGTGGCCAAGCCAGGCATGTGACATCAGAGCCCCCTCCTGATAGATGCTTACCTGGTTAGGTGACCAATCCCCCTTTCAGGGCTATTTAGGGTCTCTCTCTTGGGTGAGTCCTCAGATTCTGCTTGCAAGACTCCAGCAGGATTCCTTTGCAACCTCCACCTCGGCTTCTGGCCATTGGAACTGCGACTGGACCCTCCAGGAACCGACAACGCTGCAAACAATGAAGAAGACTTCTGCAACTTGGTTTCCACGTCTCCTGCCAGCTTTGCAACATTTCCCCGGCTGTGCATCCTCAGAAGACAGCAACTCTTTAGCTTGCACAAGAAGGAGGAATCTCCCTTGGATTGAATGAGTCAATCCCTTGCAACCACAGGCACCTACAGCAAGCGACGACCGGCTGCGTGGATCCGCCCTCATCTTGAGATGCGTGGATCCTGCATCACAGGTGGTGGTCCGGAGTAGTCCTCTTGGTCCTCTCTGCCAGCAGAACAACTTTGGTGGAGGTAAGTCCTTGCCTTCCCATGCAGGACAGTACCCCCATGCTCTGCGACTCTTGCAGCAGCCAAGGCTTGTTTGCATCTCCTCCAAGGGATATTCAAGAGCCGTGTAGCTCCAGCCCCCAGCACTCCTTCCTTCAAAGCACAGCCTCCTGCATTGTTCTCTGGCCGTGTGGGTCCTCTTTTGTAGTGCTGCATGGGCTCCTTGTGCAACTCCTGTGTCCCCGTCCTGTGGGTCTCCTGCTGGTGCTGCCTCTACTTCTGTGGACTCTCTGCGACGCTGAGGGTCCCCTGTGACTCCCCCTCCGGAGTTGAGTCCTTCTGGATCTTGCTGGTCCCCGGCAGCACCGTTTTCCCATTAACTGCGAGTTTGCCTTTGCCAAGGCTTGTTGGTGGGATTCCTGCACAGACACCTGCCTGCAATCTACCTTCTGGCGTGGGACCTCATCTGCATCCATCAGGAACTCTTCTACGGCTCCAGGGTTGCAGTGCTGACCTGTTCTTCATCACCGTCGACCAACTCCTGCAAGTACAGCTGGGTGGGAAGTAGCTCCTATTCTGCCTGGACTCCAATGTGACTCTTTGACTTGGTCCCCTCTCTCCACAGGTCTTCTTTCTTCAGGAATCCACTGATGATTTTCTCACTGTCTTGTCTGGGTGACTTATTTTTCTCCTTTTGGGTGGTTGGGGAAATTCCAGTGATTTACTCTGGCCTTCCTGGTCGCTGGGGGTACTGCGATACTTACCTCTGTGGTTTTCTAGTACTCGCAGCTTCCCTCTACACATTCCACTTACCTAGGTGGGGGTCCTGGGTTTGCATTCCATTTTTTTAGTATATGGTTTGTGCTCCCCCTAGGGTCACTATTGGTTATTGCTATTTGCACTGTTTTCTATCCTTTTCTATGCCTATTTCTGATTGCTAGTGTATATATTTAGTGTATTACTTACCTCCTGTATTGGAGGGCTGCCCTTCTAGCAATTTGTGGTATTGTGTTCCAAAAATAAAGTACCTTTATTTTTGTACAACTGAGTGTTTTCTTACGTGTGTGTAAGTGCTTCTAGACACTGTCTGCACTTCACTAAGAGAGGATACCTGGACTTGGTATAAGGTGTAAGTACCTGGGTACCCACCACACACCAGGCCAGCTTCCTACAATTATTATTCTTTTAACATTGAGGGTGTGCAGAGCTCTTCCCACTAGTGAGTCTGGTTTAGGAAAGAACACTGGCAGCTCATAGTCTGGTTTACATGAAAAGCAGAATCCACTTTAGGGAAAAAATTGGGGTTTGTCCTTACTACTAGCCTATCTGGATAGATCTGAAAAAAGGGTTCTTCCAGAGTGAGTGTTTGGAGCTTACTTATTCATCTAAGCGATGTTATAGCCACCAAGAGTGCTACCTTCCCTTTAAGGAACTCTAGATCACATTAAAGTAGTGGTTTTAAAAAGGTGGACCGATAAACCTGGTAAGAACCATATTAAAGTTACAGACTGGAGCTGGCTTGATGGAGAGAGAAATGACCCTTTTTAATCCTTTCATAAAGGCTTTAATTACTGGAATTTTAAACATGACGTGTTGTCTTTTGCATGTACGCAGTGAATGCTGCTAAGTGCAGTCTAGAGGTGTATGCGAGGCCTGCTTGTTTTAAATGCAGTAGGTAACAAATAAGGTCTTGTACTGTGAGATAGAGTGGCTGGATTTGTTTTGCCATACAGTAGTGTACAAACCTTTTCCATTTGGCTTGGTAACATGCTTGTGTGTTAGGCCTGCAAGCTTGTTTGATACTGATAATCCATTCTTATGGAAGCTTGAGATATTCAAAGACTTCAGAAGCCAGATCGCTAAATTCAGTCCGCTGCTTGGGGTTGGGTTGTGTGACCCTTCCCTGCTCCCGAGTCAGAAGCCATGGCCAAAGTGACAGCTTCTCGTGTGGCACAACCAATAGTTGTAGTAGGGTTGTGAACCACGCTTGTCAAACCGATGTTGGGGCTATTAGGATTAGAAGGAGGGATGTTTGTTTGAGCTTTTCAACCATGTAAGGGATGAGTGGGAGAGGAAGAAAAGCATAAGCAAATATTCATGACCAACTGATCCATAGGGAAGTGCCTTTGGACTGTGGAGGGGAAACCTGGAGGCAAAGCTTTAGCATTTCGCGTTCTGTTGTGTGGCGAAGAAGTCCATCTCCAGGGTTCGTCACTGCTGGAAATTTAAGTGGAGCAGTGTTGTGTTGATTTCCTACTTGTGTACCTGCTGTTGCATTATGCTGAGCATTTCTGCAAAGTCGTTCTCCACCTCTTGTAGATATCTGCTAGGAGGTGGGTGCTGTGATGTATGGTCCAGTGCCATATGTGCTCTGCTATGCGGGAGAGCTGTATGGAGTGTGTGCACCCTTGTTTTGAATGTAGTACATGGTGGTCATATTGCTGGTGCGGACTACCACCACCTTGTGTTGAAGATGTTGAAAAGCTTTGAGGGCTAATTGAATCACAAGATTGATGTGTAGGTATTTCTGACTTGAAGACCACTGGCCACGTACTGTGAGATCTTGCATATATGCCACCGTCCCCAACTGTGTAGGGTGCATCTGTTGAAATGGCCACCTGAGAGGGAGTGGGGTTTGAAGGGCCGACCCTGTAACAGACTGTTATTGTTCCACCACTGCAGGGAGCGATGGGTGGCTAGCCCTACCAACACTAGATCTTGTATATGCCCCCAAACTTGAGACCATTGTGATTAGAGGCACCTTTGAAGGGACGAATGTGCAGACATGCGTGTGGGATTATAGAGATACATGAAGCCATCAACTCTAAAGAACAAGTTACTTACCTTCGGTAAGGATTTATCTGGTAGAGACATTCTAGTTGCTGATTCCTTACCTTAGAATTTCCCCTAGGCGTCAGACTGGAACCAGAGATTTTTCTTCCAGCAGTACCCTTGCACGTCGTTAGGTGGCGTCGGTCGACTCCGCGGGCGTCATTGGCGTCGTGGTTACTGTGATGACGTCGGAAGTTGTATATAGACGTTGCCTCAACACAGTGACGTCAGTTTCTTTTCACAACTTTCCACGCCGAAGAGCAGAGCCATGAAGAACACTGAAAATAGTGTGCCAGAGCTAAGGCCCTGAATGTGGAATCCCTGTCCCTAGAAATCAGTTTGCAAGCGGGGAGGATGGGTGGGTCAGTAAGGAATCTGCAACTAGAATCTCTCTCTACCAGATAAATCTTTACCGAAGGTAAGTAACCTGTTCATTTGATAGAGAATGCTAGTTGCAGATTCCTTACCTTAGAATAGATACCCAAGCACTGCCATCCTCGGTGGTGGGCTGCGAACCAAGATCATACTAGAAAGTCCATGTGGATTTGACTGTCCAGGCAGTAATGTTTAGTAAATGTGTGCAGGGATGCCCATGTTGCTGCTTGACAGATATCCAGGACAGGGACTCCGCGTACTAACGCTGTGGTAGCAGCAGTTGCTCTGGTAGAATGAGTGCGCAAGTCCTCAGGGGGTTGCTTCTTTGCCAAAGCGTAGCACATTTTGATGCAAAGTAGTACCCATCGTGAGATGGTATGTTTTTGCACCACCTTCCCTTTCTTCGCACCCACATAACCAACAAAAAGTTGATCGTCCACCCAGAAATCGTAAGTACGATTGAGGTAGAACGCCAACGCTCTTTTTGTATCCAGGTGGTGGAATCTATCCTCATCATGAAAAGGATGTGGAGGTGCGTAAAAAGTATGCAATGTGGTGGACTGTCCTACATGAAAAGGTGTAACTACTTTGGGAAGGAATGAGGCCCTAGTGCGTAACATCACTTTCTCAGGGTGGACAGACAAAAATGGGTGCTTGGAAGAAAGAGCCTGAAGCTCACTCACTCTGCGAGCAGAGGTCATGGCAACAAGAACAAGCACTGGCAAAGCCAATAGGTCTCGCCTATGCAAGAGCTATCAGCTTTGTTTTGCCATGTTGTACAACAGTGTGGCTCCTGTTCAGCCTGGCTAAAGGTTAGTGGTATGGAGTGTCAGAGTGGAGTGGGTGCGTAGAGTGTCAGAGTGGATTTGTCTGAATGTTGTATAGCGGGGTAGGAGGATTAGAGTCAGAGTTAAGTAGAGGGGAGCAGGATTCAGTGGCAGAGTGTGTTGTGGAGTGGGGTGAAACAGGGTAGAGTGGGTTGGAGTGGACTGAGTTAGAGGGGTGGGGATTGAAGTAGAATGGGGTGGATTGGATTGGGATAGCTTGAGTGGGGTGGACAGGTGTGGGGTGGATTGGATTGGGGTGGACTGAAATGGGTGTGGGGCGGACTGAAATGGGGTGATGTGGATTTGTGTGGGGTTGATTAGATTGGATTTAGGGGCAGTTTGTATTGGTGTGATAAGGGTGGGGTGGATTGGGGTGGAGTGGATTGGGTGTGGTAGATTGGACTGGGGTGGGGGGTGTTAGATTGGATTTTGCTGGACTGGACTGGGGTGTATTGCGCGAAAGTGGGATGGGTGGGAGTGCGGTGGGGTGGATGGACTGGTTTGGAGTGCAGTGGACTGAAATGGGATAGGCTAGGCTGCATTATAGTGGGGTGGATTAGAGTGGAGTGGGATAGTCTGGACGGATTGGAGTGGGGTGAGCTGAACTGGGATAGGGGGCTGGATTGAGGGTAGCGTGGGTGGACTGGAGTGGAGTGAGGTGGACTGGAATGGGGAAGGCTGGAGTGGGGTGGAGTGGAATGAAATGGGGTGGATTGGGGTGGGTGGACTGGAAGAGGTTGGTTGCAGTGGGGTGGGCTGGACTGGGTGAATCGCATTGAGGTGTGGTAGATTGGATTAGCATGAAGTGAATGGGACTGTAGTGGGGTGGACTGGGGTGGGGTAGGGTGTATCGGATTGGGGTGGAGTCCAGTGAGGTGGACTGGACTGAGTGGGGTGGATTAGAGTGTAAAGGGGTGGACTGGATTGAATGTGGTGGACTGAATTGGAGTGGAATGGAATGGATTTGGGGGGTGGACTGAACTAGACTGGGTTGGGGCGGATTGGTTTGGGGTGGGGTGGATTATAGTGGAGTGGACTGTGGTGTATTGGAGTGGGGTGGGGTGGACTGGACTGGGTTGATGTGGGGCGAATTGTTTGGAGAGTGGTGTACTGGATTGAAGTGGGGTAGATTAAGGTGGTTTGGAGTGGGGTGGATTTGACTGGAGTAGGGTGGATTAATGTGGACTGGATTGGACTGAGTTGGGTGTATTAAAGTGGATTGTATTGGAGTTGGGTGGACTGTATTAAAGTGAGGTGGATTGCGTAGCAGTGGACCTCAGTGGGGTGGAAAGGATTGGAATGGGGCAGGTTGGAATATTGTGAGTTTGATTGGAGTAGGGTAGGGTGGATTGGACTGGGGTGGGATGACTGAGTAGGTGGGATAATAGGAGTGGGATGGGTTGGTCTGGAGTGGGCTGGGGTGGATTAGAATAGGGTGGATTGATTTAAGCAGGGTGGATCAGACTGCAGTGGGGTGGACTGGACTGCAGTTGGGTGGACTGGAGTGGGTCAAATTGGGGTGAGGTGGATTGGACTGGAGTGGGCAGATTGTTTTGTATTGGAGTGTTATGTTTAGCACTGTAGTGGGGCAGGTTGAAGTGGGGAAGGTTGGTTGGATTAAATTGGGACAGATTAGAGTGGGGCAGGTTGAAATGGATTGAAGTGGGGCAGATTGCTTTGAACTGGAGTGGGGCAGATTGTAGTGGGCCAGACTGGAGTTGGACAGATTGTTTTGGAGTGCAGAGGGCAGATTGTTTTGGATTGGAGTGGGGCAGGAGGACTGGACTTCAGTGGATGGGGTTGATTGGCTGGGAGTGGGGCGGATTGGAGTGGCAGGAATTAGGATGAAGTGGGGAGGATTGAATTGGGGTGAGGTGGATTGGAGTGGAGTAGGGCATATTGTTTTAGATTGGAGTTGGGTGTACTGTTTTTGATTGGAGTAGGGCAGACTAGTGTGGCACATTGGAGTGGGGCATATTGTTTTGGATTAGGGTGGGGAAGATTGGAGCAGGCGGATTTGAGTGGGACAGATTGTTTTGGACTGAAGTGGGCAGGTGGGAGTGGGGCAGGTTGTTTTAGATTGCAGTGGGGCAGATTGGAGTGGGGCAGTTGGTTTGGGACTGCAGCGGGTCAGATTGTGTTAGACTGCAGTGGGGAAGATTGGAGTGGGGCAGATTGTTTTGGAATGGAGTGCAGCAGACTGCAGTGGGGAATAGTGTTTTGAATTGGGGCAGATTGGAGTGGGGCTTTTGTTTTGGATTAGAGTGGGGGACATTTTATTAGGTAGGATTGGAGTGGGATGGATCAGGTTGGTGTGGGGTTGGCTGGATCGGTGTGGAGTGAATTGGGATGGAGTTGGGTGGACTGGATTGGGGCGAGGTGGATTGAATTGGAGTGTGGCATATTGTTTTGTATTGGAGTGGAGTGGGGCAGACTCGAGTGGGGCAGACTGTTTTTGACTGGAGTGGAACAGACTGGAGTGTGGCGCATTGGAATGGGACAGATTTTTTAGAATGCAGTGGGGCAGATTGTTTTGGATTGGAGTGGTGCAGACTGTTTTGATTGGTGTGGAGCAGATTGTTTCGGAGTGGTGCAGACTGCTTTTTATTTAAGGGAATGAATTGTAGTGGGGCTGACTAGATTGCTGGGGGTTGGGAGAATTGAAGTGAGGTAGGTTGGAGTGGACTGGATTGGGGTGGGGTGGATTGGTGTGGGGGTAAAGTGGATTGGATTGGGTGGATAGTGGAGGGATTTAATTGGGGTGGATTGGGGTGTACTGCATGATTACGTGTTCAAGTATAATTTTGGAGATTACACATAATAAAGTAACACTGGCACTTTACAATATTTGAACAAGTTAATTGTCATCTTTCGAGAACATCACCCACGAGCAAAACCAATAAAAAATATAAGTGGAAAGTGGGATGGGGTGGACTGGTGTAGGGTAAAGTGGCAGTCACAAGCCTTCTGATTGCGGGGCACTATAAGTTAACAAGCATTTGCAATGCAATGGGTGTTGCATTTGCTCAAGTTAGGTCTACTGGCATTGTAAATTCTTAACTGGATGTTTCTTGCCACATGAATTGAAAATGAAAAGTAAAAGAGTTGACATGAGCGAGTCGATTCAAAGCGCCGCGGCCGCCATGAGCATGAAGGATAGACACAAAAGGAAAAATAAGCTAACTAGCAGTCAAACGTATCGGCAAACGTGCAATTTTCCGTGCAACAGGGACGGTATGCAAGGCGGCAACAAAACTGCCCCAAGGAGGGACAAACATAAAGCATTTACCAATGACGACAATGGATTTTTGAAAGGCAACCCCACAAACGAGTGAAAGTGATGGGCATGCAGTGGGTGTGGATAAAATCCAACAAGACTTAAAACAGATCAAACCACTTGCGCACTCGACCTAAAAAGTGGAGCATCAGAGCTAATGCACCTCTTTTTGTGCACCCCCCCTCTTTTTTACAGGCACCTAACGACACCATGGTTGCGCCATATCTATGATATGGTGCACCATGGCGGACATTGGCACAACAGCGTAAACATTTTTGGTGATATTGTGGTGCTTTGCTGCACTAGTGTCAAAACTTTTGACACTAGTGTAGCAAAGTGCAAGGAGGCCCAGAGATTTTTATGGGAGCGTCATATTAACGCCTGCTCTGAGCAGGCGCTAAATATTATGCCAAAAATTAAATTTCACTGTGCCATTTTTTGCGGGCCTCCTAGCGCCGGAACGCTCCATTTGCATACACTGGTGCAGGCATAATGTGGGGCAACAGTTGACAAAGTGGGGCAATGCATGCATTGCGCCACTTTGTAAATATGGCGTGTGGAAAAAGTCACTTTACCGCCGTCTTAGCGTTAATTTTTTTTTTTTAATTAAATGACACAATAGCAGTGCTAAGGTGGTGGTAGGGGCTGTTAAATATGCCCCAATCTATTTTCTGCTTGAATCTGTCTCCCAAGAAAATGTTGTACTCAAGCCAGTTCTCTGCAGCAGGAAGTTGTGCGAATTTTTACACTAGTGGACATTTGCAAATGTACATATAAATTGTACGAATTACACAAAATAATGGATGTAATAAAACATTTTGCACAGGCCTTATTTTAAAGTATCTTAGTGGGAAGGTAGACACTGAGGGCACATTATCTCAATAACACCTTAGTCACGTCCTTTAATAAATGGTAATAACAGCCGAAAGAAGTTGAATTCAGAGTGAGATGCACTAAAAACAAGCACGTCAAACGCCCTACAGAATAGATACACGCTGACATTTAGGCAAAAAGATAGTTCTGGTTAACGTATGTAAGCTCAGCTATAGCTTGTACTGCAGCATGCCCAGACCACATAACTTACAGAACAGTCTTTAAATTTGCACCACCAGTAAAAGAAAATACAGATATGTTATAAATATGCGAGAGCACAACACAAATATTTCTCTGGTTTACAGAGCTACTGTCCTGCTCCTGTTTTACTAGTTAGAAGTGGAAGTTGTACGTTTACATAAATTTAATAAAACATGCAAATCCCTGAGACGTAAGACAATTCATTTTGTTTTTTTACTCCATTCTGAGAATCTGAATGGCTTTGCAGCAGCAATAATAGTTGAGAGATGCTTGTATTGCTAATGTGGAGCATTCTCGCATTTTGGGAGTGGGCGCACTTCTGACTGTAAACCTGTGACATCGGACTTTCCAACCATAATGTGTTCATGACACCTTCCATGCATTACAATTTTCGATCCAGAAAGTGAATGGTTTAGGTCATTCACAATGGGATAGTAGAGCACGGGCCAGATGAACGAGTTACTTACCTTCGGTAACGACTTTTCTGGTGGATACATTAGCTACCTGTGGATTCCTCACTTATTGAATTCTCCCCTTGCGCCAGCTTTCGACGGAAATCTTCTTCCTAGCTTCCGCACGTCGACGAGGATGTCACAATTGCCCATGCGACGCCGTCTGACGTCATACAGGCAATAAGAGGTCCTCGCCGACGTGCCGACGTCAGTACCAACATTTTTTACGTGCCTCTGAGACGAATAGGACATTGAAACAAATAATCATATAGCAATATTTAATTACACCAAAGATAAAACATCATTCCAAAATGTCAATACTATACATAGCAATCTTACAAACACTTCCTTCTCTTCTTTTTCGTTTTTTTTAATAAACTTATATACATAAATATATACATTATATTTGAAAACCATCAACCACCAAGAGGAGCACACCCAAAGATAGCTTGGTAAGACCAGACAGGCAACGGGGAGGCGGGAAGGACCGTGAGGAATCCACAGGTAGCTAATGTATCCACCAGAAAAGTCGTTACCGAAGGTAAGTAACTCGTTCTTCTGATGGATACAACTACCTGTGGATTCCTCACTTATTGAATAGAGTCCCAAAGCAGTACCGCACTCAGTGGAGGGTGCCTGAATGGTCAAACCAAGAAATCCTGCAACACTGACCGAGAAAAATGGCCATCCCTCCTAACCTCCGAATCTAAGCAATAATGTTTTGCAAAAATGTGGAGGGATGACCAAGTCGCGGCCTTGCAGATGTCAACCACAGGAACACCCCTAGCCAAAGCCGAAGAGGCCGACTTAGCTCTGGTGGAATGAGCTCTTATTCCAACAGGGGGTTCTTTCTTTGCCAGAGTATAACACAGCTTAATGCAAAGAATGACCCACCTGGAGAGTGTTCTCTTGTGGACTGCCCTTCCTCTCCTCTTTCCCACGTACCCGATGAAGAGTTGATCCTCCAATCTAAACTCCTTCGTTCTGTCCACGAAGAAGCTCAGCGCTCTTCTCGGGTCCAAACGATGCAGTCTTTCTTCCTCTTTCGAAGGATGAGGTGGAGGATAAAAAGAGGAAAGAGTAATAGTCTGGGCCATATGGAAGGGTGAAACAACCTTCGGCAAGAAAGCTGCCTTGGTCCTCAACACCACCTTATCCCCATAAAAGGATGTGTACGGGGGCTTAACAGATAGAGCCTGCAGCTCACTCACTCTTCTAGCTGAAGTAATTGCAACAAGGAAAACAGTCTTCAAAACCAATAACCTTATAGGGCAAGAATGCATTGGCTCAAACGGCGAGCCCATAAGAAATGTTAAAACTAGATTTAAATCCCACTGAGGCATAATGAAAGGAGTGGGAGGAAATTTATTAATGAGACCTTTTAAAAATCTTAATACTAAAGGAGATTTAAATAAGGAAGGTTGGTCTGGAAGACACAGAAAGGCTGACAGGGCCGATAAATAGCCCTTGACTGTAGCCACTGCACAACCCCTCTGTGCCAGGGACAAAGCAAAAGACAAGACATCTGACAAGTGGGCACGTAAGTGATCAATTTGTCTTTCTCCACACCAACACACAAATTTAGCCCACCTGTAGCGTATAGACAGACTTAGTGGAGTGTCGCCTGGCCGATAAAATAACATCCACTACCTCAGGTGGGAGAGAGAAGGAACTCAGGTTGCCCCGTTCAATCTCCAGGCATGAAGGTGCAGGCTCGGGAGGTGGGGGTGTAAAACCTGCCCCTGCGATTGCGAGAGGAGGTCTGCCCTGAGAGGGAGACGGAGCGGGGGCACAGAGAGAGTTGGAGAAGATCTGAATACCATACCCTCCTTGGCCAATCCGGAGCTATTAAGATGACTTGGGCCCGGTCTTGGCGAATTTTCCTCAGAACCCAAGGAATCAAAGGTATGGGGGGAACACATAGAGCAACTGGTCGCACCAGGACAGCTGAAACGTGTCCCCCAACGTTACTTGCACCGGATTCTGGAGGCCGCAGAACAACGGGCAGTGAGAGTTCTCCCGAGTGGCAAAAAGATCTACCCGAGGGATTCCCCACATCTGGAAGATCTGTCGGACTAGATCTGGATGGAGACGCCACTCGTGATCGGTCGAGAAGTACCAACTGAGACTGTCCACACGCACGTTCAAGACTCCGGCCAGATGGTTTGCTACCAAGCTAATCCGATGGTCCCTTACCCAGGACCATAGCCGCAGAGCTTCTCTGCAGAGAAGGTACGACACTACTCCTCCCTGCTTGTTTATATACGACATCGCGGTAGTATTGTCCGTCAAGACCTGAACCGACTGACCGCAAAGGGAAGGGAGAAAGGCCTTGAGAGCCAAACGTATTGCCCGCAACTCCAACAGATTTATATGAAACATCTGTTCCACTGGAGACCAATGACCTTTGATCTCCAGGTCCCCCAGATGAGCTCCCCACCCTAGAGTGGAAGCATCCGTTATTACTGTGGTCACCGGCGGAGGTTGTGAAAATGGCCTTCCTTGAGAAAGATTGCCGTCCGCAATCCACCATCTTAGATCCGCCGCAGCGTCCCTGGAGATCTTTACCGATCCCTCGAGATCTCCTTTGTGTTGAGACCACTGCTTCCGGAGGCACCACTGAAGAGCCCTCATGTGCCAGCGAGCGTGAGTGACCAACAGAATGCAAGAAGCGAACAGACGAGCAGACGCAAGGCCTTGAGGACTGGAATGACCGCTCCACTTTGAAACGTTGGAACCAACGCCTGAATGCCCTGAATCCGCTGAGGCGGAGGAAAGGCGTGATTCAACGTTGTATTCAGTACTGCCCCTATGAAGAGGAGGCGCTGAGAGGGCTCTAGGTGAGATTTTGGCACATTCACAGAAAAACCCAGGTCGAACAACAACTGGGTTGTCGACTGCAGGTGACGCAACACAAGCTCCGGAGACTTGGCTTTGATCAACCAGTCGTCCAGGTAAGGAAATACCGCTATCCCCTTCCTTCTGAGCTCTGCCGCAACCACCGCCATCACCTTTGTGAAGACTCGAGGTGCTGAAGTAAGACCAAACGGGAGGACCGCAAACTGATAGTGCTGCGACCCCACCACAAACTGGAGATACTTCCTGTGTGACTTGAGTATCGGGATACGAAAGTAAGCATCCTGCAAGTCAACACCATCCAATCTCCATCGTTCAATGCCAAAAGCACCTGAGCTAGGGTCAGCATCTTGAACTTCTCTTGTTTGAGGAACCAATTCAAGATCCTCAGGTCCAGGATTGGCCTCAAACTAACATCCTTCTTGGGGATCAGGAAGTATCTTGAGTAACAACCCTGACCCCTCTCCTGCTCTGGAACCAACTCCATCGCACCCTTTGAAAGGAGGACTTGAACCTCCTGTTCTAGTAACAGGAGATGCTCTTCTGAACAGTAGGAAGGGCTGGGCGGGATGGGGGGAGGAAACTTCCGAAAGGGAAGGGCATAGCCTTTCCCCACAATGCTGATGACCCAGGAGTCTGATGTTATAACCTCCCACTTGCGGAGAAAGTTCAATAACCTCCCCCATACAGGAGTGGTCTGAGAAGGAATTGGTGGAAGACTATGGCTGCTTCACATGCTGCACCCCTCCAGAGGAAGAGGCAGAGTGCTGCTGGGCGGCTCCCCTGGTTCGGACCCTACCCCTCCCCCTGTACGATCTGTAGGAGAGAGCAGTGGCGGGTTGTTGTTGAAATCTGCCTCAAAAGGTGGAGGATGAACCACGACCAAACCCCCTAAATCTTCTAAAGAGTCTGGACGAAAAAGAAGAGGAGGTCTGCAAGCCTAAAGACTTTGCTGTGGCCCTACTCTCCTTAAATCTCTCTAGGGCAGAGTCAGCCTTGGAGCCAAAAAGTTTATCTCCATCGAAGGGAAGATCCAACAGGGCTGACTGGACATCCGACGAGAAACCAGAGGAACGAAGCCAGGCCTGCCTCCTTGTAGCAACAGCAGTGCCCATAGCCCTGGCTACAGAGTCAGTCGTATCCAGCCCAGACTGGACCATTTGGGTTGCCGCAGCTTGAGCATTGGAGACCAGACTCAACACCTCCTGTGGCACCTCAGCATGGGATGACTTTATCTCATCCATCAGGGCGTAGATGTATCTCCCCAAAATACATGTAGCATTAGTAGATTTTAAAGCCATGCTGCATGAAAAAAAAGCCTTCTTGGAAGAATTATCCATCTTCTTTGAGTCTCTGTCTGAAGGAACACCCGGAAAAGAACCTGGGGCAGACCGGGATGAACATGAAGCCTGAACCACCAGGCTCTCAGGGGTTGGGTGCCTGGACAAAAAGCCTGGGTCCGCAGGAGCCACTCGATATCTGCGAGCCACCGATCTATTGACTGCCGAAGATGACACCGGCTTCTTCCAGATTTCCAGAATTGGATCTAACAGAGCCTCATTAAAAGGCAGAAGTGGCTCTGCAATTGTCGAAGCAGGATGTAAAACCTCTGTTAAAATATTGGGCTTAGGCTCAGGCACCGGCAAGGGAAGGTCCAAAAAAATCAGCTGCTTTCTTTATTACAGAGTGGAATGAAGCAGCCTCCTCTGTATACTCTCCAGGAGATGTTAAGTCCCATTCTGGAGAGGTGTCCAAACCACTAGCTGTATCTAAACCTTGGAGGTCCCCCAGAGGTTCCTCAATCTCTCCTTCCTCCAACGCCTGCTTCTGATACTCCTGCTCCTCAAGAAGGCGAAGGGCAAGCCTTTTTGAATGCAACCTGGCTTCAATTCTAGGCGTCGACATGGCTTCAGCCGACGTCGAAGCTTGACGCCGATCCTCGGATCCATCCAACGCCGGATCCATCGGTGCTGTGGACTTCTTCGGCGCCGTATGAGGCAAAGGATGGACAGGAGAACGCTCCGGCGCCAGACCCGCGGATCTACTCGGCGTCACCGGCTGTGAAGCTGGTGCCATAGGAGCCTGCGCCGAGCCAACACCTCCCATAGGAAGGAAGGGCATGAAAGGTGCCGGTCGTAACGGAGCCGGAGCAGCCATGTTGAAGGCCAGAAGACCCGAAGGACCAGCCGGTCCACCATCTGGAGCCATCTGTTGAAAGATTGCAAACATTGCATTTAAAAATGCGGAACTGTCGGCTCCTGGGGCTGGGAAAGCCGGATACTGTGGAGCCTGGGCTCGAGGTGACATCGGCGCCGGCCCCGGCGTCTGAGAAGCTGGTGAAAACTCCTGACGCTGAGGAACCTGAAACACAGATGGTGGATTCACAGGCGACGTCGGCGAAGCTGGTGAAGCCGGTGATGCAAGAGTCATCTGCGGCTGTGGAGAGATGGTAGGGCTAACTTCCCATGTTTTACGGCGTCGAGCTGAAGGGCGATCTCGAACGCGATCTCTCCCTACTCGACCGGCGCCGAGATTCACGACGACGCCAGGAGTCACGATGACACCGATGGGACTTCGGAGAGGATGACTTGTGTCGATGCCGCTTTTCTTTTTTCTTGGACTTTGCCAAAAAGAGCTTAGCCTCTCGCTCTTTTAACGCCTTCGAATTCATCCATTGACAAGAGTCACATTTGTCAACGTCGTGGTCAGAGCTGAGACACCACAAACAGTCTGTATGCGGGTCCGTCACTGACATTTTGACCCCGCACTCATTGCAGGGCTTAAAACCAGACTTTCTTTGAGACATTCTTTCTTTCTCAGAGAAAGAAACAGTAACAATAACTGTAACTACACAGAGTAGTAACAGTAGCTCCCTCGAAGAATAACAGTCGTTAGAATGGCACGGAAAAAAGGGAACTAACGTCGGCACGTCGGTGAGGACCTCTTATTGCCTGTATGACGGCAGACAGCGTCGCGTGGGCAATTGTGACGTCCTCGTCGACGTGCAGAAGCTAGGAAGAAGATTTCCGTCGAAAGCTGGCGCAAGGGGAGAATTCAATAAGTGAGGAATCCACAGGTAGTTGTATCCATCAGAATGGAGGCCGCAGGATGGGGAAACAGGCTCATCAACAAGGGCACACCCTTTATGGTTTTTCTTCATTCACACCAACTCCGCTCCTCTTCTCCATGTTCAGATGATGATGACCTAATGTGGGTGTGGATAGTCTTGGTCTCATGATACTCTTTGATGTACTGCGAATGGTTTATTTATGGCTTGTTTGCCACTCTAATGGGACACCCACGTAGTTTTCACAACTTTCTGAATTTGAGGCCTTGTTATAGATCAAATAACAAACGTGCATCAGACTAACGTGTTTTTCTTCAAAAATCGCTTCTAAGCAGTCTGTTGTTCCTAACTCTAGGTAAAAGATTAGGAGAAAACATTTTACCTAATGTTGAAGATGATTCTGATTTTACTCTTTGATGCATACAGTACCTCCCTGTGTTTGCAGTTTGAACCATAATAACCATTGTGGCTAAACTGGAATCTGCCATGATAAACCACTAAATGAAGAGATTTGTGCCCTGGTGCAACGCAGTTCATAAAATATTCACTTTTTCAGTCTGGCTAAAGGAGTGCTACATGCTTGGTGCCACAAACCTTTTGGTTATATAAGAAAAGAAGATAAGGATTTGGAGTATGGTACATGTACTCTAACTGTATTTTCTCTGTCAGTGAAGTGCATCATTATGCTGTGCATGTTTTACTAGAAATCAGTGTATACCTTTTCATGCACACTTTGTAAATGAAAAATATAAAGAATAGTGCAGCCCAGTCGCTATGACTGGCAAGCCCTGTTTGGACTGATGTTTCCCTTATAGCTATGAAACATTTGCAAGGGAAATATTTTCTGGAAAGTCGGCAACGAAAATCAGCTGTGTATAATGTCTTAAATAGCGAAATTGGCATTGGCGTAATACAAGGGCCTCAGGGCCTAGATAAGGTGCTGTTTCCCTTTCGGGGGAATCGTGGTCTACTACTGTTCATCTTCCCTTCTCTTTTCGCTCTTCCTCTCTAATTGTTATAGTTCTCCTGCCATAATTTCATTAGAATCAGAAAATGTATTTCTGCACAACTTTTAACCAGACCGCAACTTATTGGGCCTTCTAAGGGATAATAAATAGCAGATACATGATAACACAGTACAATGCGCACTCTCACATGTGCACACTGTCGAGCCCACGCGAACAGACAAAAGCATGCATGCGCACAACCTGACCTACATTGTCGAGCCCAAGCGAACAGACAAAAGCAGGCATGCGCACAACCTGACCTACACTGTCGAGCCCAAGCGAACAGACAAAAGCATGCATGCGCACAACCTGACCTACACTGTCGAGCCCAATCGAACAGACAAAAGCATGCCTGTGCACAACCTGACCTACACTGTCGTGCACACACGAACAGACAAAAGCATGCATACGCACAACCTGACCTTTGCAAATAACTACCTCAAAATCTCTTAATCTTAACAAAAATTAGCCACATCTTCTTGTTCGCCACAAAGCACCCTAACAGATGAAGCCAGATCCATTGACTTTGGCGATATTTGGTTGAAAGGCGGGTGGACTGCGAGAAATCACATGGTTTCGTTTACATATTTCTTACGCTTTAGATTTTGCCTAGTTGCTTACCGGTTACTCTTCATCAGCACATCCCATTCCTATACACCAGAAAGGTTAATCAAGACAAAAAAGAAGAGGAGTGGAAAGGGTGATTCTACTAAGAACTCATCTCGCCTATCTTAAATCACAGTAAGCAGCTTAGTGCCCCCAGAACTCAGGCATTCTGGTATTTAAACAGCCGAAGCACCAAATTAAATTACCCTAATATATTGCGTCAACTCCTCTCTACCCCCTCCCGCAAACCCCATCATTTGCATCTTCCACCTTGTGCGTACAAGCACTGGCATTGGCTGAGCTCGCATCTGCGTATACCTGACATCCCTTTACTCCTCGGATCAATCCTACTAGTTAGCTGACAGAGCATCTCTGGAGTGGTGAGATAGCACCCTGACCAGGCACAGTCTCCACCTTCATCTTCTCGATCGTTAGGCGGCTCTCATGGAGATCTGCTCAAGGCAGTGCAGACCTGTGCTTTCTGTGCACATGGGAAACCAGCTAACACGCTGCTGCCGCCTTCCCTGTAGCGGCAGTGATTTATGGCTCTGAGTGATGCACCGTGACTGGTCCACTTGGGGATATCGCCCCCATGACTGGGTGGAATGCATCAGACGTCTCAACCCTGTGTTTATTCTCGGACAGAAGAAACCTGCCTCATTCTCCGTGTGTCTGTGTGTGATTGTGTGCGCATATGCCTCTGTGCTTGCTCGTGTGTGTGCGTTTGAAAAACTGGGCAGATGTTTGGGGTGGAGCAGTCCCAATCATGTACCACATCTCCATCACCTAAGCGTAAGCATTTAATATGTCCCTCCTCTTAGCCCCGTTGCATAGTTAAGCACAGCTACAATAAAAGTATTAGCATCGGCAAGTTCTGAAGTGCTCCGAATACCAAAAACTATTTTTTGCAATGCAATGGGCCTCGCATTTGCTCGTGTTAGAGCTATTAACATTGCATATTGCTAACTGGACTTTTCTTGCCTCAGAAACTGAAAATAAAAAGTAAAATGGTTGACATAAGAAACCCTATTCAAAGCGCCGCCGTAAGCACAAAGGACAGACACAAGAAGGAAAAGAAGTTCGCTTGTAGTCGAAGTTATTGGCAAACGAGCAATTATCTATGTAACAGGGTCGGTCCCCAAGGAGGTAACAAAACCGTCCCAAGGAGGGACAAACGTAAAGCAGTTACCAATGAAAAGAAATAATATTTGAAAGGCAAGCCCAAGAACAAGTGATAGTTATGGGCGTGCTGAGGGCGTGGTTAAAAGCCCCGGTACATACCAACACGTCAGAAAAGCAGCGCTTGCGCGCTGCTATGCTCAACCTAAAAACCGTTTTGAAAGTAGGGAGCCGTAAGTAATAATTGTGTAATGGCTCAAAAGGAGACACATCAAGTAAGTAAGGACAACAGTGAAGTCCCACTGACCCATGATAAACGGACTGGGACGAAACAAATGGTTGAGACCCTAAAGGAATCTACCAACAATAAAAGACTTAAAAGGGGAAGATTGATCAGCCAATCTGAGAAAGGCTGAGATAGCCGATAAGTGACCTTTAAGAGTGCCCAAAGCAGAGCCCTGTTGGGCCAAAGAAAGAATGAACAAAAGAACCTCAAATAGAGGAGCAGAGAGTGGATTAACAAACTTGTTGATACACCATGCCACAAATTTATGCCAATGACAGACGTATACAGTTTTAGTCGAGGGACACCTGGCTGCCAAGATATCATCACAGACTTCGGGTGGAACGTCAAAAGCAGGCACCCGCCACCACTCAATCTCCACGCATGAAGGCAAAGATTGGACAGGTTCAGGTGGAGGACTGTTCCCTGCTGCTGCGACAGAAGAGCCTCCCGAAGGGGCAGTCTGAGTGGAGGATCATTGGCCATGCTCAGTAGCTCTGGATACCATACTCTCCATGCCCAGTCCGGAGCCACCAAGATTACTTGGGCCTGGTCGTTCTTGATCTTCAGAACTCTGGACAGAAGTGGTGCAGGGGTAAAGGAGGCTGGAGTTCCACTCGAGAAGAAAAGCGTCGCCGAGCGAGTGCTGCATTGGAAACTCCAAAGTGCAATACAGCTGACATTGTGTGTTCTCTATGGAGGGGAAAAGATCTAACCAAGGCTCTCCCCACTGTTGAAAGAGAGCTTGTGACTCCTTCAGAAAGACATGCCATTCGTGATCGGCTATGCATCGACAACTGAGTTCGTCTGATCTGGCATTCAGAGAGCCCGCCAGATGTTGAACCACCTGGGAAATGCCCTGATGTGCCAGCCATGTCCAGAGGCGCAGAAAGAGTCCAGGACCCCACTCTGCCCTCTTTGTTGCAGTACCACATGGCGGGAGTGTTGTCTTGAACACCTGCACCACTTTCCCCTTCAGAGAGGGAAGGAATGCTTTCAATGAAAGCTTGATCGCCCAAAGCTCCAGAAGATTGATGTGGAGTCCAGACTCTGCCGGAGACCAGAGACCAGAGACCAGAGACCTCTGATCTCCACCTCTCCCATGTAGCCACCCCATCCCTGGAGTGACCTGTCTGTCACTACTGGCAGATCTGGTTGGGGAAGGGAGAGGGATCTGCTGTTGACCCAATCCTGATTCAAAAGCCACCACTGCAGGTCTTTCGCAGTCCCCGCCGAGATCTGGACCATGTCGGAGAGATTTCCCTGATGCTGCGCCCACTGGAACTTCAAGTCCCACTGCTGAAGCCGCATATGCCATCTGGCATGTGTCACTAGCAGGAAGCAGGAGGCAATGTGGCCCAGTAGCCTCAGAGTCATTCTCAATGCATCCCAGGATAGAGGCTGAAAGATAGGAATCATAACCTGAATATCCTGGAGGATAGGCCCAAAACTGCACTGTGTCCAGAACAGCTTCAATGAAAGGGAGCGTCTGAGAGGGAGTCAGGTGTGACTTCGGCACGTTTATAGTGAACCCCAGCGTGTGCAAAAGGTTCACCGTACGCCGCAGTCTGAAGTTGGGAAACAACTTTCTGGGGTGTGTCCGCTTTCAAAAGCCAGTCGTCGAGGTAGGGAAGGACTGAAAGCCCCAACCTGCGTAGATGAGCTGCAATCATTGCTATCACTTTCGTGAACACCCGAGGGGTGCTGTTAAGGCCAAAGGGAAGCACAGTAAATTGAAAGTGCTTGTGACCTACCATGAATCGTAGGCAACATCTGTGGGCGGACAAGACAGGGATACGGAAATAAGCATCCTGCAAGTCCAACGCTACCATCCAGTCTCCTGGTTCCAAGTCAGACGGGACCTGAGCCAGGATGAGCATTTTGAACTTCTCCTTTATGTGGAAGGGATTGAGGGCCTGAAGATCTAGTATAGGACATTAAGCCCTTGCCATTTTTTAGCACCAGAAAGTAGCGGGAATAACAACCACAACCTACTTCTGGAGCAGGGAACCTCTCTATGGCTCCCTTGGCCAAGAGAGCCACAACTTCCTCACAGAGAAGTACCTGATGATCCTCTGGTATTCTGCTGTAGGATGGAGGCATGGCCGGAGGGGCAGTCTCGAATGGGAGGGCCAGATCAGTGAGTGGAGCGGAAAGAAAATAACTCACATCACCGCACTGAGGCAGCGTCTATATACGACTCCCAACATCATCGCAGTGATGACGACGCCCGCAGAGTCAACCGACCCCACCTAACAACACACACGGGTACTGCTCGAAGAAAAATCTCCAGATCCAGTCTGACACCTGGGGGACATTCAAAGGTAAGGAATCTGAAACTAGAAGTCTCCATCAGATAGGCTCATCACTGTTTCAACTGTGACTTGACAATGTGGCTGGAACCTCTGAACTCTTGAATGACTGGGATAGGCGTTGGATGTGTGCACTTGTAAAGGCTGAAGGTGAGATTTTGTTGTACTGATTGTGAAGCCCAACTTATGTAGAAGGCTGATTACTTTCGGAGTGTCCTGTAGACAATGTCTAGGTACGGGAACACATGTGCCCCCCCTTCTGAGATGAGCTGCTACTCCTGCAAGACATTTTATGAATACTCTTGGTGCAGTAGTTACCCAGAATGGTAACACTTTGAACTGGTAATATTGGCCACTTGCTTGAAAACATAGGTAATGTTGATAGGCTGGAGGAGATCTATGCTGTCATGTCTTGCTGCTGTAGAAGGCTTACCAGGTAGAAGTGCTCTGACAGGATGTACTTGTTAAGTTGCCTAAGGTCTAATACAGTCGTTCTTTGGAATGAAATACAGAGAGTACACCACATGTTCTTGGTGTTGTGTTGGGACCCGCCGTATGGCCCCTCAAGCAGAGCTTGAATCTCCTCCTGTAGGAATGACATGTTCTCTAGACATAGCTTGGGTTCAAGGTGGGATATTGGGAGATAGAGATGTGAATTTGATTTCTATCTTATGATAGAAAGGAGCCACTGATCAGATGTAATTTGTACCCAGACTGCATGAATGCCACATAGCTGTTCTCTCTACTAATGTTAAGTTTGGAGGCATACAGTCACTGTTTGATGGAGGTAGTCGCTTTGGAAGAGGATCCACAACCTCCATTGCCTTTTAAATGTGACCTATAGTACGCCCCCTGGGTGTACTGAGACTGACGGAAGCTCTGTGGCTCTTGCGCAGAGGCTGTGTCTGTGGAGGTGCTTGTCTTTGATGCCCCTCTATACTAGCCTCTCCAAAAGGAACCTTTGTTGTGGTATATCTGTGAGGTACCCATATAGCCTTTGCAGTATTAGTGTCTTTCTTCATTTTCTCTACCATTTCACCTAGCTGTGGTCCCAAAGAGATGTTCCCTATAGAACGACAAACTTAGAAGATGTTACTGTACATCAGGCTTAAAGCCAGAAACGTGTGGTGGCACCTGATAATTATGCTGATGTTAAATCCCCATCTGCTGCATCTAAGGCACACTGAATGGTGGCATTAGATATAATCCTCCGTTCCTCTACCAGCTCTGCCCCTCTCTGCTTCTTGTGGTCAGGGTGATGCTGGAGTAATTCTTGCATCTCATCCCATTGTGCCCTGTTGTACCTAAAGAGGAGGCTTACTGAATTTGCCATCCTGAGGTAGTTGGCTGCTTGTGCTGTCACACTTTCCTGCGGCTTCGTACTTCTTGTTGTCTTGGTTAGTGGGGGGAGCATCGCCAGTCCCCTGGGAACTGGCATGTTTTCTGGCAGTATGTACCACAAGATAATCAGGAGGAACATGCACCTTGATATATACTTTGGGTCGAATTGTAAAGGCTTAGATTTTTTGTCAACCCTTGGGGTTAGGACCTTTGATTTTATAGGCTGTGTGAAGATTTTAGCCGTGGGTTTAAGCATGCCCTTTAACGTTGCCAAGAATTGTACAGTATGCTGTGATCTTGATAGCGTCTCTACAAGAAAATTATCCTCATCTTCTAGTGTGTGCAAATCTACCTTATGGTAGTGTGCAGCCCTCTGCAGGACTTTATGGTAAGTTGTTTTGTCATCTGGTGGGGAAGGTTTAGAGGGGTAAAGGTCAGGGTCAGTATTATCTTGTGGGGCGATATCAGTCATTCCGTGCTTAGTCAACTTTTTCAGGGTCATCTTGCAGATCTGTAAAATATGGTGCGAAATCGAGGTCAAGATTATCCCGTGTTATGCTCCTCAAAAGACAATGGTGTGGGTGATCCCCCACGGGTGAGCATGAGGGGGAGTGTTGTGGTGATGATGGATGGGGGAGGAGGGAAGGGTATAGCTGGTATTGGCAATAAAGGAAGAATAGGTGGAGGAGACGGTAGAGGTAATGGTGGAATAGGAGGGGGACGAGGTAGGAGTTGAGGTAAAAGAGGGCTAGTACCGTCGTCTTTATGTTTCTTTGGTGGGGTCTTTTGTGGCTCAGGCCACATGGCCCCATGACCCCTCCTCAAATGTTTACGTCCTTTTCGGGAGCATGTCTGTTGATGCTGGAGGTGATTTTGTGACTACTTTTCCAGTGCCTGGGTTAATATACAAAGTCTTTTGTTTGGAGTCAAGTTTTTGTTGCAGTTTGGTAAGCATAGGCTCAATGGGTCACTCTTTTGGCTCCGTGGCAGTCTTAATTATTTTCAGCGCCGACGGTGGTGTCAGGGCAGATGGTTGGGGAGTCGAAGGGGTTTTCAGCGCCGAGGTGTGCTTCGCATGGAGAGATGCCTTTGGTGCAGAGGGCGTTTTTGATGCTGAAGGTGTAACTTTTGACTTTGCGTGGCTTATAGGCTTTTCCGATGCCAAGGTTTGTGCTTTTGACTCCAGCACCGAGGCTGGATTCAACTTCGGGACAGGCAGTGGCTTTAGTTTTTAGTACCTTTTGGTGCTTGTTTAAGTGGAGGGACGGCTGTCTGCTCCTTTGCTTTATTCCAGACAACTCCATGGCCCGAGGGCAGTGGGGTTCCGTGAGCCATCCGGTATGTTTTTGTGTGGGCATAGTAGGCTTTCCCCAGGGCACTCATGTTGCCTTGTGAGTAAATTAGCTGGTACTCCTACTACTTCACCGCTGCAGGCAAATAGGATGGGGACGTCTATAGGTAAGCACTGGGCTCCTACTTCCTCCTCTGTCCTCTTCGGTTTGGAGGTTAAGTACATGGTCCCCTAAGATATCGGGTGCATATTCAGCTTGGTGTGCTTGCATAGTGTTATACACCCAGCAGCACTCTCTCTGTTAGGGAAGTTCTTCTTCAGCCAGGCAAGCTTCACATAATGGCTTGTCTCGTGTTCTGGAGACAGAGTGTTGATCCTGTCTATAATATTTAGTGTGGCACTTGGGGCAGAAACTGAAAGTCTTTTCCATCGCTTTGGGTATTATGAGTGGAAGAAGGTGTCAGTAAATTTGAAAAGGGCCCTGGCGTGTGGAACACAAAAAGTGAAGAAAACCAGTTGTTGGTTGTCTTCCGAGTGTTATCCATCGAAGGGTTACGAATTGGGGCGCTGCTAAGGCCTCATGGAAGATCTCAAAGCTTTGTTACTGGAGCTCTGAGATAGACGTCCGAACCCAATGGAGAGGAAAACAATCTAACAAAGGAGCTGATGACCATTCACAATACAGACTATAAAAGGAGTCACCCACCATACCTTGTGACTCGAAAGAGTTCTTTGAAGAAAAACAGGTTGCAAACATCTGAGCCCAACACTAGATGGCAAGAGTATGCTAAGCATATGTATCTACAGCCAAAACATGCTACGAATGTTAACCCCCAGTGGAAGCAGACAGAATTAAACAATCTGCAATATAAATTAATGGGACTCATCAATATTGCGGACATTCACAAACAACAGTTTGTTGCAAGGTTTCATAATTTATTTTCTTTCTTCACTTCTTTATACCATATTTCAAATTGTTATACCATTTATTCTGTAGAGTATGTCATTTATAACAATAATAATGCTTTTATCACAGACATTTCTAATGTATTGCCTTTACCAACAAATTCCATGATCGAATGTCCCATCATCGGGGAACATCTAATGTTTATTAACACCAGAAAATGAAAGGAAAACATAATTTAGGATTCTATTCAAAATAAAATCATAATTTAGGATTCTATTCAAAATAAAATCTCTAATCGAGTGTGATCATGTGCATACCCTTACTTTATTTCAAAGCAACTCCTTTGAAGAACTGAAGTAGATGACATAAACAAGATCTATCAAGAGGGATTAACAGAGTTGATGAGTATCATAAATCAGATAATGCCTCATTAGAAGGCAGTAAAGGTTCTGACATCATGGGAGCAAACTGCTGTAGTTCAACAGTAATGTTATCCTAATTCTCTGCAAACGGCAAGAGTAATTCTAGGACCTCGGCAGCTTTACCCAAAAACATCTTCATGAGAATGAAGCCCTATGAAAGGACTGATGAGGGGCTATCAAGAATAATCTTACCAGAAGTAGTGAAGTCACTAAGGTTCAGGAGCACCAAAATAGTAGCCTCTTGACAGAAAGTGAATGAGACTGCTCACCATCGGCCTTCCGAACACACAAGTTCTTGATCAAAGCCTAAGCAAGGCATACGGAATATTAAAGATGTGACCGCCCCACGTCCTCAAAATATGAATGAGCACCATAGATGGCATTGCTATCAGCTATGAAAAACATGGTGATGCCTTCAGTTGCAAGATAAGGCCTTCCAATGCTCGATCAACATTCTAATTAGTGGCAGGGTCAATCAACTGACACAGGGGAAAGAGACTGTCCACAGAACCTAGATGCGTCTTCACAGAAATACGCAGCATAGTCAACAAAACACAAGTGAAAGCCATCACGTAAATATGGTCAGTCCCAGTGACGCTGAAAATCCAGATCCTAAATGTGCAAACAGAATAGAGCCAAGTACTAACAGCTGCTGCATATCAACCAAAGTACGTCACAATTCTACAGACAACGTCAGGGCTCAAGTCGGGTAATAGATTTACTGTACAGACGACCTGCTTTGCAATCAAGGCCAAAATCAAGATATCCGTACCTGTCCCTGAAATGTGGCATGAAAAGGCGATGACGCGCGTTGTGATCTGTACATTCGAAAGAAGCTCATGTGTGTCCTTGACAAGCGCGGGAAGTTCGCTGTAATCTCTACATTCATAAGACGTTTCTGCTTGTCCTTGACAGGCGCTATGACAAACAATCCCATCCTGAAACGAGGTTGGAGGTGAGCACTGAGTCCCCCTAGTCAGGGATTGTGGGAACTCGAACAGGTGCCTTTGGAATTGACAAGTACGGCACTTATGTGAACTTTACTTCTTCAGTGATAGCGATCCTACAGCACGGCAAAACTACTGAATAATCAAACCATTCTGGAAAGGATGTTATCTACAGATCCACATCAAAGAACAATGGAAAAAAGAAAGTGACCTCAGAGAGCTGGGGGTGCACCATATCTGTCTCGGTGACATCACATGCAACGAAATACCAGGGTTGAATCAGGGCCGTGGCATCACCTATCTGTGCAGAATATCTACTTCCAGATCCAGCCTGGCAGCTGTCATAAATCTGGGGAGATTCATGAGGTGAGGATTATGCAGGCAGATGTGTCCACTAGAAAGTAGTTGGCTGATACAGTGAAATGCTTGAGCTAAATTCCTTGCAGACAATGCAGTAGTATTGAATACGGTGCTTTTTTAAGTGAAGGCAGAAGAGTTCCCTCCGTTTAATATCTCTAATGTGCTTCTGTAACATATGTCTGTAGTCTGATAACACATAGAACATTCTGTGAAGGCTAGTTCAAAAGAAATACATATGTGGCAACCAATTTCCTTTTAGGCAGATTAAAAACAGAAACAAAAAGTTATAATGTGGTTTTGCGGAACATCCAAATTAAGCTAACTGCTTGCCGTTGGAATTGAAAAAGATTATACCAGAATGGAAGACTGTTAGATGAGAGAATCAGACATAACTTTCAGCAGAAAAATAAGTTTTTCCACTCGCCATAACATTGCCATTTGTTTTAATTTGGAGCTTCAGCTTCATTAGTTCCTCTACTCAGGAGTAAAATTCTTTGATAATAAAGGTACGGATGGTGACTATATTTTTCTACAATATGAAAAACAAAAAAAGTTGGTTGGGGCGATAAAGTAGAAGTCTCTGAAAAGTCCTGGTGAAAAAACATAATGAAGTATGCAGAAAAGTGTAATGGACTAGGTGTACACAATACTACAAGCAGAATATATATTCCCTCAAAACCAGGAAAGCTTCCTTAGACAAGTACAGAATCTATTTTCCGTAAGGACAATCACATGCAAAGTCAATAGAAAGAAGAGTCAAAGCAAACATTGAAAAGAAAAAAAGGAAAAGAAAACCACAGCAAGATATGATGTTTACATCGGAATGGAATGCTGTGTCTGCAGACTACCGGCGCAGCATGCCATCGTAGTAAAAGGATTAAACACCATAACTGCTAATACTGTAGAACCATTCCATCATGTTAAAAAACAGGATGCAAAATGAAAACATTGGTCAAGCAAACCCTCTTATGGCTATGGAGCAAACATTAAGGCTTGCAACACTGTTTACATTACTTTCTGTCAAACTATCTGAATGGGCAAGGTTTAGGAGAAACCTTGCAAATATTGGGGTGCTTGAAAGATGTACTGGTAACAGCAAATAGGAAGCAAATGAATCAGTATGTATATATTGACTGTAAGAATAAACTAAGAGTGGCTCAGTCTCATAAAGCAGTCTGAGCTGGCCAGACACCGTGGAGATGTGTGTGGTTAAGGAAACTTTCTGATAAATACTGATTGCCAGGCATCTGCCTGAGCTAGTGGGAGCGCAGCAGTTGACCACACGTTTGGGTCAGATTTAGCAGTATTACATATATTAATTTACTTCTGTAAACAGGATATATGATAGCTTGGAATTAAGCTTTAGTATCTTCTTGGTTATCCACAATCGAATTACAGCACAAGGTTGAATATGTAAAGTCTGTTTGGCAAGGGACTTCAAGCTACGCAGAACCTTGTGTTCTGTTCTATTCTGGTGTGAAGGGCCCCACTCCATCTGACTGCATGCAATGACAGAACGACAGGGACCTAGAAAAACAGCAGGCCACAGCTAGATTCAAACGGATGCGAAGCACACTTTTTTTTGCGTATTGGTCAAAACAGACAGTGGCGTATACAGCATATGTTAAGATGAAAAGAGTGGATTGTCATGTATATAAAAAGCAGGTAGATCTAATGTGACAAGTTCACCAATACCAGCAACTCCCATTCTTAGTACATCAAAAGCCTCTTCAGGACATTTCAAAGGTGTTTAATGATATACCATTAGTGCAGGACTGGCCATTTGGGCATTTTGTTTTTTCCGATATGCTGTGAGATGGGGAGCTGCTTTTAGGGTTGGATGGGTTGCCATGATCCAGTCCTAAAAGCATCCTTGGCTTCATTATAGCCACCACAACCCAATGCCAGTACTTGCACTCAGAGCAATCCCCCTGTACCATAGACTCTAAACGCCATTGTTTATCTTTAGGTGGGATAGAGACTGCATCTCACATTCATTACTCCATATTTAATTCATGTGAGAAAGACATACCAAAATGTGCGAGCCGACTAACACATACAACAATGGAACATGTCTTACGCACTATTAAAAACTCACACTTCAGAGGTTTCTGTACTACTTCCTATGGATCAGAAGGAAAGGTGGATAAAAGCACTGGTCACTATGATTCACCCTGCAGGAACTCCTGACATTTACAGCTTAAATTTCTGGGCTCAAGAAAGCAGCCTGTGAAACAGTGTTGCAGAGCACAGGCAGAGAGACACAAATTTAAAATGTAATCTATAAGTCATCCAAGCAGGAGCCTGGAATAGGAAGACCACCTGGACTTCATGTAGTAGCAAAGGTTGAAGCACCATAAGGGAAGCAGGAATCATGCGATGCCTTCTTTGTCTGCTGTTGTGGCACACTGAACAGTTTGTACTCAGTGTGGTCACTGGTGGCCTAGCACTGAAGATTCTAGTATGTGAGGCTGCAACTTTCCATTACAGCTTAAGTCCAGGCTGCAATAAGCAGAAGAAAGAAGAGGGAGGGATTGTGGCAACAGTCATTTGAATATGCTGGCAATGATGCTTGTATTAAAATGTAGTATAAGATCGTGGAATATTTTGGCCCCTGGCAACTACTCACTCGAGCAATATGGATTCTACCATGGCGACAGCGCCGTACAAACCAAGCCGAGGTGCATAGTTGAAGTGCATTGTTGCCTTACATGCCTAGGAAATGTGGATCTGGCACTGATTTACATACCAAAGCAATACTGATTCTTGTATAACTGGTGCTTTACATATAGGGAAATGGGGATTGGGGCAAAACAGTGGTGCTTTACATAAGTCCACATTGTAGTTTCCCGTTGCTTGCATACATACGAAAATAGGTACTGCCATGGCAATGTTTGCTTTCCATACTAGGATACTGTGAACCCTGACATCATCAGTACCTACACAATTCGGAAGTGAACAGCAGAAGTAAAATGCAAGTATGTGAACCAATGTGCCATGCTGAACATCCTCATTGTACTCTCTGGTAAACACTGTATTCTCCTGGTCAATCATGGGCCGCTCATCAGGTTATAAGTATTTTTCTCTTTACAATAAAATGACTACAAATGCTAACTACTCATTTCACCCAGAGGAGTGTTCTTTATAACGCTGCAGTTACAGACGTACCTGGTTTAAACTTGAGCAGAACTTGTCCACTGGAAGTGGTTCCCTCTGGGAAAAACAGAACCTGTGGAAAAGGAGCGACAAACAATGATATTTCATAAACAGGGGTTGTTGGCTGAAAAAAAAAAAAAAAACGATGGCACATTTTCCATGTGAGACTAATGCTTATAGGAACAGTCCACTGACCAAGAGTCCATTCAAACAAGAAACTAGCCCTTTGGGGACGCAATCTCCTACTACTTTGGCAACTTAGTTTGGCCATTTGAGTCAAACCGCACAGCTAAAATAGCTCTGTAAGAGGTATAACATACCTGGACCACACCCTGCTTAAATGGGGCAATCCTAATCGCAGGCTCCAGCCATTCAGAACGATGGTTCACTTCAAAGGACTCTCTGTACTTCAATCTCACAGCAGCCCTTTGCCCAATCACCCAAGGAAGTTGTCACCTTGAGATAATAGCAGACTTTAATGGAGTCACTGCACTGATATCGCTCAGCTCTACTTTGGGCCTTCAGTGTGGAGGTTGCTGTGTTTCAAGATAATGGCAGACTGCAAGTGAGATGGAGGTTCCTGGGAGATCGGACACAGGTTTGGGGTACTCTGATCTCACCGCTTACCTAACAGCCCACACCTACGATCACTTCTGAAAGTCAGTCCAGTAAAGTGATGGTAGTCTTCAAAGAGCTTTTTTGTACAGCTACCTCACCTGGGGCCATCTCCCATTGGAAGTAGCTCTCCTTTTCACCTCCTCCACCACTTTCTTTCGTGAAGCTGGGTCATGCCGCGAGACCAAAATGGACTGGTTAAAGCGGAGCAGTGCTGCAGGAAAGGAAGGAACGAGTGCAACTTTTAATCAGTTTTGGCAAGCAGATCGATCTTGTTATGGTTTTGAAAATGCATTTAAATTCAATCCCAGAACCAAACACCACTATCTGGTCACCTGGGTAATGCCACCAAAGAATTTAGACATAAGCACACATCCGAAGCATGTGCGTGTTCAACTTCCCATACAAGGATCATAAGATGTCCTTCTGTGTTAATATAAGTACAAATATTAGGGTACAGGATCGATTATATTGATCACTATTTAAACTATTACTTCCACCAAACAAATATGATAAACCTTTAACATAGTAGTTCATTAAATATGGCAAAACTACTTCTGTAACACTAGTAGATGAGCAAGTTTGATATTTGCCACCCTTGCAGCTTTATAGACCTGACACCTCCAAACAGGAAGCGTACAGCTCTTGATCATCTTTAAACGACCGCAGTTTTTGAGACAAAGTGACAATGCCCACAGAAAAAACAATCCAAATTTTTGCTTAGAATCAATAATGAAAAACAGTTTGATGTACTCCACAAAAATGAAGAAAGGCAATTAAAGTGCTTAGATCTGGAGCCAAATATGGGCCTGATGTATCAAAGAGCTTTCGACATTCTGTCCAATAGACACAATGCATTTGTACATATGATTCTATATCAAGTATACATTTACAGTATTTGTAGAGGAGTTTATTATGATACCAACACATCACTTTGCAGGCACTTCCAAATGCTACAATACACATAAGCAGGTTGAGGAAAAACATCTACGTTAATTCTTGTGTAATGCTAGTAATTTTAAGTAAACAGGATGGTAGGAAGTTGGGGGAGCGAGAGTTCGGTAACTACAGGGTCAAGTATTTGTGAGAACTCCTATTCTGGAGCAGATACTTTAAGATCATTTTTTAACTGTAAACTGAGGCAATAATAAAAAAAAATAAAAAACATTCCATCTCAGGTTCATTATGAGGCTTAAATCTATTAGTTGTATTAAACTATTATCAATGTCAACTCAAACTCTTTTGACAAAGCACTTTACAATACATTATGTGACATGTCAAAAGAATGCAAGAGAGGGGAGGAAGGGAATAGGTGGAACAAAGTGACAGAAAGAAAATTAAACAACACCATGTTTAGAGGAAAATTCAATAGTGGGATTCTATGAGATGCCTTGAATGAAATAAAAATCTCAAAACTGATTCAAGTAAATCCTCCACAAAAAGAAGAGGAGAGACAGGGTACTGGCAATATGGTTATTGCAGATAGAGTTCAAGTTTCCCAGTGCATGGAGATTTAGGAAGATGGACCCAACGGCCAATATGTTGAAGCCAATCCAGTGGCAGCATGCAGACATGGCAAACAGAAAATGCAACCTCCTTGCCCCCAAAGATGTGAGATTTTCCCAATTTGCTTTAGTGCTCCCGTGAAACCTGCTGCCATCTTACTTGCCAATGTTAACCATAGTGCCAAGCTGTGCCACCTTTGCAATCGTAAGCAAAGATTCTCAAGCAGCCTGCACAGCACGAGACATTTTATGTTTTTGTATCATTTTAAAGGTCATATTTGCTCTGTCTCATGGTCTTCTTCCACACCTACAATACACTTGTCTTTCAGGTTCATCCACTGGAGTCTTGTATGTAAAAACCTATAATTTTTGTATTAATATATGTGGATTTGCATTTATGATCAGCAGGAATACACTGTACCCTTTCTCTGATTCACAAACTCAGATTTTTTTTTTTATATAAACTTGCTCAGATTTCAAGCAATCATGTGAACAGATTTTCTTCAACAGTTTTGGTGCTTCTGTTAGGAACGTCTGCACTTGGCTAAAGTCAGGGAGGAGGGGCTGGACTGGACTCCAACAAGATGACCACTGGCGCCGAAGGTAAGGAGAGATTCCCCGGAGGATCTGGAGTGGAGAACGGCCCAGTGCTCGGCCTGACAATCCGGTCAGACTGCACGTTTAAAAACATTTCAGGAATTATAAGATCTTATCAGATTTATTTATTGACATAGAAATAGTCGTGTGGAGAGGTGGCAACAGAGAAAGTGTTTTAGGTAGGTACGGGAAATCCCAGGGCGTGAGGGAATAGGAGTGAATGCATTCTGCCACATAGAGCAGATGGCTCTGGAATAGTGTGTAACGAGGATGTGATGCCGGAGCACCAAGACCCTAGCGCAGTGGTTCCCAAACTGTGCGCCACGGTGCCCAGGTGCGCCATCAAAACAAGACAGGGGCGTCATGAGCTGCATCATTACCGATAGCAGTGACCTAATTCTGCAGCTGTATATTAGAACTTAGATAATCCCCTCCATTAAAAAAAGTCAAAAGCCGTTTTCCTTGTTTAGAGTGCATAGCTCGTGATTGTGGAATTGCGAGTGAGAAATTGAAATACAGCAAGGAAGGGCCTTGAAGTTTAATCCTCAAACACCATCTAGTGGTAGTAATTATAGTACACACTAGTTCTATTCACAAAAACCTGCAGGCTCAAGTTTACTGAGATTTCACACAATGTGATGAAACTTCAATTTTTGCTGTGCATTGTTGCATTAAAGAGAAAACAGAGTGCAGCACCATATATGCAAAACTTTGCATGCTGCTGGTGTCACTCCCAGATCTAGCACACAAATAGGCTGCTTTGTGCGACGCACAGTCAAACACCAGAGTGCAGAGAAGAGCATATGCTGTATAGCATAGGATTAGTACTGGAGACATTCCCCTCAGTACAGATTTCTAAGCATAGTTTATATTGTTTCTGACTTAATCAATTATATATATTTTTAATTAAACAACTGTTATATTTTTATGTTGTTACATCTATGATTATAATACCTTCATTGGCTTTATTCCAATTATTTTCAGCGTGAAAAATGTAAGTACTCCTGAGGCCCGGCTCACATCCCCCCACCCACCCAAAAAAAGAAAATAGCATAATGGGGAACCGCAGCCAATAGCCAATAGGTCAAGGGAGGCGCGGGTCAAAAAAGTTTGGGAACCACTGCCCTAGCGAATGGATGCATTTATGAAAGAACGGACACTCATCTAGATACGTCCCGGAACGTCTGCAAACCTCAACAGGCTGTAACTGTAGAATTTCAACTGCAAGGGTGTTAGCAGGTGAGAGTGAGAGCACCTTTCTTACCTCACTCCACGAGAACAAACAGGAAGAAGCTGTTAGTCTTAACCATGCCTATTTCCCCTTTCTACCCATCCTTTCCACAGAAAGAGCTCTGGCAAAAGGCTGGCAGACAACGTTGTTTTCTTGGTTAAGAATGAGGAAATGGTGGTGAAAAAGCTGTAAGAAGAACAACCCCTAGTAAAAGGGACTTCCACCCATGTGGTCCGGCAACAGTATGGAAAAAGCAAGTGCGGGTATATACAACAGTGCAGTTGGGCTAACTAACTAGGATGGGAATAAGTTCTTTATGGAAAACGGTGCCTTTGATCTACAACACTTAACTAACCTTACAAAAAGGCAAAACATAAGGTAGATATCGATCATTCTTTCTGAATTAGCTCGAGGAAGCTAGCAAACACGAGTCCCATTTGTGGGTTATGAAAGAGACCAATGAGAGACTGAAATTCCAAGTTACCTCTTTGAGGGACACATTAGGGCTAGTGTCCCAACTGCTCCAACACCTCTGTATTGGTTTCCCATAATTACATAAGAAAAGGCAGAGAAGGTAGAGGAAAAGGAGGATTTATTAGATGTCTTGAGCTTCCCCATACCAGCAGACACCAGAGCTGCACCAGCATCCGGGTTTGGGGATGGGGCAGCATCAGTCAACTGGACGGCAGGAGGAGTTCTTGTGAACAAGAAATTAGATACTTACCTGTAACTCCAGTTCTCCAACATTGGTATCTTTTATACATTCACATGCTTGAATCATTCCCCGTCGTCAGGGATTCCCAGTCTGATTCAAGCATATGAATATTTAAAAGGTATCAATGTTGAAGAACATGCATGTAGGTGCATCGAGCAGTGACAGGGTGACTAACAGCAAAGCACTAGAGAGCACAACTCGAACAAGGAGAGGCCAACTCCATGATAGCACACACCTCTTCCAGGGTCTGCACTTGCTCAACACCCTACTAGATCAACACTAGAACTGTCAGGGTGCACAGTGATACTATAATCGGAATAATCCGAGATGAACTGTGTAGGAAAATGCCACTGTTGGCATGGTCACCCCCCACTTTTTGCCTAGTGTTGATGCCAGCTTTGATTGGAAGTGTGCTGGAAAACCCTGCTAACCAGGCCCCACACCAGTGTTATTTCCCTAAAACTGTACCTTTGTTTCCACAATTGCCACAGCCCTGGCAAACAGTTAAGTCCCTTGTAAAAGGTACCCATGGCACCAAGGGCCATGTGGCCAGGGAAGGTCCCTAAGGGCTGCAGCATGTATTACGTCACCCTCAGGGACCCCTCACTCAGTGCATGCACACTGCTGTGCAGCTTGTGTGTGCTGGTGAGGAGAAAAGACAAAGTTGACATGGCACTCCCCTCAGAGTGCCATGCCCACAAACCACTGCCTGTGGCATAAGTAAGTCATCCCTCTAGCAGGCCTTACAGCCCTAAGGGAGGGTGCACTATACCACAGGTGAGGGCATAGGTGCATGAGCACTATGCCCCTACAGTGTCTAATTCAATTCTTAGACATTGTAAGTTCAGGGTAGCCATACTAAGTATATGGTCTGGGAGTTTGTCATTACAAACTATACAGCCCCATAATAGCTACACTGAATACTGGGAAGTTTGGTATCGAACTTCTCAGCACAATAAACCCACACTGATGCCAATGTGGGATTTACTGAGAAATGTACACAGATGACATCTGAAAGATGCCTCCTGTATGTTAGCCCTACTATTAGTGTGTGACTGACTGGTCTGTGCCAGCCTGCCACTTCCAGACGAGTTTCTGACCACATGGGGTGAGTGCCTTTGTACACTCTGTGGTCAGAAACAAAGCCTGTCCTGGGTGGAGGTGCTTCATACCTCCCCCCGCAGGGACTGTAACACCTGGCGGTGAGCCTCAAAGGCTCAACCAGGTGTTATAATGCCCCAGGGCACTCCAGCTAGTGGAGATGCCCGCCCCCCAGATGGAGTCCCCACTTTTGGCGGCAAGTCCGGGGAAATAATGAGAAAAACAAGGAGGAGTCACTCCTTCAGCCAGGTCCACCCCAAAGGTGACCAGAGCTGAAGTGACACCCTTCTCAGAAAATCCTCCATCTTCTTTTGGAGGATTTAGCCCAATAGCGAGAGGGGTGTACTCCCCTCCCCAAAGGGAGGGAGCACAAGGAGGTGTAGCCCCCCCTCAAGGGCAGTAGCCATTGGCTACTGCCCAGTGACCCTAACACCCGCACTAAATACAGTATTTAGGGGCGACCCAGAGAATTAGATTCATGACGACCTACAAAGGAGGAGGACTGCTGACCTAAAAAACCCTGCAGAGAAGGAAGACAACAACTGCTTTGGCCGAAGCCCTACCGGTCTGCCTCCTACTTCAGAGAACTTGCACCACAGCGACTCATCGTGCAGGCCCAGCAGACCAGTCCAACCAAGAAAGAAGAAACCATCTTTAAAGGGACTCCCACCTCACTCCAGATGCGCGAGTCCCCAACACTCTGCACCAGAGGCCCCCGGCCCGTATCCAGAGAAACCAACTATCCAGGGAGGACCCCCAAGCGACTCTGACGACGGGTCCACCCTGGGCGGACCTCCCTGCACCCGGTGACGCCTGCAGAGGGAATCCCGAGGACCCCTCTGACTGCGACTGCCCGGGACGAAGATATCAGACGCCTGGAAGAAGCACTGCACCCACAGCCCCCAGGCCTGCGAGAAACCGACCACCGGTACAGCAACCTCCTACAGCGGCCCTCACCCTTGCCCAGTCGGTGGCTTGCCCAAGAAGTCCCCCTGTGCCCTGCCTGCAGCGCCTAAGTGACTCCTGGGTCCCTCCATAGAGTTCTACTGAGACCCGACGCCCTGTTTGCACACTGGACCCAGCCGGCCCCGTGCCGCTGAGGGTGTGGTTTGTGTGCCTACTTGGGGCCACTCCATGAGGTCTCCAAACCCCCCTGGTCTGCCCTCCGAGAACATGGGTACTTACCTGCCAGCAGACTGGAACCGGAGTATAACCCTATCTCAATAGGCGCCCATGTTATTTTGGCTCCTGTTTGACCTCTGCACATGAACGGCCCTGTGTTGCTGGTGCTGGGTGTTTGGGATTGCCTTGAACCCCCAATAGTGGTTCTAAAAATAAATTAACAAAAGAGTATTTTTTCTATATAAAAACCTACTGGCCTGGAGTTAAGTCATTCAGTGTGCGTTTTCACTTACTGCTAATGTGTGTACAACAAACACTTAACACTATCCTCTGATAAGCCTTACTGCTAGACCACACTACCACAAACAGAGCATTAGTATTATCTATTATTACCTCTGTGCACACTATATCTCATTTTGATATAGTACATACAGAGCCAGCTTTCTGCTACTCTGATAGTGAGGTAACTTAAAGGAACACTCAAATGACCAACTGACCTTCTTAGACTGGGGTCTGAGAAGGTTGTAGAGATATTGATAATCCCCAAGATGCCTTTTGTACCTTCAGAAAATATCCAGAGTCATGGGTAGCAGGCCAAGTTACTATTTATGTCTCATGGAGATCTTGCCAAAGTCAAGCAATTCCTTAATACCTGTGGAAAAACCCTTGAAATTCTGTGAAGAACTTAGTGTTTGAATGTTATAAACTTTACTGGGCTGATGTGAATTAATTGTTGCAACTTGTTGTGCCGAGTGAGATGTGAAATCAGGGGCTGGTTGATTGAGAAGAGTAATTGGCCGTGACAAGTCCCAAATGATGCAGCTGCTCTTGCGTCAAGCTGTGATAAATGTTGTTCTGGAGGTTTATCAGCATTTCAACCAATTGAATAAAAATATCCAATTCTAAACAAACCAAAAGTGAATACTCTGCTGATTATTTACATTGTTTAAAGGTTGTGTCATCTACTAGTATATTGCTCAACCTGCCTATAACCCCTTCTGTGCCCAGGACGTAATGGTTACGTCCTGAGGCACAGTGCTGCTGTGCCCAGGACATAACCATTACGTCCTGGGCACACAGCACAGAGAGAGCGCTAGCGCTCCCTCTGTGGTGTTCCTCCCCCACCCCCCCCCACCCCAAGGCAGGGATGGAAGGGGAAGCCCTTCCCCTTCCACCCCAGACCCCCACCCCCCGACGTCAGCGCACGATCGCCCGCTGTTTGTCACAGGGCCTCCTCCCATCGTGCTGGAAGCTCAGCTTCCACCGCGATCGGAAGAGAAATGCTTTGCATTTCTCTTCCGATCACGTGGGGGAGGCCGAGAGAGGCTTCAAAGGGAAGGAAAGTTATTTCCTTCCCTTTGAAGTCTCTCTCTGCGTTTTGGCAGCCGGATTGAAAGCAATCCGGCTGTGAAAACGCCCACTAGACACCAGGGATTTAATTTTAAAAAGGAAATTGGCATGAGGGAGCGACCCCTTGGGCAAGGGTCGCTCCCAGGGGGGGGCATTTTTTTTAAGGCCTTTTCTGCCCCCCGGGGCAGATCGGCCTATTATTAGGCCAATCTGCCCCCAGGGGAGGGGCAGAAACCTCTAGGCACCAGGGATACATTTTTTTTTTGTTTTGTTTTTTGTTTTAGAGATGGGGAGTGACCCCTTAGGCAAGGGTCGCTCTCATAGGGGGCAAATTATATTTAGGCCATTTCTGCCCCCCTTGGGGGCAGATTGGCCTATTTCTATGAGGCCAATCTGAAACCACTAGACACCAGGGAGTTTTTTTTTCTTTGTTCGTGAATTTCACGTAAGGGGAGCGACCCCTTAGGCAAGGGTCGTTCCCCTGGGGGGCAAATTTATTTTAGGCTATTTCTGCCCCCCAGGGGGGAAGATCAGCCTATATTAATTAGGCCGATATGCCCCCAAGGGGGGCAGAAACCACTAGGCACCGGGGATTTTTTGTTGTTGTTTTACAGATGGGAAGCGTCCCCTTAGGCAAGGGTCGCTCCCCTGGAGGGGCAAATTGTATTTAGGCCATTTCTGCCCGCTTTGGGGGAAGATCGGCCGATTTTAGGTCAATCTGCCCCCAAGGGAGGCAGAAACCACTAGGCACCAGGGATTTTTTTTTGCGCCGTCACGCAAGGGGAGCGACCCCGTAGGCAAGGGTCGCGCCCCAGGCGGGTGGGGGGGGGAAGGGGGGGAAATTTATTTTAGGCCATTTCCACCCCCCCGGGGGCAGATCGGCCTATTGTTATTAGGCAATCGGCCCCCGGGGGACAGAAACCTCTAGGCGCCAGGGCTAATTTATTTTTTGTGTTTTTTTTTTAATTTGTTTTATTAGAGATGGGGAGCAACCCCTTAGGCAAGGGTCTCTTCCCTGGAGGGGCAAATTGTATTTAGACCATTTCTGCCCCCCTTGGGGGCAATTCTGCAGCTTTTTGGTCAATCTGCCCCCAAGGGGGGCAGAAACCACTAGGCACCAGGGATTTTTTTTTTGCGCCGTCACGCAAGGGGAACGACCCTGTAGGCAAGGGTCGCACCCCGGGGAGTTTGGGGGGCAAATTTATTTTAGGCCATTTCTGCTCCCCCTGGGGCCGGCTGAGCTAGAGGCCAAAATCCACAGGTAGGCACTTGCAAAAAAACACCTCTGTTTTCTGTGAAAAAATGTGATGTGTCCACGTTGTGTTTTGGGCCATTTCCTTTTGTGGGCGCAGGCCTACCCACACAAGTGAGGTATCATTTTTATCGGGAGACTTGGGGGAACGCTGGGTGGAAGGAAATTTGTGGCTCCTCTCAGATTCCAGAAATTTCTGTCACCGAAATGTGAGGAAAATGTGGTTTTTTTAGCCAACTTTTGAGGTTTGCAAAGGATTCTGGGTAACAGAACCTAGTCAGAGCCCCACAAGTCACCCCATCTTGGATTCCCCTAGGTCTCTAGTTTTAAAAAATGCACAGGTTTGGTAGGTTTCCTTAGGTGCCGGCTGAGCTAGGAGCCAAAAGCTACAGGTAGGCACTTTGCAAAAAACACCTCTGTTTTCTGTCAAAATGGGATGTGTCCACGCTGTGTTTTGGGCCATTTCCTTTCGTGGGCGCTAGGCCTACCCACACAAGTGAGGTATCATTTTTATCGGGAGACTTGGGGGAACATAGAATAGAAAAACAAGTGTTATTGCCCCTTGTCTTTCTCTACATTTTTTCCTTCCAAATATAAGAGTGTGTAAAAAACCGTCTATTTGAGAAATGCACTGTAATTCACATGCCAGTATGGGCACCCCGGAATTCAGAGATGTGCAAATAACCACTGCTCCTCAACACCTTATCTTGTGCCCATTTTGGAAATACAAAGGTTTTCTTGAAAGCAATTTTTTACTCTTTATATTTCAGCAAATGAATTGCTGTATACCCAGTATACAGTAGAATGAAAACCCACTGCAGGGTGCAGCTCATTTATTGGCTCTGGGTACCTAGAGTTCTTGATGAACCTACAAGCCTTTTATATCACCGCAACCAGAAGAGTCCAGAAGACGTAACGGTATATTGCTTTCAAAAATCTGACATTGCAGGAAAAAGTAACAGAGTAAAACGTAGAGAAAAATTGCTGTTTTTTTCACCTCAATTTCAATATTTGTTTTTCAGTTATTTTCTGTAGGAAACCCTTGTAGGATCTACACAAATTACCCCTTGCTGAATTCAGAATTTTGTCTACTTTTCAGAAATGTTTCGGTTTCTGGGATCCAGCATTGGTTTTATGTCCATTTCTGTCACTGTCTGGAAGGAGGCTGAAAGCACAAAAAATCGTAAAAATGGGGTATGTCCTAGTAAAATGCCAAAATTGTGTTGAAAAATTGGGTTTTCTGATTCAAGCCTGCCTGTTCCTGAAAGCTGGGAAGCTGGTGATTTTAGCACCGCAAACCCTTTGTTGATGCCATTATCAGGGGAAAAAATACAAGCCTTCTTCTGCAGCCCTTTTTCCATTTATAAAAAAAAAAAAAAATACGAAATTTTCACTGTATTTTGGCTAATTTCTTGGCCTCCTTCTGGGGAACCCACAAAGTCTGGGTACCTCTAGAATCCCTAGGATGTTGGAAAAAAAGGATGCGAATTTGGCGTGGGTAGCTTATGTGAACAAAAAGTTATGAGGGCCTAAGCGCGAACTGCCCCATATAGCCAATAAAAGGCTTGGCACAGGAGGGGGAAAAGGCCTGGCAGCGAAGGGGATAAAGACACTAATATAGACAGTGCAAGTAAGGCAAAAAGAGTTGAAGAAATCTAGGCATATGTCTTTGCAAACGC